>NC_133452.1:67982922-68644172 GCF_048565385.1 Saimiri boliviensis
TTGTCCTGTGCTGGGGTCTGTTTTTGCCCTTGGTCAGATTGGACATTCCAAAGCCTGAAGGCTGGAATGGCTAAGTCACCCAAACAGCAAAGATGGCGGCCCACCTCTCCCCATGGGAGCTTTGTCTCAGGGAGGTGTAACATTGCTAGTGGTGGCTGGCTGGAATCCCAGCCAGCTTATCTTGTGAGGTACCACAGAAGTGGGGCCTGAAGACTGTGGCTGCTTGGCCCCCTGGATTCAGCCTCCTTTCTAGGGATATATGTGGAGTGTCTAATTTCCCATTTAGCCAGAGTTGCAGAGAAGCCTGGAAAGGTCATGTATTCCCTGGGTCTCTGTGCCTGCCTGAGCAGCTGCTCTGCCAAGACTCCATGTAGCTCTGTATGTCAGACTGAAGGCCCTGGTGGAGTGCGTTCATGAGGGGATCTCCTGACCTGAGGGTTGCAAAGATCTATGGGAGAAGTGTGGGTTTCTGAGGTCACACATTCACTCACTTCCCTGAGCAGGGGAAGTTCCCTTGGCTCTGTGTTGTTCCCTAGATTGGCCGTCATCCTGCCTTGCTTTTCTCTGTTCTCTGTAGGTCAAATTGTTTTTTGATTAGTCCCAATGTTAGTATTTCAGCTGAAGTTTCTGTATTTACTGGTCCCTTCCATTTCTCTCCATGACAGCCACAGACACTAGCTGCTTCTAGTCAGCCATCTTGACCACCTCCCCAGCTGTTTTATTTTTAATAGAGAAACAAAATAGCGTTTAAAACAAACAAGTGACCATCCTGGGGTTTACAGACATTATACAATAGTGTTATCACAAGCCACAGATGAGCAGCTGACCTTGAACAACATAGGGGAAACCCAGTTTGAATCAGAACAGTTACTCTCTGCCTCAGTACACACAGAGAAATTATACCTTTTCAAAGTGAACTAGAAGTGTGTATGAGAACTCTAATACATTTTATCATGTGTTGCACACTCAGTGTCTATCGTTCTAGTTCCCTGATATGACTTTAATAACTCTCCACCATTTCTTATGTTTATGAATCCAAAGTTACCAGACATTTCTAAATGTTACTATGTCTGGGGTGATTGGATACTTTCAGAATATTTCAATCAACATTCTAGTATCTGCAAGGAAAATTCCTCATTGCAGAATTCTATTTTAAAATCAATATTTCAGTGCCATTATGCTATCTGTCCCATTTTTAATAAAGTATATTAGTGAGGTCATGCTTCCATAACAAAATACCATAGACTGGGTAGAATAAGCAACAGAAATTTATTTTCCTATAGTCTTGAAGGCTGGAAGTCTAAGATCAGAATAAAGCATGGACAGATTATAGTGAGGGCTCTCTTCCTAGCTTCTTTCCCACAGCATTATTTGATCAAACAAGAACATCACCAATTGCCCCATAAGGAATGTGTACAGCTGGTACCAAGATGGCAATGTATAAATGTTTATCACTTCATGGTCACCAGATGACCAATGCAGCTACAGTATCAAACCCACATTATATGCAGTAAGAAAGGAGGAAGAAAATCTCCAGGGATATCTGTTCATTTTATCAGGAAAGCAAGTTTCTCAATTGACTCCTAGTCAGTTTCTTCTTAATACCTTATTGGTCAAAACTGGGTCAACCAGTCACCCTACCTGGAAGAGAGGCTGGAAAACAGGGTATGCAGCTTTTCAATTTCTATACTTGGTGTGGCATGGAAGAAATGGATTAGTAGTGGCTAGCGGGCAAGTCATCTGTGGTGGGCAGAATTCTGATAGCTCCTGGTTTACACATACCTTCTCCCACTTACACAATCAAACTCTAATATAAGTCCTGCTATGAAGGGATTTTTTTTCAGACATAATTAAGGACCTAAATCATTTGAGTTTAACATATGGAGATTATCTGGTGGAGTCTAACCTAATCACAGAGCCCTTTAAATATTAATTCAGATGTTAGTGGCCAAGAAGCCAAGGCACATCCAAGGCATTCTTAACCCTTAAAGAAAGAAGAGGCTACATGGCAAGGAATACGGCAACCTCTAGGAGTTTTGAACACCACTTAGCTGACAGCAAGCAAGGAAATCGGGACCTCAGACTTACAACCTCAAGAAATTGAATTCTGCCAATAAAAGTGAACTCCAAACAGCTGGGGCTTTTTTCTTCCTTCCACTCTTTTCCCAAGAAAGTCTGTAGATATGAATTCATTTTATCTTGACTTCAAGTCTGAGAGAAACTGACCTAAAAAGTAGTCATACTGTGTAGAACTTTTGACCAACAGAACTGAGCCAATAAATGCATGCTGTTTCAAAGCCACTGTTTGTGGTCATTTGCTACACAGCACTGGGGAATTAATACACCTCGAACACTGCCTACCATCACTCCTTTCAGTTTAGGAAAAGTGTAAACAGTATATTTACATAATAAAAGTAATTTAGGAAATAGTATGTGGTAGGGAGGTCAGAAATACTTTGAAGGAAGAGAGATGATTTGCTCAAGTTGGCATAATGAAAAGAGGCAAAAAGCAAGGAGCAGTGGTGACTTTTGACTCAAGTCTCCAGGTTAGAACAATCTGGGCCCTAAATTTGAAGGTTACAGGAAGATTATCTGCATTCAGCAAGTAAATCAAACAATTTCTAACAATAAGAAAGTTTTCAAACTTAATTCAAAGAATACCTATGTAACAATCCTGTAAGATCTGCACATGTACCTCAGAACTTAAAGTAAAATAAAAATAAATAAATAAAATTAGCATTGTTACATAAAGCAATAACACCATCATTTGTGCTAAAAGACACTTGTACATACAATTAAGACATGAACTTAGCTGTGTTATGTCTTCACTTGCAAAGGGGACTACTCTAGGCCTGAAGCACAGGAAGCATTTCTACAATTCAAATTTATTTCTACTCTAAATCAAAAAGAAGTTCAACTAAGCTATTGTAACTGCCCCAAAAACATAACTGATTGCCCCCAAAAAATTCATTTTATCTAAATACATGTAACATCACGCTGTCAAAATTGTATTTATACAAACTAAAATGAGTCATAAAACAGTTAAAAGCCAAAAAATAAACATGTAGTATGTATATCAATGTCAGAAAAGCTGATTACTACGGGAACCTTTGACACTTATTCAGAAATACAGAATTACTACCTAATTTCATAGGCTAAATAAAAAGAACGCTAACCCCATACCACCTGAGTCAGGTGGACACTGGGTCCAGTGTCCCTACAAACCCTGGCATCTTGCAGATTATATGGACATCTGTCGGTATGACACTGGGATACTTCAAAAAGAATGTAAAGCCTAAAAGTCGCCCAGCATATTAGAATTCTTGAAGAGAAAAGAAAAAATCACCCTGTCACTTGGTGGAACTGAAGGACAGAAAAATTAGACTTCCTTATGATTAATGTTAGTACCTTCAGCTTCTACTCTGTCACCTACTTTTATGGAATCTGGGTTTGCGTCGTGGGCAGGAAGAAGCAGTTAATACATGCATCAAGGCAAAGACAGAACCAGCTTTTAAAGAAAGATTGCTTTAACTCTTCAAAGGACCTCCCCTTTCACATACATCATGTCTCTTTCTATGGCTGGCTCAGATCTGTGAGTATAATTAAACTGAATCTCTGGTGGCAAGACAGGTAGCAGTCGAATGGCTAGAAAATTACACGCTTTACTTCTACACTGCCAGAAGCTACTGTTTCCCTGTTTCAGATAATGTTCTTTGGGGGAAAAAAAAAAAAAAGGTTTTCTCAACAACTTTAGGTAAAGCTACATTCAAAATCTTTACAAAACAGCTAACATTACAAGAAGACAGTCTATAACCACTGGGTCTCTTTGAATATGATCAGTAAGTTAATAAAATATTACATTAACATGAATCAGACAGGTTAAGAAAAGTAATGATATCAATTATACATGAATTATTTCATGTTCATATAAAAATCTAACCATTTTTATTCCTTGTATAAGTTGAGGATAAAATCTTGATCTTTGAATCCTAACATAGGCATACTCATTGTCATCTTGGACACCCTTAAGAATTAGCTAAAATTATGAATCCTCTCCATAAGAAAAATGCATATGCATACATTTATGGTGGATTACCAGAACTTATAGAATCACAGAAACATCAGCTTTAAATATTTCTCAATTAAAGTTCTATTCATTATAGATTAAAAGATTTTTAAAATTCAAAATGTAAGAAAGATAAGTAAATATTAAATAACAATCCCTTCCTTCAGGAAGTGAACACCCTAAGCTTGTCAAATCTTCAAATGTGATAGTTTCTTTTTCAGAAGCAGTACTTTGGGTAGGTGAAGTTATGCTATGAGACAAATTAAGGAAGAACTTTTTTAAAAGGATGTTGAAATTAAAAGGCACTTGAGAAAGACCAGTAAATTATTCTAACAA
Source organism: Saimiri boliviensis (assembly GCF_048565385.1). Taxonomy (NCBI): domain Eukaryota; kingdom Metazoa; phylum Chordata; class Mammalia; order Primates; family Cebidae; genus Saimiri; species Saimiri boliviensis. The sequence continues at coordinate 67,987,325 of NC_133452.1, forward strand.
AAGGAGATAGTGGGATAAAGCTTAGGCAAGACTTTAACAAATGAAGCAAACAAATAGAGAATGGCTGTTCAGATGGAGTCAAAGGAAAGGACAAAGGATATATAAAGATATACAGAAGGACATTGAAAGAGTGCTCTGAAGCCAGGAAAGGAATCTGCTGCAAAGAGCAACAGATGGACATGTGAAAACTATAAAGGGTGAGGATCATTTTCAAAGTGGTGTCAAAAGAAAAAGAGCAGAGAAGTTAGAAGTTGATGGAAAAGAAAGTTTATTGTTAGATTAAAGAAATTAAGATGGAAAAGAAAGTTTATTATTAGACTAAAGAAATTAAGAAACACAAGGCTTAAAACTCAAAAACTAAGTGAAAAAATTTAGAAATAGTAAAAATAAATGAGCGTCAGGGGTCAGAGGGTATGATGGATTAATAACTTTCATGACAATTTTCATAAATAAAGTAATTATGCTTGGTTGAGGAATGCAAGACCAAGGTCGAGAAGTGACCAGGGAATGGGGGTGGAGAGCCCTTTACTAATTGCTGTCAACCATATAGCAGAACATGTCCAGAAATTTCTAAAATGTCTGGTTTCATAAATGTTCCCTAATATCCATGGAATGTCTTTAAATCTCTCAATTCATTCCCAAACAAAAACCCTTTTGTCATACCAAGAACAGTATTCTTACTGTCCCTGAACCTCTTAACTTCTCTTAGTTGACAGGCTGTTTTTCTCTGGTTAGAGTTAGTTTCAGTGGGGTATGATCTCCAGCTTTTATCTTTCTCTTAAGTTCTAACCCTACATTTGCATTTGTCTCCTGAATGGCACAATGTGATCATACTAAAAAAAAAAAAAAAAAAAAAAAAAATACTTAAACCTAACTTGTCTACTGTTTCTCTGTTAGTGAAAGGAACAGATAGACTTTCACTGTGTCCACCTCATAGTTTTCTTCTATCTTGTTAAAAATGTCTCCACCTACTAGTTTCCAAAGCTACAGAATTCATAATTGTTTCATTTTTCTTTTTCTTTTTTTATATCAAATGTCACTGAGTCTCTACAGTTTTCTTCAGAAATATACATTAAATCCAGTGCCTGTTTTTCACACCATTATAACTTAAACACTCATCACTGACCTAATCCACCCAGCAATCTTATAACTGCCCTCCTGCTACCAGATTGACTCTTTCCCAAGCCACCCTCTTTAGTGTCCAGATAATTATTCCCAAACCCAAACACATATGTAACAATAAGCTATGTTGCTCCTTTGCTTAAAAGGCTTTATGGCTTTCATTTGCCTACTGGAAGAAGCTAAGATTTCCAATCAGGATAGTGAGGGTCCTTTGGGATCACACATAACTTATCTTTCTAGCTTCACCCCCACTCACCTCTTGCTTTGGATTCTACAGCCAAACTCATCTTCCCTAAATACAACGAGCAGTGTGCTCCTCCAGCTCACCAGAAGAATCCTATTCACTGTTCACAAAACTCAAATATTACCTTTTGAAAGCACTTATCCTCCCTAGACATAGCATGGGCCCAATCTAACCACCTCCAATACATTCCTCTGTATTAAAATAACCCATTTCTATATTTACCACTCTCGTGATACTTTGAGTGACTAGAGACAAATATGATAACATGCTCATCTCTTCTATTAGTACAGGGTCTGCTATGTCTTCCTTCTAAAAATATATTGCATAATTCACTAGAAATGATGTGACTTCAGACTTTGATTTCAATATATAGTTTTCCTAAAGTATACTGACTGGTTTCTCCAATGTACAGAGAATACCTATGCAGCCAGAAAAAAAAAAAAAAAAAAAAAAAAGATGTCAAAATAAAATAAGAAAGGACATTTTGCCAAGTGCTTAGAAGTAGCTGGGAGAGAAACTGGAAGCACATGTATTGTTTGGTCGTATCATTTTTATTCTTGATAGAGCATGACATGAACTTAAAAGTACATCTTTACATGTAATCAAATGGATAATTACCAAAGTCATAGAAGCACATAAGAAAAACAAGGATAGTTAGAATTTTCTTCCAATAATTAAACCAAGAAAGCAAACACAGTAGATATACAGATTTATTCTTTGGCCAACAAAAATTGATTATAACTTTTTTTTTTTTTTTTTTGAGATGGAGTTTCGCTCTTGTTACCCAAGCTGGAGTGCAATGGCTCGATCTCGGCTCACCACAACCTCCGCCTCCTGGGCTCAGGCAATTCTCCTGCCTCAGCCTCCTGAGTAGCTGGGATTACAGGCACGCACCACCATGCCCAGCTAGTTTTTCGTGTTTTTAGTAGAGACGGGGTTTCACCATGTTGACCAGGATGGTCTCGATCTCTCGACCTCGTGATCCACCCGCCTCGGCCTCCCAAAGTGCTGGGATTACAGGCTTGAACCACGGCGCCCAGCCCAAAAATTGATTATAACCAAATTAATACTACTGATATAATTGAGCAAAGAACATTTCATTCAAAAGAAAGATTGTTCAGCTATATAAGCACAAAAAATGATTGTCACAGAGGTAAACAACCACAATGTCAATTCAAACACTAACAAGGAAAATAGATACCTTTCTAGGCAAGTATAGACGTAAAGCTGATCTCACTAAAATGTTTCTGTGTGGAGCTGGACACAGTAATCTATCTCTGAGAGACAGCCTTTATAATTACATTCTTTCTCCTAACAAAATTTTCTTAATTAAAAATAGGAAAATATGGAGCAATTGGCACGAGTCTTAAGAAAACAAATTCTTAGAAATTAATGATAATTCAGACATAAAGATTAAGAATGGGTAGCAGGGTGACTATATTGCTGGAACCTGAAGTACGGTTTTCAAGAGGAAAAAAAAAAAAGGAAATAATGCTATCTGAAATCTGAAAGGATCAATAATGAGATCATACACTTAGAATTGGTAATACGGACATAATTTTAATGGACCAGAAACTAGACTGCTGAAAGTCAAGGAGAAAACATGAGAAAGCAAAGTAAAGGCAATAATACAAAGCTTATAACGCACAAGGACAAGTGACACATTGAGAGATTCACACTTACAGAAACATAAGAGCTTTCAAGTTTTGCTCTCAGACCTGCAACATAACATTCTGTTCATGTAACTAGAAGTGACTAGAAGCAGGAGATGTCAGAAAAGTGGTAGCCAAAAAAAGAAGATACTGATCAATAGCAGTAAATAAAATAAGAACTGAAGTGGCTCTAGATTTTTTGCTTTCCATACCAAATTAATCCCAAGAAGAAAAGATCAAAGTTTAGTTGTCAACACAAAGAATATTGCATCTGATGTAGATTTCAAAATTAGGCTCCTTCTATTTTCTCTGCTACAACAAAATCAAGATTATCATGACCTGCTTTGTGCCCAAGTATAAATTTTGCCACCAATTATGGGCAGCTGAAGGGAGACTCTCAAGCTCAATTTTATTAAGTTAAGAAGCTTTTATTTTATTGTAAATACATGTATATTCCTTTCACATAGGGAAAAAAAATGCTCACTATTTTCGAAATGGAAATTTGAACGGTAGGCAGATCAGTAACAGGTTCTCGGCAAAGATAATCTGAACCACTGCCATTTATCAGGATTTATCTAACCTTTAGTACTTAGGACACTTTCTGTAATAATTTAAATATAGAACTAGGATAAGCCCAAGCAGTTATTTGTTCTCTGAAATGGTCTCCTAAAGCAAGTGGTTCAAGTTCAGAAATTTAAAATTTCAAAAATCAAACAGAAAATTACACACAAAGCTGCTGAACAGGTGATCTTTTTTGGCACAGGACCAGGCCATGAAACAGGTCTTTTCCACCTTTTATTTCTGCATGGAGAGTAAAAATTCTGAGATCTGGAAGACCCTGTGGGATTAGCCAAATATGAACAGTAAGCCTACTAAAAGTTAATGAAATCTATCTTAAAGCAAGGAGGTATGTTGTAACACATTACAGCAGCTTAGCAAATCTCAAGCCTTGAAGCAAATTACTTGATATTGGTCAAGTAATATTTGCTTGATACTTGAAGCAAATTATTGATAAGGGTCAGTGGTTCTCCTTAGTTCTGCAGTGGACTGGAGTAGTTAGAAGGCAGAAGAATTAATGTATAACAAAGATAAATTATATTTATTTAAATTCCCCCAAATATTAATCAATAATTGCACAATTAATGCAGAGAAAATTGAAAAAAAAAATTCAGAGTATGATTTATCTGCTTAAGTATTAATTCCTATAATTCATAAATCACTTTTAGACTTTCACTGAAAGTAACTTTTAGACTCCCTCTCTAATAAAAAATGCACATACATGCTCATATGCACATACACAGAAGCATACACATAAATTGATCCCAAATATTGTTTCTTTTTGTTAGAAACATTCCAATTCCACTTTTCTATAAAAGTAAATTTAAAATATACAATAAATTATTGTTAACTATAATCACCCTACAGTGTTACAAAGCTCTAGAACTTATTCCTACTATCTACCTGTAACTTTATATCCATTGGTCAACCTCTCCCTACCCTGTCCTCCTCACTGCCATTCCCAGGCTCTGGTAACCACGATTCTACACTCCACTTTTACAAAATCAACTTATTTAGCTTCCTCATATGAGTTGGAACATGTGGTGTTTATCTTCCTATGCTTGACTTATTTTACCTAACATAATCTTCTACAGGCTCAACTATATTGGCATGAATGGTAAGATTTCATTCTGTTTTGTGGCTAAATAGTATTTCATGCATATATATACATTTCTTTAACCATTCGTCTGTCAATGGACACTTAGGTTGATTACCTATCTTGACTGTTGTGAATAGTGCTGCAATAAACATTGGAATGGGTGAAGATATTTTTTCAATGTACTAATTTTCTTTCTTTTGGATAAATACCTACTAGTGGAATTGCTGGATCATGTGGTAATTCTATATTTAGTGTTTTCCAGAACCACCACACTGTTTTCTATAACATTTGGACTAATTTACATTCCCACCAACAATATGTAGTTCCATTTACTCCAGCATCCTCACCAGAAAATAAAGAAGATTATTATCATTTGTCTTTTTGGTAACAGTCATTCTAACTGGGGTGAGATAACATTTCATTGTGGTTTTGATTTGCATTTCTCTGATGACTAGTGATGTTGAGCATTTTTGATATACATGTTGGCCATTTGTATATCTCTTGAGAAATGTCTAATCAGATGCTTTACTCATTTTAAAATCAGATTATTATTATTACCGTTGTTGAGTTGTTTGAGTGTTTTGTATATTCTGGATATCAGTCCTTTGCAAAATGAAGAGTCTGCAAATATTTTCTCTCATTTTATATGTTGTCTCTTCACTCTGTTGATTGTTTTTATGGCTATGCAGAAGCTTTTTAGTTTGTATATTTTTGCTTTTCTTGCCATGCTTTTGAAATCCTACCCATAAAATCTATGCACAGACTAATGCCCTGAAGTATTTTAAGTTTTCATTTAGTAGTTTATATTTTTAGACTCCAAATTTAAGTCTTTCATTCATTTTACATTGATTTTTGTATATGGTGAGAGACAGGGGTCTGGTTCTGAATATCTACATATTCTGAATACATAGTTTTCCAGCACCATTTATTGAAGAGGCTATCCTTTCCCCTTTGATGCCTTTGTTGAAAATCAGTTGGCTGTAAATATGTGAATTTATTGCTGGATACTCTATTATTTCCCATTGGTCTATGTGTTCATTTCTATACCAATAACATGCTGTTTTGATTACTATAGCTTTGTATTATATTTTGAAGCCAGGCAATGTGATGACTCCAGTTTTTTTGTTGTTGTTGTTTGTTTGTTTCTTTCTTTCTTTGTTTTTAATTGTACTTTAAGTTCTGAGGTACCTGTGCAGATCTTGCAGAATTGTTGTACAGGTACACACATACCATGGTGGTTTGCTGTCTCCATCACCCCGTCACCTGTGTCAGGCATTTCTCTCTGTGTCATCCCTCCCCAACCTCCCTGACCCCAGCTATCCTTCCCTTAGCCCCCCAACCCCCAACAGACCCTAATGTGTGATGTTCCCCTCTCTGTGTCCGTGTATTCTCATTGTGAAACACTCACGTATGACTGAGAGTATGCCAAATTTGGTTTTCTGTTCTTGTGTCAGTTTGCTGAGAATGATGGTTTCCAGATTTATCCATGTTCCTGCAAAGGACATGAACCCATCGTTTTTTATGGCTGCCTAGTATTCCATGGTGTATATGTGTCAGTTTGCTGAGAATGATGGTTTCCAGATTTATCCATGTTCCTGCAAAGGACATGAACCCATCGTTTTTTATGGCTGCCTAGTATTCCATGGTGTATATGTGCTACATTTCCCCTGTCCAGTCTATCATTGATGGGCATTTGGGTTGGTTCCAGGTCTTTGCTATTGTAAACAGTGCTGCAATAAACATACGTGTGCATGTGTCTTTATAATAGAATAATTTATAATCCTTTGAGTACATAACACAGTACTGGGATTGCTGGGTCAAATGGAATTTCTATTTCTATATCCTTGAAGAATTGACCACAGTCTTCCACAATGGTTGAGCTAATTTACACTCCCACCGACAGTGTAAAAGTGTTCCTATTTCTCCACATCCTCTCCAGCATCTGTTGTCTCCAGATTTTTTAATGATTGCCATTCTAATTGGTGTGAGATGGTATTTCAATGTGGTTTTGATCTGCATTTCTCTAATGACCAGTGATGATGAGCATTTTTTCATATGTTGGTTGTCCTCAAAAATGCCTACTTTTGAAAAGTGTCTGTTCATATCCTTTGCCCACTTTTGATTTTTTTTTCTTGTAAATTTGTTTAAGTTCTTTGTAGATTCTAGATATTAGCCCTTTGTCAGATGGGTAGATTGCAAAAAAAAATTTCCCATTCAGTTGGTTACCGGTTCACTCTAATGACTGTTTCTTTTGCTGTGCAGAAACTCTTAAGTTTAAATAGAACTCATTTGTCTATGTTAGCTCTTGTTGCCATTGCTTTTGGTGTTTTAATTATGAGGTCCTTGCCTATGCCTATGTCCTGAATGGTATTGCCTAGGTTTTCTTCTAGGGTTTTCATGGTGTTTCTTATGTTGAAATCTTTAATCCATTTGGAGTGAATATTAGTGTAAGGTGTAAGGAAGGGGTCCAGTTTCAGCTTTCTGCACATGGCTAGCCAGTTTTCCCAACACCATTTATTAAACAGGGAATACTTTCCCTGTTGCTTGTTTTTGTCAGGTTGTCAGAGATCAGATGGTTGTAGACATGTGGCATTGCTTCCGAGGCTTCTGTTCTGTTCCACTGGTCTATATCTGTTTGGGTACCAGTACCATGCTGTTTTGAATACTGTAGGCTTGTGGTATAGTTTGAAGTCAGGTAGTGTGATGCCTCCAGCTTTGTTCTTTTTGTTCAGGATGTTTGTTCTTTTTGGTCAGTATTGCTTTGGTTATTTGAATTCTTTTGTGAACTGATACAAATCTAATTTTTTTATTATTATTTCTGTTAAGAATGTAATATTTCAATTTGGACTGCACTGAATTTTTAGAATGCTTTTGATATTATTCATTTTAACAATATTGATTCTTCCAATCCATGAGCATGAAATGTCTATATTTGTCATGTACTCTTCAATTTCTTTCATCACTCTCTTATAGTTTTCATTGTTGAGATTTTTTTTTTCCCTTTGGCTACATTTATTCCTGGTCATTTTATTTTTATAGCTATCATAAATGGGATTACCTTTTAATTTCTTTTTTAGTTATTTTATTATTGGTGTATGGAAACATTACTGATTTTGGGATGTTGATTTTGTATCTTGAAATTACTAAATTTGTTTATTAGTTTTCATAGGTTTGGGGTGGACTTATTAGGTTTCTCTATCTATAAACTCATGTTGTCTGCAAAGAAGAAAAATTTGATGTTCTCTTTTCCTATTTGAATGCCCTTTATTTCATTCTTTTGTCTAATTTTTCTAATGTAAACTTCCAGTACTATGTTGAATAAAAGTGATAAAAGTAGGTATCTTTGTCTTGTCTTATTCTTTGATTTTAGAGAAAGCTCTCAGTTTTTGACCATTTAGCATATTGGCTGACATAAAGTTTTTATTGTGTTGAGATATGTTCATTATATATCTAATTTGTTGCTAGTTTCTATTATAAAAATGTTAAATTTTATCAAATGCTTTTTCAGTATCTATTGAGATGATCATATGGTTTATATCCTTCATTCTGTTGATGTGATGTATCAGATTTATTGATTTTCATATGTTGAACTATACTTGTATCTGTGGGATAAATCTCACTTGATCATGGTATATTATCTTATTCATGTGTTATTGAAGTCAGCTGCCTAGTATTTTATTCAGGATTTTTACATCTTTGTTCGTCATGGATGTTAGACAATAGTTTTCTTGTGGTTGTGTCCATGTCTGGTTTTCATTTCAAAGCAATGCTTATAGAACAGTTAGAAAGAATATCTAGTTTTTCAGTTTTAAAAAATAGTTTGACAAGAATTCATGTTAGTTTTTGACAGTGTGGTAGACTTCAGCAGTAAAGCCATTCAGTCTTGAGCTTTTCTTCATTAGAAACTTTTTATTACTGATTATGTCTCATTACTCATTATTGTCTTGTTCATATTTGCCATTTCATTCTAGTTTCATCCTAGAAGGTTGTATGTGTCCAGACATTGATCAATTTCCTCTACATTTTCCAACTTGTTGACGTATCATTGTTTATAGTAGTCTCTTAATTCTTGGTATTTCTGTGGTATCAGTTGGAAGATCTCCTTTCTTATTTCTCATTTTATTCAGTTGTGTCTTCTATTTTTTTTTTTTTAGTTTAGCTAATAGTTTGTCAATTTTATTTTTTCAAAAAAAACCTTTTTTTTTTTTTTTGTTTCACCGATCTTTTGTAATTTTTTATCTCTAGTTCATTTAGTTCTGCTCTCATCTTTATTCTTTTTTTTTATTTTACTAATGTGGGGTTTCTACATTTCTAATTTCTTGAGGTGTATCACTAGGTCATTTATTTGATTTTTTCTAGTTTTTAAATGTTAGTGTTTATTGTTGCAAACTTTCTTCTTTTAACTGCTTTTCTTGTATCCCAAAGGTTTTGGTATGTTGTGTTTCAATTTTCATTTATTTAAAAAAAAAATTAAACTTTCTTCTTGATTTCTTCATTGACAAATTGGTCATTCAAGAGTATGACATTTAATTTCCTTGTATTAATACAGTTTCTGATGTTCCCCTTGTTATTAATTTTTAGTTTTATTTCATTGTGATTTAAAAAGACACTTAACATTATTTCAATTTTTAAAACTTTGTTGTGACTTGTTTAGTGGCCTAACATGGTCTATCCTGGAGAATGTCCTATGTGGTGATGAGAATATGTATACTGAAGCTGTGAAATGAAATTTTCTGTAGATATCTGTTAGTTCCATTTTTCTCTATGGTGCAGTTTCTGCAAATCTTAGCCTTTTTTGTTGATATTCTATCTAGATCATTTGTTTAATGCTGAGATTGGATAGTGAAGTCTCCAATTATTATTGTATTAGTGTGTATCTCTCTAATTCTAATAATATCTGCTTCATATGTCTGGATACTCCAGTGTTGAGGGCATATGTATTTATAATTGTTATGTCCTCTTGCTGAATTCATCCCTTCATCATTATATATTGATCATTTTGTCTCTTCATATGTTTTTTGACTTAAAGTCTATTTTTCTGATAGGGTGTCTTTATAGCTGAAATGAGTTTCATGAATAATGAAAATGAGTTTCAGCATATAATTTGGACTTCTTTTAGGTTCATCAGCAAGTCTATAATTCTTAATTGGATAATTTAGTTCTATTATATTCAAGGTCATTATTGATAGGTGAGGCTTTTTTCCTCTCAATTTGTTAATTATTTTCTGGTTATTTTGAATATATTTTGTTCCTTTGTCTCATTATCATTGTGGTTTGTTGGTTTTTCTGTAGTGATAATATTTGAGTCCTTCCTTTTTCTCAATTGTGTGTCTGCTTTACTAGTGAGCTTTATGCTTTTGTATGTTTTTATGATGGTAGTTGTTATCTAAATGAAATAGATACAAATAGAACTAAATAAAATAGATACAAATGTAACTAAATAAAATGGACACAAATACCAAAAAAAAAAAAATGAATTAAATGAAAGGTGCTTTTTTGAAAAGATAAACATAGTAGCTTGCAGATATAGGACTTCCTTACACATTTCTTATACACTGATCTAGTAGTGATGAATTCTTCAAGTTTTTGTTTGAGAGACTTTATTTCTCCTTCGTTTTTAAAGCATGGCTTTTCCAGGTATAGCAGTATTTGTTAAAAGGTTTGTTTTGTTTTGTTTTGTTTTCCTTTTTGCATTTTAAAAATATCATCCAATTCTCTCCTGGCCTGTAAGCTTCTGTTAAGAAATATGCTGTTAGTCTGACGGGAATTTCCTTATATATGATGTACCACTTTTTCCTTGTTCTTTTTAGAATTCTATCTTTGCCTTTGACTTCTGACAGTTGGATTATAATCTGCCTTAGAGAAAACCTTTTTGTATAGAATCTATATGGACACTTTGAGCTTCCTGTATCTGAATGTCCATATTTCTCACTTTGGAAGTTTTCAGCTATTATTTTATTAAACAGGTTTTCTATGCATTTCCCACCTCTTGTTCTGAAACTTCCATAATGTAAATGTTTTCTTAATGGTGCCTAATACGTCGCATAGGATTTCTTCTTTAATTATTGTTTTTGCCTTACTTGGTTATTTCACAAGATCTGTCTTCAAGTTTCATTCTTTTTTCTTCTTTTTAATTGAATCTATTTTGAAGCTCCCAGTTGCATTTTTTATTTCCTCATTGAATTCCCCAGTTTCAAAATTTATCTTCAGTTCTTTTTCATGACACCTACTTCTTTGTTACATTTCTCATTCAGATCATGAACTGTGTTTCTGACTTAACCGAATTATTTACCTGTATTCTCTTATATTTTACCAGACTTCCATAAGATTATTATTTTGAATTCATTTTCAGGCATTTCATAGATTTCCTTTTTTGGAGATATGTTACTGGAGAATTACTGTGTTCTATTAGAGATGTTGTGCTGCTTTGGCTTTTTTGTTTCTTGTGTTACTATGTTAGTATCTGTATAGTTGATGGAGCAGTTATTTCTTGCAATTTAGTGTACTAGCTTCCATAAGGAAAGACTTTTTCCTATAGATATGTCCTATAGTTTCAGTTGGAGCTTTGACTTTGTTTCTGAGTGGGCACAGTAATATAGTTTTCATTATATTTTTCTTCTTTACTCAATGTCAGCTGTGTCTACAGATGTCTCAGTGGCCTAGGATGCTATTACTTGTAGAAGGGTGGATACAACAGTAGGCCCAAGTTGGACAGTCTTCAAGCCCCTAGGCAGTACATGTGAGTGTGGGGTGACCCTTCCACTCGAGATGGTGGGGTCCACATTGGGGGTTGTAGCGGGCCCTAGGTAGGCAGCTCTCAGGCTTTGCAATGTATGCATGTTGGCTCCCTCTTTCCTGGAGGAATTCTCCCTACTATGTTCGATTGTTGTTCCCAGGGTACAGGGTGCTGTGTGGGCTCAGGTGCTAAGGGTCACAGCTTCGCTGTTGGATCCGGCTGGTGTTGTGATGCTGTAGAGCATTGGGTGGGTGTGACAGGATGTCAGAGGGGTCCCAGTGATGTGGAAATGCAGGGCTGTTGGACCTCTAGACAGGACAACTCTGCTGGAGGTTCCACTCTCAATATGGTGCCATGCTGCAGCAGGTTGGGTTCTGTTGCCCTGGGTTGTGGAGTGGGACTAATTCAGCATGAATTTCCTCTCTGAAATAATGCAATCATGTAGACTATGCTGGGCTCAGGATTATAGGTACTCTAGGGCTCTTCTGTAGGTATGATTGCAGCTATCTATGGTAAGAATATTGACTTTTGGGTATCTCTTATGTATCTTTTCTCTTCAATGGAGACTCCCTCTTCACTCCAAGCCAATCCTGGCTGACTTCTTTATTTCTCTCTATATACTGCCACCCTGAGTTTTCATGCCTCATGGGATTTTTTTGTCACTCCCTTGTTTCATTTCAATGATTTCCCTTAGATGGTCCATTTAATGTGTTGTTATCCAGTTGGTGTTTTGATCTTTCTTTGTGGAGTAGATAAGTGCTGGGTGCCTCTAGTCAGCCATTTTGATCTATTTTTGTTAAGCCTGAGAATATAGAAGTGGGAAGAGTACAAAATGACTTGGTTTAGTGAAAGCTATGTTTAAGATATGTTAATTTTGAGATGGTGGCAGAATACTAATCAGAAAGGTAGAGTAGGAATTTAAAAATGCAAGGCTTCAGCTCAGAGTTGTAGTCAATGTTAAGCATTTAAATCTATAAATAAGTATAATGTGGAAAATTGGGTATTCACAAGTGACAAAAAATAAAGAGATTAACTAAAAGTGAAGATTAGATGCAAATATCTACAAAAGACATTATCAATTAATTAAGGTACCAGGAACCTGTCCACCATCTGACAAGCTTCCAACTCAACTGAAGTTTCCTCAAGAGCACAAATTGCTGTATTTTATTTCTCTTTATATACCAAGTACTTAACACAGTACCTAGCCAATAGTAGATACTCAATAAAGTGTATACAACCTACATCAACAGAAAACATGTGCTTTTAGTTTATTATATCCAGTTCTACCTCAGGTAGCTCCTTTTGAGAGTTCAATACTCATCTTATCACACAAAACCCTTCTCTCTGGGTTTACCTGCCACTGTCCCCAGATGCCAACACTTTGCTGTAGCTAAGCACAAACATTTAAGTTCCACAAATACATCACTTTGTTGCAAAAGTACGTATCATACACATGCTGTTTCTGCTAATGGAAATCAATTTTTCTGGCCCACTAGTCACCTCTACATAGATAACTCCTCCTCATTCATCAGTGTCATCTCAAATGTTGTTTTCTTCAGGAAACCTTCCTTATAACACATCTACCATGACTGAAAGTTAGTTTTGCTGGAACTGGTTCAAACAGGCTCCTTAGAATCAATTGTGCAGGTTTCTTCCCACCTCTATGTTCAGTAGCATCATATTGATGCTCAAAATCATCCATGGTAGAGGTATTTACACCAAGGAAATGGACACCTGCCTCAAATTGTTTTTTTTTTTTCCTCCAGAGAACTAATTGTTGATAATTTACTAGCCCATACTGAGTTTCTCTTTTCCATGTTTTTATACTCCTCAGGAATTACATTATCCTAAATACTATATTATCACACTGCCTTAAAATCATTTATTTGTTTGCCTCTCTCCCTTTCTAAATCTTAAATTTTTCATAGATTGTGTGTTCTTAGCTTCTACCACATATACTGGGTACTCAAGGAATATTTATTAAGTAAATGAATGAAAAAGAATATAATTTTGTTTCCTTTTATTGATATTTTGAAATCTTTTAACCTTGGGTTGATAGAAAGAGCCTTTCTCTAAGTATAAGAATTACAATTATGAGAATAAATGAATTATTTTAAATGACAAAAAGCCTCTTCCAAGAATAGCAAAACTCCAAGGAGTGAACATTGCAACATGTATATATCTGGAGGCATTCGTTGGGTAGGGAAAAGTATAGTTGGAGAAAGCAGGGAGCAGAGAACAGAGGGGGCAATAAAAAGTATATTTTGAGACATTAGAGACCATCAGGATAATGCATTGTGGTAGAAGAGAAAAGAAAAGGTTTTTTTAAAGATTGGGCTAATCAGTTATTAAATGCTATGCATTATAATTGATAATCCTTAATAATTTTTAGGAGGAATAATTTGCCCAAGTTTCAGCATCAACACTGAGGATAATACACAGGATCTCATGATAACAAAGTAGCTTTAGGATCACATACAGTGGACTTCTTATTTAATAAAATAGAAATAAAAATTTTAGTATGAACATTTCCTAAGCAAAAATTTTACTTTTAAACAAGTGGCACAAATATTTGTGGGATTAGGAAATAATCATGCAAACATGCAAAGACACATGCAGCACGCATACACACACACACACACACACACACACACACACACACAAACACACAGCCAACTTACATAATTGGAAAAACGTATTTATCTCTTCCTAATAGTTCAGTGCTAGAAAAATATTTTACATTAACATTTACTTAAAAGCAATACTATATTCTGTTAAAGTGGTAAATTGATAATTTCAATAATGCCTTCAAATAAAATGTTTAAAAGTTTTAATTGTGATAAAATACACAATTGAAACATTTTAAAATTTGCCACAAATTTGCCATCTTAGCAATTTTTAAGTGTAGAGTTCACATGTGTTAAGTGCATTCACTTTATTTTACAACAAATCTCCAGAACTTTTTCATCTTGCAAAACTAAAATTCTTCACCCTATCAAACAAAAGCTCCCCACTTACCCCTCCCCTCAGCCCTTGACAACTACCATTCTACTTCCTGTTTTTGTGAGTTTGACTACTTTAGACACTTCATATAAGTGGAATCATATGGTATTTGATTTTGGAGAGATGGCTTATTTCACCTAACATAATGTCCTGAAAATTGGTTCATCCATGTTCTAACATGTATCAGAATTCTCTTTCTTTTTAAGGCTGAATACTACTTCATTGTGTGTATATATGTCATTTCGTTTATCCCTTCATTCATTGCCAGACACTTGATTTGCATATACTTCCAGCTCTTGTGAATAATACTATTATGAATATGGATGTGTTCAAATGAAATTTGAAAATTATTTTTCTTAGTAGTTATAACTAATAATTATATTGAAATTTAGCAAAACTAGAAACCAATAAATCCAACATTATGCTTTTGGCAATAGAATAATAAAAGTTTCCATATAAAGTAAAAATAGTCAACTTAACAGCCTTTACCAAGTTCAACATGAAAAATCATATATTTGCCAAATATATAATTAGAAGAATGTTTTAGAAAATGAAAATAATATGCTTCACTTTTACATACATTATATATGTAAAAATCTCTATATTTTACTAAATGCTTTGGATAATTATAAACTAAAAACAGATATAAAGCCATTGCTTTAAAAGTGTTCACTGTGATACAAAGAAATATTTCTTGGTTGATCACTATAACCAAACTCTCTCAAAACAAATGGCCTGTGTTAATTAAAAAAAAAATCTTGTGATATATTTTACAGGATATTTGGACAATAGCAGCTGAAGGCTTTTTTTTTAACTGTATATATTAGATAAGAGAAATGATTTCAACATATGTCTAGTTTTACAGCTATAACTTAGCAGATGGTTAGTACTGTTTGAAAAACTTAAATAAAATTGGTTAGCATCTTAATATACCATGTGATCTTATTTACCTGTTAAATGACTGGATCTTTCTATAATATATATTGCTTTAATTATGGCAAAAGAGCTAAAATAATAAAAAAAATACTTGTTAAATATAAAAAAGGAAGTTAAAAAATAACAATCTACCATAAGAATAATGGTGGTTTACTCCATAAAGTCTTCAAATAAAAGTATAGTAAAACACCAATCTAATTACCTTGTAAGTTCTACTAAATAATGTCCACCATGTCTTGCATGTGTAACTCTTACTCTAGTACCAACTCAAACACCAGTGTTAATTATTCTGGGTTTCCGAGACCTGGAGGTTTATGATAGAGTTCTGTGTCTTGAAAACTAATGAAATTTCTAAGAAAACAGTCTCTGCCCCCGCCAAGCCAGGCTCATGTGTTCACTAGATAATGTTCTAAATAAATTATGCTATGT
This sequence comes from Saimiri boliviensis, assembly GCF_048565385.1. Classification (NCBI taxonomy): domain Eukaryota; kingdom Metazoa; phylum Chordata; class Mammalia; order Primates; family Cebidae; genus Saimiri; species Saimiri boliviensis. Next base: position 68,003,104 of record NC_133452.1, read on the forward strand.
CCTTAGGAAATAGGTATTTAAATTTTTAACCATCTATAGTCTACTTACTTTAATTTTTTATACAGAGAGTTCTAAAGTGTCAATTTTTAAATTTTTATACATGGAAGAAGAGAGTTGCACGCAATTAATTGCAGTGTTCAGGGAAATAAATATCTACTAGTTACAAAGAAGATTACTGACTCATGTAATGTAGCAAAGGAATTCAATTTTGTAAAGAGCAAAATCATAATTAAATACATAGGTTTGATTCTTGTTATTCTTGGTGGTTATGGTTTATAAACTAGAACTCCAAACTGTTGTTCTTAGAGGAAATGCACAGTTAAGTTCCTAGAAGCCTCTAGTCACAAAATTTAAATCAATGAAAACACTGTCTAGGTTATTTTGACACTGTCCATGTTCAACAAGCCATTCTCATCAGCATTGAAAACCTGTTCCTTCACATAATTCTTTTCTTATATAGCACTTAATAGTTATTTTTAAAAATTATTCTGCAGCATCCTGATCAGCAGAAGTCACTTCACCTAAAAGTTAAACATTTTTCATACTACATGGCCTTTTGAAATGTGTGAGTCAGTCAGCATTTGCCAAGAATGGTTTAACATTTTTCTGATGCTGGGTAATGTGACCATAACTTTCTTTGGCTTTCAGCCTCACAGCAAAACTATTCACTACATTTTAAAAATCAGTTGTCATCGCCTGAATCCACAAAGATAGCCAGTTTCCCATCACTTTATCAAACACCGTAGATGTTACTTTAGTACTTTATGTGGTGGCCTCACATAGATATTAAATAATTTATTCTTCCCTTTTCTGGATATACAGTGTTATTGATTTATTGATATTGGACTGATGACCAACTGCACTATACCCATACCTGAATGAAGCTAACCTAATACCCATACTTGCCACTATAAAGAATATTACAGTATCCTTGTGCTTTGGAACACCAGATAGCACTTAAGCATTACACGTGGGGGCCATTTTAAAAAGTAAAATCACAAACAAAAAGTCCAAAAGTGCAAAAAACAGGGCATTCAATAGACCTGAAAGTGGTCACCTATATACAGTATGAGAACTGAATCAAGAAGGTAGAGTTTCACTTTGTTCAACCTCAGCTAGAATGTGGGAGTCAGGCAGGTGTCTCAAATTCTCAGCAGTTCTGCACATGTTTACAAAAGACACAAAAACACAAGTGTATTACTTTGGGGGCTAGAAATAAATTTTATCAAATAGGTGAATGCACAAATACTGAATCTGCAAATAACAAGGACAAACAAGTCACAAATAAAAATTGCAACCTTGTGTTTTGGAAGTAGGACTGACAGAATTCCATTAATGTGGCAGAAAGCTCTGGAGCAAAATACAACACTTGAAGAGCATAGAATATCTAGGCTTGGCTCTAACACATTGCTCACTCACCACAGGATCTGTCTTCCTTTATATTTTTAAAAATTATTGTTACCTATGCATTAATTTATCGTAAATTGTAAAATCAAAACCAACCAGAAGGTCCTGATACATGGTTAGAATAACATAGAACTAATATTCATTCCAATTTTAGTTCTCTTGCAATGAACATACCTGATAATGAGGTAACATAACACTTAATACAGTTTGTCAAAAAAGCTTTAAAAATGAATGATCACAAGTAGAAAACAAGATAAGTAGAAAAAGAAAATAATATACATTTACCATGTACCAGATTTAAGAATCTAGGAGGAAGGAAAAAGGAAAGCTAAAACATATTGAATCCACTATTATCTATCAGGCAATTAAATACTCTTATTTTACAGAGGGAGAAAATAAAAATCAGAGGATACCATGCCCAAGAACACAGTACAAAATGATGATACTATTACTCAAAACTGCTGCTACAATGCAAGGGAAATTTCTTTCCAATCAAGAGTGTAAGGCCAACATCAGTTTAAGGGACAATGTTATAAGGAAAATTAGCTTCTACTAGTAAATGTGTAGATGTGTCTAGGATTGCAAATATGAGCAGAGAAAACAGACTTGTTATTCCCTGTTTGTCCCTCCATGCCATGCCATTCATTCTCTATCTTTATCTGGCCTCTAAGGACTGCACTACCAGGGCTCTGTTACCCTCTGGCTTGCAGTGGGTTTAGCAAATGGGAAGCAGCAGCAGGAGAGTAGAGGTCAGAATAGAATAAGGTGGTCCTAACAAAAAAGAAGTAATAAGGCTGCTAATATGCATTCATAGGTTAAAGAGATGCAGGGGAGGGAGCAGGTGCAGTGGCTCACACCTGTAATCTCAGCACTTTGGGAAGCTGAAGTGGGTGGATCGCTTGAGGTCAGGAGTTCAAGACCAGCCTAGCCAACATAGTGAAACCCCCACCTCTACTAAAAATACTAAAAACTTAGCTGGGTGTTGTGGTGTATGCCTGTAATCCAAGCTACTCGGGAGGCTGAGGCAAGAGCTTGAACCTGGGAGGTGGAGGTTGCAATGAGCCGAGATCATGCCACTGCACTCAAGCCTGGGCAACAGAGTGAAACAGTCTCAATAAACAAACAAACAAACAAACAAACAAATAAATAAATAAATAAATAAAAACATGGTTTAAAGAGATGAGCACAGTGAGGAGGTTCTGGTCATGAAGCAGAATATCAACATTTAATGTATAAATGGTGACAATGATACTTAGTGACATTATTTTGAGAATAAAATGTTAAGATAGAAGGGCAAAATTAGATGCAAAGTTGCCAAAACCATTGCATAAATGAAAGTAATTGCTTTACTTTTTACTTAAAAATTAGGATATAAAAAATTTTAAACCTTTACAATAAAAAAATTTAAGTGACTTGTACAAAATCAACAATAAACTATGGACTTCTAAGTGAATTTGGATTTTCTGCTTTCTACTTTTCACAATACAAAGTCAGTAGAGTCTCACCAAAAGTTATGGCTCAGTCAATCCCATGAAATTCTCTTACTCTGGGCTCTACTAGTCCCCAGGCGAGGACACATTAGTACAGCTACAGACCCCAGGTTAAGGGTAAGTCTGAGGAACTTGAGAATGGTGGCCTTTAATCTTCCTAACAGTAGGAAAACCTATTCTTGTCCTTTTCTCATCTTGTGCAACTCTAAACCATAAAAATCAAATAAATATTTATTAAAGTCTAGAGGAGCTGGCTGATTCTTATGATTTTAAAGAGGTTTATCATGGAATAACTGATATAAATTGCAAAAATATAAAGCATACAATTTCACAGGCTTGGACATACGTAGAAAATTCATGGAAGCATCACCTCAAGCAAGATAATGAATATATCCATTACACACAAAAGTTTTACTACATCATTTTATAATCCTTCCCTCACATCTATCCCAATCCCTCTCCTCATCCACTGTTTCCATATACCATTGATCTGCTTTTGTCACTCTGAATCAGTGGTCCCCAACCTTTTGGCACTAGGGACTAGTTTTGTGGAAGACAATTTTTCCATGGACTGGAGAGGGGTTGGGGCAGGAGGGATGACTGGGGAATGATTTAAACACATTACATTTAATATGCACTTTATTTCTATTATCATTACATTGTAATATACAATGAAATAATTATACAACTCACCATAATATAGAATCAGTGGGAGCCCTGAATTTTTTTCCTGCAACTAGAGGTCCTATCTGGGGGTGATGGGAGACAGTGACACCAAAATTATGTTGCTTATGTTTGGTCTGCTTCTTAATCTTGTTTTAGTTGCTGTCACTGCAGAAGACCCTGCTTCACAAAAATCGGATGTTGGAAATGGAAGCATGCTTTTCAGTGTTTTTGTGGCAATCTCAGGATATCCTGCTTTGACTTTAATCCAGAACATATAGAGATTTGAAGTTGTCTTAAACATACTTTTAAGGCCACTGTCATTTGTGATCTCAAGCAGTTAATCCTCTTCTACAACAAAGTTGATTCACCTGGCCTATTCACAGATGGGTCACAACCGATCCATTCCTTCCTACTTTGGCAGTCTTTTGTGTTTGCGAAGTAATGCTCAAACTCTTGAAAGCTGAGATCGGTGATCATGCACCAGCTGGGAGAAAGAAGGCCCTGGCTCAGTCTCTTTCAGAATCTCTGCTAATGTTTGAAACATGTCAAAAATCCCAACGTTCACTCATTGTTTCCATCAATCAGTTTGGATTTGAATACAGCCACTTAATCTGCTGACTTGAACACAGTTGTCATTCTCCCCTGAGATGACAATTAAGTTCACTGAGTAGGCTGAATATGCCACACAAGCAAGCAAGTTTTGCCACCAATTCTGTGTCACTGCAATGTGCTGCTAGTGGTGACTGTTCTTCTAAAAGAAATTTTTGGAACAGCTCTCACAACTCAAAAACTCTGCCCCCCTACCTTTTTTAAACAAAGTCTCACTCTGTCACCAGGCACCAGGCTGGAGTACAGTGGCACGATCTCAGCTGAACTGCAATCTCCGCCTCCCGGGTTCAAGCAATTCTCCTGCCTCAGCCTCTCAAGTACCTGGGACTACAGGAGCACACTACCACACCCAGCTAACTTTTTTTGTATTTTTAGTAGAGATTGGGTTTCACCAGGTTGGCCAGGATGGTCTCAATCTCTTGACCTCTTGATCCTCCTGCCTCAGCCTCCCAAAGTGCTGGGATTACAGGTTTGAGCCACTGTGCGTGGCCTCTGGCCCCTTTTAGAAAGCCATCTCACTTCTGTGTATAAGACAAGCTATGTGTCCTCTGCATCCATCTCCTCATGGAACTGTAGGAACAGATGTGAGTTAAAGGATATTCTTTAGTGTAATTAATGATTTTAATCACATCCTGCCAAACATTGTTACATTCAGATGACATTTTTTGGCTAGCCAACATTTCTTTTGGATGTCACAGTGCACAGATTCACATTCAGAAGTGGCCTCTTTGACCTAAGTAGTGAAATCAGAAAGCCATCCAGTGATGGCAGCTGCTCTGTGCATATACCAACACAAAATGACCAATTCAGTTTTCCTGATATGTAATCATTCAAAGATTTGAATAGCTCCACAGATGTGGTATTGGTTGGCAACAGTAGTGCACATAACATATCCCCATGCACATCCTCCTGAAATATATATCACACAAAAACAAGCATTGTTGCTTTGTTGTCAACATTGGTAGATTCGTCAACCTGGATTGCATACCACAGTGACTCATTAACCCTCTCTAAAAATTGTGCCTCAATATCTTCTCTTATTTCATCAATTTGTCTAGTTATGATGCTAGCCAAAAGAGGCGTATGTGCCACCTTTTGAACTGCATCCTCTCCTAAAAGTCCTAGACAAATGTCCTTAACAGCAGGCAGAATCAATTCTTCACCAATAATAAAGGGCTTCTCATCTTTAGCAATGTGGTTAGCCACTAAGAATGATGCTTTCAGTGCAGACACATTTGATGAAGTGATGGCCTTCAGTAACTGCTTCTGTTCTTCATGTCCATGCTTTTTTTTCTTTTGAAAAACTTTAAAGTCTCTTTTATTGCAGGGTGCTTGGTCTCCAAGTGATGAAGCAGTTTTGAAGGTTTCATGGCTTTGTTGAACAGCCAGTCATCACATATTATAAAAAGTGGGCTTATAATTCACAGGAGAAGGTGAATCACCTGTTGCAAATAACCTGTAATTTACTTAGGACACTTGGTATTTTCTTTTAAATGCAGCTTTCTTTTTTTGGCAGTCTTAGAGACTTCTGCTGCCTCATCATTGGGTCTTTCCCGCTTTTCAAAAATCTCTTCGGTGGCATTTGTTTTTTACTCATTTTGGCTAGGGTTATCTTGCGGGCTTACTAAAACTGTGAGTCAAGTGCACAGGGCAGAAAAGAGGTGTGAACTGAAGTGGTAAATAAAATAATGGGTGGGCCATGTGCAGCTAAAATAAGTGTCAGATTCTGACTTAAAGCCCGCCACCAGATGCAGCTGCACAACTGAAGTACATTGCTTGCCACTACAAAGACTGCCACCAGATGCAGCTTGTCACCTGCCACTCACTGATAGGGTTTTAATATGAGTCTGCAAGCAATTGATTTATTATGGTCTCTTTGCAAACCTCTCTGCTAATGTTAATCTGTACTTGCAGCCACCCCCCAGTGCTGGAATCCTGCCTCAGCTCCACCTCAGATCATCAGGCATTAGATTCTCACAGGGAGAGCACAATCTAGATATCTAGATCCCTCACATGCACACTTCATAATAGAGTTCACACTCCTGTGAGAATCTAATGCCACTGCTGATCCGACAGGAGGCAGAGTTCAGGTGGTAATGCAAGTGATGAGGAGCAGCTATAAATACAGATGAAGTTTGCTCACTTGCTTATCTCCTATTATGTGGCTTCGTTGCTAACAGGCCATAGTTTGGTATGGGGGTTGGGAACCCCTGCTCTAAATTAATTTGCATTTTCTAGAATTCCATATAAATGAAATGATCAAGTATGTTTTTTTCAGTGTGGTATTTTTAATTCAGCACAGGTTTTTGAGATTTGTCCCTGTAGTTATATATTTCAATAGTTTATTTCCTTTTATTGCTGAGTGGTATTCAGTTGTGTGGATATATAACAGTGGCTTCTTAATTGACTTGAGACATTTGTATTGTATCCAGTTTGGGGTACTGAAAATAAAGTTACTCTGAACTTCTTGTACAAGCTTTGTTTGCACAGTTATCAGGAAACAATCCTCTATAAATATTTTCACTTTTCTGAATGGTTGGGGCTTTCTGAGCAAAGGATACTGGCTCTTAGGTTAGGAGATGAATGAATAGCAACCCTAAAGACAGAATTCTATAAGGAGATATAAGAAATAGTCTTATCTCCCCTGAAGGCCATCTTTTACTTCCATTTGCAGGAGTAATGTACCTAGAGATTTTCCTTCTTCTCCCCAGAGAGGATCTGCTTGCACTCCATATACTCCAAAGCAAATCTCTCTTCTCTCACTCTCTTTTTCTCTTTCTCTCTTAATCCAAAGGGGCACATTGACCAACTTTCCTATATAAACTCTGTGATCAATAATTTTGGAGTTCCTTTCCTATGGTGCAAACTCCTCTCCACACACTGTGTCATCCCATGGAGTACTGAAGTGTGGAGGAATGGAAAGAAGATAATCTCTGAGTAAATAATTAATTTGTCTCTGATCCAGTAACTTCGTATGCCATAAAAGTATATACAAATAAATATAGACATATTTTTTCATTCTTACACATAAATATTTAGGAGTAAAATAGCTAGATTAAATGATAGATGTATGTCTAACTTTTTAAGAAACTTCCCAATTGTTTTATAAAATAGTTTCAGCATTTTTCATTCTCACTAGCAGTGTGTGAGGGTACCCATTTCTTCATGTCCTCACCAGTACTTGATGTTATTTGCATCCTTTTACTTTATCCATTCTAGTAGGTATATCATATCACTTGATTGTGGTTTTAATTTGCATTTTACTAATAATTAATGATATTGAGTATATTTTCACGTTTTTATTTTCCATGTACAAATCTTCTCTGGTAATGTGTCTACTCTTTTGACCCTGTTGGAAATTTTTTAATTGGTTGATTTTTCTTCTTATTGAGTTGAAAATTTTTTGTGTATAATCTAGTTACAAGGCCTTTGTTGGATTGTGTTTTGCAAATACTTATTTACAAAACAGCTTATCTTTCTATGTTCATAATGGTGTCTTTCCAAGAGTATAAAATTTAATTTTGATAAAGTCCAGTTTTATTAACTTTTTCTTTAATAGTTCATGATTTTTGCATCCTGTCTAAAAATGTTTGCCAAATCTAAAATCATTAGTTCTTCCTACATTTTTTCCTAGACGTTTTATAGATTTATGGTTTTAATGTACTCATATGATTGATTTTGAGGATTTTTTTATATATAGTATATGATACAGATCTAAGTCCTTTTTCTTTTGCAAATAGATGTCCCATTATTTCAGCACCGTTTATTGAAAAGACTACTCTTTCTCCATTGCACTCTTGTTAAAAAAATACATTGTCTACCCATGTGTGGGTCTATTTCTCCATTCTCTTCCTTAATCTAGTTGCCTTTGTTCCAATGCCATGCCACCTTGACAGCTTTAGCTTTATAGTAAGTCTTAAAATCATGTAGTTTTAACCCTCTCACTTTGTTTTTTGTTTATCAAACTTGTTTTTCTTATTCTATGTTCTTTGCATTTCTGTATGAATTTTAGAATTAGCATGTCAATCTAAAAAAAATTTCTGGGATTTTGATTAGGATTTCATTGCATCTCTATATCAGCTTGTGAAGAACTGAAATCTTGACAATTTTGAGTCTTCTGAGCCACTAGCACAGCATATATCTACATTTAGTTAGGTCTTCTTTAATTTTTCTCAGCAATGCCTTGTAGTTTTCAGTTTTTAGGCCTGCACAGCTTTTATTAGGATTATCTCTAAGCATATATTTTTTGCTACCATATTGTTTTTCAATTTTAACTGATTGTTAATTGCTAGTACAATGAAAGAGAATTGATGTTTATCAATTGCTTATCTGCAATTTTGATAAACCTCATTTTTTTTTTACTATTTTTTGTAAATTTTAGTTACTTTTTGGTAGATTCTGCAGCTCAGTGATGCCCTTTTAATTTTTTCCCAGTTTTTTAAATATATATTTTGGATAGTTTGTGTTGTGGAGTGTGTAAATGCATATATCTCATCTTCTTCAGTGTCTAATATGTATGTTTTTATCTCAGCCTTTTAATCACACAGTGTATTTTTCATCTGAGACATTGTAGTTTTCATCTCTAGAGGTTAATTTTGAGTCTTTTAAAATATTTTTCACATTTCTACTTAAGCATTTAAAGATATACAGTGAAAATAATTGCTCAGTGTATTTGTTACATTGAGTTAATTCTACCATCTGTGTCATTTCTGAGTCCGTTTTTATTGTTTAAATTTCTCCTCATTAAGAATTGTGTTTTCCCACTTCTTTGTATGCCTGATAATTTTTAATTGGATAACATACATTGTGAATCGTACCTTGTTGGGTACTGGCTATTTTTGTATTTGTAATATTCTTGAGCTTTTTTTTCTGGAATGCAGTTAAGTTGTTTGGTAACAGTTTGATCCTTTCAGGTCTTGCTTTTTAAAATGTTTAAGGCAGGGCCAGAGTAGTATTTAGTCTACACCTAATTACTTCTCTATATTGATTCAAGACTCCTCTGTGTACTTTATCCACTGCTTTGTGATTTCTGTGGTTTTCTTGACTAGCTTGTAGGTCTGTCTATTCCCAATACTGTGGTGATCACTGGGAACTATCCCCTCTAATAATTTTGTGTGGTTCTTTCCACAGTCTTAGACTCTTGTCTTGTGTGCTTGCACTGATCAGTATACTGAACACTCAGGCGGAAATCCAAAATCTCTGGTGTTGTCTTTAGGTCTTTTTGTTTTGTTGTCTGTTTGTTTTACTTCTAAATCATTTAATTAACTGTTATAGTTTTATATTAATTCAGTTCAGCTAAATTAATGTTTTGGCTCCACCATTATAGGTATTCTCTATTCAAAATCATAAATAAAATACCCTTTTTATTCAAAGATACTTTCATTTGAAAAAAATATTTACAATAATAAGAAGCTTCTGCTTTACCTTTTTTCTACATCAAATGTTTGTATCATTTTTCCAATTATTTAATTTCTCAAGTTATCTTTTTTCAATTCTGTAATATAAAGACTTTCATGGTTTATTTTATATTAAAGATTAGGAATATGGAAATACAGATTCATTGTTAGTAAGGACTTTAAAATTTTTATCTTGTTCTAAATTTGCTTAAATAAAGTTACTGATTCTTTGCTGACCAATGGTTTTCATGCTGCTTCTTGTAAGTAGAACAAATGAGGTGAGATGAAAATGTACTTTTTCTTCCTTCATTTATAATTTCTAACTTACTTGTGAATAGGTAGATATATCCTAAGAAAGACATCAACATTATTATCAAATTTCATATTACTTATTTTTTCAATGAACTTTCCACATTATTTCTAGAGTCTCCTTAAAAGTAGGATCATCATTAAAAGATAACTCAAAGTTGTTATTTAATGTATCTTTCACTTTTTACCATGACTAGCAAGTAATCATGTAGTTTATATTAGAATAATTTCCATCTTCTAACTCCAGCTGTTCAAAATGGCATGAAATTCATTTAAAAACTTACAGAACTATTGGACTGAGATTTCTTTAAATAAAAATTTTGTGACATAAAGAAAGTTATGTCTGCCTAGTCTTCAGAACAATGGAATGCCTACCAGGAAATACTAGCTAGGAGTCACCACATTGGATACATTTAATTTACACCTGGCTACTTCTCTTTACAAACCACTTCTAATTGCAGACAGGTATAATTATCTAAAGTTTGAATGATGTTTCTTGAGCATGTATCAATCTATTCACTTCAAATATGCTTAAGCTTTCCATTTTCCTTCTATTATTTTCCAAAAATTTTAGTTCTTTGAGAAAAATGATATAGCAGCTCATTAAGTTAGATTGAATAATCCTTTTTATCCTGAGGACTACATCAATACAATCTGTATGGTTTTATTTTTTATTTCTCATTATGACTGGATAGTGTCGATTTACCTCTACCCACATTTTAAAACTGCATAAAACTCTTGTCAAAGTCCAAGAAGAGTTCTTAATTATAAAACTTTCTCTGTCTACATTTATAAAAACAATGAGTCAGAATGACAGTTGGTGAAACAATTAGCATTTTTGTGTTTTGGTTTCTCTTAGATGGCTACTTGATATGATTTGATATTTTGAAGATATTTTTACAGACTTTTCTTATTCACTTTATCCCACCATAGTGTCATTTAAGTGATTAGCTGCTGCTCAGAAACTGACATATAACCTCAAAATGAATATACTGATTTGCAACACAAATTCATCACCTAGCATGTTATAAAATGGCAGGGTATTAAAATATTGATGGGGGCCTATGCACTTTTTTTTTTTTTTTTTTTTGAGATGGAGTCTCATTCTGTCACTCAGGTTAGACTGCAGTGGTGCAATCTTGGCTCACTGCAACCTCCACTCCCCGGGTTTAAGTGATTCTCCTGCATCAGCCTTCCAAGTAGTTGGGATTACAGGTACCTGCCACCACACCCAGCTAATTTTTTTATTGTAAGCAGAGACAAGGTTTCACCATGTTGGCCACGCTGCTCTTGAACTCTTCCTTCAAGTGATCCACTCACCTCAGTCTCCCCAGGTGCTGGGATTATAGGTGTGAGGCACCATGTTTGGCCTAAATCCACTTAAAATTTAAAAATAAGTATTCATTCAGTGTTGACATCGAAGACTCCAAGCCTCCTTCATTGAGTTAAATATATTTTGTTAAAAACTGGGCATAGATTTGACCAAATATTTCACTTCTGGCCTGAAGAGGGTTCTCTTCAAGTATTCAGCAAAGTATTGATTGGTGTATACACACTAGGAAATTCTTGAGTCTAGGGAAAGAACCATCTGAAGGAAATAAAGGGAATCATCCCTCAGTCAGGGTCAGAATTGGTGAATGCTCTCATGAGCCAGTTTGGAAAACTCTATAATTTGCAGGCATTGGATGGAGTTATTAGAAGAGTGTTGCCTTATTAGAGTGAAATAATCCACTCTAGACAAAACGGTGTTATGTCTTCACATAATAAACCTTAAAAGCAAGTCTAAAAATGAAATTGTTTCAAAGAACCTTAACAACACAATGAAACAAAGCTCAAAAATAAATAGTAATACAAAATATTCAGCATTAAACAAGGTAATGCTACTTTCCTTATAGGGTTAAAAGAGAAGGGACTTGTATTTTTTATTTTATTATTATACTTTAAGCTCTGGGGTAGATGTACAGAATATGCAGGTTTGATACATAGGTATACATGTGCCATGGTGGTTTGCTGCATCCATCACCCCATCATCTACATTAGGTATTTCTTCTAATGCTATCCCTTCCCTAGCCTCCCAACCCCTGCTATCCCTCTCTGAGACCCTCACTTCCCAAAAGGCCACTATATGTGATGTTCCCCTTCCTGTGTCCATATGTTCTCTTTGCTCAATACCCATTTATAAGTGAGAACATGTGGTGTTTGGTTTTCTGTTTTGTGTCAGTTTGCTGAGAATGATGGTTTCCAGCTTCATCCATGTCCCTGCAAATTACATGAACTCATCCTTTTTCATGGCTGCATAGTATTCCATGGTGTATATGTGCCACATTTTCTTTATCCAGTCTATCATTGATGGGCAGGGACTTCTTTATTACACTGACACAGGTTTAGCAGAATATCTTTTCTTAAAAGAAAAACTGACAACTTTAAAGTTGAATTTGATAATGGGACACTTAGCACAAGTGACTTCATTCGGGTTTTTTTTTTCTGCTGGGGTCTAATGCAGAAAGCTAGCTCAAAACAATGGTCTCCAAGAAGCTTTGCTTTGTTTCACAAGTGAGGAATATTTTCACCCATTCCATAGATTATATTTTCATTCTGTTGATTGTTTTCTTGGTTGTGCGGAAGCTTTTTAGTTGATTGTGATCTCATTTGCCTATTTTTGCTTTTATTGCCTGTGCTTTTGAGGTGATATCCAAAAACTGATTGTTCAGACCACTGTCATGGAGTTTCATCTCTGTATTTTCTACTAGTAGTTTTCCAGTTTCAGGTTTTTCATTAATTATTTAATCCATTTTGAGTTGATTTTTACATATGATTTGAGACCAGAGTCTAATTTCATTATTTTGCATGTGACTATCCAGTTGTTTCAACACTATTTAAAAAAAAATGTTCTTTTCTTATTGTATGTATTTGGCACCTTTGTCAAAAATCAATCGACCATAAATACATGGATTAATTTCCAAGATCTCTTTTCTGATCCATCGGTTTCTGTGTTTGTTTTTACACCAGTAGCATGCTGTTTTGATTACTCTAGCTTTATAATATATTTTAAAGTCAGGTAGTATGCTGCCTCCAGCTTTTCTTTCATGCTTGATTTCTGTGACTTTTGGGGTTTTTTGTTGGTTGCAGATCAAGCCAGAATAGACTCCTTGGTACTAAGTTCCATGTAATCAAACTAAACTTTAAAATGGGATAGTTTTCTTTAAAAACAGGTGGTTCTAATTAGCCTAAGTCAGTGTAATGAATCCCCTTAATTTTAATCCTATAAGGAAAATAACCTTAAAATGGCAATTCAACATTTGTTCTCTGTTGCTGCTTTTTTCAGCCTTTTCTTTTGCCTATAAAACCAATCTCCTCTGCTCAGTTAATGAAAACACTCATTCTATTGTGTAGAATGAGGTGTTGCCTGTTTTTAGAATTGGAGATAGAAGCCATTTGATCTTTAAGCTAAATTTGTTGTAATTTCATCTTTTGACACACACATCTGATACATTCTTTATGCATCTGCAATATGTATAAAGAGCTCAAACAATTCAATAGTAAAAAACAAAAACAAGCTGAATAAAAAATGAACAAGTACTTGAATATATGTTTCTCAAAATAAGATACCAGTTTTGTAATTCTCTGGGTTTTCTTACTTTTGCCAGTAAGTTTTATACTTTTAGAAGTTTACTTATTACAGGTTAGTATCCATTTCTTTCATAGAACTCCCTTTAGCATTTCCTTCAAGATAGGTCTTATGTTGATCAATTTCCTCAACTTTGGTTTGCCTGGGAAAGTCTTTATCTTTCCTTTATGTTTGAAGGCTAGCTTTCCTGGATACAGTATTCTTGGTTGTCAGTTATTTTTCTCAGGTGCTTTGGATATAGCATCCTACTCTTTCCTAGGCTGCAGCGTTTCTACTGAGAAATCAGTTGAAAGCTGTATTGGCACTCCATTAAATGTAATATGTTCTTTTTCTCTTCCTTTTTGGAATAGTCTTTCTTTGTTTTGATTTTTACTAATGTGATCATGATGTGCCTTCAATAATTCCTCTTTAAGTTGAATTTGATTGGTAATCTCTGAGCTTCCTGTACCTGGATGCTGTCATCTTTCTCCAGACTTGGGAAATTTTCAGCCTTAATTTGCTTAAATATCTTTCCTCGGCCTTTTTCTCTCTTGTCTCCTTTGCAAAGTCCAGTTACACAGAGGTTAGTTCACTTGATGGTGGTCCATAGTCCTCAAAGGCCCTCTTGACTCTTTTTTTTTTTTTTTAAATTCTTTTGTGCCTCTAATTGGGTGATTTTATATGTTCAGTCTTCAAACTTACCACTTCTTTTCTCTGTCTGATCAAGTCTGCTGTTGAATATTTATAATGAGTTTTTAAGTCAGTTATTATATTCTTTATTTCTAGGATTCATCGTTTTTTATTATTTTATTATTTCTTTGTCAAATTTCTCATTTTGTTTCTGAATTGTTTTCCAATTTTTATTTAATTTTTTATTCATAATGTCTTGTGATCTGCAAAACTTCTTTAAGAGGGTTATTCTAAATTCTCTGTCAGATAATTCATAGATACTCAATTCTTCTGGGCCCATTGCTAGAGCTTTGTTGGTTTCTTTTGGTGGTATCATATTTCTCTGAGATTTCACAATCCTTGCTTTACATTGCTGCCTGTGGCTTTGAGGTGACAGGCAGTTTTTCCAGGTTTTTTTTTTTTTTAATGTTTGTTGGTTGGTGGTGTTAGACCTTTACTTCTTAGTATCATAACTTAAATGCTGGCCTGTTGTTGCTTCCCATTCTGAGGACTTATAGTAAGCACTGGAAAGAAAATACTGCACTGGAAGCAACTCATCCTATCATTGTTGCCCCATAATTGTTTCCCAGTCTGAGTATGACTTGTAGTGAACACCAGAACTTAAATGGTACTCTGGAATTAAATTGCTGCCCTGCTATTATTTTCTGGTCTAGGAAAGACTTATAGCGTGCACTAGAGCTTAAATGCTACCCTGGAACCATATTGCTGCCCTGCTATTGTTTTGCAGTCTGGGAAAAACCTTAAGTGGGCACTAAAACTTAATTCATACCTTTTAGCTATTTGGGGGCCAGGGGAAGGTCTCCACTCAAGTACCTGAGCTTTTAAAAAATCTGGCTAGGGATTTAGGACTTCCCACAGATGGTGCCTCCTGTGCTGCTATGTTCCAGCTAGTCTCTTCAATCTGGTATCCCCACTGATTGAAGCACAGAGTAGTTGCCACAATCCACATCTCCCTCATTGCAACCAGTGTCTTGCTCTTTGTCCCCAATTTATTTTAGGTGGCTCAGCCCTCACTCCCTATGGTTCCTCTGAGACAGGTCTGGAATGAGCTTCTCATGAAGACTTCACGACCTGTGGGGAAATTGAATATCCATCTACAATTTTTTCCTCTACCTTGGCAACTGGGAGCATAGGGAAAATCTCTGAGTGGTGTTATGCTAGCTTGGGGGAGGGGGAGATGGTGCAGTCTGAAATGCCCATTTCCTTAGTGATTATGGCTTCTCTCAATTCTGTTGGCCTTTGGGATTTCTTCACTTCCTCCCCAAGTTATGCTGTATTTATCTTTGAATAGTTTCTAGTGGTATTTTTATAAAGGGAGTAGTACCAGGGGAGTTTCTATTTTGCCATCTTGCTGATGCTACTCCTTGTCAAAAAAAGACATACAAATGGCTAACATGTATATGAAAATATGCTCAAAATTCCTAATCATGAGAGAATGCAAATTAAGACCACAAGAAATATAATCTCAGCATTGTTAGAATGGCTGTTATCAAAAAGGAAAAAGAAAACAAGTGTTAAAAAGCCCTGTGTACATTGTTGGTGGGAATGTAAATTAGTTCATTACTATGAAAAACAGTATGAAAGTTCCTCAAAAAAATTAAAAACAGGATGCCATGTGATCCAGCAATACCACTGCTGGGTATATATCCAAAAATAACAAAATCAGTATGTCAGATATCTGCACTCCCATGTTCATTGCAGCATTATTCATAATGGCCTATCAATCTATGCCTATATCAACAGATTAATAAAGACAATGTGGTGTACATACAAACTGGAATACTATTCGGCTTTTTAAAAAAGAAAATTCTGGGCTGGTGCAGTGGCTCACACCTGTAATCCCAACACTTTGAGAGGCTGAGGTAGGTGGATCATGAAGTCAAGAGATCAAAACCATCCTGGCCAACACGGTGAAACCCTGTCTCTACTAAAATTACAAAAATGAGCTAGGTGTGGTAGCGCATGCCTGTAGTCCCAGCTACTCCAGAGACTGATGCAGGAGAAGAAATTGAACCCAGTATGTGGAGGTTGCAGTGAGCCAAGATTGCACCATGGCACTCCAGTCTGGTGGCAGAGCAAGACTCCATTTCAAAAATAAAAATAAAAAATAAAAAAAAAGAAAATTTTATCATTTGCAATAACATGATGAATGAGGTGAAAATGTAGAGATTTTCATATTAAATAAAAGTGAGAATCAACTGTATGCTACCTACCTATGCAAAATATGCCTCTTAAATATAGAAAAATAGATGCTAAAAGCAAAAGGATTGTGTACAGTTATACTATGCTAACACTAATTATTAAAAAGCTGGAGTGGTTATATTCGTATTAATCAATATAATGTATAAAGTATTACCTTGGATAATGTTATTTGGTGATGATGGAAAGGTCACTTCCTCAATAAGGCAAAACAATCCCACCTAATAACAGCTTTAAAATATATTAATCAATAACTAATAGAACTGCATGAAGGAATTGACAAATATATACCTATTGTCAGACATTTTAACACCCCTGTCTCCATCTAAGAAAACAAGTAGAAAGAAGTATTATAGTAGACATAGCAACACTATAACCAATATCATTTAATACATGTTCAGTGAAGACTCCACACAAAATCAGAAGACTACAAATACTTCCAAGTGCATATGAAACATTTAACAAGATAGATCTTATTCTGGGGCAAAAAAAGGAAGTCAACATTTCAATAAATTTTAAAAGATCCAAATCATACAAACTGTGTTATCTTTGGAAATAGATTAGAAAGCAACAAGAGAAATATTTCTGGAATATCCCCTAATTTTAAAAAATAAGTAACAGATAGAAGGAACTCATTGGTCAAAAAGTCAAAAAGTAAATTACAGTATTTTGAAGTAAGTAAAAATTAGCAACAAACACAATATGTGGGATAAAGGTAAAGTCGTATTTTGTATAAAATGTGAAGCACTAGATGCCTATATTAGATGAAAATCTTCAAATAAATGTAGGTTCTGCCTTATGAAACTAAAAAAATACAAGTAAATTAAACTTAAAGTAAGTAAAGAACAAAATAAAGATTTTTTAAAAATCAATAAAATAGGAAACAGGAAAAATACAAAGGAAATCAATGAAATCAAGAGCTGGTTATTTGAGAAGATCAATACATTTAATCATCCATAATGATCAATTTAAAAATATATATATATATACAAATTACCAATATTAATAACAAGAGGTAAAGTATGCATCACTACAGAATTTATGGATATTAAGAAGATACTAAAGCAATATTATGAAAAACTTTATGCCAATGAATCTGACAATCTAAATACATGATAAATTTTTTGAAATATATAAACTACCAAAACTCACTAATAGGTTATGGATATTATTTCTTTAATAATATCTATTAAAGAAATTGAATTTGTAGTTAGAAATCCACCAAGAAAACTGCAATTTCAAGCAGCTTCCTAGTTTGTTATTTTCAGGAAAACAAAGAGCACAAAATACTTACCAACTGTTCTGTAAAACCAACATTGATCTGAAAGCAAAATAAAAACATTACAAGAAAATAAAAGTAGAAGGTAATTCCCTCCCAAATACAAATGCAAAATTATTACTAAAATTTTAGCAAACAAACTCAACAATACAGGAAATGAATACAACATTTTGTACAAGTGGGATATATCCAAAGAATGCAAGGCATATTCAAAAACTCAAAAAGAAAACATTGTTATCATCATTAAAACTGAAAATTCATAGTTCATAATAAGCAAAATGAATTTAGAAAATAATTGAAATTGAAAACTAACACTATCAAAATTAATCATACAATATATAATAACACAATCAAAAA
This sequence comes from Saimiri boliviensis, assembly GCF_048565385.1. Classification (NCBI taxonomy): domain Eukaryota; kingdom Metazoa; phylum Chordata; class Mammalia; order Primates; family Cebidae; genus Saimiri; species Saimiri boliviensis. The sequence goes on from NC_133452.1 coordinate 68,021,113, forward strand.
GTAAAATAATTAGGGATGAATATAACAAAAGATGTGCAAGCCTATATACTGAAAACTAAAATTCACTGCTTAGAGACATCAAAGCAGACCAACAGGTTGATGTCATTTAAATTAAAATTCTGCTAGACTTTGTTTTAAAAATTGGCAAGCTAAATTCTGAAATCTAACATTACACAGAAATACAAGGTAGAATAAGCAAAACAACTTTGATTCAGAAAAATTGTTGTATGACTACATTACATAATTTGAATATTTAAAGATACAATAATCAAAACAGTGTGGTTAGGTATTAAGATAGAGAAAAAGAAAAATGGAACAGAATAGAGAATTCAGAAATAGACTCAAACATATATACAGATAACTAGCATTGAACAAAGATTCAAACGCATTTGCTTAGAGAAAGGATAGTCTTTTCCACAAATGGTGCTGAAACTATTGAATATCCATATGCAAAAACTAAGCTTCTATCCATAATTTGCACCATATATAGAAGTTAGCTGAAAGTAGATTATACACCTAGATATAATACAGTAAACAAAAATCTCTAGAATAAAACAAAAGAAAATACTTTTGTATCCTTAGACAAAAGACTTAGATAAAACATCAAAAGCCTAATCCATCAAAAAATATATGGACCTTTGCAAAATGAAAAGCACTTGTTTTTTGAGAGACTCTGTTATAATAATTCAAAAAAAAATAAAATATTTAAAATTCACATATCTGATAAAGGATTTGTATTTATAATACATAAAGACATCTTAAACTGAATAATAAAACAACTCTACTTTCTTCAAAAATGGGTTAACAATTTGAAGAGTTATTTTACCAAAGAGGATACAGGAATGGCAAATGGTCATATGAAAATATGATCAAGATAATTACAATGAGAAAATACTATATACCTAATAGAATGACTAAAATTAAAAATATTTTCTACAACAAGTGTTAGTGAGGAGATGGGGGAACTATAAATCACATACACTGCTTGTGAAAATGTGAAATTATACAACCATTTTGGGAAAGAGTTTGGAACTTTATTAAGAGGTTAAAAACATATCTACATCACATATAGTTTCCTAAGATAAATGAAGGTATATGTCTATACAAAATCTTGTATATTAGGGCCCATAATAGCTTTTTTTGCAGTAGACCAAAAATGGGTACCACCCAAGCATGAACCAACAGGTAAATGGATAAACAAATTGTGATCTGTCCATACAATGAAAGAATATTCACCAATAAATAAGAATTAACTATTATTATATACAACAACTTGGATAAATTTAAAAATAATTAAGCTGAGTAAAAATGAAAAACAAAAACATAAAGCAAGCAGAGATAAGAAATGACCAGGTCTGGTTAGCACATTGAATATAGCTGGGCTGGAAGTCAGATCTACCCCAGCACTTTTTAGTTAAGTATGCGATGAAACCTAATCTTTGGGCAACTTATTTTAGGTTGTATTCATTGTGATACAAAACAAAGAAACAAACAATAATGTAAATTTTCTTTTTAATATTATCCTGTGAGGTAAATTTTCATTCAAAATCAGATAAAACACATTAAAAAGTTGAGACTTAACATAATTAGTGAAGTAATACTTGATCTCCCAAAGCCCTGCCTGCATTGCATGTAGCTTTATTCCTGGCAACCACAGGCTGCATTACTGTGACTGCATTCTTCCTACGTTCCAAAAGCTAGCAAATATTGTAGATACTGCTAGCTTGTGGAATGTAGGGAAAATGCATCATTATGCCTTTGTCTTACCCATGTCTGAATAGAGTTCACAAGTTTAGCAAATAGAAATATGAATACTGCATAAGCCGTAGATATAATAAAATATTATTCTCTGTTTATCTGAAATTCAAATGTGACTGGGAACTCTGTACCTTATCTGGCAACCATAGATGAGATAATTTCATGTCTTTATCTTTGACATTTTATATCCTAGAAACACTTTTGAACCAGAGAAATCATTTTAGGTATTTCAAGTAGAATGGAATTGAATAAAGGGAATTTAGGCTTGCAAATATGTTGAAACGTGAAAAAATAACAGGGAGGTCTCCTTCTACCTCTTAAGTTTGCCATTAGATTTGAGGAAAATTTTCTCATGTCAGGAACTGGAGGAAACCAGTTGCAATGCCCATAGCTACCCACAACACCAAAAAAAAAATTCCTGAGGGAGCTCTCTACAGAGGCCCAATTGAAGGCTGATGCATTTCCCATCTTCAGATATGACCATTACAGACATATATATTTAAATGTTTGTATCAGCTTTACTTTTAAGAGCCAAAAACTTGTAACAATACTAATGTACATTAAGAGTGCAACAGATAATAAAGATAAAGTATCCATGGTCATGTAATAGACTGCTACATAAGAACTAAAAAATGAAATACTGCCATGTACAGCAACATGGATAAGTCTTACAGACAATATATTGAGTAAAAGAAGCTAAAAACAAAAGCATAAGTAACTATGTGAGTCAGCTTATATGAATTCCAAAAGCAGGCAAAACTAATCTGTTAGAAATCAGAATCGTGGTTATCTCAGGTGGGTATTGATTGACAAACAAAATGAAGAAAACTTCTGGGGTGCTGAAAATGTTCTGTATCTTTATCAGGGTGTAGGTCACACAGATATATGCATATGTAAATATTCACCAAGCTGAAAACTCAATAATAATGCATTTAACACAGTACATTGTATCTCAATCAAATTGTTTTTTTAAAGTCATATTTTCTGGACCCCACTCAACTATATACCACTACTGGAGGAAGAACAACATTCCATACTTTCCTTACAACTTTCTAATTTCATCAAATGTCTCTTAGTAGAAACTAGAACTATATGAGCAAGGGACTCTAGAGAATTCAGTGTCCAGGAGTCTGGTCCCAGCAAAACAGGGGACAGGATAAGATAGAGTAGGAATGATGCTGAGTGTTCTTCACAATATTTTTATCTTGTAGAGAGTGAGAGTGAATGAAAAGCAAAGAATAAAAGTGTTTTAGATTGTGGTGCTACAGATGATATTTTAAAAATAATCCTCTTGGAATATCCTAGTATCTACAATGTGTGGTTAGCTAGGAACTAGAATATTAAAATTATGAGTCACTATAAAATTGCATGATAAAAATTAAAATATTCCTAGAACATGGGAAAAAAAATTTAATTAGACTATACTTTAACAAAACGCAAGCTTTGATTCTCTAACAAAAAAAATTTATTGAAATAGAAGAAAACACAATACAATTAAAAACATATTTGAATAACTTTATTATCATAATTGCAAATATAAAAGATATATACTATATTCATGTTTTTATTTTCCTTGTTTTATTTTGCTTAGAAATAAAATCTTTGAATGTATCATGTCTTGCTTCAAGTCTATCAATCCAATTTTACTACTTTTAAAATTAGCACATTTTACTACAGAGAGAAATATTTTGCATGTTATAAAGTGTGTTGCCATTAGTGGAATACCATTTAGGTTTTTCTTCAAATTAAAAAAAAAAAAAAGATCTGTAATTACACATGCTACAAACCAATAGTTCAAGGTTTTATCACACCACATTACAATGACAAAACCCATTACAGAGAATAAGTGCTGTAAGTTTTTCAAAATACTATAAAAATATATTTTTAAAGATTTGTTGCCTACTCTTCTGCAAATTTTCATCTTTAATACTATCCCTACTGCTATAATTTGTCTTGTGTCTTCCAGCCTCCTGCTATGGCTCAGGCAATATCATTTAACAAGCAAGGCCCTTATACTTCTTTTTAATTTAGAAGCCTGTAATCGTATTCTTAACTTGATATAGATTTGTCACATTTCCTTATAAAGAAGAACACAGGACAACTTACATAATAAAGATATGTTGTTTCATTCCAACTGTCATTTTATCTTTTCCCACCTCCACTGAGTATGGGCATCCTATGTTCATTTGGATGCACTGTGCTTATATATCCCAGCATGTTCCTGAAGAGAAAAACACTGTCCCTCTAAACTATTCTCCCTACCTTCCTCATAGCATATTTTGTAATTTCAAATTCACTGGCCATTGCTTTCTGATTTATGGCACACCACTGTGCTACAAGTGCCATCCAATAACTATTCATGAGAACAGTTGCATCAAGATTACTGGAGGAAAACAGCAGCTTTAAACTGTGTTTACCTATGTCAAGGGCCTCTCTCTTCTCATATTCTTTTTAAAAACATGACTAGCTCTTTGTTACAATTTGACACTTTTCCATACATCGTTGAATACTATTGTCAGGGGTTGAGGAGAACATTTTCAAATGTCTTGATTTCAGCTCTATGGCTCTCAGACCCTCCATAATACATGTAACCTTTCTGTCCTAGCTTTTGTTTCTTCATCGCTGTTTTGACTTATGCTGTTTGGCATTATTTTCCTAATTCCTGTTTCTTTAATAATATCTGAACTGATTTCATAGAATATTCTTCAATTTTTTCTCTTCTTCATCACACTCATCCAAATCTGATCACAGTTCTCTTACATCATTCAACATGCTTTTCTTGAATGTTTTAATATATGTAAATTGTACCCACTTCTTTGTTTTTCTTCTATTTTCCCCCATCTTTATCATTTTTTTTCTTTTGTTCTCTTAGTTTTTTATATTTTAATTTTCTCTCTTGCTTTTTTTTTCTGTCTATGCTTACAAGAGGCCCCATGATACCACAGGGAAGCATTGAACAGGCAAGAAGTCTTTGGTTAATCTTGGTACATTAACCCTTCCTCTAACCTTGGGCAAATTACTGCTCCTCTACAGGCCTTCCTTTTTTCACTTGTAAATGGGAAGATTGTTTGCAATGTTTTGTGAGGTTGCATCTAGTGCTGGAAATTCTGTAATTCTAAGAACCAGTAACAATATCTATATCTATATTTATATTATATCTTAGTCTAGCAAGCTATCTATTTTTCTGTTGTATTCAATCTGTTTCTTGCACTAAAGTAGAATCAAACTTTTTTTCTCCCAGTTTCCAGTTCTAAATTTTGCCATATTATGTTACTTATTGTTCTTATTCTGGCTTTCTCTTGTACTTTATTTTTACCGATTTCTGTCTTGTTTTTGGTCTGAACTCTAGAGAAATCAGACTATAAAATTTATCAGTATCCTGCTGTGTACATTTTAAATCTGGCAACATTTGGTAAACTACCCAATAGTTCATGAGCATACGCACGTGTATACACACACACACACACACTGTTGTCTTTGGAATCATACTAAGTTTAAACTCTAACTATATACAATCATTTATCACTTAATGATGGAAATATGTCTTGAGAAACATTTTCTGTGAGGTGATTTTGTCATTGTGCAAGCATCATAGAGTGTACTTAGAGTGACCTAGATGGTACTGCCTACTACACACCTAAGCTGTATGGTGTGCTCTTACACTGCAATCCTATGTATCATGTGACTATACCGAATACTGTAGGTAATTGGAACACAATGAAAATAAACATTTGTGCATCTAAACATAGAAAGACAGAATAAAAATGTTGTATAAAAGACAAAATGTGGTATACCTGTATAGAGCACTTACCATGAATGAAGCTTGAAAAACTTAAAGTTACTTTGGATGAATTAGTGAGTAATTGGTGAGTGAATGTGAAGGCCTGGGACATTACTGCACACTACTGTAAACTTTACAAACACTGGACACTTAGGCTACACTAAATTTATAATAATTTTTTCTTCAATAATACATTAACCTTAGCTTAAATTTGTCTTTTTAATTTTTAAAACATTTTGGGTCTTGTAAATACCTTATCTTACAATACAAACACACTGTACAGAAGTACAAAAATAATTTCTTTATATTCTTATTATATTTTTTTCATTTTTCAACTTTTTAAACTGTTTTATTAAAAACTAAGGTACAAAACACACATTAGCCAGGACACATACAGGGTCAGGATAATCAATATCACTGTTTTTTACCTCTATGTCTTGTCCCACTTCAAAATATTCAGGGGCAGTAACACATATAGAGCTGCCATCTCCTATGATAATACTGCCTTCTCTGAGAATACCTCTTGAAGGACCTGCCTGAAGCTCTTTTACACTTAATTTTTTGTGTAAATAGAAGGAATACACTCTAAAACAATGATAAAAGGCATAGTAAACACATAAACCAATAATATAGTCATTTATCATTATTATCAATAATTATGTACTATATATGATTTTATGTGCTTGACTTTTATAGTACTGGCAGTGCAGTAGGATTGTTTACCAGCATCACCATGAACACATTAGTAAGTGTTGCACAATGGCTAAAGGTAATTTTACAGATACGTTATATTTTATGGTACCACCATTACATATGTGGTAGGTCATTGACCAAAATGTTGTTCTCAGGCACATGACTATACTTGTGAACAAGTCATTTCCCTCTCTAAACCTGCATTTCCTCAAATGTGAAAAGAAGGTAATATCTCTACTTCAGAGCTCTGTTATGCGGACTGCACAGGTAATTAATGTATAGCACTCAATACGGCATAGGCATATAGTATGTCCTAAGTAATTGTCCAGCTGTTTTCCTCCTTATTCTCATTATTATTATTTTTGAGATGGAGTCTCACTCTTGTTTCCCAGGCTGGAGTGGAATGGCATGATCTCGGCTCACTGCAACCTCTGCCTCCCAGGTTCAAGTGATTCTCCTGCCTCACTCTCCTGAGTAGCTTGGATTACAGGCATTCACCACCACACTCAGACAATTTTGTAGTTTTAGTAGAGACAGGATTTCCCCATGTTGGTCAGGCTGGTCTCGAACTCCTGACCTCAAATGATCCACCCACCTTAGCCTCCAAAAGTACTGGGATTACAGGCATGAGCCACCACACCTGGCCTATTATCAATGTTATTTCAAATGCAAGAGCTTCTTGAGGCAAGTCAGCTTCCTTGATCTTCCATGAAGGGTACCATAACTGTGACATGGTAGAAAGATGGGGTCATTTAAATCCTCAGATCTATTTTTAATAACCCCTGGAGGAATTCTTCCTTGGGAGATATTCTGGCAATGATAAAAGAATTTGTTAACAATGACTGAATCTACTCCATGTAAAGAAAACTACCTAAGGTTTAGTATACGGTGTGAATGCCAGCTCTAGTTTACTTCTTCACCAGTGAGAAACTGATATATCTCTTAGCTAGTATAATCAAAAGAATAATATTTGTTCTGGTCCTGAACAAATAGATTTGTCACACACAGCTTCCTCCTTCTTTGCTCAGATAGGAAATCCTTTGTCTGCCAACCACCAAACTGGTGGACTTCGCTGAACCCTAACCCTCATTCTCTGCATTCCCTTTTACTTTAGTGGAAAGCAACTTTTCGCTTGTGCACCTGATCCTTTTTTCACTCACCGTCTCTGGGGCTTCTCTGACTCATTCCTGTCTCTCCTGCATTATTTATTCCTTCTTCTCAACCATGCCATTTATAGCTGCCAATGACAGTTTCTAAGATCTGCTCTCTTTAAAACATAACCTTCCTCAATTCCAAATCCCTCTGTACTTATTTATTTCATCTCTCATGCCCTTCACGGGAAAACTGAAAAAAATAAAATTTAAATTTAAAAAAAGTGCTCTCATATTCTTCACTTCCTTACTTTCCATTCATACTCAGGCTTCCTTCACTTTTGAAAAAAAATTCCTTTTTCTCTAACAATCAATAATCTATCTTTTTGTCAAGTCCATATCTACTTCATTGGTCTCTACCTTGGCCTTTCAGATGCATTAACAAAGCACTCACTTTTTCTGAAATATTTTTCCCTTTACTTCAATGATGTCACACAGGCCTGATTTTCCTTTTCTCCTATCCTCCATCTCCTTTGCTAGACTATCCTCCTCTCTGACTTAACTATTATTTTTCTTAGTTTGGACTGCTAAAACAGAATGCCATGGACAAGGTGACATGTACAACAGAAATTTATTTCTCAAAGATCTGTGTGTGATGCTCCCCTCCCTGTGTCCATGCTAGGGGGAACTAGGGAAGGGTCAGTGGGGGATGGCGTGGGGAGTTTGGGAGGGATAACATGGGAGAAATGCCAGATATAGGTGATGGGGAGGAAGTCAGCAAACCACATATGTACCTATGCAACAATCCTGCATGTTCTTCACATGTACCCCAAAACCTAAAATGCAATAAAATATAATTTAAAAAAAAGATTAGCTGGTTAATTAAAAAAAAATCTGGAGGCGGGAATCTGAGATTAAGTTGTCAACATAATCAGGTTCTGGTGAGGACTCAATTCTGTCTTCTCCTTATATTCTCATATGGTGGTTAAGAAGGTAAGAGACTTTCTGGGGTCCCTTTTATAAAGGCACTAATCCCATTCATGAGAGATCCACCTTCATGACCTAATTACCTCCCAATGGTCCCACCTTTTAATCCCAGCACACTGGGAGTTAAGATTTCAACATATGAATTTGGTAGGGAGAAGGAGACGTATTCAGTTGATAACAATATCAAGGAGTCTAAGGGCTCTGTTCTGAGAGGTTTACTTTCATCTTTTTGTATGTAATCTCTCTGTGTGCAATCTCCTCCACTTCCATGGATAGAATTTCTCCTTTTAAATTGACTTCCAAAATCTTATCTCTGGCACCAAGCTCTACTCCTGTATATCTAGTTTCTGCTTGGCATCTCTACCTAGATATCCAACAGGCATCTCATACTTGAGAAGTTCTAAATCACTCTCTTAATATAAATCTCTCAGTTCCTCTTAAAAATCTTCCCATCTCACTAAATGGCACCATCATCTTTCCTGTTAGACTAAACTAAAATCATAGCCTTACCATTGACTCCTCTTTTCTTTTTTCTTAAATTTAATTTAGGTAGGCCCTGCCTATTATTTCTATGAAATATGAAATATTTGAAATATATCATCTCAAAATATTCATTTATCTCTACCTCAGATGCCACCATAAATATAAAGAATATGGCCCCAATAGTCAATCCTTAGGGACTTTCCAAGAAAGGAGTATAATATAAAGATATTGAACATATGTTAATAACATGTCCATTATTTGAACACATGTCAATCCAAAATGCCTTCAAAATGCATAACTCTTTCTAATTTAAATATTTAAATATGTAACTTTTTAGAATAATCAGGATCTTTGTTTTCAATATGCTATGACAATAAATAAAATTTAAAATATGCTTTTGATAGGAAATATCTCTTTATATTTGAACTTAGAATTAAATATATCTCATTTACTCCTCTCCTCTTCTTCCTCTTATATACCCATGCCCCTAACTCTTATACAGCCCAAGAAACAGTATCTGGGTACATTACTATATAATCTCTTAATGTTTTAAAGAAACAAATTGCTAACTTGTAAGCATATAATTTTTTGGTGTAGGATCTAGCAAATATATCTTTTCCTTTATGTTTAGTCTTCTCATTCTCCTATTGTCACCTCACTTGGTGAACAGGCTTATAAATTTTGGTTTGATTTGCTTAAATCCCATAAGCCCTACACAACCTCCTGGAGACTAATATAGAACAGACCACACAGCGATGTGCTGGAAACAATGCCGCCCTCTGGGCATCCTCTGCTCATGTATGCAGATGATGGACCTCAGCAGTTGGCCTTCCCTGCTCTCTAGGGAAGACTCTCTGAAGTGTTTCTGCTGTGGATCTTCTCCAGTGTTTTAAGAGGACTAAAATCTTACTTTGGTTTCTCCCTTTACTATCTTTCTTTTCCCAGATTTTACTAACCAATAACTTTTTATCTTTCCCTCCAGCGTCCAAGAGGACTCTGGTTTCCTTAGCTGTCTCTTCAAATATCTCCTGTCAATCAGAATTTGAATGCTGCCTTACTCCATAGTACGTTCCTCTGCAGTTTTGTTAAACATATTCGTGTTAGTTATTCTCTCAATATCTTTGAATTCCTTCTTGTTCTACTATCATTCTGTCTCACTTTTTTTCTCAATTAAGTTTTTCTCCTATTCTATATTTCCACTTCTGCTATAACTTCTTTATTTTTACCACTATCAAAGTCACAATATTTATTAACCATTCCTTTTCTGATCTTTGCTTTTTTTTTTTTTTTGATGTTCTTTAGTCTTGGCATACTCAGAAGAATTACTAAAGCAATTTCAAGAGTCTTGGCCTCCTTTTTCATATTATATATTCTCCAAAGTTGAGTCTACTTCTTTTTGCCCAATTTGAAGCTTACAGCAAATTTATTATTAACAAGGAATTTAATTATCTCAAACATGTCTCTAGTGTTCAATCCAACTGAGTTTCTAATCAGCGTTCAGTGGTTGAACAACCCTTTTCAGCCTCCTGTGACAAATCTTCACTGTGATTCTCCCCTTGAAGGCATCACCAGCAGCTCTCCTATTCCTTTAGAGACTAAACAAGTTATTTCATGGCTACTCTTAAGTTGCTCCCTAAGCTAAGCCTTAAAAAAAATCACAAAATAGCTAAACCAACATGCTTAGCTTGCTTTTCTTTTCCTTCTTCTTCTGTTTCTCTTTTCCACACTAACTCAGCTTCTCAGTAAAGTCCTTCTTTTTCAAAGTCCACATTTGCATTTGGCCTAGACATGGACAGTGGGCTTGGTCTGAACTCAGTAATATCACTGAGAGGTCATCTCAGATCAACTTTGCCCACTGTGGCTCCCCCAGAAAGTCTTTCCTTCTCCACAATGACCACAACAGCCGGAGCACATGCTACTCTGTTGCTTTTTCTTCACTCCTTAAACACCTGACTTACCTGAGTCATTAGCCTTAGATTGAAAGATTGAAGAACTGAATATTGTTTTAGTAGTTCTGGCTCTTTTGTCTTTATTTCACCAGTAAATTAAATCTGTGTTGCTGTCCTCACTCTTTGTCCTTCCTTTACCCCTCAACCCAGGAGCTGTTATGCTGCCTGATCAGAAATACAAGCCTCTCACCCAGGTAAAGGAAGATCTACAAGCTAAATTTAGCAGTAACTGTATTTAAACTTAAAATGGCTCTAGCATATGTGATTACTTCTAACCTGAAAATTATAGGGGTCTGCTGTGATCCAGACAGGCATGGTAGCACAATCAAAGAAACAGTAAAACAAAATTAAATAAAATTTACTTCAAATCTGCACTCATCTCTTTAGAAATCCCACAAGACAGAAAAATATCTTTAAAATCATTTTTCGCATTAACTGCCACTCATATTCTCTATACAGATGGAGATCCTTACAAAAACTCAACCCACATGGCTCTTCTCACATGCCGTATGTTCTCTCTGTCATGTCAATGGCTAAAGGCACTCCTTCTTTAGTTCATCATTGCAGCAACCCTTGCTACACACTGCTTTTCTATGTTCCTTGCTGCATGCTTATGCCATCACTTTATCCACACCATGGCTTCCTCAGAAGCCCAAATTCTCTATTCTTGAGACACCCCACTCTGCAGAGGAAAGAGGTATAGTGTAATATATTGTTCTCACAAGAATCAGCACATCGCCCAAACTGTGAACAAAAAGAAAAGCCCATGAACTGACCCATCCATGCAGGATAGAATCCTCCCTCCTTTGAAAGGGGCACAAGAGTGAGAAAACATATATGAATATGGTAAATATTCATACTTTCTTTTGAAAAAGTTCAAGTCCACATTATTTGAGAATCCTTCTGCATAAAAAAAGCTGGAAGAGATATTTCCTGACTCTATTTCTACCTTTACAGTGTGGTTAATGTAGCTTTTCTACACAAATGTCTAGAGTTAATGTCAATCTTAAGTCTAGTATAAGCAGAACACTTCCAGAATGCAATAGTCAAAAGAACACTGGTATAAGACTTAGAAAACCTGGAATTAAATCTCTGCACTACCACTGGCATTTAACAAGTCACTTGCTGTCTTAGTTTGGGTTCCTCAGAAACAAATTCTAATTCAAATATTTCAATATAAGTAGCTGATTTGGAAGGTGATTCCAAGAAACACCAGTATCTAAGGAAAAAAATGGAACAGAAATAGAAAAAAGGTTAATAATAAATGCATTATGAATGAGTTATCACCATGGACAACTGGAGATTGATTTTACTAGACAACTTGGGAGATGGTGTAGAAGATACATCATCAAGTTACTCCACTCCAAGATGAGGAAGCTATGGCATTTAAATAGCAACCCCTATCAAACGAGGGGTGTGTGTGTGTGTGTGTGTGTGTGTGTGTGTGTGTGTGTGTGTGGTGGAGGGTGGGGGTTAATTCTAGCCTGCCTTTAGAACAGACAGAGAAGGATCTGTTTATTTGGAGTGAGCACTCAGAGTCACAAGTTCTATCAGATGGAAGAGGTATCAGGATGCAAGTAAACACACCGATTTCACAGGTAGGGTACTTGCATATCTTGCTACTTCTTCCCCTTGCATAACTAAGATTTACTCATAACCTGCATGAAGGTCATTCCATCCCATTACTGACTCACAATTTCTGTTGTAAAATTAGATTAGGAATGTTCATGAAATAAATTACAGCACTCACAGTTTCAGTTTAACCTGAACTCATAAATGGTATGCATTGTCTCCTTTATCATCCCCATGCTAGCTTCTTCCCAAAAGAATCCTCAACCAGTGATTCAGCTTCTCTAGGTTGCTTTCCTGGTAGGGTGACTCAGACTTTCACCCTTGAAGGGTCTCAGCTGCTAGTTACTGTACCTTTGTCAGATATGGCTGCTACAGTGCCCATTTAGTTATCATCAGGCATGGAAAAACTAAAAGCATCTCACTGAATACCCTAAGCTCTATTCACACTCATTCTTGCCCTAATTTGTAACAGAAATCCTCACTCCTCTTGACAACTGGTTCAGTTATCCTGCCAGTATGGTAAATTCTTTCTTGCTTCCTTGGCCACTATTATGAGAAGCACAAAATGATCAGGTGGTAGCCATAGCCAAAGCTTAGTGGAACATTTACATGTCCAATGGTAGAAGGCTTACTTTTTGTTCTTAATAACCAAGACCTCTAATCCAGGGTTTAAAGTTATGGGAAGAGTAATCACAAATTTGTCAATTAGACTGATATTGAGATGAGCCATGCCTACTTCCACTCCTTGGTTCCTTTTCTTTCAGGAGACACTGCATCATATTCTGGTAATCAGTTGAAAGAATATAACCATCTTTTGAAAGCATAGGCCCCTTTTCCCTAGAGCTAGAATCTGGCTTCTTAGCATCCACATCTATTACCATATATAAAGATCAGTGCGAAAATGGGTTAAAGACTTAAATGTAAGACCTGAAACTATGAAACTATCAGAAGAAAACATTAAGAAACTGCTACTGGACATTTGTCTGAGCAAAGTTTTTTTGGTAATACCTCAAAAGCACAGGCAACAAAAGTAAAAACAGATAAATGGGATTGCATTAAGTTAAACGGCTTCTGCACAGCAAAAGAAACAACAAAGTGAAGAGACAATTCACAAAATGGGAGAAAATAATTTTAAACTATCCATCTGACAAAAGATTAATAACAAGAATGTATAAGGTACTCAAACAAGTCAATATCAAATAAACAAATCATCTGAGTAAAACATGGGCAAAAATATCTCAATTGACAAAAGAAGACATACAGGCTGGGCATGGGGGCTCACATCTGTAATCCCAGCACCTTGGGAGGCCAAGGCAGGCAGATCACCTGAGGTCAGGAGTTCAAGAGCAGCCTGGCCAAAAGGCTGAAACCCTGTCTCTACTAAAAATAAAAAATAAAAAATAAAAAATTAATCAGGCATGGTGGCGGGCACCTGTAGTCCCAGCTATTTGAAGCACTGATGCATGAGAATCACTTGAAATCAAGTAAGCTGAGATTGTGCCACTGAACTCCAACTTCACAACAGAGTGAGACTCCATCTCAAAAAAAAAAAAAAAAAAAGAAAGAAAGAAAGAAAGAAAGAAAAAGAAAAAGAACACATACAAATGGACAATAGATATATGAAAAATGCTCAACACTATTATAAGAGATATGCAGATCAAAACCACAATGAGGTCATTTCTCCCCACTTAAAGTGGCTTTTATGAAAAACACAAAGGATAACAAATGTTGACAAAGATGCAATTACATTCCCACCAACAATCGTATACTGTTGGTGGGAATGTAAAGTAGCACAGCTGTTGTCGATACAGTATGGAGGCTCCTCAAAAAACTAAAAATAGGACTAACATACGATCCAGCAATCCCACTGATAGATATATATCCAAAAACATAAAGGAAATCAATATATGGAAGAGATATCTGTACTCTGATGTATATTCTAGCACTATTCACAATAGCCAAGATACGGAATCAGTCTAAGTATCCATCAGTGGATAAACAGATAAAGAAAATGTGAAATATATATACAATGGAATTACTATTTGGCCATAAAATAGAATGAAATCCTGTCTTTTGTAGCCACATGGATGAAATTCAGGTCATTATGTTAAGTGATATAAGTCAGGCATAGAAAGACAGATATTACATATTCTTACTCATATGTGGGAACTAAAAAAATGTATCTCCTGGAGGTAGAGAGTAGAATGCTGGTTACCACAGGATGGGAAGGGAAGAAGGAGGGGGAGGGAGGAATGAAGAGTTGGTTACTGAGTACAAAAATGGTTAGACAGAGGAAAGAAGTTCTGGTATTTGCTAATACGGTAAGGAAATCATAGTTAATAATAATTTATTATAGATTTCAAAATAGCAGGAAAAGAGTTGTAATGCCCCCAACACACCGTAAAAAAATAAATGTTTGAGGTGATGGATATCCCAGATATCTTGATTTATTACATATCGTATACATGAGTCAAAATATCATGAGTATCCCAAAAATATGTACAACTTTAATATGTAAATGAAACACACAAAATAACTAGGTAGCATTTCATAAGGCTAGCAGCTTCTGGGTCATGCATATAAAGGTAAAACTAATGGCCCTGAAGTTATGTGTCTGCTGTTGAACCTCCATCCTTGTAGGTAGTTTCCGTGGTGAAGCAATATCTTTTGGAATTCCATTAGGATAAATCAAACACTTTGTGGGCTCCCTGATTGTGGCACTGGAAAGCAAAAGGTCACATTTACGGGCAGTTTGAAAGCAAGCCAGCATGCACAGAAATGATAATTGCAGAAAGAGTGTGGCTGGGGCATTGACAGTATCTTCTGTATTCCCTGAATCTTGTTTCCTCATCTATAAACTGGATCCAATAATAATGCACGTTAAATAATGTATATGGAAACCTGCTTTTGAAGTACTAAAGAAATTTAAGCTGTAAATATTCAATTTTGTAATAAAAACTACAAAAGAAATAAATATCATCACCCAATCCTTCAGAAAGTGAGAACCTATTATGAAATTTCTTTTACATTTTATTTTATATTTTGCTACGTGTGGCTAACATTTGACTTGAAATCTCAGATATAAAAATTGGGCAACTAAAAAGGAAAGTTACCTTAAATTGTAAATGCACAAGAAAAAAATTAATGTTGAGTCAATTTTCAAAACGATCATTACTATTAATAACACATAAAAAAGAAACCAATAAAAATTAATTTTAAAACAAAGTGTAATTAAATACTTGGGCAGTTTATTGTGGGGAGAGGAAAGCCATTTACCTGTCTATGATTAATTGACACTGTTACCTAATTTATCAAAAGAATTCTTTTATTTTAGAAATATGATTACTGAAGGATACTGTTGATTTCTAAGATCAATAAAATAAATCCTCAGACTTTAAATTCTATTTCAAAACTTTCTCAATTAATTTAAATGTCCCAATGGTATTTTCTTCCTTTGGGGATCAGCTCAAATTATTTTATATCCAGTAAGTACATAGACATTTTTGTTAAAATCCAGTTTATTTTAAGTTATATTAATTTTTGTGCACTTTATAGGCAAAGAATGTAGACATGGCTAAGACTAGGAGCATGAGTCTACTTAGTGAAATACAAGAGCTAGACATAGGGAAAAAAAGGTCTACTAGGAAAGAAAAGGTACTTTGTTTATGCTTTAAGGAAGCAGAAAAGAAGTTTAATTGTGCAGAGAGAGGTGGTTTGTTGTTGTTGTTGTTGTTGTCTGTTTGTTTGCCGAGAAGGTGTTTTTATAAGAGAAAGAACAGATCTGACAGTAATTTAGTCCAAACAGTAATTTCATGAGCAAGATTATCCTGGAGAGATGGTAAACATTATCTCAGAAGAATGAGTGTCCATTGACTGTCAGATGGGATATCAATTACTTGACTATATTGTTGTTTTCCAATGGAGACAGTTTCCATTTTTATAAATTTTCACTATTTTCCTAGGTTTTTTTTTTGTTTTTATTGTTAATTATAATTGCTTTAACTAAAAACATATATCTTGTCATATGTAAAAATTGACAACCTTTACGATGCCGCTGTAAACTCTTGTTTGCACATTCCTGAAGCTGTCTAGATATTCACTCATAATTAAGAAATAGTCAGTATATCTTCTTATTCAGTGCCAGCAACATAAGAGTGAGCACAAAATCTTAGCAGCAGCAGAAAAGTAGAGTTGGAACTATCTCAAACTTCAAAACAATAAGAAAAATAATGGGCAACACTTGTTAAAAAAAAAAAGTAGGGTGATATTCTTCACATCCTTTACAAAGGGCAAAGATGAAAAGAAAGAAGTCATTAGTGATAGCAAATACTCATCACAAGACTTAGGGCTTGACAAACCAGGACTTAGGACTATACTAACATCCAAGATTAATGTTCTTTTTGGTTCACCTGGGGAACCCTAGACATGATCAAAAGTGTCTCTTAACCACATCCTCTCTTATGTATGTTCTTCCAACAAACAAATGCTTTCATCAGCCTTGGAGAAGGCTATACCATAATCTCATCCTCACACTCAGGAAAATCGTATTCAATATTTTGAAGAAGAATGACTCTGTATTTTACCACCTATAGAGCTAGATAAAATTACATATAAATGTTTAATTTTAACAAAAGAAAATATATGTTTAGCTTATATACACAATAAGTTTTTAATTTCTTGACTAGTTATGTTTTCTTCTACCAGCATAAATGTATTTCTCATGTAATATTTGAATCTACAGTTACAAAGATTTTGGGCAACACCTGAAGGAGTTTATTCTTTTTTATTACAATGTGCAAGTGAAAGAAGTTTGTTCTTTTTTATTACAATGTGTGAATGCAGAGATTTATTTTCTTTATACTTCTACAGTTGTATGGTCTTTTAAATAGTGCTTTCATACTACTTTGAAAAAAAAAATACCTCAAAGTACTTAGGGATGGAAGCAATGCTAGAAAATATGGAGATATAAAGAAATAAAATATTTAGGAAGAGAAAAATATATATGATGGCCGGGGTAGCAATGATTTTTAATTAGAAGGTAATAATTAGGTTCAATTTTCTAAATCCCTGGTCTTATACATTATAGTAACATAAATTTATGGGAAATTTCAATAGGCAGATATTATTTTAAACTCTATGTAAATGGAAAACCAGATCAAATGTTTTGTCAAAAATTGATGTTGATTCAAATTGAAAATTTTAATCTAACCACCAGTTGCATTATAAAAACTAAAAGACTTTTGTTCTATTGAAAGAAGAATATAAAAATTAAAAGACATAGTTTCTGAATTTATGATATGGAAAACTATCATTTTATGTACTTGGTCTATTATGTTTAACAATGTAAGAATTTTATACTTGGTTTATTTAACTGACTAGACATTCAACTAATCTAATCACCATACCACACAGTTCTAAATATTAAATAAAAACAGATACAAGACAAAGTTTATTTTCCTTGTTTGCTTCAAGCACATAGATTTTCAAAAATAGCAAATTGCAAAGAAAATTCAATGAATGAAATATGCAACTTTATATAATACTGCTTCATACAAAGTGGTATGAAAAGCACTATTGCTATTAAACACCTGCTACAGTTAACTTAAAAATTTACAACAATCTGACTTAAAACACTTTAACTAATATACATTGGAGATGTCTAACAAAAAACTGTGATTCCAGTATAAATTCAAATATACAAAACTATTCTAATAAGTAAATGTATTTGAGTTTAACCGTGTGAATGTGCTCTGAATTTTTTTTTTTTTTTTTTTTTTTTTTGAGGAGTTTCGCTCTTGCTACCCAGGCTGGAGTGCAATGGCGCAATCTTGGCTCACTGCAACCTCTGCCTCCTGGGTTCAGGCAATTCTCCTGCCTCAGCGTCCTGAGTAGCTGGGATTACAGGCACGCACCACCATGCCCAGCTAATTTTTAGTATTTTTAGTAGAGACGGGGGGTTTCACCATGTTGACCAGGATGGTCTCGATCTCTTGACCTCGTGATCCACCTGCCTCAGCCTCCCAAAGTGCTGGGATTACAGGCGTGAGCCACCGCGCCCGGCCAATATTTTAAATTCTCTTCAACTCACTTCATAACCTTAAAAGTAATGGGGGACAAAATGAAAAAGTAACGTATTAAATGCTTGTTCAGTGTTTGTCTCTGTTTTCAGTCCATTGCAAATATCATCTTAAATGGCAGTTGTCTTCCTTCTATACCCTAAATGAAGGGCTGGCATTTTCTTTTCCATAAAGGTCTAAATAATAAATATCTCAGACTTTCCAGGGCTTTGTCTCAAGTGCTAACTCGATGTAACATAAAAGCGGCTATGTACATTACATAAAAGAATGAGGTATCTGTGTTTCAAATAAAATTTTATTTATTAAGACTGAAGTGGAGTATTATATATTTTTGTGTGTCAAAAAAATTATTATTCACTTGATTTTTAAAACTATTTTAAAATGTAAAAATTATACTTATGTTGAAGGCTGTACACAGATGTCAGACTGGAGTTGACCCACAAGCCAGAGTTTGCCAACCTCTGCTCTAAATTTATCTCAACATAATCCATATTTTAACAAATTAAAGTATTGCCATTTCACAAAATTAAAGTGATGGTTTAATAAAGGTACTTTTTAAATTTTTTCTCTATGTTGCTATGGATTACATTAGCTTATGAATTGACTAGCTTATGAATTGAGATTCCCCAAATCTCATAAATTTGGGCAGAAATTTGTAACCTAAAATCAAGAAAATTTTTTATAAAGCTAAAAACCAAAATGTTATTAATTTTAAAATTTAAATTTAAAAATTTCATGCTTATTGCTTTACAATAAGTGCTAAAGCTTTTTTAAAAGGTAAAATGTTATGGCCAGGCTCAGTGGCTCAAGCCTTTGAGGGGCCGCCTTGAGAGTCCAAGGCAGGCGGATTGCTTGAGTCCAGGAGTTTGAGACCAGCCTAGGCAAAATGGCTAAACCCCCATCTCTACTAAAAATACGAATAATAGCCGGATGTGGTGGCTCACACCTGTAATCTAAGCTACTAGGGAGACTAAGGCAAGAGAATTGTTTGAACCCAGGAGGCAGCAGTTGCAGTGAGCAGAGATCACACCAGTTCACTGACTCAGGCAATAGAGTAAGATTCTATCTCAAAAGAAGAAAAAAAGAAAAAGAAAAATGTAAAAACTAGAAAAGTATGTCTATTTAGACAAATTGTGACAGGAAAATATCAATGCAATATTCAATAAAAACTTGAACTACTGATAATTTCAGATGTTTCTGAAAAAATTCTGATAGTTCCTATGATGCCATCAACTCTTGATTATTTTCTTCTACAACCCTGATGACATTTTCAGTTTTCATCATATAATCCTTATCTGATCACCAATGTCAGTGTGCTCTGGGGTTTGGTTCTAGTAATACATCTCTTCTAATCTTTCCACAAAGACACATGGATGATAATTACATTTCTTTAATCAGATTTTGAGATACACATTTGCATAGTCAACTTTTTACTTAATACATGCAGTAGGCCATTTAATAGATGCCCGTGGCAATGCATAACCATTGATCAAAAATGAAAGCTTCTCTCCCAGTTCAGTTTTCTTCTGGAAAGTGGTTACTCTCGCTGTAAGGGGATGATATTTCCTAGACTCTTTTGCATATTATTTTTGTAATTGACAGATAAAATTATATGTGTTTATCAGGTCCAGCATGATGTTTTAAAGTACATATACATTGTAGAATGACTAAATCTCACTATTGTTATATGCATTATCTCATTATCAATTTTGTAATGAGAACATTTAACATTCATTTTCAGCATTTTTCAAGAACACAATGTATTGTTGTTAATTATAGTCAACATATTATGCAATAAGATCTCTTGAACTTATTTCTCTTGTCTAACTGAAATTTTATATTCTTTGGCCAACATTTCCACAAACTCCTCCCACCCTCTACCTCACTGCCTTGTGAACTAATTATGTAAAGTGAACTAACGCAGGCACAGAAAGACAAACACTGCATGTCTTGCTCATGTAGAATATTAAAAAGTTGATCTCATAGAAGTGGAGAGTAAAATGTTGGTTACCCTTTTGCATCTTGGTAGGACCATGTAACTGATTTCCCCCCAATAAAATATAAATAGGACAGATATATGTCATTCTGCTCCAAGAATAAGAAGCAAGTGTGCATTCTCCATACTCTTTTCTCTTCTACCTGCTGGGTTCAAAGTGCTTTGCTCCCTTAGTGCCTGGGGAAACTCAAGGTGGAAAGAACTTGAATCCTTAAACCAATATATTGACAAAAGCCAGCCACTAATCAGGAAACCAACCTTTTGTTTTGGTGAACAACTGATATTTAGGATTCAGCTGCTATGGCAGCTAACAATAACCTAACAAATGCATCTCAAATATAACATGTCCAAAATATAACTCCATTCCCCCAATATATTCCTTCCCCAATCATTCCCATCTCAATAAGTATAGCACCAACCACTGAGTTTCTCAAGGTCAAAACCTCAGTGTCACCAGTAAGTATTTCTAAAATGTTAATCAGATTATGGCAATTCCCTGCTTAAAATCTTTCAATTGTTGGCTGGGCGCGGTGGCTCACACTTGTAATCCCAGCACTTTGGGAGGCTGAAACGAGCAGATCATGAGGTCAGGAGTTCAAGACCAGCCTTGCTTACACAGTGAAACCCTGTCTCTATGAGCAGTTCTGGCTGAAATTCATAGAATAAGAATAATAAATAAAACAAATTTTTCACAGTAACACACAGGAAACAGATAAACTAAAAACAATAAAAACAATATTAGGAAGATGGGCATCATAAGATGAAGAAGCAGTGTAAACAAGTCTCTATTAAAAATACAAAAAAACTAGCTGAATATTATGGCAGACACCTGTAATCCCAGTTACTCAGGAGGCTCATACAGAAGAACCCAGGAGACAGAGGTTGCAGTGAGCTGAGATTGCAGCCACTGCACTCCAGCCTGGGCAACAGAGCTAGACTCTGTCTTAAAAAAACAAAAACAAAAACAAACAAACAAACTGTGTACATATACATATATATATATATATGTATATGTATATATTTTAATTGTCAGTTAAATCACAAAAAAAAAAAAAAAATTCAAATTTCTTAGCACAGGCCCTCCCTGACTCTTCAACCTAGATTTTTTGCCACAGATCCTCTTAGTATACTCCAGCTATATGGGCCTTCTTTCAGCTCCTCAAATGTACCAAACTCTGTCCTACCACAGGAACTCTGTGCACATTGTACTCTCTCCTGGAATGCTCTTCCTGTCTGACTTCTTTTGGTTAATTCAGCCAGCTCAAATGGCACGTCCTCCTAAAGATTTTTCAATCTTACTATATAATTTGAGTTTCTTTTCTCTTTCTCTCCTTTTTTTCCTCTCTCATCACTACATTTTTTATAGAATTTATTATATTTATAAGTATATAAACATTTTTCTGTCTACTGATTCAATGCCTGTCTCATTGACTAGGCAGAGTTTCCTATGTGGGTAGCAGAAGACCCAGAAACTACAACTAAAAATTTATTATTAAAACTTTTATTCATGTTTCCTTTTATCTTATCCTGTCATAATTTATTCTTGAATTAGTTTTTTAATATATTTCATATATTAGTAAAATTGTACATCCAGGTAATTTATAGGTAAATATGCACATATCAATGGTGCATTGTCAAATATTTTTGCTATTAAAGCCATGCAATCAAATAAGTTTCTAAAACATTGCACTAGACCAAAAACTCCACTAAAAGAGGGAAGTCTGTCTTTCTACATGATTACCCCTCAGTAAATACTTGTTTAGTAAATAAATGAATAATAAGCACCTCCAATGTACTATCTTTAGTAATTATTTGGAATTATTATACCAGAGTATAATAATTATTATACCAGAGCATACCAGAGTAACTAAAACTATACTTGTAATAACAAATTATTCTAAGCTTGCCTTAATAGACAAAAATCAATCCATAAATAATACCATCTATTTGCATACAATGTTCTAAAGCCTTCTAAATTATGTTGCCTCTTTTATAAAATACCATCTTCTTTAAGCTATTCATCTATGCAGTTAAAACTTTCTTCAAGATAACGCAAAAGGAAATGTCAGCTTTGGCAAATGATCACAAATTCCAAATTATGTCAAATCTGAATTAATGGGATCTTATCATATCTTCAAACAAACAAAAATCACTTTATAATGTTCAAGGTCATTAGTTCTATTTTTTAAATGGTAAATTTAACTTTTAACTAAATTAACTCAATAGTGATTCTCTGAGCTGAATGGTGCATCCATATCTTGGAATGCCTTAGAAAACATTAAAATAATTATTACTAATAAATATTCTTAACTATAATAGACAACATATTTTTATAAGTTTCAAATCATATAGTTGCTTTATTACTTTTTTTAAACTATAGCCTCCTTCAACATACTAAAAATGTAAAACCTTTTCTTGTTTTTAATATAACCTGTTTTATACAATAGATTTTGTTTAAAGATATTCCAATTTTCTGCCCCAAATTCCAATGTCTTTCTTTTTCTACTTCTCATTCGGATGTAAGAACCCACCTTCCTCCTGCTAGCAAGCTATTAGAATGAAGTGACAGAAAGTTTAGCAGGACATTGATCTCTGATATCTCCCAGTCAGTTTCTCTGTGATCAAAATTGGAAGGATTAGTTAAGAAATGACATTTAGTAGCGGGTAACAGACACTAACCTTCATACACAATTACTAGTAGAATTTTCTCTTATTTCTTTAATAAATAGTATTTAGTAAACACCTTTACGTGTCAAGCATTACAAATTCAGGGGTGCACACAACAGGATTGAATCCTCCCATCATGGGATTCATTTACAATAAAAGAAATGCTGGGAAGATGGCCGCCTAAGAACAGCTCAGGACTTCAGCTCCCAGTGAAAGTGCAGAGGGTGAGTGGACGCCGCATTTCCAGATGAACTCTTATTGCCCACAGACCAGGAGATATCCAGGCAGAGGGGTCGCCAGCGTTGCAGTCCCAGCCGGTGCGGCTGTTTTGGCCCCCGTGGGGCTGATTCCGCCCGCGCGGCTGCTGTGAACACTCCCTGTTGCTGCGGTTCTCTGTACAAAAGCCACTGGTCTGGGAGCCCTCTTAGCTGGTGAGCAGAGCCCTGAGACGGCAGAGTTGCCCATTCATCTGAAATAGCCAGTCAGGCCAGGAGATTCCTAGGCAAAAAATCCGCCAGGAGCCAGCGCCACAGTTCGAGCCGACTCCGTGAGTCACAGCACGGGAGATCCCCGCGCCTTTTCAACAAGCGACTGGAACACGGGGTCGTTCAACTTAAAAGAAAAGACTCTGAGTCAGGGAGCCAGGTGATCAGGCTCGGTTGGTCCCACCCCTCCACCCCCAACAACAACGAAAACAAAAACAGTAATTGGAAACCCTCTGGGTTGAGCCCTTCAAACCAAGCACAGCTGAACCAGGACAGCCTGGCTCGGTGGGGGAGGGGCTTCCGCCATTACTGAGATTCTCCACCACTCCGGAGGCAGGCTGCCATTGCCGAAGCAACCCGCCGTTGCCGAGGCAACCTGCCACAACAGAGAGAGTCCGCCATAACAGAGGTGGGGCCACCATTGCTTAGACAGTTCTAACTTCGCCCATATAAACAGGACGGCAGGGAAGAGCTCAGGGCAGCTGGGCGGAGCCCACAGCAGCTCAGCAAAGCCCCTGCAGGCAGGCAGTGGCTAGGCCTGCTGCTAGCTGGGTGGGTCAGACCTGAAAGAAAATCAAAAAAGGCAGTAGTGCAACGGAAACTCATAAAGCTCCAACTCCCTGGGATAGAGACAGACAACAGGTGGATAAACCCACAAAAATGGGAAGAAACCAGTGCAAAAAGGATGAAAACTCCCGAAACCAGAACACCTCTTCTCCTAAAAGGGATCACAACTCCTCACCAGCAAGGGAACCAGACCGGATGGAGAAGGAGGGTGATGAAATGACAGAATCAGACTTCAGAAGGTGGGTAGTAAGAAACTACAGTGAGCTAAAAGAACATGTTCTAACCCAAAGCAAAGAAAATAGGAACCTTGGAAAAAGATTGGACGAACTGCTGACGACAATGGACAGCATAGAGAGGAGTATAAGTGAATTGATGGAGCTGAAAAACGCAACACGAGAACTTCGTGAAGCATGCACAAGCTTCAACAGCCGAATTGACCAAGCAGAAGAAAGGATATCACAGGTCGAAGATCAACTCAATGAAATAAAAAGAGAAGGCAAGAACAGAGAAAAAAGCGCAAAAAGGAATGAACAAAATCTTCAAGAAATGTGGGACTATGTGAAAAGACCTAATCTACGTCTGATAGGTGTACCTGAATGTGATGAAGAGAATGAATCCAAGCTGGAAAATACTCTTCAGGATATTATCCAGGAAAACTTCCCCAACCTAGCAAGGCAGACCAATATTCAAATCCAGGAAATACAGAGAACACCACAGAGATATTCCTCAAGAAGAGCAACCCCAAGGCACATAATCGTCAGATTCACCAGGGTTGAAATGAAAGAGAAAATGCTAAGGGCAGCCAGAGAGAAAGGTCGGGTTACCCACAAAGGGAAGCCCATTAGACTCACAGCAGATCTCTCAGCAGAAACCCTACAAGCCAGAAGAGATTTGGGGCCCATATTCAACATCCTTAAAGAAAAGAACTTTCAACCCAGAATCTCCTATCCAGCCAAACTAAGCTTCATAAGTGAAGGAAAAATAAAATCCTTTGTGAACAAGCAAGCACTCAGAGATTTCATCACCACCAAACCTGCTCTACAAGAACTCCTGAAAGAGACTCTACACATATAAAGGAACAACCAGTACCAGCCACTCCAAAAACACACCAAATGGTAAAAGAGCATCAACACAATCAAGAATCTGCATCAACTAACCAACAAAACAGCCAGATAGCATCAAAATGACAGTATCAAATTCACACATAACAATACTATCCCTAAATGTCAATGGACTAAATGCCCCAATCAAAAGACACAGACTGGCAAATTGGATAAAAAGCCAAAACCCATCAGTGTGCTGTATCCAGGAAACCCATCTTACATGCAAGGATACACAAAGGCTCAAAATAAAGGGATGGAGGAAGATCTACCAAGCAAATGGAGAGCAAAAAAAGGCAGGAGTTGCAATTCTCATCTCTGATAAAATAGACTTTAAAGCAACAAAGATCAAAAGAGACAAAGAAGAACATTACATAATGGTAAAAGGATCAATGCAACAAGAAGAGCTAACGATCCTAAATATATACGCACCCAATACAGGAGCACCCAGATACATAAGGCAAGTTCTTAATGACTTACAAAGAGACGTAGACTCCCACACAATAATAGTGGGAGACTTTAACACCCCATTGTCGATATTAGACAGATCATCCAGACAGAAAATCAACAAGGATATCCAGGACCTGAAAACAGACCTGGAACAAGCAAACCTAATAGACATTTACAGAACTCTCCACCCCAAATCCACAGAATATACATTCTTCTCAGCACCACATCACACCTACTCTAAAATTGACCACATAATTGGCAATAAATCACTCCTCAGCAAATGCAAAAGAACAGAAATCATAACAAACAGTCTCTCAGACCACAGTGCAATCGAGTTAGAACTCAGAATGCAGAAACTAACTCAGAACCGCACAGCTTCATGGAAACTGAACAACTTGCTCTTGAATGTTGACTGGATAAACAATGAAATGAAGGCAGAAATAAAGATGTTCTTTGAAACCAATGAGAACGAAGACACAACATACCAGAATCTCTGGGACACATTTAAAGCAGTCTCTAGAGGAAAATATATAGCAATGAGTGCCCACATGAGAAGAAAGGAGAGATCGAAAATTGACACCCTATCATCAAAATTGAAAGAGCTAGAGGAGCAAGATCAAAAAAACTCAAAACCTAGCAGAAGACAGGAAATAACTAAGATCAGGGCAGAACTGAAGGAAATAGAGACACAAAAAACTCTTCAAAAAAATCAATAAATCCAGGAGCTGGTTTTTTGAAAAGATCAACAAAATAGACAGACCACTAGCCAGATTAATAAAAAAGAAAAGAGAGAATAACCAAATTGATGCAATAAAAAACGATAAAGGGGATATCACCACAGATTCCACAGAAATCCAAACCATCATCAGAGATTATTACAAACAACTCTATGCACATAAACTAGTAAACCTGGAAGAAATGGATAAATTCCTGGACACCTGCATCTTTTCAAGCCTAAACCTGGAAGAAGCCGAAACCCTGAATAGACCAATAACATGGTCTGAAGTTGAGGCAGCAATAAAGAGCCTACCACTCAAAAAAAGCCCAGGTCCAGATGGGTTCACAGCGGAATTCTACCAGACATACAAAGAGGAGCTGATACCATTCCTTCTGAAACTATTCCAGACAATCCAAAAAGAGGGAATCCTTCCCAAATCATTTTACAAGACAAACATCATCCTGATACCAAAACCCGGCAGAGACTCAACAAGAAAAGAAAATTTCAGGCCAATATCCATGATGAACATAGATGCAAAAATCTTCAATAAAATACTGGCAAACCGATTGCAACAGCATATCAAAAAGCTCATCCACCATGATCAAGTAGGATTCATCCCGGGGATGCAAGGCTGGTTCAACATACGCAAGTCCATAAATGTAATTCACCACATAAACAGAACCAAAGACAAAAACCACATGATTATCTCAATTAATGCAGAGAAGGCTTTTGACAAAATTCAACAACCCTTTATGCTGAAAACCCTCAATAAACTAGGTATTGACGGAACGTATCTCAAAACAATAAAAGCTATTTACGACAAACCAACAGCCATTATCATACTGAATGGGCAAAAACTGGAAGCATTCCCTTTGAAATCTGGCACTAGACAAGGATGCCCTCTCTCACCACTCCTATTCAATATAGTACTGGAAGTTCTAGCCAGAGCAATCAGGCAAGAAAAAGAAATAAAGGGTATCCAAATTGGAAAGGAGGAAATCAAATTGTCTCTATTTGCAGATGACATGATTGTATATCTGGAAGACCCCATCATCTCAGCCCAAAGTCTCCTGAAACTGATAAACAACTTCAGCAAAGTCTCAGGATACAAAATCAACGTGCAAAAATCACAAGCATTCCTATACACCAGTAATAGACTTCAAGAGAGCCAAATCAAGAACGAACTGCCATTCACAATTGCTACAAAGAGAATAAAGTACCTAGGAATACAACTAACAAGGAACGTAAAGGACCTCTTCAAGGAGAACTACAAGCCATTGCTCAATGAAATAAGAGAGGATACAAACAGATGGAGAAACATTCCATGTTCATGGTTAGGAAGAATCAACATCGTGAAAATGGCCATACTGCCCAAAGTAATTTACAGATTCAATGCTATTCCCATCAAGCTACCAATGACCTTCTTCACAGAACTGGAAAAAAACACCTTAAACTTCATATGGAACCAAAAGAGAGCCCGCATAGCCAAGTCAATTCTAAGCAAAAAGAACAAAGCGGGAGGCATCACACTACCGGACTTCAAACTATACTACAAGGCTACAGTAATCAAAACAGCATGGTACTGGTACCAAAACAGAGATATAGACCAATGGAACAGAACAGAGGCCTCAGAGGAAATACAACATACCCACAACCATCTGATCTTTGACAAACCTGACAAAAACAAGCAATGGGGAAAGGACTCCCTGTTTAATAAATGGTGTTGGGAAAACTGGCTAGCCATGTGCAGAAAGCAGAAACAGGACCCCTTCCTGACACCTTACACCAAAATTAACTCCAGATGGATTAAAGACTTAAACATCAGACCTAATACCATAAAAACCTTACAAGAAAATCTAGGCAAAACCATTCAGGACATAGGTGTAGGCAAGGACTTCATGACCAAAACGCCAAAAGCAATGGCAACAAAAGCCAAAATAGACAAATGGGACCTAATCAAACTCCACAGCTTCTGCACGGCAAAAGAAACAGTCAGTAGAGTGAATCGGCAACCAACAGAATGGGAAAAAAGTTTTGCAGCCTACCCATCTGACAAGGGGCTGATATCCAGAATTTACAAAGAACTAAAACAGATCTACAAGAAAAAAACAAACCAGCCCATTCAAAAATGGGCGAAGGATATGAACAGATACTTTACAAAAGAAGACATACAGGAGGCCAACAAACATATGAAAAAATGCTCATCATCACTGGTCATCAGAGAAATGCAAATCAAAACCACATTGAGATACCATCTCACACCAGTTAGAATGGCGATCATTAAAAAATCTGGAAACAACAGATGCTGGAGAGGATGTGGAGAAATAGGAACACTTTTACACTGTTGGTGGGAATGTAAATTAATTCAACCATTGTGGAAGACAGTGTGGCGATTCCTCAAGGACCTAAAAATAGAAGTCCCATTTGACCCAGCAATCCCATTACTGGGTATATATCCAAAGGATTATAAATCATTCTACTACAAGGACACGTGCACACGAATGTTCATTGCAGCACTGTTTACAATAGCAAAGACCTGGAACCAACCCAAATGCCCAACGATGATAGACTGGATAGGGAAAATGTGGTACATATACACCATGTAATATTACGCAGCCATCAAAAACGATGAGTTCACGTCCTTTGTAGGGACATGGATGAACCTGGAAACCATCGTTCTCAGCAAACTGACACAAGAGCAGAAAATCAAACACCGTATATTCTCGCTGATAGGCGGGTGTTGAACAATGAGAACACATGGACACAGGGAGGGGAGCACTACACACTGGGGTCCGTTGGGGGGAAATGGGGGAGGGGCGGGGGGTGGGGAGGTGGGAAGAGATAGCATGGGGAGAAATGACAGATACAGGTGAGGGGACAGAAGGCAGCAAACCACACTGCCATGTGTGTACCTATGCAACAATCTTGCATGTTCATCACATGTACCCCAAAACCTAAAATGCAATAAAATTTTTATAAAAAAAAATACAATAAAAGAGAGAGGTTTTACACCTGTGAACACATAAATGGGTATATCCTCGCAAAATACAGTAAATGCTAAAAATGGAAAGAATGGGTATTTTAATCATGTTCTACCCACAAGCTGATAATTTAATAAAAATCACCAGTCAAAATAGAGAATCTTTTTTTAATTCCATTTTGGATATTGGTAGAGTAGAATTAGCTGAGACCTTCCTGGTTAGAATTCAAACACTTCTGTACTGATTCAGTTCCACTATTATAACCATATCATGCCATGATTTTCTTGCCTGATTTTATCTCCATATTTTTAAATCTTTCATGGTTATTCTGCATAAAAAAAAAATTATAAAGGAGAAGTTGGGGTGTGGCAGTTAGAGGAAGTCAGAACATCAATTTTTTACTGTATATGTAAATAAAATGCTTACCACTGTAAACACAGGGACATTGAGGAAAAGCAAAAGAAAAACAAAAGTCAGTTAAAATGCTGACAATGCAATGGCAATTAGCTTGGGAACTTTATCTAGCAATTGATCTATCAATCAATCAATCATCTGTTCCTCAGTCAAATGCAGTCAGGCCAGATATCAAACTGAAATGATATCGCTTTCCAAACACATCCAAGCTGTGATGTCCAGCAAAATCTAATACACTTCTAATGTGTACACATTCCGGACTAAAAAACCATTTTTTGTGTGTATAACAATATATTTAATATCAACTCAGAAACAGTTTCTCTTCAGTTTCTGCTGTGGAATATACCAATAATCTTTTTTCTGAGCTTCCAAAACAATTATCAATTTAAACTTAGAAGATAAGTGAGAACACAGTTTAATTATTACTATTAGTTCAGGAAATGTCATGTAGTAATTTACTGAGGTGAGGAAGATCAGAAGGACATTCTGTGTAGAGAAACAGCATTAATGATTATAGTTTCCTTTCTTCTTCTTGCTTTATTTTTCTTTTCCTTTCCAACGAATATTTTTCTTGCCAATATTATTATGGACTTTCTTTTATCCAAAACACAGAAAAGCAGAATACGTCTTTATAGGAAAGGCTAGTTTAGCAATGAATTATTTCTGCATGCTTAACTTTTCCAAGGTGAGTCATATTTAGGTGCATTTTTATTGTAATGATTTTTTGTTGATTAATTAACATTAGAAGAGTATGTTGTTTTATTCATTTTTCTAGATAGATGTTAATCTCTAATTCAATTTTGCAATAGTTTAAACATTATTTTTACATGTATCTAGAAATGTCTGCATTTTAGAATTTTAGGACTGTTGCATTTCTTCTATCGAGTATTTTCTGATCTTTTGTTTTTTTCTGCTTGTTATTCATCTTTTGCATATGAAGTGGGAGAATAATTTTAAGTGTTAGGGATTTTAAACATTTGTCATGTTTTATTATTTTAATATAGTATTATACATATTTCATTACTTAAGGACTGAAATACATTTTAGTTTCATGGCATCTTAGATTTCAGTATTGTTAAAAAGATGTTCTCTACCTCCACGAGGTAAAATTGTCATTTCTTTCTAATCCTTCTTCAAAAAAATTAGTTGTTATTTTTTCCCATTGAATTTTAAGCAAGCCCCCAGAATAGCTAACTAGTATCAAACTCCTGAAGAGACTGCTACTGTACCCATAGCAATGAAAGATAAATACATAGAAATAAATAAGTGCAACTGTGACCAAAAATTTCACTCTGCTGACATCCAGATGCTCTAGGTGTTTGAGTTTGAACACAGTCTTCCCTGTTTCCTCAGAAACAGCCCACGCTGAGAGTGAGGCTAAGATGAAGTTGACCCTTCTTAAAGAAAGGGTTCAGTCCGTGAAGATGTCTGAGACAGCCCTCCTTTAGCAGCCATCTTTACCTTGTTCTACAGCCTTAATGGTGATGCTCCATAGCTAACTAGAGGCACTGCACTTTCTATCTGAAGCAAGTGCTAGTTCATTTCAAGGAAAATGGCATTTCTTCTCATCATATGAGGAAGGTGAAAAATGAAGAAACTCCAAGTAAAGAAGGACAGGTAAAGGAAACAATAAAAAGCTAATATCTTCACTTTTCAAGGTAGAGAATGAGCAGTTCTGGCTGAAATTCATAGAACAAGGATAATAAATAAAACAATTTTTTCCCAATAACACACAAGAAACAAATAAACTGAAAACAATAAAAACAATATTAGGAAGATGGGCAACATAAGATGAAGAAGCAGTGTAAACAAGTCCTTGCTATTCACCTCCTCAGTGGAGTATGCCTAGGATAGATTATATTCAAGAGTGCAACAATCAGGAAAGAAGAGTATAAGCAACTTTTTGGAAGGCCAAACATAATGACCATAAGAACTAAAAATGAAAATAGTAAAATGTGTAACTGAGGATATAAAATATACTTATTTTGTAAAAAATAAGTATATGCATACAGTGCCAAGATACATTCAATGACCAGCTCCAGCATCATCAACAGTTAGGCATTATCTCCTAATAATGAAATACAATAACAGTTTATAACAATGACTATGAATTATTTTTGTCTTAAAAGAACCTAAGTATAATCAAATAATTATATTCTAACAACCAGTTTATTAGAAATACATGGAATAAAAAAATTAAACTGAACAATGCAAGAAGGAAACAACCAAATTTCAAAATATTGGACATTCTAAAGGACAAATGATCAGTGTTCTAATAAATCAAAAAATTAAAAGCATGAAGAAGAGAGACATAGAGATATAAATTAAACAAAATATGTAAAGCACATTTGATTCCTGGGTTGAATAAGCCAACTGTAAAAAACACATTATTGAGAGATAGTCAGGAAATGTGAATATAAACTGGGGAGGGCACAAAGGCATTGCTTATTAATTCAGTTAGTTAAGACAATGGCACAACAATATGTTAAAAATGACTTTGCAGTGAGAAATGAATATGAAAGTATTTGTAAGTAAAATGACATAATATTTAAAATTTGCCTTAAAAATATTGCAGCAAAATAAAATGCTACAGGTACCAGTGAATAATAAAAAAATAAAAGTAAGTATTGATTGTTGTCTGTGAGTGATAGGTACATGAGTTCACTCTGCACTATTATGCTCTCTATTTTCTGTATGTTTGCAAGTTTCTAAAACAAAAGATTTTACAATTTTAATAAAAAGTACATAAGACTCAGATTACTAAAAGACTTTATTTTGTAACATAATCATGTAGAAAACTTTTAAATATAGACAAGTAAAATTAAGATTTATAAAAATCATGCAACGATACTATTGTGGTATGCACAATTTCAAACCTTTTTCTGCATATGTGTGTGCATAAGAAAGTGGATAGTTCACTGAAAGAAATATTTCTCCTGAGAGAGAGGATCTGGGAGCAGGACTAAGTACTCTGAGCTGATTTTAAGTCCATTTGTGACAACTTGGAAAATGGTCTGGACTAAGTCACTGTAGATTTGCCTTGCAAAGCAAAGCTATGAGTGAACACTGTAACAACCATAAGTTTGGGAGTATAAGCATTCTCAGTGTTGAGTATTTTTGGCTGAGGGAAACACAAAAGACATTTTTCCCTCACACCCTAAGGAGCTGCTTGCACCGGGCAGAAATGTATATCAGCAGAATGGACACTGACCAGAGCAAAAGGCTTAGCCCTAAACACACTTTTCATGCAATAAATTGCAAGGGTAATACTCACTTCAAGTTTTGCTAGAAATCTAGGGGTATGGTGACTTATTGTGGAGCAACTAGCACTCAATAGTAATAAACAGTCATTCAGCCTCAAGGGAGAACTTCTGAATTCTGCCTCCTGGAATACAGCTTAAGAAAAACAGAATGGGTCCTTTGGACATGAGAAAGCAGCCAAAGGTGTTCTTGGAAATATCTCTGAAGAAAGGCCTCAAGGAGAGAAAAACATTCTACCAGTCTTTGTAGGCAGGTGCTCTAGTGTTGTGCTTTAGGTACTTCTGAAAAGTCAGTATATGCTCCTTAAGCAATTAAGCAAAGAATCTCACTTAAATACATATTTACATAAATATAATCATATGTATACACTCTTTGTTTTATTGCAGTTAATAAATTTGAACATGTCAATAAACTACATCGTATCACATAAGTATTTGATTATATTACTGTAGTTCAATTTGCTCAATTTATCTTCTATATTTAGATGTTTAGATTGTTTTCCAATTTTCACTACTACAAAAAAGTGACACAATAAGTATTATGTAGTCAAATCTTGTGAACATCCTGAATTATTTTCTTAGGATAAATGTCAGGCAGTGGAGTTTCCGAGTCAATGTGTTATTATGAATGAGCAAAAAGAAAAAAAAAAGAAAAGAAACTGCCCCCAAAAAACAGAGCTTAGTATATGTAAAGAATTAAATATGTGATAAAGACATCATAGATTCATGCAAAATAAAAGTTTTTCAATAAATTTTGCCACGCCAATTGCTTAACTATTCACGAGATTTATATTTTATACCCCTCTTTGTTACAGAAATGTTTTAAATGCCTTAATATGTATCATACAGCAAGATAAGGCCAATTTAGATGGGAGAAATGAAATAAGGAGAAGATAAAGACAAAAAGGAGAGGGGTTAATTTTTGATGCATGTATTAATATATTATATACTTGCTGGAAATGAGCCATATACTTTATTTTACTTCATAGCATCCAGAAAACAGCATTACTTACTTAATTCACATAGACAATAAAATAAACACAAACTGGTTGCTAAGGAAAAAACACATATACTTGTGTGTTGACCCCTGAAGAAAATTTCTCCGTAGGTTCTCTTGGAGAACAAGGTGAAAACATAATGCACAACACCCTTACAGTAGGTGCAGCAATGCATTTCATCAGGCTGCTTCCTGCAACATCCTTCAACCTAATGTCATTGTGTCAAAGTGCAAGTCAATATAAACTCCACAGGGTATAAGAGCAGTAAAATAGAGTTCACACAGACAACTTCCTATTGCACTGGTTTTATCCAGGGACAGAGTACCTCAAGGAGGATAAATAGCATATTTTTAAAGTCAATCTTCCTTAAATTTCTCTCAAGAAGAGCTTTGATAGATGTCGAACAGCATTGAATTAGTATTAATATACTTTCTCAATGTACCCTAAGTGTAGCAGTATTAAAAGAAGAGAATGGGACATTGAAACTCCTTACAAGCATATGTAAACCTGCATAGAAGTCCATCTCATCTCTTTGAAGTAAGCAGGGCAAGTAACTTTAAACTGTTTAGACGGAATAACTAAGTCAGTTA
Organism: Saimiri boliviensis; assembly: GCF_048565385.1. Lineage (NCBI taxonomy): Eukaryota > Metazoa > Chordata > Mammalia > Primates > Cebidae > Saimiri > Saimiri boliviensis. Next base: position 68,055,730 of record NC_133452.1, read on the forward strand.
ACGGGTCCATACTCTCTGCATCACAGTTCTTTATATCACAGTAGTAAACACTTACGTAGGTTGGGCACGGCGGCTCATGCCTGTAATCCCAGCACTTTGGGAGGCCATGGTGGGTGGATCACAAGGTCAGGAGTTGGAGACCAGCCTGACAAACATGGTGAAACCCTGTCTCTGCTAAAAATTAGCTGTGCATGGCAGCACGAACCTGCAATCCCAGCTACTCAGAAGACTGAGACAAGAGAATCACTTGAACCTGAGAAGTGGAGGTTGCAGTGAGCAGAGATCACACCACTGCACTCCAGCCTAAGCAACAGAGTGAGACTCTGTCTCAAAAAAATTAATAATAATAATAATAATAAACACTTATGTAATGAGACATTTCATGTATAATCTCCCTGCTAGACTGTAAGCTCTGAAGGCAGGAATCATAGCAATCTCAACCAATACAGTATGGAAACATCACAGGCATTGACAACCCATCACTACCATCACAACCATGCATCTCAAGTGGAATACTGACCAATAAATTCAGGCCTGTAACATATTAGGCAAAAGAATGGCATTTGGGCAGATTGTTCAGTAAGTCAATAGTATATACTTTGAAGGGATTAAAAGTACCTCTCTTTTATTAAAAGGAATACACTCTGACCTGGGAGTTCATATAATTAAATTCTACCTGTTGAGCTGATAAAGTTGAACATGTAAGCAACAGCTGAAGGCCAAAATTCAGAGAGACTCTTGATAGTGTTAAGGTCAGGAATTCCTCCCCAGTTGCTTCCTTTAGCTTAAAACTTTAATTATATTCTATCTGGATTCTGCAACGTTTGAAGCAGGTGCCTTTGGTTTATAAACTGGAAAGAATAAAATCTTCCAGGTGGCAATTTCCCAGAGGTATTGTACTCATTAAACAAATGAATCTCTAATTGAAGAAAAAGCAGGCAGCTGTGGAGCTCACATTCTAGGGAGGTGAACGTTCATATGATACACTCTGCCTATTGGTAGATGAAAGGGAGGGAGAAGAGGAAGAAACATATGAGCCCCTTTCTTTTTCCCATTAATCCTTGTTTTCTTCGTTTATAATTTTTTCTAGTGCTCAGACCATTTTATAGCATATTTTGCACTATGAGGTATTTGAGTTCTATCTTGTACATATTCCATATTTTTAATGAATTGCTACATATTACTGGAATTATTTAATAAGATATCCAATAACATGCTACTTCTAAATAATGTATCAAAAAATGCTCTCTGAGATTCTATAATAGCACCCCTCGATCATGAGATATAGTCTAGTGAAAATATGATCTTACTATAATGAGATATATGTTTAGGCTCTATGGAAATTTTTTAATATATATTTTTGTTTTTGCTCTGGCAGAACATGTAAAAATAAGTAACCTTATTAATACAGCAGTGAAAACATTCATATTAATGGAAGACTTTTTTGCTATCACTTTAGATAATATTCATAGTAAAACTAAACCTTTTAAGCTAAATATTTAACTAGCTATAAAATCTATCCTTGATGTTCGTATTAGTGAGAAAAAGTAGATTTCTGTAATTATGAATGAATTTAACAAAATTTGCATTTAATCTAAGAAACAAAACTAAACTCAGCTGTTTCATTTGCCTATATCTCAATGATATAAGCCTATATCTCAATGATATCTCAAAGACAAAATACTAACTTTTTTTGAAACTAGACAAAATTAATTACTGAAACAACAGTTTACACTATTAAAGAAATTAAAAAACAAAAACAAAAACAAAAAAACAGTAGAGTCCCAGGCTAAATAAAACAAAGGGCAGAATGCCATCTATGTTTAATTATCCAGAGGCCTAAACCACTCTTCCCCATTCTTGGAACACTGATCACTTGTATCACATCTCCAACTCTCAAGAGAATTCCAAAGTAGGAGAGAAGAGAAATAGTCAAAGGGAAAAATACGGAGAGTAGAGGGAGAATGAATGCCTGGGCCTTTAGAAGAGGCAAATTCCAGGGTCCCTGGAATTTTTCCAGAGAGGAAAAAAGAGAATCTTTTTTCACTGGGTCAACAAACATGTATACTTTCAACATGCCAGAAAATGTTCTAGACATTATTATGGAATCAATTTCAAGTAGTTAAAGTAACACTTTCAAAGACTCAGACCATAATAGTCCTTGTCCAAAATATCATATGACTGATGTGCAGTGAGAAATGTGTGCATCAAGAAATCCAGAGTAAAGGCAGGAGTGACATCAGCAAATGAGCAGGACTGATATCAACCAGCTTTCAACTGTCATAATAAAAAAGCATCATCAGTAAAGGGATGCTAAATGACTCATGCTTTTCTTTTTTTTTTTTTTCTATTATGGAGAAATATGCCTTTTAACAACTCGTAGGTTAGAATATGACTTATATTTCATAATTTAAAGCATAAGTTTGTTTTTTTTTTTTTTTTTTTTTTCTTTTTTTTTTTTTATTGCATTTTAGGTTTTGGGGTACATGTGATGAACATGCAAGATTGTTGCATAGGTACACACATGGCAGTGTGCTTTGCTGCCTTCCGTCCCCTCACCTGTATCTGTCATTTCTCCCCATGCTATCTCTTCCCACCTCCCCACCCCCAGCCCCTCCCCCATTTCCCCCCAACAGACCCCAGTGTGTAGTGCTCCCCTCCCTGTGTCCATGTGTTCTCATTGTTCAACACCCGCCTATGAGCGAGAATATACGGTGTTTGATTTTCTGCTCTTGTGTCAGTTTGCTGAGAATGATGGTTTCCAGGTTCATCCATGTCCCTATAAAGGACGTGAACTCATCGTTTTTGATGGCTGCATAATATTCCATGGTGTATATGTACCACATTTTCCCTATCCAGTCTATCATCGTTGGGCATTTGGGTTGGTTCCAGGTCTTTGCTATTGTAAACAGTGCTGCAATGAACATTCGTGTGCACGTGTCCTTGTAGTAGAATGATTTATAATCCTTTGGATATATACCCAGTAATGGGATTGCTGGGTCAAATGGGATTTCTATTTTTAAGTCCTTGAGGAATCGCCACACTGTCTTCCACAATGGTTGAATTAATTTACACTCCCACCAACAGTGTAAAAGTGTTCCTATTTCTCCACATCCTCTCCAGCATCTGTTGTTTCCCGATTTTTTAATGATCGCCATTCTAACTGGTGTGAGATGGTATCTCAATGTGGTTTTGATTTGCATTTCTCTGATGACCAGTGATGAGGAGCATTTTTTCATATGTTTGTTGGCCTCCTGTATGTCTTCTTTTGTAAAGTATCTGTTCATATCCTTTGCCCATTTTTGAATGGGCTTGTTTGTTTTTTTCTTGTAGATCTGCTTTAGTTCTTTGTAAATTCTGGATATCAGCCCCTTGTCAGATGGGTAGACTGCAAAAATTTTTTCCCATTCTGTTGGTTGCCGATTCACTCTGCTGACTGTTTCTTTTGCCGTGCAGAAGCTGTGGAGTTTGATTAGGTCCCATTTGTCTATTTTGGCTTTTGTTGCCATTGCTTTTGGCGTTTTGGTCATGAAGTCCTTGCCTACACCTATGTCCTGAATGGTTTTGCCTAGATTTTCTTCTAAGGTTTTTATGGTATTAGGTCTGATGTTTAAGTCTTTAATCCATCTGGAGTTAATTTTGGTGTAAGGTGTCAGGAAGGGGTCCTGTTTCTGCTTTCTGCACATGGCTAGCCAGTTTTCCCAACACCATTTATTAAACAGGGAGTCCTTTCCCCATTGCTTGTTTTTGTCAGGTTTGTCGAAGATCAGATGGTTGTGGGTATGTTGTATTTCCTGTGAGGCCTCTGTTCTGTTCCATTGGTCTATATCTCTGTTTTGGTACCAGTACCATGCTGTTTTGATTACTGTAGCCTTGTAGTATAGTTTGAAGTCCGGTAGTGTGATGCCTCCCGCTTTGTTCTTTTTGCTTAGAATTGACTTGGCTATGCGGGCTCTCTTTTGGTTCCATATGAAGTTTAAGGTGTTTTTTTCCAGTTCTGTGAAGAAGGTCATTGGTAGCTTGATGGGAATAGCATTGAATCTGTAAATTACTTTGGGCAGTATGGCCATTTTCACGATGTTGATTCTTCCTAACCATGAACATGGAATGTTTCTCCATCTGTTTGTATCCTCTCTTATTTCGTTGAGCAATGGCTTGTAGTTCTCCTTGAAGAGGTCCTTTACGTTCCTTGTTAGTTGTATTCCTAGGTACTTTATTCTCTTTGTTGCAATTGTAAATGGCAGTTCGTTCTTGATTTGGCTCTCTTGAAGTCTGTTACTGGTGTATAGGAATGCTTGTGATTTTTGCACGTTGATTTTGTATCCTGAGACTTTGCTGAAGTTGTTTATCAGTTTCAGGAGATTTTGGGCTGAGATGATGGGGTCTTCCAGATATACAATCATGTCATCTGCAAATAGAGACAATTTGATTTCCTCCTTTCCAATTTGGATACCCTTTATTTCTTTTTCTTGCCTGATTGCTCTGGCTAGAACTTCCAGTACTATATTGAATAGGAGTGGTGAGAGAGGGCATCCTTGTCTAGTGCCAGATTTCAAAGGGAATGCTTCCAGTTTTTGCCCATTCAGTATGATATTGGCTGTTGGTTTGTCGTAAATAGCTTTTATGGTTTTGAGATACGTTCCGTCAATACCTAGTTTATTGAGGGTTTTTAGCATAAAGGGTTGTTGAATTTTGTCAAAAGCCTTCTCTGCATCAATCGAGATAATCATGTGGTTTTTGTCTTTGGTTCTGTTTATGTGGTGAATTACGTTTATGGACTTGCGTATGTTGAACCAGCCTTGCATCCCCGGGATGAATCCTACTTGATCATGGTGGATGAGCTTTTTGATATGCTGTTGCAATCGGTTTGCCAGTATTTTATTGAAGATTTTTGCATCTATGTTCATCATGGATATTGGCCTGAAATTTTCTTTTCTTGTTGAGTCTCTGCCGGGTTTTGGTATCAATGAGTGCCCACATGAGAAGAAAGGAGAGATCTAAAATTGACACCCTATCATCAAAATTGAAAGAGCTAGAGGAGCAAGATCAAAAAAACTCAAAACCTAGCAGAAGACAGGAAATAACTAAGATCAGAGCAGAACTGAAGGAAATAGAGACACAAAAAACTCTTCAAAAAATCAATAAATCCAGGAGCTGGTTTTTTGAAAAGATCAACAAAATAGACAGACCACTAGCCAGATTAATAAAAAAGAAAAGAGAGAATAACCAAATTGATGCAATAAAAAACGATAAAGGGGATATCACCACAGATTCCACAGAAATCCAAACCATCATCAGAGATTATTACAAACAACTCTATGCACATAAACTAGTAAACCTGGAAGAAATGGATAAATTCCTGGACACCTGCAACCTCCCAAGCCTAAACCTGGAAGAAGCCGAAACCCTGAATAGACCAATAACATGGTCTGAAGTCGAGGCAGCAATAAAGAGCCTACCACCCAAAAAAAGCCCAGGTCCAGACGGGTTCACAGCTGAATTCTACCAGACATACAAGGAGGAGCTGATACCATTCCTTCTGAAACTATTCCAGACAATCCAAAAAGAGGGAATCCTTCCCAAATCATTTTACGAGATAAAGCATAAGTTTTAAGTCTATGGCAATTCTTTTGTAGCAGATCTAGTACACATGTTGTCTCCCCTGAACCCCACCAGATCCACTCCTGATGCTCTTATTTTGCACTTGTTTGAAATTTAGGAAAAGTTTTTTAACAGTGAGAATCCTAAATATAATGGTGACAAAAATTTTAATTGCTTGACGAAATGACTAGTATAGTGGAAGACCTAAGATAAAAGCTTACTCTGGAACCTAGAACACTTCAAGGCTTCAGGGCCATATATTCTCTGATAGTGTCAGTTACTCTCTTTTGAAAATTTCACAGCTGTGCTCTCTGCTTTCCTGCATTAAGTATTACATTTACCTTCTGACTTTACTAAGCATTGTTGAATACCGGTGCCTTCCTCTGTCAGCTGCTTGATGCTCATTGCTCACAAAAATAATAAGGCTAAGAAAAAAAAAAAAAATCCCAACCAACCTTTAGCTACACCTATCTGAGAGAAAACCTAGGAAAATATCAGGAGCCATAAATAATTATATAAATGGTAACTTAGTTAAAAAAAAAAACTATTATAACTACAAACATCCAAAAACCACATTCTAACATCTTAAACATAGTAGTGGTCAGTAAACATTTATTGAAACTGAACAAATAAATGATAAAGAAATCAATCTTCCTTTGCACTCACTGAATTGTAGTCGAATTACAGTCATTTAATAACATGGTAAAGGTCTACCTTTGTCACATAATGCAGCCCATCCTCTGTATCTGTGGTTTTTACATACACAGATTCAACCAACTGAAGATCTGAAATATTTAAAAATTAATAATACTATAAATAAAAATACCCCAAAACAACTATTTTCTAGCAGTTAGGTATTATAAGTAATTATAATACCTAATTGTTTAGGTATTTTAAGTAATCTAGAGAAGATTTAAAGTATATAGAAGAATGTCCATAAGTTATATATAAATACTATGCCATACCACCCTCAGATTTTGGTTATCTGGGGGGTATCCTGGAACCAACCCCCCATGGATATGGAAGGATGACTGCACTTTTCATGATTTTATTATTACTGTTCTCTTCTCTAACCTATGAAATACTACAGTCTGTAATTTAAATATATATATATATATATATAATATATATTATATATATATATATATATTAATTAGAAATAGCAAATTTGTAGGTTGGGGTCTTTCTTTCTCAATGCAAGCTATTTTAACCCAGAAGATAAGAAATCTAAGACCACTTTATTTGGTCAAAAATAACTGAACTAAAATGTCCTAAATTAGGTCATAATACAGGAGACCTTACTGACTAAAACAAGCCATTAGGCTATTTCAAGTTCCAACTTCTATTTTTTCTAGATAATTATGAGATATAACAGAAAAGGAATAAACACTTTTTACATCCTCATGCAGACATGACATTTAGGCCTTCATAGTTCATAATTTCCTCAAAAGTCAAATGGCTATTACTAGTCATCTAGAGCTGTCATAGGTTATAAAGCAATTAAGACCTTTTCAAGAGTTTGTAATGGCTATTTTTTTCTTAAAATACCATGGCATGAAACAAATGACATTTGGCTGCACTTAAGTCATTTTAATGGTTTGATTGGATCACATTCATCATTAGAACAAAAACTCAGCGGGTACATTTCTCATAAATCTCTTTGTACAAATTACTGCTGCACATGCCTTACTTAGCAGACTGTTCTCAGTTCCTAGGCACAAGGACATAAAGGTAGTCTCGAAATTTAAGCCGCACCTCTATTACTATACCTTGAATTGGTGAACTAACATCAAAATACATCCTCAGCATTTTATGGGAACTCTTTCTATTGCTACAGAGTCTTCATGCCTACATATGTTTATGTATGGGAAGACATAAGGCTACTACCAGAAGGAAGAATTTTTGAAAGCAATCTGTAATCATAGCTAAGTCTTTTAAGCTAGGTCTTTAAAATGATGTGGAAGACAAGTGTAATGAGCAAATCTATGTACTGGCTGGAGTGACAGGTGCAGATAAAGTAAAGTTCTGATTATCAACAAAGAACAGGCTGAAGCTGAGTGCTTAAGAGAAGCGAACAGAAATGTGCTGCCTGAAGGCTCCAAAGCAAATGCTGAGGCCTCGATGACAGCTTCCATTTTCACTTACTACTTGCAAAAGATTGATGACAAGTGGTAGACGAAGGAAAAAGATAGCCCTGATCCTATATATACACAGCGTATTTCAGCAGTTTCCTTGGGAATATTAAAGTTATTGTTTTTACATCCTAAATCCAGATACAGTTCCAACGAGTAATCAAGAATCTAACCAAAATTACATTAACCCACAGGAATTGAAAGCATAGAATAATGAAAGCTAAAAATGCATTTAAGAAGAAGAGCTGAAATTTAAACTAGTCTTTCATAATATTCAATATATAATTGAGCTGATGCATGCTGTCTTAGTGTGTTTTTGCTGCTGTAACAAAATACCTTAAATTGGGCAATTTATAAAAGACAGAAATTTATTTCTTACAGTTCTGGAGGCTGGGTAGTCCATGATCAAGGTACTGGCCTGTTCATGTTTGGTGAAAATCGCTCTCTGCTTCCAAGATGGTGAATTGTTGCTGCATCTGCCAGAGGGAACTAACTCAAGTCCTCACATGATGGAAGGGAGGAAAGGCAAGAGAACACTCCTTTCAACCTTTAGCCTGTTTACAAGAATGTGAATCCCATTTATGAGGGTGGAACCCTTATGACTCAATAACCTCTAAAAGGTCATACCTTTAAGATTGTTGCATTGAGGTTACGTTTCAGCATAAATTTTAGAGAGGATGACATCACTCAAATGATGACATATGTGCTTAACTTCATGGGATGTAAATTAACATGTAGTAATATTTTCTTTTTGCTACACTTAGGTGACCACACCTCTTTTGGTTGCCATTCATGATTCATTGTATTGTTGCAATTACTCTTCTTTGGTAGCATAAAAAGCAATCATCAATTAAAAAAATAAGCTTTCTCTTATTATTTCTGAAATAAAGTAGAGAAGATTTATAGGGAAGTTACTTGGTTATGGTTTTCTGTTTTCTATTTATCAATTTCCTGGTACTTCATTGAATCTGACATTATCAATTGTAAGACACATCATTATTTTATACACTACTAAAAAAAGTTTTTAAAAACCTGACAACTGAACTATGACATTAAACTATGACATATCAATTATATGTCACATTCTAATTTCAAAGATGTAAAATGTGAAAAATATGGGAATCTCAGAATTTTTAGAATATGGTATCATGCTATACATGAAGAAAAGGACCACATCTTTGCCCAATAAAATTCATAGATAATTAATTAATCATAACCTAATACACAGACATCAAACTTTAATTTTATAAGCAATTGAGATCCAGATGAGCAGGTGACTTAAATCACAGAGAACTGATGTGGTTGTTGAGATTTAAATGCAGATTTGCACAAACTGTGACAGCAGCTTCCATAACTGCAAATCCTACTTCAAACAGTAGGTGACTTTGTGCCTGGGAGTACTGTAACCCTCTCTCTAGATCACTGGATCAATGAAGGTCTACAATAAGAAGACATCACCAAGTTCTCTCTACAATCTCTTTCAGACTTAATGATCTTTAGTTATTATGCATACATGCAATAGCATATTCTACACAAAACTATAAAGTAAAAATGTAAAATGTTTATGAAGGATCTGATATTCACTCATGCCTATTATAATCAACATTTATTTTATTGTCTGTATGCCAATTAATTTCAGAAATAATTTAAAGGAGCTTAGAGAAATAGACAAATATATACTAAAGCCATTAAAGTAAATCAGAGGAAAAAGAAATAATAAACGGTAGGAGACAACTGTATTATAAAACCTAAGCCAAGAAGAGCTATATAAATTCAATCAAAAAATTAGTTCTGGACTTCTTTCAAATTCAAAACAATAAAAAAATATGTAAAATGATTTAACGAGCATTTTTAAGATTTATTACAGGAAATATTCTTTAAAAGGAGAATTACAAAGAAAAACACTGATGCTTTTGGACAGAGTCTTGAGCCAAATTAATAAAGAGATTCCCAACTTTTATTGCATCACTGACCATTTTAACATTTGATTTGAGCCCTGACCCAAATTTCCATATGCAAATACACATAAAATCACTGCATGCTGTTCCAGGAAGTTCTTGAAATTAGAATTATGAACTTCTGCCTTGATTTCTTATCCTTCTGTCTGTGCCAGAAATTCAGACTGCATTCGTGGTTTGGGCAATTCCTACCACACATCAGCTGAGGGAAACTTCCATTTTTCATTCCTCCTGCACTGAACTCTCCTGAAATTCTTTTACACCAAAGTAGGAGACATGCTATACACAGATGCCACTGAGATGTGGCATCCCAGTGAGATGTGATCTTCAACTTTGCTGAAGATCCCAATAATTTCCTGTCCTAAGGTGAATTATTTAATGCCCTCCTCCACAACTAGTTTTCTCTATGTTCTTCTACATCTCCATGCCAAAAAGGATCTGTAATTTTTATTGCTTTGAGTTTTAGAAGAAGCATGTTCCTTTTGCCTCTATTTAAATAAATCTTGATTGCCACTTCAAAACTGATTTAAATTATAAAAGTAGTACGGCTTATCATGAAATAGTCAATCTAGAAATGTACATAGTATGAAAGCATGTGGAAAACCTTCCCATCTGTCACTCCTCAATCTTAAAATTTGAGTGTATTTCTTCAGAACTTTATCCATGTTACAAACCAGCATACTTCTTTGAACTCAAACACAAAGACACATGAATTTATTATTATATAAATAGTATGCAGCTTACTGCTTTATACTTATTGCTTTGTTCTTACTTATTTAACTTTATAATACCATGTGCATATCAAGAAGTAGTTTACTACAACTATAAGGTAAATTTTAACTTTCCCCATAAGTGGATCCAGTATTTTTGGAAAGTGACCAGCATTAGTGTACAAACATTTACAAAGGTATATAAAATAGCCAATGTCTGCTTATAATGTTGACTTAATTTTGGAATGATACACTCTCTAAATGAAACATTATATGAAATACCACTTTGTTCTCACTCTCCAAATTCATGAAACTGAAACATTTCAGATGTGTGTTGAACATAAGTATTCGTGATCATTAGAGCTAGTTTTGGAGTCTTGAAACTTAACTTTTTGAAGGGTTTTATCTTCAACTCCATCTAATTGGAAATGCCATTACAGCCAATGTAATCCAAACCATAAGAACTCATTCACAAATGACTAGAACAATAATTTTTATTATAAAAAATTATTTCCATTTATGTAATAGAACAGCAGTTATTGAAGAGTGATTCTGAGCCAGCAGCATCAGCCTCACCTGGAAACTTACCAAAAATACAAAATGTCAGTCCTGGCATTTATTTGACCTATAAATTAGAAACTTTGAGAGTGGGGCAAAATCTGTATTTTAACAAACCTTCCAGATGCTTCTGATGGACACTGAAGTTTGAGAACCACTACCGTAGATACTTGTTTCTATTTTCCATAACATATTTACTTATTTCACTGCTTTTAAAATTGGTATTTTAAAAATTTATAAACAGTTTCAAACACTTTTATTTTTGAATGTATATACACAGGAATAAATAACTAATTCTTTCTACTTCTCTACTACTTATTCTTCTTCAAAACTATTTTATCAATTACATCAGGTGAGCTTGACAAGACAGCATAAATGGCATTGATTAAAATTATTGACAGCCACATTCTCCAGATTTCTTGCTTCCAACAGGATAATTGAGATAACATCCTGTAATGTCATTTTAAGAGGTCTCAGACGTAAATTAATTGTATCTTTTCTGAAGAATAGTTTTTGGGAAAAAAAAATGTTTCCTTGTAAATTAGGCATATGTTCTACTTCCATAGCTTCATAACACCACGGTTGAAAATTTATGTGTATGGATTAAAACTAAGTTCTAGTTATGGCAACTTATCAGCAATTTATCAGCACTATAAGAACTACCTGTGACCAGAAAGAATATCTAATTTACATATTTGTAAAATTTAAAGTCAGATAAGAAGTTGCATGTGGCAGAGTTAAATGTTCACTAGGCACATTTAGAACGAACATATTAGGGCTTTGACCCTGCTTCGTGACATCTGCTTCCTCTGCAGGACTGTCTGTTGCTCTTTCACTGTTCCAGTGCTGGAAGGTTAAGTCTCTGGCCACAAGCTCTGGACCTTGCTCTGACAAGAGATCCTTGTGCAGAATCCTATCCACAGTGATGATCTACACAGCCACCAGTGGGGGAGGCACACTACAAGGTGACTAAGGAACAATCACAGATATCACCTAGAGGCTACTGTAATGGAAGCTATGGTATCCCACTCAGATTTCCCATTTAGGACCAAGGCACTCATTGCCCCAGCTGCCAGGAATGTTTGTCAACGATGCTTCATAGCTCAATCCCACTACAGGAATTGGCCTCAACCAAAGAAACTTCTTTCACTCACACTTACACCCTCCACAGGGACAACTATATTCAAAGACTGGTCAATGTGAGGGTACAAAGACTCAATACTCTTGCCTACATTTATGACAACTCTGAAAGTCCATCCCAGCCCCAGAGATCCACATGGGGTCAACTAAGTATTGCAATAGCATCACAGCTCAGCTTTTCCCATAGCCTAATCTGGCTGCCCTCTCTCCCTCCCAGGCATTCCCCAAAGGACTCCCAGTACAAGTTACCTACATTCAAATCTCTGTCCCAGATCTGCTTCCCAGAGAAACTGACATAAGACAGGAACTGTGTCTTCCTGTCCATACTATCTCTATTTCCTAAAAGTGTTGGGGGAAGATTTAATTTACACAGAGTACATATTTTTATATTAATCTGTTGAGTTACATAATTCTACAATAAATATAAGTATTTTGTGAAAGTTACCTTCTGTTTCTACATTTGTACACTAAATCCAATTGATATGGTGTTTTATTATAGGTTTTAAACATCTAGTTGTTTTGTTACTACACTCATACATTTTTTTAAACCAAATGTTGAATACTATTCTAATATGTGGATATACTACAATCCGTTTAACTAATTCACTATTAATATAAATATTTTTAGATCAGCTTTAATATTAGGAAAATAATATGATTTTAAAGGAGTAATTACTCAGTAGAATATATATAATATCTCCCTTACTGTCTCCCTGAGTTCTAGTTCCCAGAAATGATCACTTTGAAGTATGTGGTTTTTTATCTTTAGGGACTGCTATTATAATTCTAAATAATATAAATGAACTGTTTTCAGTTTATCAATTTGGATAGTATTTGTTGATATCTCTTATGAAAGAGGACTTAAGTATGTTGTATCAGCCACTTCCTCATTTTATTTAGTTATATTATTACATGTAATTATTCTAATGGTAGCCCTTTTAAGTTTAAATAATGAACTGAATCCTCAAATTTTTGATTCACTATTGTAAGACATTAACATTTGACTATTTATAATAGTAAATAGTGTGACTAGAACTGAAGTTAAATATTTTCCTTCCCCTTAAAAGAAACACCTATGCATTTAGATATTCTGAAGAGTTTCTTTACTTTTCTTAGATATACTCAGCTGCCTTTTTTTTTAAAATTGTATCCTATTTCATATGGGAGATGAAATATTGAATCCTATGACCTGGGAGACTCTGGTAAGTGTGATGGATCACCAGTTGAGCTGTGAAGTTAAAGGATCTGATTGACTGATTGATTGATTTTGAGACAGAGTCTTGGTCTGTCTTTTATTATGTCATTCCAGGCTAGAATGCAGTGGCACAATCTCAACTCACTGTGACCTCTGCTTCCCAGATTCAAGCAATTCTACTGTCTTAGCCTCTGGAGTAACTGGGATTACAGGCATGTGCCACCACACCTGGCTAATTTTTGTATTTTTAGTAGAGACAGGATTTTGCCATTTTGGCAAGGCTGGTCTCAAACTCCTGACTGCAGGTGATCCATCTGCCTCAGCCTCCTAAAATGCTGGGATTACAGGCATGAGCCACCATACCCAATCCTGATAAACATTTTTAAAGGATCACTGTGACTGTTTGGAAAATAGATGGTAAAACAAGAATTCCAGTTAGAAAGATACTGCAGTGATCCAGTCTAAAATGGGAGAGATAAACATGGTCAATAGTCAGACCTAGATAAATTTTGAAGGTTAAACTGGAGGCCTTGGGTAAACTGAAGGCCGGACTGTGAAAACAGAAGCAGAATCAAGGATAACTCTTAGATTATTGTCTTAGAAATCTGGGAGAATGATGAAGCCAACTGCCGTGTTTTGAATGTTTGTCCTTTCTAAAACTCATGTTGAAATTTAACTGCCATTTTAACAATATTAAAAGGTGAGACCTTTAACAGGTGATTAGGCCATGACGGATCCACCCTCATTGGTGGAATTGGTGCTGTTATAAAAGGGTGAGTTTGACCTCCTCTTGACCTCTCTCACCCTATCACGTTCCACTTTGAGATGACACAGGAAGAATGTCCTCACAAAATCCCAGCATCTTGATGCTAGACTTCCCAGACTCCAGAACTGTGGGCCAATAAATTTTGTTCACTCTAAATTACCTAGTCTCGGGTATTCTAACAACACAAAAAAGACAAACACATCAACTAAAAAGATGTGAAAGACCGGGGAAAAGAACAATATTTGAAAAGAAATATCAAGAGAGCCCTACCAGATGTCTTGAACACACTTCAAATTTAGCATGTTTTAAAACTAAAAGTGCTTAGCACATAATAGATCATCAATAGATTTTTATTAAATGAAATGGAAGAAGAAAACACAGAAAAAATAAACAGGAAAGATTCAGCTATACAGAAGGCAATATTTAATTATTCTAGTTATCGATGGCCCCATTTCTCTTTTTGTAATTACAGATTCTATCTTAAAATCTCCTGGGGCTCACTTAGAAAAAACTATTCATAGCTTTCATTTTCATTGCTGGTCTCTCTAGTTTCCCTATCAATTCCAATCTATCTGCTTTGTTTCTTCCATGAGGTCCTTAATATCCCTGACTTGTTGGTGTTTCTCTTTCTTTTTTTGCAGCACAGTTATGACTTCATTGTTTTGTTATTTACTTTATGTCATTTGCATAATACTTTTGAAGAAAAGGAGAGATGAAAGTGGTTATTTAGCACACTATCTTGAACTAAAGGACTTCATAAATAATGTTTAAAGTTGGTAAGGATTACTCAAACAAGTTTTAAAATCTCTAGATTGTATAATTATGATGTCCCAAATTTATTATTTTAAAATAGTATTTATGCTAGATGGAAAACAACATATTAAAAAGAAAAAGAAAAAAATCTAGTTCCTCATTGCAGGAGTTTGTAATATTTTTTAAAAGACAAAAACAAATTAAAATAAATACATATAAAGGAATATGAAAATAGTCTCATAATTATACAACAAGCCAAAGGACAATGTCATACGAAATTTAAAAACTGCAACAAAAAATACTTGCAATAACTTGGATTTTTGTCTTATGTTTTGTTTTTCATTTTGCTTTTTTCTTTCTATGTGTGAGAAGCATTGAGTCAAAAATGAATGTGTCATTTCTGTTTCTTAATTGTAAAAAAATTCAGAGAAGTGAGATTTGAAAGATATTGTCAAAAGCTGATATTTACTATTTCTCTTCCACCTGATCTAAAAAGGATGCCAAAACAGCAGATTCCATTGCATGTTCTGTATGTCACAATAATATTCAATGAAAATACCATTATTTGGGACTCCATATTTGGATCCCCTTCCATGAACACTCTCGTGCTCGTGGAAGTTGTTTTTCTCTATCCTGGATATTCCCTCTGGAGTCCCCTTCCACGAACACTCCCTTTGTGGAAGCCTGTCTTCCCCTCCTAAACTCCATCTCTCTCTATTCCCTTCCACTCATTGTGGAAGCTGCTTTCCTCTCCTGGATTCCATCTTTCTGGATTCTCTCACAATTAATAAAAAGTAAAAATAAAAATAAATTTAAAAAAATAAAATGCCATTATCCACTGCCCCCCTTCAACATCCTTTACCAAGGAAATCTCTTTGCACAGAATGGTTTTAGAACAAATATAATTGACTGACAAACCTAGTAGAAATGGTAAATACTTTAAACCATTCCCTCATTTCCATTTTTAAAATTATAGCTTATTGAGCTTCTCTGAAGTCAAAGCAGCTGGAGAAGTATGCAGGAGTTTGAGAGCAGGCCAACAACCTGATCCAAAACATTACATATGCCTAGAATAGATGTAAAATGCATCGCAACAGAATAAAGACATGGCTACTCCTACTCACATGCAGGGGGAAACGTGAAATAAAACTTACTATGAACTGATTATCTTCCTTCCTTTCCTGAATATAGGTTTTCTAAATTTCAAGCTATGAGTAATGACAAAGGAATGAACTAAACCCTATGTTGTCTGCATCTAACCATCTGCTTTTCAAAGTTATGTTTTAAAAGGACAGATAGGGACAAAGCAATCAGAATCTCTTCTACTGCAAACATTCTTTAAATTTATTTAAAAATATTTTTCTTAAATAGAAAGAATTTGGGATGAAAATAAATCTTGAATGTTTAGTCATCCATTTGACCATGAAAACAAAGCATTGAGACACTTTTAATAAAAATGCCATATAAGTTGGGATTTGAACCTAATGTTTTTGAAATATAAGGTACTTAAAACTGCTTATAGTGCTCTTTTTTGTTTTAATGAGACTGATTTGTTTTAATGAGACTGATTCCACATTTCTAGCTTTTCTAAAAAGCTAGTCATGGAGAAATGAAATTTTGGCACTTCTAGTTCTATAAAACACATACATACCTCAAACACATACACATGCACTCACACAAATGACAACTTTGCAGCTATTTACAGATACATGTAAAATTTTCAACATATTTTTCTTCCTAGCAGTTATCTCTTCTAAATATATAGCATATTATCTGAGTGTTCCAATAATTACCTAGCTCTCCTTTCTGTGTCTGGTTTAAGTAGTTATTTTTCCTATTAATGAAGTAAATCAGAATCATAGATAAACCAAAATACAGTTGTGTGATGCATATATGATGGTGGTCCCATAAGATTATAAAAGAATTGAAAAATCCCTAGTGCCTAGTGATGCAGTAGTCATCATAATATCATAGCACAATGCATTGTTTATGTGTTTGTGGTGATGCTGGTATAAACAAAATGACTGCACTACCAGTCATGTAAGATTATAGGACACACCATTATGCACAGTACATAATACTTTATTATACATATATTACCAGTTTATGTATTTACCATACTTTTTATCATTGTTCTAGAGTGTGCCCCTTCTACTTATTAAAAAAAAAAAGTTAATTGCAAAAACACCTCAGGTAAGAGGTATTCGAGAAGGCATTGTTATCACAGGAAATGATAGTTTCATGCATATTGTTGCCTCTAAGGACTTTCCAGTGGAACAAAATGTGGAAGTGGTAGACAATGAGTGATACTGGTGATCCAAACCCCTGTGTAGGCTAATGTATGTGTTTGTGTCTTAGTTTTTAACAAAAGTTGGCAAACAAGTCAAAAATAAATACATAAAATAAAAATTTTAAATGGAGAAAAGTTTATATAATAAAAAATTAAAGAAAAATATTTTTGTCTAAGATATACAATATGTTCATGTTTTAATCTAAGTATAATTACAAGAGTGAAAAAGTTAAAAAGATAAAAGTTAACAAAGCAGAAAAGTTACAGGAGGCTGTTTATTAGTGAAAAAAGGAAATATATATATATATAGATATATATAAATGTAATATTCCCTAAGTACACCGTGTTTACAAAGTCTACATTAGTACATAGTAATGTCCTAGGCCTTCACATTTACTTACTACTCACTCACTGACTTATGCATAGCAACTTACAGTTTTCCTGAAAGTGTTATTCATGATAAAGGCCCTAACTAAGTTTCCATCTTTTATCTTGATATCTTTAGAGCAGGCGTCCCCAAACTTTTTACACAGGGGGCCAGTTCACTGTCCCTCAGATCATTGGAGGGCCGCCACATACTGTGCTCCTCTCACTGACCACCACTGAAAGAGGTGCCCCTTCCTGAAGTGAGGCGGGGGCTGGATAAATGGCCTCAGGGGGCCGCATGCGGCCCGCAGGCCTTAGTTTGGGGACACCTGCATTTAGACACACAAATACTTCCCATTGTGTTACAATAGCCTACAGTATTCAGTACAATAATATTCTACACAGATTTGTAGACTAGGAGCAATAGGCTATACCAGACAGCCCACAGTATAGTAGGCTGTACCATCTAGGTTTGTGTAAATACACTCCATGATTTTTGCATAACAAGGTAACTGTCTACCAGCATATTTCTAAGAATGTATCTACCTGACTGTAGTATACAACTATAGTATATCTGAGTATAGTATACAACTCTCATTCCTCCACCACCCAAAAACACCTACAAAACTTTTTGTTGGAATATAATTTCATCCTTTAGTATTGACAGGAAGAATGCGATATGGTTAAAAACATGTACTTGGAACCACATCTCCTAGGATCTATTTCCAGCCTCACTGTGTTTGACCATGTGACCCTGAAAAAGTTTTCTAATGTGCCTAAGCCCTAGTTTCCACATCCACAAAACTAGAGATACTGATAACACCTACCCAATAGTGTGGTTCTAGATCTTAAATTGGTGGATGTATATAAAGTACTTTGAATGGATTCTAGCACATGATAAGTCCTTAATAAATGCTAGCTGGTAGTAGTAGACAGAGGTACTAGAATTCTGTAAATAAATTTTTTTAAGTATAAAATCACTAAGAGGAAGACTAATTCAGGAGGCTCTAAGGAACAATATGTACTACAAGTGAATCTTAGAGAATATTATCTCTATCATTTAAATGTCAATAACATTCTCATTATTAGAATGCCTTGCTCTTTTTTGAGAGATATCTAAGTATCACACCACAGTGCTCAACTTGAAGACTCAAAATCCTTTTAGATACAAAGACAGTTCAATTAAGTAAAAAATATATATGCATATATGTATATATATGTATATCTTATTTATATATGAAAATAGTCTAATAATTATACATGTATATTGTATACATGTATATACTAATATGCATGTATGTTATAAATGTACACGCATATATATTTCCTAGAGTACATTATACCCAGAGACCAGGAATACATTTTGATTAAAAAGGAACAATCAAAGAAAAAGAAGTAACATGAAAATATGTTTACTTAAATGTTAAAAATTCAGTGGATCAGAAGTGCAAAACTGCTGAGAGTTGTGAGAATGGTTATAAACTATTAAAAATCAAGAAGTTTCATAGTTTAGCAGGAGTAACAATCTGGCTTAATGTTAAAGAATCTGTTTCACTAAAAACTGGGAAACCTAGAAGCTTAAACAGTGAAAACCAACCAAGGAGAGAATGACTGTAACAACTTTAGGCCAGTTATTTCATCATTCTTGTATCTCTCTCTCTGCTTGGAAGATGAACTCAAGAAATTTTAGCAAAAAAAAAAAAGAAAAGAAAAGAAAAGAGATGAGAGAGCCCCTGCATAATTTTTCTCCATCTTTCTAGCCTGACATAACTTGGAAGTAGGAAATATTAAATGATAATGAGAAGTTAAAGGATAATTTAAAGGCTCCCCTCAACATAAATAGGTAATGAGCAATGAACTAAACCTATTCTGTCCCATCAGTGGCTGTTTCAAAGAACAGAACCTGAGGGTTGAAGTGACAGCTTCCTTCATAATGAGACAGCAGTACAGGGAGAAAGGCTGCAGGGATTCTAGGCTAAGTTACTCAGCTGGCAAACAATGGCAGAAGTGCCCATTGCAAGTGACCTCTGAACATTCCAGCTCATAAGAAAAGTAGTTCCAGAACTATTGCTTTATCACAGGTAATTAAAAGACAGCGAGAATAAGTGGTATTGAAAAGATACTAGGTTGAGCCTAGTTTTTTCTTTTAAATATTGCTCCTTTAATATGTTTTTATTTATCAGCTTCATGTAGCAGAGTATTAATAGTATTCATTCCATAAGATTTATATTTTTTTATTGTTTACCTCTGTCTGCCCTTAATATGTTTCCATCTTTCCACTTGCAAGGTCCAATTGGCATTCCACCACAAAGTGCCCTCTTCACCTTGCATCAGTTCCTTCAAAATGTAGAAACCAGCCTGAAGCCAATAATAGCCTAAAGAGGGCATTTCTTGCCAATACAATATGATTTTAGTGGCAGCTCATAAGATTTGGAACTGAAAGAACTTAGCTATTCATAATATTATGTTAAGACTCTAAAGCCAGAAGGGATGAGGAGAAGTGTGCAAGGTCACATGGCTAGCTCATGATATGCTTTAGACTAGAACCAGATTTCCTAATAGCTAAACTTATGTGCTTCCCAGTGTACCACCAAACCACACTACCATTCTTGGGAAATGGGAATAAGAGAGGTGAAAGAATTTGGCTCTGCAACCTGCTATCAATCTTACTTAGATTTCATGCTGCTTCTGCTGAGGAGTCTGCAACCAAAGACACATATGTACTTGACTCTTGCCCACTTCACACAGTTACATAGGATTATAATTAGTGAAAATGTTTTTAGAATGTATATTAAGTGCAATTTCTGTGTCCTCCCACCCCACAAATTTGCTTGACTCTGCAGTCCTCCTGGATCTTCTGCCACAGTCTCAAGGTAGAGCTTCAACCCCCACCACCATTGCCTAACCTCTCAGCATTGTCTCAGTTTCCCCCCAAAAAAGGAGCAGGCTCTGGATATTCCTCCATGTGCCCAGTGCAGCAAGAGTGACAGCATCTTCTACCCTCACACTCTACCCAGGTGGAACCAAAGAGGATTGTGCTCCTCTAGCCATTTCAAAACATCATTGTGTGATGGAATCCAGCCCCCATCAGCACTAGCATCTAATGGGTTCACAGAATGCCTGATTCTTCAACATGGCATCCCCACAACATATCTTCAGACCATAAGAATGTGTGTGTGTGTGTGTGTGTGTGTGTGTGTGTGTGTGTGTGTGTGTGTAAGGCAATGGGTTCATGACTATGAGAGCATTGCTAGAAGTATTGTCTGATAAAAGTGAGATAGTCTCTTAAAAGCTCAACTAGAGTACTAGCTTGGGACAGACCCATCTCAGGATTGTTGCACTGTCTTTCAGGATGCAATACCTGCATTTAAACAAAGATCGACATATGGCGTATTTTCTCAACAGTTGGAATGCTCTGGAATTAGGTGACACTCTGCAGCACTACTCCCAGTGACCCACTTACAAAAATGTATGCTTTCACAAACTAAAAACATAAGATCTGGAGGTTAAAAATCCTGAGCCTGGCTGGGCATGGTGGCTTGCACCCATAATATCCCAGCACTTTGGGAGGCCAAGGCAGGCAGATCACAAGGTCAAGAGATCAAGACCATCCTGGCTAATATGATGAAATCCCGCCTCTATTCAAAATTCAAAAAATTAGCTGTGTGTGGTGGCACATGCCTATAGTCCCAGCTACTCAAGGGGTTGAGGCAGAAGAATCACTTAAACCTGGAGATGGAGGTTACAGTGAGCCAAGATTGCACCACTGCACTCCAGCCTGGGCAACAGAGCAAAACTCTGTCTCGAAAAAAAAATTGTGGGCCCACGAATGGGGTGGTTACCACTTCTCCCATAGGATATATTGTGTCCACTGTTTTGCAAGCTGTGACAACCAGCTGGCCACAATGAACTCTTCATGTCAGTGTACAAGCAGGGCAGGGAAAAAAAAAAAGTGTTATAGCACTTTGTTAGCAAATCAACCCTAATTACAATAGCAAGCTAGGATTATAACACAATGGGGCAGGGAGGAGAGTGTCTAAGATCTAGGGAATTCACTGTGTTCTCTTAATACTTTCATGCTGTGTGACAGCTGTCCGTGAGAAAGCAGCAACCACATCCTAACAAAAGAAATGCAGTTTGGAACTCAGACCTTTAAGAAACCCTTAAGAAAAATGCCAAATATCAATTATAACAGCAGGATAAGCAACAACAGAGGGCACTGTAGTCTGACTTAAACACTGTTGTTTTTCGAAGATTGCAAAAGGCCACCATCTTAAAAGATGATTTATGATTGGTTAGATTTATACCTCCCTTTTGAGGGTGAAGTGAGAATACCTTGTTCTTACAAATATGGAGGCCCCACTCTAAACTATCACAAAATGGTATGAGCAAATCTGAATGCTACAAGGGGAGGACTATATGAGATCGAATTTATGTGTTTTCCCAGATTTGCACAGACTTACCTGCCTTCTGATCCCTCCTCAGCTGTTGGGGGAAACTTGTTGCCTTATCTTTTAGCACTACCAGCTATCTCTGGCACCTCTCAGGATTTGGGTAGGCTGTGCCAGCCTCTATTATACCCATTGAGGAAGGAGCTGTCACAGTTCCAGACCGAATCCCAACTCAGGATTCTGGCTTCTCCAACTCTTTCATACTCAGATGAAGTGCCATGCCAAGGGATATAGGATCTGGCTTCTTCAAGGACTGTCCAAAGGGGTCAGGTGGCAAAATCCAGAAGTATAGGAAAGGACAGTGAGAGGAAGCTAACAGATTCCTTTCCTCTCCTGATATTCTGCTAGCTAGATTCTGCTAGCCTGTGCCAAAGTGCCGTGATTTTGTACAGCTTTTCTCATTCACATGATCAAGCTGGCTGTGTTTTTTCATGAAGTCAT
Source organism: Saimiri boliviensis (assembly GCF_048565385.1). Classification (NCBI taxonomy): domain Eukaryota; kingdom Metazoa; phylum Chordata; class Mammalia; order Primates; family Cebidae; genus Saimiri; species Saimiri boliviensis. Next base: position 68,078,091 of record NC_133452.1, read on the forward strand.
GCCAGTTTGGTAATGAGCCACCTCGTATTTGCTGTTCCTCCTTCTCTGCCTCCCCATCCTATTTCCCTCCCTATTGACACCCTGGGATTATGCTTCCTAGCAAGGTGTTACCATGGAAGGTTCTGCCTTGGGCTGTTTTCTGGAGAAACCTGGATAAGACAAATATTTTGAGTCACTCCTCCAAAAGAAGTACTCAAAAATTTAAAAACACATTCTATGTGCTCCTTTTCCTGAATTTACCACAAAAAGAGGTGTACCATTATCTAAGGATTCTATTTCAATAAATAGTCTCAATTTATACTTTCAATAAAATAAAAAGTTAATGTCTCTAATATTCTTTGTTCTTCATAATTCTCCAATATGCATTCTATTAAAATTTTTGTCTAAGTGTACTTAAAAGTGTTTTTCTTACAGCTTACTTTACCAAGTATCTTTTTATAAAGTTAAATTTGGTGACACATTGTTTAAGCTTGAAATATTTGTGTACTTTTAAAAAGCTTCAATAGCACATTGTTATGATAAATATATTTTAAATATTCTATCTATAATTCCAAGTTTTAAAAGGGAAGAGCGTTGTTCTTAAAATTCCAGAGTATGAGTACAAGTAAGAATAGAATGCTTAACACTTTTTAAATTCCTCCTCTGTTAAAGTGGAACACATAAGACACATTTTGAAGGATAAAATATAAAAAACAGTGATAGTTGTTGAAATACTGATCCATCACCTCTAGATTACTGAGTAGAGAAAAAGTCACACCATCAAAAGAAGAAAATGGATCCATTAGCAAAAAAGACTGAAAGACTATCAATTACAAATACCTAATTTACAAGAAAAATTTAGGAGGTTTTGTTTCAGTTTGTTAAATGGAAGCTTTCAGATATATTTACTAATTAAACACAGTAGTAGTGATACACTGGAAATGAATTACAGCTCCACTAACTGAATGTTTAAAGGATCCAGGGAGACTTGCTAGATCCTAACGGAGTCATTGTAGATATTCAGTCTGCACTTAAGGATCGGGTATTCAACAATAGGTCATTACAACCAAGCAGAGTAAATGAAGAATTTACAAGAGTACAGGCTCTCAAAAGAAGGAAATATTAGGCTTTTCTGCTTTTTAAAATACATTTTCTGTTGGATTTTTAAAAGTTGTTTTCCTATAATGTAGCAGAAAGCTAAAAAGTGCTTTCATGAAGCAGATTTGAACACAACAAAAGGAAACATACAATTCAGCGATTATCAGTTGAAATCTCAGCACAGAGGTGGTGATTCTTACCAATTACAAATCACAGACCTAAGACTTAGTGAGTAGATGTCTACCACCTTGGGAAGCAGCTCACCCACCATGCTTTCCTCTGTGGTAAGTTGGGTGGACTATGGTATGTGCTCTCCTTTTCAGGTTTGACCCAATGGCCTTTGAGAAGGTCTCCAAATCTCTTAGAATGGGAATTTATTTTTTGTCAATTCAACCTTCATTTATACAAGGCATCTCATAGTAAAAACTTTCAAAACTGTTCTAAATGTGATTAGTTTCAGGGAAAGGTGACTCCTAAGCCTTAATCAAGTAAAAGTACACAAGCCCACACATCTTTTTCAGAAAGTCAGATCCCTCTGATCTATTTGATAGGCGAATATGGTTTATAAAGTATTAGAAAATCATGGTTTTCTATAAAATGTAGTTTTTGTATTTAAAATGTGTATGAACAGTAGGAAGCAAAAAGTGACTTTGAAATCAGTGGTCTACTTGCTTCAATAAAGAAAACAATTTTATCTTTATGAGATAATGATTAGGAGGGGAAAGGAAAAAAAAGAAGAGATGAACTGAGTAGGGTGGTTACCTTGGCTAGAATAAAAATAGAAATGGTCTGTGATAGAAGCTTAGAAATATAACTATTGCTGATTGGAAGTTTGGCATCATAGGGAGACAGGAGAGAAAAAGAGAGAGAAGGAATAGCATATTTTCTATTTTTATCTGAAATAGGCAACATCAAGCAGTAGCCCTTCTAAAGAATCCTATAAACCAGCTTCCTAGGCTGTGAACTCCTGGAGAACAAGGCCTGTGTCTTCTTTATATCTTTATCCTCAGCCCGTTGCACAGTATGTGGCATATAGAAGGCTGATGATAGATGTTTATTGAATGAATAAATGACTGTGCAGCTATTTAGTGAGAGGGAAGCACAACTAAGCATGATATAGAAATGTCAGGAAGTTAGCACAGAGGATGCTATGTGTCAGTGATTGCCACATATGGAGCAGCAGAGAAGCAGCACGGTCTGAGAGAGCCTTGCTTTTATCTACTGTCTTTCCCATTCAACTTTTATGAGATTCCTAACGAAAGTCTCCTTGTACTAAGTGAAAGGTTTCTTCATAAACTTTATATTTTAGCCACTGTGAAACCCTAAAATTCTTTCTGGAAATATTATATCAGCTTCTGAAATGATAACATTAGAGGCTAGGACATCCATGCCCCACCAGTACATCCATGCCTCACTCCTCTTTCCCTGTTTGCCTTATGAGAAGCTCAGTTTGACCCCTATATCACATTTACCTTATTTACTTGCATAGCTCACAAACTCATTGCACCCATTTGATTGCGGACTATCTTGGGAATGTATTCTAGTCACACTTTATGTTTATAATTACGAAAAATACTGGCTCAAATACCAATATGTGCAGATAAATCTTCCTCAACTACCACAAAATGTATTCAGTGGCTATTTCTTTGGGATGTTTTTATGTCCCCAAACACCAGTTCAGAACAGAACACAGATAATGTCATTACTTCAAACACAGTTACACTTTAAATTGAGTATTTACATGACCTTGTAAATTTCTATTTTCTCCAGGTGACATTCACATTAAGTTTACTATTTAACAAGCCAGCATGGGAATCTCCTGGATACAAGCATGAAAAAGCACTGCTCACACTACTGGACTCTCCCCATGATGACCCCTTAGCACAAGAGTGCCCACTGCAAGAGCATATGCCAGTCAGCACAGGCAGGGGGCATCCAGATGCAAGTCCTTCTCAGCTGACTCCTGAATTGGCTGACACCTTGGTTTGACACATGATCCTCTTATTCCTATTTCTGACTTGGCTACTCCCCTGTTTATGGCTTCATCTCTCCATTTTGGCAAAATACCACTATAAACAAAGCCCTTTTATTTCTACCCACCAACAGAACCTTTGGACTCATACACCACCATGGGAAGCAGGAGGAAGTTTCACCACCTTACAGAAAGAATGCATATGATATTTTGACTTTGAAAAGAATACTTCATACAACTAAAGCATGTATTAAGGTATCAATAGATTATATTAACCACAGACTTCCTCTGTATAACAAATTATCAACCAAATAGTTATATAAGACTCACCCTTTCAACACTCACCTTTAGCCAATTTCATTAACTAAATATCATAACCATAAAACTATATATATGTGTATACACCCAGCTGTAGCCTTGCTGCTGTTAGAGGATTATCAGACCCTAACCCAAGCACTGACTTCATAGCACAACTCCTCCAGTCATATGTCCACCCTTGAGACTAATCTTCCTTGGAAGGTCCCTTTTACTTCATCTTGACCTGCTCAGTGTCATTGCTCTACTGACACCTACTTATCCTCTCAAGGACAGACGACCCTACCAAAGCTAATATACATCAAGGTGCTAATGCTAGTAAAGCTTATTATAAAATCAGACCTAGGGTTGCTCCATTCTAGTAATGAACAATTATTTATTCATGGCAAAATCTGTCATTAGCAAAAAGATTATGAGGACATATTCCAGACAGGAGACCCTTCTCATGGAGCTCTACCTACCTCCACTATGTAAAATGGTCCTACCTCTTCTACTCAGTCCTCAGCTTTCCAAGGCATACTTTATCTGTATAACTAAACTCTATGCATCCCTGAAAAACAAACATTTAGTGATAGTCTTTCCTATTCCTGCCATCATTAGATTTTTTTTTTTTTTAAATCAGGTCCTCTTGTTTCCTATTAACCAAATGTCAATTTAAACCATTTCATAAAATAGATATAACATTATTCCAGGATGTACCTGATGAATTCTACGGTGTTCTGCCTTCAGTAAAATACCTCTTGACCCACAGAGTCAAGTATTTCATGAAACAAAGCCTGTGATTTAATTGAATAAAATTTTGGCAGATTCCATTTAGTTATATGCCATAATGTAATCAAGCAATGTTATTAAACTAAAAGGCCTCTTTCCAGATTTGACATTCTTACGATAGGCCACAATGTATCTCAAGATTAAAACAGTAAACTTTCTTCAGTAGGGCAGGAAAAAAGAAAAAAAAAAAAAAAAACTTGATTGGTAAGAGAGACTTAAATAGCAAAACCTATGTTTAGCCAGGGTATAAAATGTTCCAGTCTCAAAGTAATTATCCTAAAAGTAATAGTGAATAAAATTGAGTTTAAATGTAATCTTCAAAATGAAGTACATTGTCTATTCTAAATTTGATAAAAAGAAAAACTAAACTGGCTGTTTTTCACATTATTCTCTTGTATGTGTGATTCTTTGCCTCTGTGCCTGCTCCTCCCTCTACACCCCTGTTCTTGACCAACTGGCAAGGGTCTTTCAAGACCCTGTTCAAATGCCACTTCTTCAGTAAAGTTTTTCCGGACTATGGTGAAACATTAAAGATGGGATAATAGAACATTATGTGTTTCATTATGTGCATGTGATACAATAGAGAATATCTACCTCACTTACAAAATGTGTTCGGAAAAGAGCAGAACCTTCATCTAATCAAACTCCTCAATATGTCAAGTAGTTTATAGGAGGCATATGGAACAGAAGAAACGGTTAAATGATATCCCAAAGAAGCATTTATCCAAATCCAGAATTCAAGACATTCTCCAGGATATATTAGTGTAGCTTTAAAAAAAATGTTAGGTAGACAATTGCAGAATAAAAGATACTGAAGAGACATAAAAACCAAGCATAACTGGTAGATCTTATTTTGGTCCTAATTCAAAAACAAACAAACAAACAAACAAAAAAACACTCTAAAAAGACATATTTGAGACAATTTGAGAAATTTGAATGTGAACTGGATGTTAGATGCTATAAAAATGGTAGCTGAATGTTATAACAAGATGACATTTATATAAAAAAAAACATACTTTTCAATTAGAGATTCCTATTAAGTGAAATGATATAGGATTTGCTTTAAAAGACTTAAACAACAAAAAAAAAAAATAAGGAATTAAATGATAGTTGAAATATGATTGGCAAAACAATGGTAATTATTGACACTGCTGATAGGTATATGAAGGTTTATTAAACAACATTCTCTACCTTTGTGTATCTTTGAAATTTTACATAATAAAATGGTTTAAAATGCTGAAAGGCTATAGTGGGAGAAAAGCCATAGGACTTAATTTAGACAATGGTGAGCAAGAGCCCCACAAGTGCTTATATTCTCAAGTAGGAAAAACAATAAGCAAATTTTTTTACAAATATAAATGTATTATAATTTGTTAGTGCTACAGAAGAAAAGTACAGCGTGTCATGAGAGTGTGTAATCAAGATTATGCCTGGCTGCCTTCGGGGCCTGCATGCCTCTCATCACTCAACCCAGCCCACACACCAGCTCTCTCAGTTATCTTGTCCTTGCTAGGACATTTGGTTATCCTCTCCTTTTCCTATCACTCTCACACCACATGCAGTTTTATTTATAATGCCAGTTGTAATTTACTGCACATACCTAATTACATGTCTTACCAAATTACATCCACCTCCACCCTTTTCCAAGTTGATAAAGTCCTTAATGACAAAGACATGATTCGGTCCAGGTCTCTGTTCCCAGGATTCAGTTAACTGTGGGCCCATGGAGATACTGACTGAGCCTACCATAAAAAAGCTCCTCCTTCAACCTTTGACCTGATTGTTTTGGTATCCATTGGTAATCATTGCTCAGATACATTGTTAGAGCAATTTTTTGAAAATAAAAGTTTACTAAGGGTATGGACATTTATTAGGCCCTCTATCTGACCCTACACTAAAACCATCATGTCAGGCCAGATTCCAGGACTCAAATGAACAAAAGGATCTAATCTGCCCCCTGAAACCTCTACTTCCTGACTTAATTGATTACATTCCCTTACTTATCTTCACTGCAGACCGGAGTGAGTGAGCGGTCCCTTCCTGTCACTTGGAAAATTTACTGTTAGAAGTATCGAAACCTAGATTAAAGTAAAATGGATCCAAAACTCCTTCAAGACAACCAAGTATCGTCTATCCTTCTAGTGTGCCTGGGGGTTCTGCACCTTACAGAATCTCTGGTTACATAGCAGGATAACCAAAGGATCCATCCAGTGCTGAGATTGTGGTAACCAGTTAAGATGTTTTAAGATGGGCACAATGGTTCATGTCTGTAATCTCAGCACTTTCACTTTGGGAGGCTGAAATGACTGGATCATCTGAGGACAGGAGTTCGAGACCAGCTTGGCCAACATAGCAAAAACCTGTCTCTACTAAAATTAATTAATTAATTAATAAAAATTAGCTGGTCATGGTGGTGTGCACCTGTAATTGCAGCTATTCAGGAGGCTGAAGCAGGATAATCTCTTGAACCCAGGAGGCAGAGATTGCAGTGAGCAGAGATCTCATCATTGCACTCCAACCTGGGCAACAAAAGCAAAACTCCATCTCAAAAAAAAAAAAAAAAAAAGATGTTGTTAAAACTTTAATCTTTTTAAACATCATATATATAAATTATATGCACATAGGTAAAATTTGGACTTAAAGGTTTACTATATCTTGTAAAAAATATGCTCCAGTTCCCAATTAAAAAATATATATGATTATACAAATACATATGACTATAATAAACAAATATTTTAATATGAATATAAATATTTTTATATGTAAATAAAAATATATATGATTATATAAATATATATGTTTTATTTGGGAACTGGAACATATTTTCATATATATTTCTCACATATATAATCATATATATTTATATATAATCATATAAAATCATATATTCATATATAAATCATACGTATAATCATATATACAGATTTACATATAATTGTATATTTAAATATAATTATATCTATATTTATATATAACTATATATGAATATATTCATATATTTTTTATATATAATAAATATATGTATATGTAATTATGTCTATGATTTATATATATTTTTATATTATATATTTATATATATTTAATAAATATATATTAATACATAAATATATAATTATATATTATATAATGTATATTATATAATTATAAATATACAATAAATATGATTTATATATAAATCTACATTTATATGATTTATATATAATTATATTTATATATGATTTTATATATGAAAAAATATTCATATATGAATATATATGAAAATATGTTATATATATTTACATAATCACATATAAATATAATATATGTATAATTACATCCAGTAATACAGCACATGTAGTCATCTTACTTGAGCTAAACCCAAAACTTTATTAAATTGCTGGGGGAAAAAACAAGGAATTTTATTTATAAATGCTTCATTGTGTTCAGGTCTGGCCACTGGCCATGGATAGGAGGAACTGGGAAAGACATGACTGTGCAGCAAGCACTCCCCCTACATGCAACCTGAGATTAGAAACAAGGCGAGGACATCCGTTCTCTCACCACTTTCATTCAACATTGTACTGGAGGTTCTAGAGAGTAAAATTAAGCAAGAAACAGAAAAAAAAATAAATGGCAGCTAGATTGGAAAGCAAGAAGTTAACTATCTTTATTTACATACAACATGAGGATGTATAAAGAAAAAACTATGTAATATACAAGAAAATGCCTAGAACTAAGACATGAGTTAGCAATGTCCTGGATTCAGTGTCAGTACATATAAGCCATTCATATTTTTTGTACATTAATACTTAACAATTAGTAATTGAAGACTCTGAAATAATATCAAAAAATACTTAGAGAAAGACTGGACAAAAGGTTTATAAGAGCTAAACAATAAAAATTATAAAACACTATTGAAAGAAATAAAGACCTACATAAATGAGAGCTTTACTGTGTTCATGAATTGAAACTCTCAATTTTGTTGCAATGCCAATTACTACAAATTGAGCTATATATTAAATGCCATCCCATCAAAGTTCTGGAGGGTTTTCTTGTAGAATTTAGCATACTGATTCTAAAATTCATGCAAACTGCAGAGGACATAGAATAGCCAGTCCCTCGAATTAGACTGAAAAGATACCATGCTATTGCTTAATCAAACCCTAACCAGCAATCAGAGAGAGGCTGCTCTAGCAGCAGCTCAAGAGTTTGGAGACACCTAGTACCTTAGTCAAGTACATGACCTAATGACACCAGAAGAAAACGATAAATTTTCTATAGGAAGACAAGCAGTCCCTAGCATGGACCCTCACTGGGATCCTGACTCAGAACAGGGGGACTAGAGCCATAGGCATTTCTTGACCTGCATACTTGAGGTATTAAGGCGAACTAGGAAGAAGCCCATGAACTATGCAATGTTCTCCACCATAACTCAGGAAAAGGAAGAAAACCCAACAGCTTTCCTTAAGCAATTGCAGGAGGCCTTAAGAAAATACACTCCCTTGTCACCAGACTCCATCGCGGGTCAGTTAACACTAAAGGACAACTTTATTATGCAGTCAGCAGCAAATATGAGGAGGAAGCTCCAGAAGCTGGCCCTGGGGCCAGAAAAAAGTCTAGAATCATTACTGAACCTGGCAACCTCGGTGTTTTCTAATAGAAACCAGGAGGAACAGGCTGAAAGGCATAGATGAGACCAGAGAAAAGCTGCAGCCTTAGTCATGGCCTTCAGGCAAGCAGACTCCAGGGGCTCAAATGAGGAAAAGCTCGGGTTAGTCACCAGTCTGGCAGAGCTTGTTACCAGTGCAGTCTGAAGGGACATTTTATAAGAAATTATCCCCAGAGGAATGAACTACCACCTCATCCTTGCCCACTGTGCCAAGGGATTCACTGGAAAGCCCACTGTCCCAGGGAATGAAGGCTCCCAGGGCCTAGGGTGTCTAACCAGATGACCCAACTGCAGGACTAAGGGAGCACAGGACAAGCACCAGCATCCATATCACCCCCACAGAGCCACAGGTAAAGCTGGCCACAGAAGGCCAGGAAGTTGATCTCCTGGACACTAGCACAGCCTTCTCTGTTTACTCTTCTGCCCTGGACAGTTGTCCTCCAAATCTGTGACTATCCAAGGAGTCCTAGGACGAGCAGTCTCCTGATATTTCTCCCAGCCCCTAAGCTGTAACTGGGGAGATACACTCTTTTCCATGCCTTCCTCATCATGCCAGAAAGTCCCACTCCCTTAGTAGGGCGGGACCTGCTAGCCAGAGCAGGAGTCATTATTTTTATAAACCTCATCAGGGAGGAAATCCCTCTCTGCTGCCCTTTATTTCATGAAGAGATTAATCCCAAGGTTTGGGCAATGGACAGACAATTTGGGCAGGCGAAGAATGCATGCCCAATTCAAATAAGGCTAAAGGATCCCACCTCTTTTCCTTACCAAAGACAGTACCCCTTAAGACCAGAAGCCAAAAAGGGGCTACAGGTATTGCGAAGGATTTAAAAGCTCAGGATCTAGTGAAGTCCTGTAACCGCCCTTGTAATACTCCAATTTTAGTAATGCAGAAACCTAATGGACAATGGAGGCCGGTGCAGGATCTCAGGCTTATTAATGAAGCTGTGATTTCTTTATAGCCGGCTGTACCTAATCGTTACTCTTTGCTCTCTCAAATACCTGGAGAAGCACAATAGTTTACAGTCCTGGACCTTAAGGATGCCTTTTTCTGTGTACCATGACATCCTGACTCTCAGTTTCTGTTTGCCTTTAAAGATCCTTTAGACCAGATTTCTCAGCTCGCCTGGACAGTGTTACCCCAGGGCTTTCAAGATAACCCTAACCTGGTTAGCCAGGCTCTAGCTCAAGACCTTAGTAATTTTTCACATCCAGGTACCCTCATTCTTCAGTATCTGGATGACGTACTTTTAACTGCAAACTTAGAAACCCAGTGTCAGCAGGCCACTCAGGACTGCCTAAACTTTTTTGCTGCCTGTGGATATAAAGTTTCCAAACCAAAGGCCCAACTTCGTAGACAAGAAGTAAAATACCTAGGGCTGGTCTTATCTAAGGGTTCTCAGGCCCTAGATAAGGGATGTTTCCAATCCCTACTGGCCTTCCCCCATCCAAAGACATTTAAACAGTTACAGGGATTCTTGGGAATAACTGTTTTTTACCAATTGTGGATTCCCAGATATGGTGAAATAGCAAACCCTCTGTACACTCTGATTAAGGAAACACAAAAAGCTAACACCCATCTAGTACTATGGGACCCTATAGCTGAGGCCGCCTTTTCAGACCCTGAAGCAGGCACTACTGCAGGCTCCAGCTCTAAGCCTTCCTATAGGGAATGACTTCTCCCTGTATGTTACAGAGAAGTCAGGAGTGGCACTGTGGGTTCTCACCCAGGCTCGGGGGACCACACCACAAGTGGAGGCATATCTAAGTAAGGAAATTGATGCAGTAGTGAAAGCCTGGCCACACTGCTTGTGAGTTGTAGCTGCAGTGGCTATACTGGTTTCAGAGGCAGTTAAAATAGTGCAAGGGAAAGATCTAACGGTATGGACTTCACATGACATAGCTGGAATTCTGGCCTCTAAAGGAGGCTTATGGCTGTCTGACAGTTGCCTATTCAAATATCAAGCCTTAGTGCTTGAAGGGCCTATACTTCAGCTGCACACATGTGAAGCCCTCAATCCAGATATTTTTCTTCCTGAGGAAGGAACAGACACAGAAAATGACTGTCAGCAGATTATAGCTCAGAACTATGTGGCTTGAGAGAATCTCTTAGATACTCCTCTAGCCAATCCTGACCTTAACCTATATACCGACAGAAGTTCCTTTATGGAAAACGGAGTTTGAAAACTAGGATATGCAGTAGTCAGTGATCAAACAGTGCTTGAAAGTAATTCCCTTCCTCCTGGGACTAGTGCCCAGCTGGCAGAACTGGTAACCCTCACTCAAGCTCTAAAATTAGGAAAAGGAAAGAGAGTTCCTAACCTCAGCAGGAACTCCCACAAAATATCATAAGGAAATTTTAGACTTATTACAAGCTGTCCAAGAACTAAAAGAGGTAGCAGTCGTACACTGTTGAGGTCACCAGAATGGAGATCAGAAGGTAGCAGAGGGCAATCGCCAAGTTGACCTAGAGGCAAAAAGGGTAGCTAGACAAGAATTCAGATAAGGACCTTTAATATGGGAAAAGAACACATCCTATCGGGGAGCTGAGCCTCCCCCACATCCCAGAATCCAGTCTCATAATCATGGAGTAATTAATTCATAACTTTAGTATGAAACTCAAAAGACAAATCTGTCAAGAGCAATAATAACTAGAGCAACCAGTTAAGAAATAGGTAATGTAGAAGTATGTAAATTGACACAACTGTCAAAATGGGGGTAGTGAAGTTAAAGTATAGAATTTTTGCATGTATTTTGGCCTTTGTTTCTATTATTTTGTTTGGGTTCTAACATAAGTTTTCAGCTCTTTAAATTAATGTTTTATCCCTATAAGATATTTTTGTAAGCTTAATGGGTAACCACAATAAAAAAACCTTTAATACCTTAAATACAGATTAAAAAAAAAAGCAACAAATTAAAATACAGTACCAGAGAAAAATCACTAAACCACAAAGGAAGACAATAAGAAGGAAAGATAGGATTCTCAAAACAACTGGAAAACAGGCAATAGAATGGCAGCAGTGAGTCCTTACATAACAATAACATTGAATATAAATTGTCTCATTTTCTTAATTAAAAGGCTGAATGGATTAAAAAAAAAAAAAAAAAAAAAAAAAAACAAGACCCAACTATATGCTGCCTTCAAGAAAACCACTTCTCGTATAAACATACATAAATTGAAAAGCAAGAAGTAGAAAAACATAATTCCTTCAATTGGATGAGTTCATTGTCCTTTGCAGGAACATGAATGAAGCTGGAAACCATCATTCTCAGCAAACTGATACAAGAACAGAAAACCAAACACTGCATGTTCTCACTCATAAGTGGGTGTTGAACAATGAGAACACATGGACACAGGGAGGGGAACATCACACACCAGAGTGTTGTGGGGCGGGGGAACTAGGGGAGGAATAGTAGGGAGTCGGGGGATTGGGGAGGGATAGCATTAGGAGAAATAACTAGATGATGGGGGATGGATGCAGCAAACCACCATGGCACATGTACACCTATGCAACAAAGCAGCACGTTCTGTACATGTACGCCAGAACTTAAAGTATAATATTTAAAAAGCAATAAATAAATAAGAGGAAGTTTATGTACAGACCAAGAACAATAATCTATCAGGAACTGAGCTGTTTGTTTAACTCAACCCACTGCATCTCAGGTCCTACTAAAAGTAAATAAAGCAATTAGGAAGAAAACACCTAAATATTTGAAAGTTCCTTCTCTGTTTACAAATTTAGTGACATAAAATTACTTTTCTTAGTTTTCTATTACTATATAGCAAGTCATGACAAATAGTATCTTAAAACCTCCAACTACCCCAGCCAAACTCTGCCTCGTTCCACCAGTCGATGGCTTGTCAGCTTGCCAGCGTCTGTCTGTGTGCTCCCGATGTCCTCTTGATATCCAGCGACTTGCGTGTTTGTCTGCTAGGGTTTCATGGTTTCTGTAGGTACAGGATGGGGGCGTGGAAGTCTAGAGTGGCCTTGGGAAATGTAACATTTGGGCACAAAGATAGGCGTGCGTGCTCTCAGCCAGGTCCATGGGCACAGGCCTAGGGGTGGAGCCCTAGCCAGGGACCTGCCCAAGAATTCTCCCAGCACTTCCTTACCCCTCTTCCATATCACATTATACAGATGATAACAGTAGGAGAGTTGGAAAATATCAAAAGATATACTATAAAGTGGCTGAATAAAAAAAAAGGAGAGTGTGGTATTTAAAGTCATATAGATAACTACTGGAAAAACTAAAAATAAGACATAAAAAATGAGAAGGATTTGCTGGTTGTATAAATGGAATCAATTCTTCAACTTTTATAAAGGGCATCCATATTATCTAGTTGTAAACCTAGAAATTGAGCCATAAGATACTATTTGAAAGGTAATCACTAAAAGTGAAAACTAGAAACCATTAATGCTTGCTTATGTGGCACAGGCCAGTGGCAGAAGCAGGAAAGAGATTTTTATTTTTTCCTTAGACCCTTCTGCTATATTTAATTTACTGTTACCATGGCATTATTTTTATATTAGTTTTAATCTTGTTTTAAAAATAAGATATTTTAGAGTTGGACAACATAGTGAGACTTCCTCTCTACAAAAAAATATTTTAATTAACTGAGCATGGTGGCACACACCTGTATTCCCAGTTATATGGGAGGCTGAGGCAGGAGGATCACTGGAGCCCAGGAGTCTAAAGCTGCAGTGAGCCAGGATTGTGCCACTGCACACCAACCCAAGTGACCAAGCAAGACCCTGTCATATATATATCATATATATATATATGATATATATATCATATATATATATTCTCTCTCTCTCTCTCTCTTTCTCTCTCTCTCTCTCTCTCTCTCTCTCTATATATATATATATATATATATATATATATATTTTTTTTTTTTTTTTGGCCTTTGTTTCTATTATTTTGTTTGGGTTCTAACATAAGTTGTCAGCTCTTTAAAATAATGTTTTATCCCTATAAGATATTTTTGTAAGATGTATATATGTATATATAAATATATATATATATATATATATATATATATAGAGAGAGAGAGAGAGAGAGAGAGAGAGAGAGAGAATTGGGTAACAATATATACGTCACCAAATATAAAAGTTAGAGATAAACAAAGATTATACATAACTCCACTCTAATTTCTATAGCCACAGAAACGTAATCAAAGAGAAATTAAATTGTTTATTTTGGGTGACTCAGCTGATTCTAAGCAGATCCAGGATTAGAACCCTGGTCTCCTGATTCTAAACTCATTCCCCATTTTACATAACATGGTGCTCAAATGTTTTTAATCAAAAAACCAAGAAAGCTGAGGTCTAGATTCTAGTTTTAGATATGTCAACAATATACTTTAGGCAAGTCATTCATTGAACTTCACTCTCCTCATGCATAAACTTCATGATCAGATATAGATCCATGGTTTTCAGCTGTTTATAAGCAGCAAAATTTACATATCAAATGTACTATTGGAAACTTAGATTTAGCAAAAGCTCACAATGAAAGAAAAAAACATCCCTGAACTTCTGTCATTGAACATTTCAGGCTCTCCACAGCCCTAAAAGACCCTGGTTGAGACATGTGTAACTCTTTGGTTCATGTATATGTAAACCATCAAGCTAGATTCTGATTGAAGAACTCAGGGATAGGGCAAAGAGCCTGCATTTCTAATGGCCCCCAGGGGAGGCTAATATTGCTGGTCTGCTTACCACCTTTGGTCAAGTCACTTGATGAGCTAAATGTCTCTTCTGTGCTTGTGTAAAATTTTTTCTTCCTTCTGCTATGCAAAATCCATTTATATGTGCCCCATTGACAATGGAGACCAATCATGAAGAGCATTGCTGGTTCCCAATTTACTAGTCAAGGAGCAACATAAAGAGTCCAAATCTGTGCTGTAGCACCAGAGCACAGGGAGAGAGAACATAACCCCTGAGTATGATGGATCTGGACTCAACTTTCAATTTTCCCACTTACTGGTTGAATAACCTTGGCAATTAACTTCATCTTTCTGAGAGTCAGGTTTCTCATCTGTAAAACGGAGATAATAAAAGTAGTGTCTTCTAGGTTGTTGGGTGGATTATAAATGATATTATGCTATAAGGCACTTAGCACAGTGCCTTTATTATAAAGCATTCAATGAATGTTAGCCATTAGGGGAGCAGAGAGAATATTTCACAGAATTGTTTGGAAAACCTTAACTCTAACATAAAAGTACCTATGTATAAAGAATTCTAGCCTTTGGTTGGTAGACCCAAAGCAAAGTTGTAACGAACAGAACAAAAGAACAGGAAGGGTCAGGCAACTGAAACAAATGGCATTATTTTCACTGGGGCACTACATACTCTTTATTAATATATCATATCAGGAAGACAGTGTCTTCATGTCATTACAATTACCCAACATATTGCCAGAAAGGAGTGTTTCTTCTAATGTGTCTTTGTAAGAACAAGATATAAATAAAATGCAAAGCAAGAGCAGATCTTTTCTAACTAATTAAATCATTCTTGAAACACTGACTACATCTCCTTAGGGTTTCTGTCACTTTTTTCTGATAAAGTTCTGCTATTGTAAGAAGAAAATATATGTTTTACAATTATCTCCAAAACCAAGTATAAACATTCTTGCCATCACATAAAAAAATATGCTCTCTGGTATCTTCCCCCAGCTCGCCATACATAAATCTCTCTCTCTCTCTCTCTCACACACACACACACACACACACACACAATTGAAGCTTCTATACTAAAGAAATATAGATTTGAATAGAGGAGATTCTTTCTTGAGAAACATAAACAAAAATACTGTTTGTTTCTGATCTCCTTTAAAGTAGCACTTCCCAAGAACTAAGCATAACTCATTGTATGAGATAGCCTAGGAATTAAGTGATGTGGGGCTGAGGCATGATGCTGTATTTTGGGAGAATATTGTGCAAAAATAATCTTTCACAATATATTTTAACACTAAACTGCAGTAATCCTAATGTTATAGCCTCAGCCAAAATATACTTTAAGAAAGCTTAGCTGTGAATAAATAGCTAATTTAGAAAATAATCAAAAAAAAAAATTAATCTGTTAGCAGAATGTGAAACAACAATCAAAAAACAAGCTAAAGCTTAACTGAATAACTATGGAATAAAAGTCACATATATTGGCCGGGCGCGGTGGCTCAAGCCTGTAATCCCAGCACTTTGGGAGGCCGAGGCGGGTGGATCACGAGGTCAAGAGATCGAGACCATCCTGGTCAACATGGTGAAACCCCGTCTCTACTAAAAATACAAAAATTAGCTGGGCGTGGTGGCGCGTGCCTGTAATCCCAGCTACTCAGGAGGCTGAGGCAGGAGAATTGCCTGAACCCAGGAGGCGGAGGTTGCAGTGAGCCGAGATCGTGCCATTGCACTCCAGCCTGGGTAACAAGAGCGAAACTCCGTCTCAAAAAAAAAAAAAAAAAAAAGTCACATATATTTTCAAAAATAATGATTAATTTATAAGAAGCATATGTTAGCAGAAGGGCAACAATTTCAGCAAGAATGGAATAGGTTGAGCCTTAGTAAGATGGAGTTCACCCACATGTTCCAATAAAATGTATTTTGTTTTCTCATATGCAAGAGGCAATACATTGTCATTTTATAACGTCTAGATTAAAGAGCATGTGAAATAATTTTTCCCCAGTTTACCTCTAATGAGTTGTATGACCTTGGGAAAGTCATTTAATTTCTCTGACCTTTGACTTCTTAATTCATTAAATAAAGGGATTTCTCATTCCAATTATTTTTTTCTATAGTTATAGAAAAAATATAAATTTATACATTTTCTATATTTATTCTATGCTGTTATTGTGACCTTACCTTTCACGAGCTTTCAGTAACAAAATTTTAAAAGGTTAAAATAAATTGTATTTGAGAAGGAGGGATGTATGTGTGAGAGAGAGACAGAGAGAGAGTTCATGGCCTGAGAGAACACGTGTGTTGAAAATATAGTGAATATCCCCTTTTTCTAAAACACTCCTGCAATGTAGTTTGAGTCTTGTATTTACATTGGCTACCTCCTGAAAGAGAAGAAAAAGTTTCAAAATGACTTTGCACAGTGCCTCCCACGGTCTCACAGGTATTTAGGGAGTTATGAGGCATCATGCCCATTAGAATTGTTTCTTCCCTAAAGAATTCCTCTTCCTTCTCTTCCATGACATGTCGTCTTATTTATTTCCCAAAAGTCCCAGTGTCTCATATGTGGTAGGCACTCAATAAATGCTTGCAGAATGGAATTGAATGCTAGCCAAAGTGAAAACAGAGCAAAAGGAGCCTTTTCTCCTTCTTAAATTCTTTCTCCCAGTTTGGTAAGCTTCTTTCTCTTGTTTTGATACCTCAGTGTCCATCATACCAATGAAGTCTGAAGTTTTTTTTTTTAGTTCTCAGCCTGGAAACCTCCTGCAGCTCAGCCACCTGCTTCCTGATACACTTAACTGGTATGCACCTCCCACACCAGATGGCTCCCTTCTCCTGCTTTTGCTTGGCAAGAATTTACAAACATATTTCCCTGTGTCCAGGTCGGGACATGGATGGATATGCTCAAGAGTCGGGGATCTCTGTGGGTGTCAGTAGAGGAGGCCCAAATAGCTTCATTTCTATACCATTTTAAATGTTCTTTTTGTTTACACTATACTTTTTTTGCATACAAATACTTTGTTCTAGAAGCTTTGTTTCTCTGAAATTTCATATTTCTTCAAAAATATCCCAAAGCCTATCTAATAGAAGAATATCAAAGAACTGAAAGGATTTCTTGACTCTAGGGCTCATATTAGACCTCACCATTTTGTATAAACCAATCCTCAATCCCAGCCCCACTGTGATAATGAGATTAAGAATGGAGTGCTTCT
Source organism: Saimiri boliviensis (assembly GCF_048565385.1). Taxonomy (NCBI): domain Eukaryota; kingdom Metazoa; phylum Chordata; class Mammalia; order Primates; family Cebidae; genus Saimiri; species Saimiri boliviensis. The sequence continues at coordinate 68,095,757 of NC_133452.1, forward strand.
TTACTACAACTGTAATTACAGGTTTCAGAGGGTGGGAATGTGTGGAGGAAGTAGACTTTACACCTGGAAGATCACTTGTAAAGCAGTAAGAGCAAGCTTTACTAGTCACGTTTTAGAGATGCTGACTACTTCACTCCTTGTTTTAATTGACATTCTTCAGAAGTGAATATAGTTGTTCAGAATGGGAATATAAACACTATACAGTTGGAATTGAAAGAATTTTACTTCCTGTTGGTTAATTTATTATGGGGCTGAAAAAAAGAAGCAAGTCTATCTTCCTTAAATTCTTCAGTTCTACAAACAAATATACAAAAGCGAGGCTCTAAGTGGAACATGGTTCTCTTCTCAAGGGTGAGAAAACAAAAACAAGAATTTAATTCAGCCTCTCTTTAACAACCACCTTCCTTCCCTGAAAAGTCAGTGATGAGCCTGGGCCAATTAGCTCAGTTGGTTAGATCCATAGTCTCAAAATATAGCCCAGAAATAGTGAATTTTTAACATATATTCATAAACGTACCATGATGTTTATGTTATTGCAGAGCCTAATCTCTACTGTAAACAAATAACTGTTTACAGTATTTGGTAGAAAACTTTTACTGACAACATTTCAAAACTGTCCACTTGATCCCTTTGTCCAGTGAAGCTCTTTGGGTTCACTGCATGATTGGTTATACTAGAATTTAAAAGTTGGTTTAGATGGTCCATGGATTTTTTTTTTTTAACATTACCAGGGACTCACTTGCATATCTTTGAACCTCACAAAATTATCTTCCACCCACTTGAGAAGGAAATGAGAAAATCAAGAGAGATGATATCCTTGAATAATTTCCACTCCTACACACGTCTCTCTCCTTGAGATAATAACCATGGCAAAAGCTTTAAGATCAATCAGTTTCACAGCTGGCAGGAGGGAAGAAATCTTGTATATCCATCATTTTCTTAAACATTCTCCTTTAATTCAAGGCGATTCTTCCATTAAGAGTAGTCTACATGTGAATCACAATGTGCCAGCACAGAGTTAAGACAAACACATTGTGAAGATTACTAATACTTGTAGCTGCTTCGCCCTGTGCTCCCATTGCTGTTGTCTGCCTCCGTTATTCCTCACTTGAACCAGGCTAGCACAATGCCCTTCCTGTGGATCAAAAGTCCTGAAGCTAAAAATCAAAAGCTTGAAGGAACAGAAAGTAATAAATACAAGCATCATTTTCTGTCTCTTTGCATTCATTGATTCATTCATTCTTATTACTTTCCTAAAGATACTTTCTCTAAACTGCTCTCAAGAAATAGTTGAAAGAAGATGTCAGGGAAGAAGGGGAGGAAAGAGAGAGAGAAATGAGCCCAAGATTAAAGGCTGGTGTTCTGAGTAGGCAGTGTTTATGGGTGCCTACCTACTGTCCTTTCAGAAAGTCTCCCCTGACCCTCTTATTTCCTTTTCCACCAGTTTACTAAGCTTTAAAATGCCTTAATCAGACTCGTGTGAGTGAATTTAAAATGTTAGTTCCTATTAAAATACAATTGCAAACACATGCAAACTTTAAATAATTTATTAGGCCTATTCATAAAAATAGATTTGATAGCAGTAATAGAGGAAAAACATGAGAAAGCTAGGAATGAATTTTTAAAAGGTGGGGTTAGGGGAGAAAACACAGAAAGATTATGACTTGACTATGACATAATGTGGCATGTCATAGATAATCTGTTACTGCCCAACTTTGAGGTCAACATTGGGTTTTCAGTTAATAGAAAATAAATTTGCAAATTATTATCTTATATTAATATTACTTTCCTTCTCTCTCATCACAGAGCAGTGGTGAAATGGGCAGAGTAATATTAGAGTGCCTGCTTTGAAGCCTGGCTCTGCCACTTACAACCTATGTAACTCTGGACATAAATAACATCTGCCAGTCTCCATTTCCACATCTGTAAAATGGATATAATAACTGCCTATTGCATAAAAATGAATGGCATACTGCACAGAAAAATGCTTGGTTCAGTGCCTGCCAAATTAAAAAGCTCCGAGAAGTATTCTTCATTATTAGTCTCAAATAGGAATACCATAAAGAAACAGGGAAATTATGTAAGAAAATTATATAGTAAAAAGATTACTTAAAAAACTATATCCATTTGATATTAATAACCCCTCTAAGTGCAATGATAAATTTTGGTTTGCTTTTCTTGAATAATAATCATCATCATTTACTGATCATCTATTAAGTACGAAGCACTGTGCTATTTACTACATGCATTTACATTTAATCTAAGACACACTACCCTGACAAAAGTCAATTTTTAATTAATTTTAACACAGTAACCTACGTTCTAGGAATTTTCCTAAGGAAAAAAAAATTAGACCTATGCACAGAAAGTTATGTATAATTTTGTTCATAAAAGCATTATCTATAACTGTCAAAATAAGAAGAAAACCTAGATGCCCAACAATGTAGAATTAGGCAAATAAGAATGTTTGCCTTTCTAATGAAATATTATTAAGCTTTTTCAAAATACATTGTAGAGAAATATTTAATGACATAGGAAATTGTCCAAAATATATAAACAAAAAGCATCTTATAAAACATCATAGTGTTATTTCATCTGTGTAAATATTGACAAGAATGTAACACAGAGCCTAAATCAAAAGACACTTGTTAAACCTATGTAAATCCAGAAAACAAATGCAGTAAGAATGTTTAATGCTACCAATGGTTATGTAGGGTGAAAGGATTACAAATATCTTTGACTTTTTTATTTGTCTGAATTGTCCAAATTTTATATAAGAAACATATTATTTTTGTAATTTAAAAAAAGCAAAACAGACATTCTGACCATCTCAATAGACAAATAATTCTAAGAAGCTTGGCAGAGGGGAAGCATTTTACAGGAGATGAGGCTGAAAATCCTCCAAACAAGCAAGGGCCTTAAAGTTGAGGGTGGGAAGCAGAACCTATGCAAACTCCCTTAGTAGGATGGAGGAGAGCCGCAGCTGCCATCAGCTGGTGCTTCAGGCATGAACCAGGAGGAAGCTGCTAAAAGTTCCAACCCACCTGGCACATTCATTGATGTCAAAAAAAAAAAAAAAATCAGTGTCCACTGCAACTGCTTAAAGCATGCAGACAATCTCCATCATGTTGTTCAATGTCCCCTACAGAAGATCCCATAAGATCAATTCCTTTTGGAATTTAGTGCCAGAAGGAACTTTGTCTTCCCCCAAGCAGCAGTATAAATGAAGGCAGAATAACATGGTTGTGAGAGTGTGGGCTCTGAGCCACAGTGTCCAGTTTGTCCTTCCTAAGCATCCCTCTGTCACTTACTTTGGTGATATTAGCCAAGCTACTTACCCTATTTAGCCCAGGTGTCTGCATTTGGGAAATGAAGGTTATAGTAATAATTACTTAATAAGCTTTAATGAGGACTAAATGAGATTCTACATGTGTAATATTCATTAATATTGGCTAGTTTGATTATTATTATTGGATAATGAGGCTTATATAGATACACGGAGGCATTATATTGAATAATGAGGCTTATATGACCCATAGTCTTTCCTGATTTGTATTGGCTTTCAGAAAGTCCTGAATAAAATTTAATCATCAATTATATGCACTACCTCATCCCTCATAGGCTATTTGCTTACTTTGCTTGTACAAGATTTTACTTTTCTATGTTTAGACATTATCATAAATTTAAAACATTTATCACAAAGTGACTCATTATTTTCTGAAGTAGGCAACTCTATTTTTAAAAATCTTTATTTCATTTCTCTTTCTAGCTACCACCTTATCTCATCTACTTCATATTCAAACTTCTGAGGGTTTTTCATGCTCACTGTTGACTTTATTTCTCCTCAAACCTCTCCAATCAAATTTTGCTTCATTGTGACCCAATAACATTACTGAAATGTCTCACTCTAAAATCATCAATGGCATCTGAGTATCTAACCCAATGGATATTTTCAGTGTTTTTCTTATTTGACCTCTCTGTACTTGACTACAAACTGTACTCACCACCTTGGATCTCTCCTTTTGCTTTGAAACATTCTCCTTCCTTTGCTCTCATGATGTCCCTCACTTTTTCTTCAAAAGTCTCTAGCTCTTCCTTATCTAGCTTCTTTACTGGCTTACCCTCCCTAAGTTGGCCAGTAAATATTGCTATTTCCAAGTGTCAGGCTTAATGCCTCTTCTTTTTGCACTCTATAGATACATTAGACATTTATAGATTTGCCTGGGATTTTATCTTGCCCATGTTATAAGGCATCTGATGATTCCCAAATTATCTCCAGCTCCAGACCTGTATATCCAGCTGCCTACCAGATTTCTCAACTTAAATGTCTCAAAGCCAATTTTAAGTACAGATTTCTTAAAACCAAAATAATCATTTTCCCCATAATTTTTCATGAATCAACAAAGGAACCAAAGGAGTCACTTTCTCTAATTCTACAACCAGTCTATCAATAAATTTTACATAATTTACTTCTTTCTCTTCCCCTGAAACTAATTTAGTTCAATCTCCTATTTCCTCCTACCTGGACCACTGCAGTAGCCTCTTAATTGATCTCCCAAGATCAAATTTTTCCTGTCTCAAAATCATTCTCCATATATCTCAGAGTAATCAGTTTAAATACAATAAACCATCTCTCCAATGTTTCTTATTGATACATGATATTTGTGCATATTTATGGGGTACATGTGATAATTTGTTACGTGCATAAAATGTGTAATGAAGTAGTCCGAATATTTAGGATATATATCACCTTATCATTTTTATGTGCTGATAACATTTCAAGTCCTCTCTTCTAGCTATTTTGAATGTATAAAACACTGTTGTTAACCATTGTCTGCTGTCCAACATTAGAACTTATTTCAATCTAACTATGTTTTTGTACCCATTAACCAGCCTCTCTTTACCCACTCCCTCACCATCCAAATGCCCTTTGCAGCCTCTGATATCTCTAATTCTGTTCTCTGTCTTCATTGATCAACTTTTTAAGCTCCCACACATGACTGAGAACTTGTGTTATTTGTTTTTCTGTACCTGGCTTATTTCACTTAACATAATGACCTCCAGTTCCATCCATGTTGCTGTAAATAATGATTTCATTCTTTTTTATGACCAAATACTATTCCATTGTGTATATATACCACATTTTCTTTATCTATGCATCAAACAACTCAATGGTAAAAATACCTCTCCCATGTTTTAAGTCCAATGCTCGTAGACTAATGTAGGCTTCATTTGACCTATCAGACCTTGAATGATCTTGACCCTATTTACAGTTTCACTCTCATGTCACATTGCTCTTCCTTGGACTCAATCTCACTGATCTCCTCCAAGTTCCTTGAACTTAATACCAGATTCTTGCTCATGCTGAGGCTTTTGATATGCTTATTTTTCTGCCTAGAATGCTGTTCCACAACTCCCTCTACTCTTTTATATTTAACTTTTAGCCATTCCTATTTCCTGGCAAATGTTATTTCTCAGGAAAGCCTTCCCCATATTTCCACAGGTCCCATGATAGATCTTCCACTACATATTCTTCCAGTGCCAAATGTATTCCCTTCATAGCCCATTTTGTGTTGACAGTGATGCAATTATGAGTTTATTTGAATAATCTCTTTCCCCAATTCTATATTATAAACTTTCTGAAAGCAAAGCCCATTTCTACTTTGGTCACCAATATTATTTCGAAGCTTAGCAGAGCACCGGGTATCCAATACATAATAGTTGAACAGATGAACAGCACATTTTACTTATCTACTTATTTCCATTCCTACTACCTCTCCTAAATCAGACATGCATTATCATTTTTCTAGGCTACTGCAATAACCACCTAACTAGAATTTCCCCCTCCTAGTCTCTTCTCCCTTTGGCACACTTTACAATTCCCTACAAGATTAATCTTCCAGAGCACAGCTCTGATCATTTCATTCCCAGCTCAAGAACCTTAGTAATTTTCCATTGTCCACATAATAAAATCCAAATTCCTTTTGGCCTGTAGCTGATTTTTCCACCTTTCCATTCTCACTTTTCCAATAATCTTCACATGCACTATACTCTGTTCAAACTAAACTATTTACATTCCATAACACTTCTTATTATTTTTGTGCCACACACTGGATCCTGTTTTCACATTGTTTCCTCCACGTAAAGTACTTTAATAATACTTCCACCATGTCCACATATTCAAATTGTATGATCATTTAAACCTAGTCAAAATCTAATTCCTGTAAGAAGTGTTTGAATTTCTTCCAACTAGAAATAGTCTCTCTTGCTTTTGACTTCCCATCCTTTCTTTCTTATACCTCTCTATGAAGATTGTCATTTTCTACCATTATACTTATTTGGTACATGTTCCACTAGACAGTAAACTCTTGAGACAGGATTGGATCACCCAATCAGTATTTTGTACATTGGAAGATCTGAACAAATATTCACTAAATTTTTTTACTTATGTGAAATATTTTTGTAAGATGTCTTTTAAGGATTATTGTATAATTAGAGGGAGAAATCCACCAATATTACCTCCTCTTTGTGTACTCAAATTCTTCTAATCACTAAATTGGCAAGAAAAAAAATGATATAGGGGAAAATTATACTTTTAGTTGTTTCCTTCTCTTTTGATTAGAAGTTCAGGAAAAGTCTGCTCCTATGGATCCTTTTTGACAGAATATAATTATGGCCTATAGTTTTTTGTTTTTTGTTTTTTGTTTTTTTTTTTAATCTGTTTCTTGTTAATTCTGTTTGGAGGATCATGCTGGCAATTGAAATTCTCAGTTTTTCTTTTTGCCAGAGCTACTGCTTCCAGCTAGCTTGGACAGCTCATCCTGTGCAGCCAAGCCACCTCTCTCAATGGGCTGTGTCTCCTCTTTTGAAGATAGGAGGCATACTAGGGAGAGAAAGTGCCTTTCCTTGACAAATTTAAAGCATTTAAAGGTAGAAGGAGGAAATTAACCCATCAGCATAACAATATGTACTACTGTCACAATTTTATCCTTGAAAGTTCAAAATCAAGTGAACTCCACACAAATGAATTCAGATTAAGAGACTTCATAATTACGGCTATAAATGTGTTTTGTACCTTTAATGTGTTCATACAAATATAAAATACTGTTAATACTAACTACATATGATCCAAAAGTCTAATTCACTTACAATATTGCATTGTGCTTGAAGGATGTATTACATATTGTTTGAGAACCTAGAATTTTTAGACTGTGAGTAATTTCATTTCTCCCTCTCAGGCAATGTGGCCTATTGTAAGGGACACCATAGTGGAAGCCAGAAAACCTTTGTTCTATTTAATTAACATGTGTTCCCAGGAAGAGTGCTTAACTTCTCTGAGCTGCAGATTTATTCTCCCTGAAATCAAAATGATAATATCTAATCTACCTGCCTCTCTGGATATTTGTAAGAGTCAAATGAGAAAAAGTGAAATAATATATATAAAGGCATGTTGAGAGCTGAAAACACATGATTTTAGTAAGACAGTTTTAATCTAGTTAATATATATATATATGACATAAAACTCAAATATTTCCAAAAATATTTAACATAAACCACATTTTACCTTTGTCCATATAATAGTACACCTTCATACATAATTGAATATAGCCTTGCCTTATTTCTTCAAATAATCTTTTCATTTGAATGAGTAAGGCCAAGACCTATTCCTTCAAGCTTGAAATTAATCCCATTTTTGTCTACTTCTTTTCCAAATTTCCAACCCCTACTTGAAGCTGCTAATACTAGTAGTAGACAGATTGAGCCAATGGATATCAGTTGATGGTTAAGCTTAATGATATCAGCCCAATAATTTTCCTTTATGCAAATTTTAAAACTGCTAGTATTAGCATCCTTCATTCAATAGCATTTATTGAGCACCTATTATGTTGAAGGCAGTAGAGAAGGCATGTATTAGACAGAATGCAAAGTTATGTTTGATACTAGCTTGTCTTTCCAGGAGTTTACACATCTAGCAGAGGAGATAAAACGTTCAGACAGATAATACTGTCAGTGTCAACAAAGAATGGATACTTTTTTTTTTTAATCTACGAAAGCTTTATTCTGAGGAAGTAACTTTACTTCATGACGTTCCAGGAATCTTACTTGCAAGAGTAATTTCATTTCTCTCAAGAGTGGTTGCACACCTAGGTGCTAGAAGTCCTAGGCTACGAGCATTTATCTTTCTTTATATATTTAAACAACATTCTTCTTTCCCAAGACCTGGGTATGTCCTGAATCTAATCAATACTTCCCAGACTGTTTCTGATTTATTATCAGACATGAGACAACAGTGTTGTTGATAAAATCAAAATGTCCCACATCCAAGTGAAAATATAGCCCAATATGGTATTTTAAATTCAAATAGAAATTTAGAAATCTGACTCAACTTCTAATTTTACAGATTTGAAAAACTTAAGCCCAAAGAAATTCATACAAGCCTGAGGTTCCACAAGTAATTACTAATTAATCTATTACTCTCTCTCCTCCCAAGGTAATGTCTGTTATAGGTGACAAAAGAAATAACTTTTCAGATAAAATTATAGATATCCCTAAGTATTTATTTATTTATTTATTTTTAACAATTCCATTGTTCTTTTTACCAAGATCTACACAGGACTGCATTTTTTCCACAAAAACTTCATAGATTGTTAGCTCATAGAATCTGGTACCATGAATTGAATCCCAGTGCCTAATGAAGTGATTGGACATGACACTTAATTACTTTTTAAAACATCAAATAACAACTTCAAATGAACAGGTAATTGTGATTATTTTCAAATAATGCATGACAGCTGAGAGAAATCATTCCTTTTTAATTCAATTTACATTGACATATAATGAGCTTGATATATTAAGAAAATGATATTGACTCACCCAGAAATAAAAGTAATATCACTATGCTTATCTTACAGTTTATTTTTATATTTTTAGGATTGAATTATCTTTTTACCCAGATCCCAAATAACCACTCAAATGACCATACCTGAGTACTACACTAACTGTGTCTTTTGAAGATAAAAAAATCTTCTAACACAAACCCTTTAAAAATAATTTTTGCTGAATAAATAAGCTAGTTGATAACAGAAATTATTCACACTGAGAATTTAGAAGACTATGAAGTCAAGAGAAAACAAACATTTAATAAATTCTTTAAAATTTACATTAACATTTCTGATCCAGTCAATGCATTCTTTTCTCGTGAAATGAATTTCAGGCCTACTACTTCAAAAGAGACAGAATTTTCCACCTTCCTTAATATTTTAATACTGCATTAAGTTTGTCATAATCATTTAGATTATGTTTATATTTTCATCTTTTAATCATACATGACCATTGCTGGCTTGAAAAATTCACTTTCATTCGACTCCTAATGTTTCTCTCAAAATCCATCATAACGCTTCTAAAATAATGTTGAATTCTTTGTTTTTAGCAATATTCAAGAATCACTTTATCCTTCCCCTGAAGAAACTTATTTGAAGATAGTAAGAGATTTGCAATAGGAGAAATGGAAGAGAATTAAAATTTACCTTTGAGAGTATCTGTAAATGAGCACAAAAATGAGATTAGAGACCAAAATAGCCTCAGACTTTTCAACTTCATAGCCATGTCATTTTATCACATGTATTGGTATATCCAAAGGTTGGTGTATCCAAAGGTTGTATATTCAAAGGTAGGTATGGAGATTATTTTCTTTCTATGACTAGATATTGGTATATCCAAAGGTAGGAAAGGTAGATATGGAGATTATTTTATTTCTATAACTAGAGAGTTCAGTTCTCTGAACACAGTCTGACCAATTGGTATATTCTAGAATCCTGAATTTGTTATTTAGACACTGGGTCTCTCTGTGGCTCTGGTAATTTTGCATTTATCTCACTGTTAGACAAATCAATTAACATTTCTGAGTATCATTTTTCTGGTTGTACAATGAGAATAATGAAATGTGTCACTTTTCTACCTCATGTATGAGTAGATGTTAATTATGTGCAACAGCTCTCAAGTAGCCTAAGAACAGCACTATGTAGAGCTACATGGAACTGAAAGAATCATCTAAAGAAAAACACTGTGTACTGGCTAAATTGCAAGTTTTTAAAAATGGCCAATATATTTCTTCAACAATTTCTATGATTCTAATGCATTTGATATAAAAATCATTTAAAATTATTACTAAACATTATGTGGCAGACAGATTATGCCCTCTTAACAGTATAGCAAGAGTTTATGAATGGAAGGCTGTGTTACTTGTGTTGGCGGGGATACTAAAAAAGACTATGGACATTTCCTATTTAAGGCATACATTTTAAGAGCAGACTAGATTTCTCAGTTCTAATTTTTCAACCACAATAAGAATGAACAGTGAATGCGGTTCAGTGATTTTTCCTTTTAGGGGAAGGCATTGGTCAGAGGGCTCCCATCATCCCTTACTGCACAAGATTCCTCTCTCTCTTCTGGCATGAACTCTTTGATGTCACTGATTTCACAACAACTCTCTGTGATCACATTGTGAGTAACTGACAATATTTTGATTTATATTTCATAAACTGAACAAAGAATATGGCACATCATAAAACATCTAGAATTATGTCATCCATTTTCCTGAAGCAAATTCAGTATAGATAACATGTTAAAGATATTTTACTGTAAGGACCTTACAAAGAAGATATTTAATTTGACCCCAGCATTTGCATTATAGAAAATATTCATGATTCATCTAATATTTATAGAGTAACTTTAAGGAAAGTGTTTTAATGACCTAATTATTCTCACAGCAGTTAAAAGCAAGTTTTACTAACAAAGAGGTTACATTGTATTTGATAGCAAGGCTAGCACTGAAACCTAGATTATGTGTCTGATGTAGCATTCTATGCCATACTTCATTTTGTCTTCAATCATCTGATAAATAACAACTACGTGTTAAATACAGTGCTTGATACTGTGAAAACAATGCAGAGCCTAGAGTCTGAAGGTCTGGGGTTTTGTTTGTTTGTTTGAGACAGAACTCTGCTCCTGTTGCCCAGGCTGGAGTGCAATGGTGTGATCTTGGTTCACTCCAACTTTCGCCTCCCAGGTTCAAGGGATTCTCCTGCCTTAGCCTCCTGAGTAGCTGGCATTACAGGCATGCACCACCACTTCTGGCTAATTTTTTGTATTTTTACTAGAGGTGGGGTTTCACCATGTCATCCATGCTGGTCTCGGAACTCCTGACCTCAGGTGATCCACCTGCCTTGGCCTCCCAAAGTGCTGGGATTACAGGCTAGAGCCACTAAGCCCAACCCAGTCCTGGTTTTTAAAATGAGCCTACCCCTTATTAAATGTGTGACTATGGGCAAGATCCATGACCTCTCTACAATCTTGTTTCATAAGATGAGGATACCTACTTCACGGGTTTGTTTTGAGGAATAAGTAAGATGCTATATATAGGTAAGTTGTCTAGAATATTCTAGATGCTTGGTAAATGTGAAGGAGGAAGAAGAAAAGAGGAAAAAAAGAAAAAGAACTAGAGGATGGGAGAAATAGTACTAAATGAAATAGTGAGGTTACAATTACTTGTTCCTCATCTTACCTTCTTCAATATAATCAATATCATTTTCTCTTTCCTATCTTCCCAACTCCAGAACACAGCCAAAACAGAAGTCCAAGTCAGCACTGGGGTAAAATCAACTGCTTATCTTCAGTTGGCAAAAAGCTAGTTAACAGCATTTTTACTCCACCTATTCTAAAAAATGTTTTCTGCCTTGGACTTCTTTATCTTGTCTACTGCCTCTTTATTCTCCTTGATGCCAACCCTTCCTTTGATTTCCATCAAATTGCCTGTTCCCAAGTTTCATTTTCTTCCATTCTTCTGTATCTTCCATACTGTCTCCTCTTCATTTCTCTGCCTCCTAAATGTAGAATTTCCTCAAAGCCCTATGCTAAGAACTTATTCTTTTTCTCTATAGCCTCTTTCCCTACAATCTCATCCATTATTATAGCTTCAACAGTTTAAACCTAGTTACCCATAGCCCAATGTTCCCCTGTGCTCTAAATCTGCATTTCCAACTCTGCCTCGCATCTTACCTGAAGTGCCCTGCATAGGATCCATAACTGCACAGGATAGCTTTCACAAAACCTTGAGATCATTCTCTACCCTTCACTCTAGTCTGCACCCTGGGAGGCTGACCGAAGTGATGACATCAGCACTTCTCTTGCCCTCTGGCTTCCAGTTTGCCTGGTCAAGAGGAAGTCCTGGCAAGAAACCAAAAAGAGGGAAGAGAATAAAGTCAGGCTGTTTTCCCTGACGTTGTAAAAAGTCAGATGCCTCCTTCTGCAAAGGGTTTTCTATCCCACACAATTCTTTCCTTCTGGGTTCTTTAAATGCTTCTTTCTCAACACTTCATATGTAGAGGTGGTGATGCTACCTGCTGTAACTCATCCATGGAACTGCATCAACTATCCCCAGTAATTTTCCCATGCTGTTCACAGCTTTAAAAACAGTGCCTTTATGAAACTTTTCTCAAGTTGCCCAAAGGGAGTATACCACCTGTTTTCTGTTTGAACCCTATGTAACAAATCTGAAATCTCTACTCTGCATTCCCATTCCCCCCTAAGTAATCTAGGTACTAAAATATTGCAATAACTTTACAGTTTATCTTTGCTCCTCTGATCTCACTCTAGCCTAATTTCTGCCAGATCATGTTTCTTTAACTATAGCACCAAATTTACTCTTCTTTTCCTCAAATTATTTCAATGGCTCTCTTCCAATGAAATTAAGTTTCACTATTTCACCTAATATTTAGTTCTTCTGCAAGTGTCATTGCAGTTTCATGTTCCACCAATTCTCCAACTGTACTTAAGATCTCAGTTACTTTCAACTACTCCCTATCCCTTCAAAATATAGACCATGTTCCCACATTCTGCTTTGCCCAAACTCTTCATTCTTCCACCCCTGCATTTCTCGCCAATCACAATCCCATCCCTTATGTCCACCTTAAAGCCATCTTTTTCACAACTCTCAATTACTTTAACTAGTTTAATACAAAAACAGACATATATACCAATGGAACAGAATATAGAACCCAGAAATAATGCCACACACTTACAATCATCTAATATTTGACAAAACTGACAAAGATAAGCAATGGAGAAAAGACTCCCTATTCAATAAATGGTGCTGGGATAACTGGCTAGCCATATGCAGAAGATTGAACTGGACCCCTTCCTAGTATCATGTATACTAATCAACTCAAGATGAATTAAAGACTTAAATGTGAAACCTAAAACCCTGGAAGGAAACCTAGAAAATACCATTCTGGACATTAAGATCTGGCAAAGATTTTATCATGAAGATGTCAAAAGCAAATGCAACAAAAGCAAAAATTGATAAATGGAACCTAATTAAACTAAAGAGCTTCTGCACAGCAAAGTAAACTATCAACAAAGTAAATAGACAACCTACAGAATGGGAGAAAATATGTGCAAACTATGTACCTGACAAAGGCTTAATATCCAGAATCTATAAGGACCTTAAATAAATTTACAAGCAAAAAGCAAACAACTCCATTACAAAGTAGGCAGAGGACATGAACAAGCACTTTTCAAAAGATGACATACATGTGGTCAACAAGCATATGAAAAAAATGCTCAACTTCACTAATCATTAGAGGAAGTGCAAATCAAATCCACGGTGAGATGCCATCTCACACCAGTCAGAATGGCCATTATTGGAATGTCAAAAAAATAACAGATGCTGATAAGGTTGCAGAGAAAAGTAAATTTCTCTGATGAGAGTGTAAATTAGTTCAGCCTCTGTGGAAAGCAGTGTGGCAATTTTTCAAGGAAATAAAAACAGAAATACCATTCAACCCAGGAATCCCATTACTGGGTATATACCCAAAGAAATATAATTCACTCTACCATAAAGACACATGCACACATATGCTTACTGCAGCAATATTCCCAGTAGTAAAGATATGGAATCAACCTAAATGCCCATCAATGGTAGACTGAATAAAGAAAATGTGGTACATATACACCATGAAATACTACATAGTCATTAAAACAAATGAGATAATGTCCCTTGCAGCAACATGGATACAGCTGGATTATCCTAAACTAACTAACACAGGAACAAAATACCAAATGCTATATGTTCTCAATTGTAAGTGGAAACTAAACAACGAGAACACATGAACAAAGGGGAGAACAACAGACACCAGGGCCTTCATGAGGATAGAAGACGGGAGGAGGGAGAAGATCCAAAAAAATACCTATTAAGTACCATGCTCATTACCTGAGTGATGAAATAATCTGCATACCAAACTCCTACAACATGCAGTTTAGCTGTATAACAAACCTACAACGTGCCCCTAAACCTAAAATTATGAAAAACGCGTACTTTTCTTACTTTTTTATTATAATTATTTGTGTTCTTATCTTTACCCCACTATTGAATCATAAGCTTCTTGAGGACAAGGCCTATATCTTGCCCCATTTTTATGTAACCATCTTGTACATAGTGCTCTGTTAAAGAGACATTAAATAGAAAGTTAAATTTTATTGTCAGAAGCTACTCATGTATTTCAAAGTCTTTGGGCTACTGGCCAAAATTTATGACAAATGTGATCATCTACATTATATATAAAAGTGTCCATCTATATTTTGACCCTGGACCTTGATATAACACATATATTTTTGGAAGTTCCATACTTGTATTACTCTCTGTCTGTATTTGTAATTTTGCCTCTACATCTAGTAAAAAGACAGAATTTCCCCATCCAGTTTATTACTGCACATCACATGCAGCAAGGAATCAAGTACATATGGGACTTTGATGTACTAAATTTTCTTCCACATATCATGTAGAAAGCAAGAGATGGAGTTCTGTCACAAAGCCTAAACTAAATGTCAAAAATCCAAACTGTCCACTTTCATGACTCAAGATAAAAGGGTAGTATCTGCTGGCCTACTTGCTACTCCATGTATATAGTAGGTCATTGCTACTCAGAATCCAGGACAGAGAAAGAACAGAACTTTCAACTTTCTAACAGGAAAGAAAAAAATCTGCATTCAGCTAAACTACAGTGTAGCTCTTTCATTTACACATTAGCCATGTTGTCCAAAGTCAGGTTGTTGATGGTCGATTTGACAAAACAAAATAGACTATAGGAGGGTCTTAGAGATAAGATGATGAGCTTGTCCTTTTATCGGCTCATTCACCAATTCACTCCATTAACCATTAAATAAGAATTTGTGGAGTGCTTGCAATGTGCCACATATGGGGAACCAGCAAGTGATAAAGAAGTAAAGTAATACAATTAGTAAAGAAATGCCTCAGGGTACTCACAATATAGTTGGGAAAACACAGAGTTCAGCCTCTTCCTTTTAACAGAAAAAGTTGAAAAGATTTTTTCTCACCTCTACTCACTTTTTGCTGTAATAAAGTATTAAAGCATATATATAATATAAACATTTATATCATTGCCTACATGTTTCCTTCTTTCTTCTAAATCACTGTTCTCTATAACTTAGACCCATATCTGAACATAACCTTACAGTAATAAGAGCTGAAAGGAGTTGTCTGAGGTTATTTAGCTGATGAGGGAATGGCTGGCACCAGAACCCTGCTGACATCTTGCCCTTCTGCCACCCTAGTGGTTTGAAATAATCTTAACAGCTATTTTTTTTTCAAATAACATATTACACAGAATCTCATTATATAAAATGGTAAGTAATGTATAAAAATATGTATTATATAAAATGATAAAATGCTGAATGAGGTCCTGGGGTAATTAAAATCTCAATTGTTAAGTACTTTGCTGTTTCACTATCCTGAAACATCTCTATGAAGTCGTTGTGTTCCCAAAAGAATGATCTGTTTCACCAACCCCAACATGCATTTTTGATCACTTCAGTAATATTCCCTTGAAAGTTGGAATTCTACCTCTTCTTCATGACTATAGGAAGTCTTCATCAACACTTTCTTGGCATAGAAACCATAATATGTAAGCTAATAAAGATCCTGGAAAAAGAACTCCAAAGTAAATTTCTACAAGATTTATGTGAATGAGGAGTTCAATAATCCTGAATGATGTGAATTCAGTAGCAATGGTTAACTGTTTGATCTGGTCCTTACAGAATGCTAACAGTACAATGGACTAGGTAGCATAACAGATTAAAAATTATCTGGTTCTTATTCTCCAGGAGATTAGAGACCAATTTTAGTCTTTGTTTAAAAACATCAAAATCCTCAAGTGGACTCGCTTTCATTTACTTTTTCTGTTTTACACAGAAGCAATACAAAGCTTCCCTTTGCTGGGGGGTCAACCCTGAATGACCTAATTGAATGTCAGGAGCAGTGACTCCCCAGAGAGGTTTCTATTTCAGTTGAAGGAACTTCAGTGACTTTCTGGCTGCCTGAGGGCCAGACCTGAAACAGCAAAAGATCCTGTTTGTGTCTAGTTTCTGAGAATAGCTTACCTGAACCCTCAGTTTTGATCTAACATGGAAAGTACTCATTCCTGTCTATGAAGTTACAATGTCACCAAAAGCAGTGTTCGGTTTTACCTGCTGATTTCAAAACTTTGAAAGAAAAGAAAGATGTGCAGATAATTGCAACATACATGTTCAGAAAACTAAGAAAATATTTTTAAAATTCTATTCAGCATTAAAAAAATTAGTAGAGAAACAATGGCATTTGTAAACATTATATTCAAGGAGAATAATGAGAAAATAATGTCTACTAGATTTAAGAATATATAAAGCAAAGGAAAATAAAGCAGCAAAATAAAGCATAATGCCAACCAAAGCAGGAGTGCAGAAGTTTGGCTGACATTTTATATCTAGCAAGTGAGCTTTCCTAAATTCCCTTTCCTATGTGTTTTTATCAAATTCTTGCAATTAAGGACCAAGTAAGTCTACAAAATGCTGAAAACAAGAGAAAGTCGTTAAGGAGCAGAAGCTACTAATAATAACTGCATGGCAGGATAAGGGGTTTGGACAAAGTAAACTATTTTATTGCAGAATACTTTTCTAAAGATATAAATTCATCCTTTTTATCATTTCACTGGAATAAAGAAAAAGTTGAAATATATGAATTGACTGATAATCTTTCATCATAAAGACCTGATTTAATTGCTTAAAGGACAGCAGCTGGACATGGTAGCCCATGCCTGTAATCCCAGCACTTTGGGAGGCTGAGGCAGGCAAATCACAAGGTCAGGAGTTCAAGACCAGCCTAGCCAACATAGTGAAACCCCATGTCTACTAAAAATACCAAAAAAAAAAAAAAAAAATATATATATATATATATATATATATATATATATATATATATATATAGCCAGGCGTGGTGGCAGGTGTCTGTAATCCCAGCAACTTGGGAGGCTGAGGCAAACATAATCACTTGAACCTGGGAGGCAGAGGTTGCCGTTTGCTGAGATGGCATCACTGCACTCCAGTCCACACAACAGTGCAAGACTCTGTCTCAAAAAAAAAAAAAAAAAAAAAAAAAAAGAACAGCTTAGTTCAAAAGAAACAGAAATATATTATTAGTGACAAAAATCAAAGTGTTTTATTTGTTAAGTGAATAAAATCACAAAACAAGTCTGAAGACCTCCCCTAAGTACTATAATCAATGGTGTGGTCTGCTTCTAATGTTCTTTCCTTAGTTTTTACAGTGGTCTACAACCATGCTATGGAAATCATGTCATAAAAGGTGACTGGCCTTGGCTGAAGCCTCTGTCTCTGGCATCAAACATCAATTCACATATGTAAGTACAGATGTCATGGATTAAATTCTGCCATGAATTTCATATGTTGAAGTCTTAACCCCCAGCACCTTAAAATGTGACCTTATTTGAAAGTAGGATCTTTGAATAATTATTTAAAATGAATTATTACTTGAGTAAGGTATGTCTGGTGTCATTATAAAAAGTGGAGACTTGGACAGACATGCATACAGGGAGCCCACCATGTGAAGGTCACAGTTCTGCTTCCACAAACTAAGGGGCTAGGAAAAAGGCATCGAACCGATTCTTCCCTTGTGCCTTTAGAGGGAGTGTGGCTCTGTCAACTCCTGATCTTGGACTTCTACCTTCCAGAATTAAGAGACAACAAATTTATATTATTTATATTGCTCAGTTTATTGTACTAGAAACTAATACAATGGGACTGTAAAATCTCGATTAGATTAATAAATTACTCTAGCTTGTTTACTGCCAACCTCACTCCCATGATGGGAAACTCGTGAGAACTGATCAAATACATTGTAAGGATAATCAATCGCTCTTTACATCAAAACCTATATGTGAGGATTATTCAAGGATCAAAGCACTCAAAGTCTTTAAGTACTAAACAGACATATTGTATTTTTCTTTTCCTAAAGAAAGATACATCAGTCAATGACAAATATTGAGAGTCAAATAATTAAATGTTAAAAGCCCAACCAGTTTCTATAGTGCCTTTCCAGATCCTCGGGTAACAGCCATGACTAAAAGATTCTACATGTGAACCACTAAAGCTATGGTTCATGAATAAAATAGTAGAGGCAAAAGAAGTGGATGTACATTCTCAAAATAGCAGATGTTGAGCATATAAAATAAGGCATATCCAGTTTTATGGTTAATTTAAAATTATAAGCCTTGACAACCATGTAAGGCCATCATTATATTGTTCAGATACAATAAAATGTAGCAGATGATATCCATTGAAAGACACTGAAAAATCTCCATAAATAAAGAAAGCTTTATGAAATGTTATATTAACAGTTATTTAAATACTATATCTTAAATATGAAAGTTGTCGATATTAGAAAAGGGAGAGAAATTCTCATGAATTACATGTGCCAAAGATTTTGTCTTACAGATAATACCCAGAAAATGAAGATGAGAAGTAGGAAACTATGTGTATTTTATACTTATGTTTTGCTACTTTTTAAATTTTAATTTTACAATTTAATTTTTAATTTATAGATTTTATAAATTAAAATATTATAGTCAATTGATTTTTCTCAGTAATATGTATTAAGATATAATTGATTTAAAATTTACATTTTTTAATTATACATTTCTATGGTCAGTTCTATAAATCCTGATAAATGTATAGTATTGTGTAACCTCCACCAAAACCAACAAACAAAACAGGAGCATCACCTCATAAAATCTCCTTGTACCTCTTTGTAGTCAAATTCCTCCTCTACTCCCATTACCCGACAACCACTAATCTGATTCTGTTCCATTGTTACCATTCAAAATGATGATTTAACAAAAATGTTAATTATATTGTATAAAATAATCCAGTTCTAAATAGAATCCAGCTCTAAATAGAACTACACTATTTTATGCAACATACTTACATATTTGAGATTCATTGTCATTTTGCATGTATCTAGTCCACTTTATTTCATTGTTGAGTTGTATTCCCTTTTATGAATGGACTGCAGAAAGGATATTTGGGTTGTTTCCAGTTTAGGGCCATTACAAATAAAGCTGCTATAAACATTAGTGTACATTTTTATAATTTATTCAAGAGAATAGTTGGAAAAAAAAGAATGGTACCAAATTCCACAACATCAAGAATAAAAATAAATAAAAATGCATCAGAAGCAGCTTGATTGATTAAAGAAATGTCTGTGTCTTTTCAAAATGGAAAAAGGAGCCAGGCAGAAAAGCAGTTTGTTTCCTAATTGTAAAATTCACAAATGAGATCAAGAAACATTGCAAAGAACGGATGGAGCAAAAATGAGCAATGAGAATTGGAGAAAAATAAGCCTTCAGGTAATGTCAAGCTCATATTACACAAATAGAAATGAGAGAAAAATATTTAAGCAGAAAAAAATAAGATTTGGAAAAGGTTACAAACAACAATATGCCAAAACTTAACATGTTAAAAGGTAATATGATTTAAACATTAAAGAAAAAAATAAATGTCAGTTGCATGCCAAGAAAATAAAATAGAGGTGGTTAAAGACATTACTATCTCAATAAAAATTCTCACTTAAAATGGCAGAGAAGGCCCCAAAAGTCTAAACAGAATACATGAAAGTTATAAAGTATGCAATCATAATGAATTGATCCATAATGTTTCCACAAAATCTAGTCTGCCATGTGGTTGTTTGAATCATTTGTGTCAAATTTTTTATGGATGTGGTAGATGGAAAACACTAAAGAAAGCCATTGATCTGGAGTGTAATTATTTTTAAAATGACCATAATAAATAAATAATCCAAAAATACAAAAAAGAAGTAACATTTGCCAAGTGTCTATTATGCAATTAAGCTAAATCATCAGAGCAACACCTTAAAGTCAGTATTACTGCTCACATTTTACAGATAATGAAACTAAACTCTAGCAGGTTAAGAAATTAACCCAAGGAATACCACTGTAAGCCAAGAAAAGGGACTCAGATGTGGGTCTCTGCAAGCAAAACCCATGTTCTTTGCTTCCTTCCCTACTACAACCAAATCTGGTGACGTACATAATAATGCACATTATTATTTGTAGTAGGAAAGAGAAAAAAAAATGACAGGGTAAATTCTAGGACTTTAGAGTAGGAATGGCAGGAATAAGGGCCTTCAGTATAAAATTGTTCAACTTTGTTGTATGTTTAAAAATTTTCAAAATAAAATGTTGCCGTCTGAAGGTAGGTAGGAACGATACCTGACTGAAAGAGCTAATGAGAAAGAAAACTCTAGACCTTAAATATGGAGTGGTCACTTCAACTCAGTATCAAAAAATGCAAAGGCCCATTTAAGAAAAATTTCACCAGAATGGCAAAAAAATATGAACATCTCTTTTGGTTAAATGGCTTTATAATTATCACGTTGGAATAGAGAGATGTTGCTTAGATTGGATTAAGACCTTAAACCCTTTAAACCCATTAACATATTATTCTAATTTCATCATCTTAATATTTTAGAAATTTTACAAGCGGCCCTAGAATAATGGGGCAAGGAACAGATATGGTTTGATACAAAAAACACTAATTAATAATAATAAGAGCTTTACACTTATGTTGTGCTTACTCCGTTACACTGTTCTAAAAACATAGTAAGCAAGAAATCATGTAAACTTCTTAACAATAAAATGAAGAAAGTATTTGTATTATATTCGAGAATTGATAGCAGCAGTTTGACTCCAGATAACACATCTGAGCCACTGTACTGCACGGCCTTTCTGAGGTCCATTGCTATCTCCAGGATACATGGAATCCCTAGACACCTGGGAGGTGGTAACGAGTTAAAAGTGATGGTTATAAAGACAAGGGGGTTGGGTAGAGGGGTTGGTGAGGAGGTAGGATTAAAAATAAAATGTAAATTACTTCACTTGCCTTCTCATCAGTGCATTTTTTTTGTGGTAAGAAAAGAAAGGAAAACTATATCTACATAATGTTTTAGTTAAAATAAGTATTTAGAAATAGGACAGAAAGTCAATAAAAAGCCAAAAAGGAGGGAAAAAAAAATGGATGTGTATGAACTGGAAGAAGTGAAAACTGAGCAGGAAAAAAGAAAAAGATGATAGTGATTTATAAATATTAATTTTTACTAAGTTTCTATCTTAGTTCAGCTGCCATAACAAAGTACCATAGACTGGGTGACTTATAAACAACAGGAATTTATTTCCTACAGATCTGAAGGCTGGAAGTCTGATATCAGGATGCCAGCATGGTTGGTTGTATACCAAAAGCATGGTTGGTTTCTAGTGAAGGCCCTTTTCCAGGCTGCAGGACCACCATCATCTTGTTCTATCCTCACATGGTGAGAAGAGGACTGGAGTGCTCTCTGGGGTCTCTTTTGTAAGGGCCCTAATCCTATTCAAGACAACTCCAGCTCCATGACTAAATTATGTCCCTACCTCCTAATATCATCACAATGGGAATTCGGATTTCATACGAAATCCAAACAAAAATTTTAGGGAGACATAAATATTTCATGCATAAATTTGGGGAGACATAAACATCCAGTGCATAACAATTTCTAAGTCAACAGTAATAATATTTTAAGTGGAAAATATCTAAGAATAGAACATAGAGTGAGTCCAAATGCAAGGCATGTGCAAACCATTATGCATTTCTATACAAATGTTTTTCCTTTTAAATGTTTCCAGTAGCATTATTTTATTATCATTTCTTCCTACTTTGCACCCCAAAATTTTCTGGCTGGAGAAAATCCCTCATCATATGTTGTAAGCTCTCTGACTGCATAGGCTAAAGAGCCCAGGAACTCCCTCCTTGCCCTCAGAGAGCCAAATCAAAGATACATGACCTAAGGTCAGTCAATTGGATGGTTCTACTAGGGACTGTAAGTCCTGTAGGAGTAATGCAAACATTCAGTGGCTGGAGTCTATGGTGGAGGCCTAGACTGAACTATGTCAGCTCCAATAAGCAAATAAAGACTGGAAAACCTCAAGAGTACTCAGGCTGTTCTAAGGAATGATCTAGGATATTTACTGCTGCAAGTGTCCTTACGTGTTGCCATTTCTAAGCTTAATTCCTCAGCATTTCTATTGCTTCTATACTTTATTTTCCAATCAATTTATTTTCAGCTTAAATTCAGTTTAGTTTTATTGCTTGTGACTAGAAAACCTGACAAACAAAAATGGGTCCCAAGTAGGGGCCACAGCATTGAAGGCAAGATGTAGAAGGCCACACTGCAACAAAAAAAGTATGAAAACATCAAGACCTGTGGTGGTGCTTCTTTCAGTGGCATTAAGTAGATAACAGAGGGAATGATATGCTCAGATCCTCAAATGTTGGGTTTAAAGAACAAACTGAATCCAGAGGCTTTCTCTGAAGGTACTAAAAAATTGCTTAACTCTTAAACTTCAGGGCAGAGGAGGTAAAAAGCCCAAACTTTGGGTGTAAGCAGGTAATTTGTGTGGGATTTTTATATTTTGTTTTTTTAAGACAGGTCTCACTATGTTGTCCAGGTTGGAGTACAGTCATGGCTCGCTGCAGACTCAACCACCCAGGCTCAAGTGACCCTCTCGCCCAAGACTCCCAAGTAGCTGAGGTTACAGTTGCATGCCACCAGGTCCAGCTTTTTTTTTTTTTTTTTTTTTTTTTTTTTTTTTTTTTTGGTAGAGATGAGTCTTGCTATATCACCTGGGCTGGTCTCCTAGACTCAAATGATCCTCCTACCTCAGCCTCCCAACGTGCATGAACCACTGCACCCAGAAGTAATTTGTTGAATCATGTCCACGGAAGTCACAGTTTCACCACTTCCTTTTATATAAAAGTTTTGGTATTAATGAAGAAAGAGTAAGATTCTATAAATTGGAATAGATACAAATAAAAGGCTTCAGAAGACACAAAATACTTTGAACTCCAATCTCTTACATGTCTGTGTCCCTCCCTTGTCAGCTGACACATCAACTATTTCACTGTCTCAACGTTATTCCTCGATTGCTTGGAATCATGTCTTAACCTGGGGAGTTATCTTACAAAAGGAAGTCAGTATTCAAGCCTGTACAGTCAAATATATGAAGGAATATTTCAGTGTACTGCCTTGAGCAGCTGGGAAGGATTATATTGTTTTCTCAGCTGATTATAAGAAACTTGGATTCAATGATGGACAACACTAAAATGAGGTTGACATGCCAAAAAGTCCTTGATGGTTTCCATTAAAAATCCCTGATGGCTCTACATTCAAAATGTATTCAGGGTACAACAGTTATGACCATCTAACTGTTAGCATCCTGGACTGAATCACCACTATCTCTTGCCAGGATTACTGCACATGTTTTCTAACTTGTTTGTGGGCTTCTACATTCATCGCCCCTACCTCATCACTGTAATTTTTTTCCCAGTTCAGCAGACAGATCAATGTTGTAGAAACCTAAGTCCTGCAATGTGACTGTCTTCAAAACCTTGCAACAGAGTAAAACCTCAAACAGAGTAAAAGCAAAACCTTTATAATGGCCCATAAACATGACATGGCACAGCTCCCTGCTGGCCATTTGACCCTTTCTTTTACCACGCAACTCCCCATTCACTCTGCTCCAGCCACCCTGGCTCCCCGCTGGTCCCTGAACTTGCTAAGCACAGTCGTCCTTAGGACTTTGTATTTACTACTCCTTCTCTCTGGAGCTGTCTGCTCCTAGACGCCTATTTGGTTGGTTTCCTCACCTCCTTTAAGTCTTTGTCTTCTCGATAAAGCCTACCTTGATCATTCTGTTTAATTTTGCAACCTACCCCCTTCTTGCCACCCAGCATTCTAGATCTCCCTTGCCTGCCCTTCCTTTTTAGTTTCCTGTTGCATGCAGTCTTCTAATATGCTATGTAAGCATTCAATTAGTAAGTTCACTG
This sequence comes from Saimiri boliviensis, assembly GCF_048565385.1. NCBI lineage: Eukaryota > Metazoa > Chordata > Mammalia > Primates > Cebidae > Saimiri > Saimiri boliviensis. The sequence goes on from NC_133452.1 coordinate 68,120,036, forward strand.
TTGATCATTTATCTTCTTGTAGTAGAATATGGAAATCCAGGGATCTGGTCTCTTGTGCCAATCTTTAGCTCACCTATTTGTCTTCATATCTCTTCTGAGCCCTTCCTCTGTTCATTCTGTATCTAGGAGGTACTGATTTCTGCAGGCTGTGATCCTAGGTCAACTACCTTGGAAATCAACGGAGCCAAGAAACTTGAAATGAGTTGGTTAGGTAAATATTATGTCTTTCAACCTCCACTATATCATGACTTTCCAAATTCCTGATATTTCTTGAAAGATCTTTAATGCTATTGGTCTACTAAGATACCATTAATTGGAATGAAGGTATTGTTTACTAAATAGTAACCTGAAAGTTGTAAAGAGTTAATGTCAGTTGCAAATAGGCTAAACATAATCAGACCATGTCCTTGGGGTGGGGGGAAAAGATGAGGTTTTGTTCAATTTGTGCTTAGATAGTTGTATTGCTATATATAGTTTTCCATGAAATTCTAAAAGCAATATGTTCATTTGAATATTGTATAAGCCATATAAATTGAAAATTATTATAGGAAGTTTCTAAAGCTGATTAATTTATCTTCTCTTGATTATTTTCCATAAATATTCCCTGATGTTTCCTTCTGTCTTTTATGGTTTTTGGAGTGGCTTTGCAGTGTTTCAGAAACAGTCATGGTGAGCTAGCTGCATGCTCGTGTTCTAAAGTCTGTTTCCATATTTCCAACAGACAGTAGGCTATTTGTTCTTGGATATGTCCTAAGGCAATCTTGACATAGAAATGCAAAGTAATCACAGTTATCTGGAATGCTTGATTAAAATTTACAGTGATAGCTTTGGCAGCAAAAATATTCTTATACACCGAGATGTCATAAGGCTTGTTTTTGACTGTGATTAGATAATGAATCCATGTAATCCTGTAAAAGTACACTTACATTTATTATAAGGGCTCCTGATTATTCAGCCTGGCTATATATGCTGGGCAATTTATAAACATTATTTTTTTTTGAATTCTCACAACCATCCATTTTACAGATGAAAAACTGAAACTGTGAGTCATGCAGCTATAAGTGAAAGAAGTGAAATTTCCATGCAGATATCTCTGATCCCAAATGCTCAATTGTTTTTACTAAATCTGCCACCTTAGGCTTTATGAAAGTTAGGATAGAAAGAAATAGAAATCCACAAATATCTAAAAAATTTTTGTGATCCCCAATTAATATAAACTTATTTCAGGAGGAAATGAATGTATCTATTTCAGAAGGAAAGTGAAGTGTATTCAAGCCAGAAGATCCAGTTGAAGATGAGGCCAACTGGAAATACTGTCTGTTCCCTTTTGTGGTGGTGGTAACTCCATGTAATAAATCACAATATTTCAGTGACTTTTAAATTAGTAAGGAAAAGGCTGAGCTAGCTAATATTCAGATAAAGAGTCATTGAAGAATCTAGGAAGAGTACACAGAGAAAATTTTCTCTACTACTATTTAATAGTAGTAAATAATATTTTTCATGGATTAATATGAGGCAGTCACTGACAGAAGCACTTTCATGTAATGTATAATGTCCTCCACACTCTTATTATCAACATTTTAGTTGAGGAAATTGAGGCTTACAGAAGTTTAGAATTTGCTCAAGATAATGAATGGCAGAGTTGGCAATTAAAGCCCATGATCTTAACCGAAATTCTCTCAAGTACTATAAAGCATTGGTAGTATTGCCTCCGAACTAAAATGTAGCTTCACTGCATGTTCCCACACCCCCATGCAAAGTCATAGCATCTTATAAAAACAATTAAAATTGTTTAAATTGTCTTAACACAGAAAATTAAACACAGTAGTATTCAAAATCAGCTATATGGAGTTATATAATATAGATTGTGAATGTATTTGTTCTGTGATAGTTTAAAAAAGAAATAAACTTTTCAACGAACTATTTCACCCAGAGATCTTCTAGCCATAGTAATATTCCCAGTGTGTCACATCCTCTTGTATCCACAACTGTATGTAGTTCTCTCTCACAGTGATTCTAAGTGTGGTGCATGTCTTGCTTTGGTAGTAGGATATGAGCAAATATGACACAAGTAGAGGCTTGAGAGATGCTAACACATTGAGGGGGATGTTCTTTTGAAATACTACCATAACCTTCGGAATACTACCATAACCAAGCACATTGGAGGAGAACCCAGGCACATTGGCTAATATCCACAGATAACTCTCAAACATGTAAGTAATGTTATTGTGGACTATCCAGCTCCAGTTGAACCATAACAGGACTATAGACACAGAAGTGACTACAGGCAACATCAATAGAAGAACCACCAGCTGAACACAGCCCAAATCACAAAACCATCAGCATATAAATGGATGTTACCTTAGTCCACTAGGTCTTAGAATAGCCTATTACCACAAATAAATAACGGATACACTGTTGTTTTTTACACACTCAAGCACATATGTGTACCATTTTTTGCCAACATATTTTCATGTACAATCTGCTCTTGACACTGAAAGAAAAGGTTACAAAATGTCCAGGCCACATTTCTCTATATTGTGTGAATCACTGATATTGCTATCTTTTTGGTTGCAATTCTATTAAGCTTATGAATACTTCACAAATACAGATTTGCTGCACTGTGGTATAAAACTACCTAGCAACTATGATGCATACTAAAATATAAAATATTATTTTATCTAAACATTTACATATAAAAATCTTTAGGCCCTACCTTCCTCTTTTAGTGATTAAAAAATAAAAGACACTCCCAAGACTGGTAAGACCAACAGTAAACTGAGTAATACTTTAAAATTCAGAAACATTGACTTAAAGTCAGCTTCATGGATGGATAAGAAAATGGACTTCTGTTTATGGGAACTTCAAAAATATTATCCTCATCTGTATTATTCATAGATGACTGAAATAGCAACAAGATATTAAATATTTTGGCACAGGGCACTGTCCCCAGTCAAAATGCAAATCTTTGGTAAGGATAACATCTCTAGCCTCATCATTTATTAACAATGTATTATAACTATATTGGATTTCTCCTTGAGTATGGGTTCCCCAGGATATTAGGAAGAGTGTGAAGACTCTGCAACCCTAAGGGACTATGACTAAGAAGAGAAAGAGGGGTGGGAGACACACCTGATCAATTTTATTATTACCCTCAGAATCAGAAATGAAATCAGGCTAATCAGATATGCTTTCAGGGAGGTAGGGAGGTACCAGCCTCATGAGTCACCACTGCCCCACCCTAAATTTTCTATTCAACACTGTAACTTTTAACCTTTACCTCTCCTACAAACCTGCACAACAGAGAAAGGGAGAACCACATAGGCTTTTGAGAAATAAGATAAAATATTCCAGAAATATATTCAAAGCTCTGCTACTTTAACCTAAGTTTTTCTACTCTTTTCTTTCTTAAAAATGAAAATAATAAATCAGTTTTATATGACTGTTCTAAGGCAAGGGTTAGCAAATTCTGGCCCATTGGCCAAATCCAATCCACTTCCTATTTTTATACAGCTTGTGAACTATTTGTAGTCTAGTCTACAAGGCATACAACATAGTCAGCAATGTGGCAATTTTTTCTTCTGATCCCTACTAAAAAGTCAACAAAATGATTAATGCCAAAGTATAATATTAATAAAGATATCACTAAAAATATTACATTTTATAAGCTCAGAGAACAAGAAATGTTTTTGTGAACGGCCATGAAAAAAACACTTGTAAGTGTTTAATACTTAACAAGAAGCTCAGAAAAATCTTTGGTATGAATGAATCCATTTCAAATGTTTTAAACATTACTAACAACTTAAGTAGCTATCTTATTTGCTTATGTACAGACAGAAAAATCCTTTAAAAATTTAAGAGAATATTAACCAATTAGACTAATATAGCCAAGAAAATCAATTTGGAAGATGAAATTATTTAGACTGCTTGCCTTTACTGCTCTAATTACATCTAATAGCTCTGCTCGTTTTTGCTTTGACTTGTCTGTGTGGACCTTGTCTTAAAGGACAAGGTGGAGTATTTGAGGCTAAAGAAATCAGAAGAGGGAATATTTCAAAGAGGAACAGAGGAATCCTGAGAGCAGATGGGCAGATTAGAAAAAGAACAGCAGAGCCGTGGCAGTAGCTGCACCTGTCAAAATTTGGCTGGAATGTTTGTTCCCAGTTGATCTGATTTTAGAGTAGCAGGATGAGTCCATGAAATACTTATCCTGACACTTTAAAATTGTGGATTTTACGGTTTGCTGCTGCTCCTGCTGGGCTGCCTGTTCCATTCAGCTATGCTGAATCCACATATCTGGAAATGGCATCTCTTGTCAGAGGTAGGACTGCTTCCAAAAAGGCCAATTTAGTCCAAAGAGACCCAAGATTGACAGGAAGGTCACAAGATATTATAAGGCTTGGAATATAATAAAGGAAATAATGGAATGTTGAGGTAAAATATTGCAGTATTTTAGTAATCAGGGAAATTGACAAACCATAAAAAGAACACTTACTACTTGGCTATGAAACTTGACAGAATAGAATTTGGTTTCCTCGAACTCTATGATGCCCAGAGTGTTTAAAACTATAATAAATAAAGACAAAGATTATAGATACTGTGTCTCCCACCTTGGTAGAGTATTGAGATTTGGACTCTGTGAAAAGAAAAAAGAAGGAAGGGGACTGAGATGGGTGTAGATATAGACTAGCGGCCCTGGATCTCATTTCCTTACCACCAAATATCCTTGCTGTCTATTCCCTCCTTACCCTACTACCAAATCATCTACCAATACTCTGAAAGGCTTGGATCAAGAATCCTTATTAGTCACTGATATTGCCAACTCACATCCCAGAACACAGTGACCTAAGTCCCCTGAATGAAACTCCTAGAAAAGCAGAAAAGTAAATGTTGAATCAAATATCTTTTAAAAAGCTTAAATTTGGCCGGGTATGGTGGCTCACACCTATAATCCCAGCACTTTGGGAGGCCAAGGCAGGTGGATCATGAGGTCAGGAGTTGGAGACAAGCCTGGCCAAGACGTTGAAACCCCAACTCTACTAAAAATACAAAAATTAGCTGGGTGCGGAGGCATGCACCTGTAATCCCAGCTACTCAGGAGGCTGAGGCAAGAGAATAGCTTGAACCTGGGAGGCAGAGGTTGCAGTGAGCTGAGATTGTGCCATTGCACTCCAGCCTGGGTGACAGAGTGAAAAAAAAAAAAAAAAGCTTAAATGTATATGAGTTGACAAGAAAATAAGAAATACTGAATTAAGGCAAAAAAAAAAAAAAAAAGACATGGGAAGCATTAAAATTGGCTTTCACCTTGTGAGCATTTGCCAAATTCTGATACATTTTTACTTCTACTTTTATGACTTAGGAATCTGTCAGGGGCTATATGAGGGTGGGGGAGGCCCAAGGCCTCCTAACTTACAGAATATGAAAAGCCCTTCCCTCATAAACTGGACCTCAAAGAATTCTAATCTCAGTGGAAAGGTGAGACTGGGCATGAAATAATTCATCCAACCACCCACCTCTCAAAAAAAAAAAAAAAAAAAAAAAGACTACAAAGAAAAACACCTTGGCTCCTATTGAAGGAGAACTCCTTTGAGAACTTAAAAACAAAATCCAGGCTTCGCATCAGTTTTACATTAACTCATGCTGCTTATTTAATCTGAAAACCTCAAGCTGAGAATGTAAAACATTTCTAGGCTAGAATTAGTAGAAGAAAATGCAAATCTTCTTTGCATAAACTTAACTTTATTCTAGGTCTCACACTCCAAGAAATATTTACCCAGTCAAAATTATAAAACACAGAAATACACCACTAAGTATAGCAGAAAAAAAAAAAGCAGAATCAGACAGGCAACCAGTTTAAATATTTAAACTATCAAACTATAAAATAAATGTTTGTGTTTTTTTTTAAAAAAAGGAAGGATCAATAGTATAAATAAAGATCAAGAAACTAAAAATGGCCAGCCATATTTGAAAAATAAACAAGCAATTTTTGGAAATAAAAGTATGACAATTAAAACTAGAAACTCAAATAATGAATTTAATAAAGTTTTATTAAATAGTAAGTTAGATCTGAAAACTGCAGCAGAGAAAAACAAAAATGTGGAAAACATAAATTAAATGTTAAGAGATATGGAAGAGAGAATAAGGTCTAAGATATTTTAATCAGTGAAATTGTCTATGTTTTGAAAACTATCAAGCAAGATGAATTTTTTAAAAAAATTACCTAGTCCAATTGCTACAACACTACAACTAATAAAGAATATCTTTAAACAGAAGAAAAATGTAGGTTTACCTTTAAAGAAACAACAATTATACTGACAGCAGACTTTCCAGTGGTACCAATGCAAGTCAGATGCAAGTGGAATATTTTCATTGTGTTGAGAAAAAAAAATGTATCTAGTATTCCATACCAAGTAAAAATATCTTAAGTAAAAGATAATACAAGATATTTTTATGCAATGAAAACCTGAGGGTTTGTTCACCAATGGACCATCACTAAAATGACCTCTAAATTATATGCCTCAGGCAAAAGGAAAGTGATCCTGACAGAAAATTAAGAACAGAAAATCAAACACCACATGTTCTCACTCATAGGCAGGTGTTGAACAATGAGAACACATGGACACAGGGAGGAGAGCACCACACACTGGGGTCTGTTGTAGGGGGCAAAGGAGGAACAGCGGGATGGGATGGGAAGGTCCAGGAGGAATAATGTGGGGAGAAATACTAGATGTAGGTGACAGAGGGATGGAGGCAGCAAACCTCATTCCCATGGGTGTACCTATGCAACAGTCCTGCATGATCTGCACAAGTACACCAGAACCTAAAGTACAATTAGAAAAAAAATGCAAAAAAAAAAAAAAAGAAAGAAAGAAAGAAAGAAAATCTGAGAAGTAAAAGGAAAAGAACATAAAAAAATCCTTTCCTCATATAACTGACTGGACCTCAAACACTACAATGTCAGTGGGAAGGTGAGAGTGAGCTTAAAATAATTCATCCAACCACCCACCTCTCAAAACATGTCCATAAAGAGAATCCCATTGCCTCCTGGTGAAGGAGAACTCCTTTGAAAACTTGTAAAAAAAAAAAAAAATTCAGGCTTCATATGGGTTTTACATGAACTCATGCTACTTATTTAATCTGAAAACTTCAATCTGAGAATGCAAAACACTTCTAAGCTAGAACTAGCAAAGTCATTTGTTAATATTTAAATAAATCTAAATATATATTGACTGTATTAAACAATAACCATGCATTCTGGGATAGAAAAGATAAACTAAAATGCATGACAATAGAACATATTGAGAAGAGAAATAATTGGATTTAAAGACATTAAATCATACTATTTTGAAAAAGACTTAAAATACTGATTAAATTTAGACTTCAAAAAATAATCATATTGAGTTTTCTAGAATAAGAAGGCAAGAACAGAGAACAACAAAGCATAAAAGCAAGACAATCAAAAACGCAAACTATGACTGTAAAAATAATTCCAAATATATCAGTAATTCCAATAAATGTAAATGTAAGAAGTTTGATTTAAAAAATAAAAATTATGAATAATTTATTGGATTCTGTCAGATTTCTTTTTAAAAAGCAATTTATAAAATACACATCTAAGACATAAGATTCAGAAATATTAAAAGTAAAATGATGGAAAAAGACATCAATCAAACATTAATTGAAAGAAACTGGTGTCACTCTCATAGTATCAGACAAAACAGCCATGAAGGGAAAAATTATTATTAAAGATAAACAAATTAAAACATATTTAATTAAAAAAATCAGAAGTATATAAAAATCCTATACCTTTATTTATATAGTAGACTTTTTAAGTATAAATAGCAACAATTGAGAGTTGCAGGAAGAAATCAACCTAAGCAGACAAAAATTATTGTTACATCAGTAAGTTATATATTTAATTGATGTACTTATCAAGCTTTATACGCATAAAAAATATAAATAACTGGATCCAACAATTGCAGAATACACATTTTCAAACTCACAGAGAACATTTCAAAATTCATCAGATAAATGTAGAGCAAGTCTCAACAAATTTTAAAGGGCTGGCATAACCTCACGTTTTCTAAACTTAATAATTTTAGAAGAAATCAATAATGAAAATATAACCATTAAAATACATATTTGGATATTAAGAAATATACTTCTGAATAATCAAGGAGATAAAAAAACAAATCACAAGGAAAATAAGAAAATATTTTCAACTAAAAGATAGTGAACATACTATATATTAAATTGGGTAGAATGCATCAGAAACATTATTTATAACTGTAAATATTTATATTAGCAAAGAAGAAAGTTTAAAAATTAATAAAGTAAATATGCCACTAGTTTTAGCACTTTTCTATGTGACCCTGCAAAAGTGACTTAACACCTCTGTGCCTCAGTTTCCTCATCTAAAAATAGTACAAATATAGTACTTATTGAAGGTTGTTTTGAAGACCAAATGCTCCAGATCTACTCTACTGACTTCTCCACTCCATTCTGTATCTGAGGAAGCTTACCTACATGGACTGCAATTATAAGACTTTCTAACCTTCTGTAAATCTCAAGCAACAGCAGGAGATAACTCGATCAGAGAAGAAAAAATAAGTATATTTATTTACATGGCTCCCTCAGTCTAGGCCACAATTTGGCAATGGTTGCATTCCTAAACTAAAATTACAAGTCCTGTTAGGTAGCCAGGTTACAGTAACTGCCTTCTCCCATACTTTAAGGCCTAGAGGTGCTAACAGCTTACTGTTGCTGTTACACTAGAGTCTTTTACCATCTATTGTTGATTTTAAATCCTAACGACAGTGTTTCAGGAAGGGAGGGAAATATGGATCAAAGGGTACAAAGTTTCATTTAGGCTGGAGTAATCAGTTTTAGTAATTTATTGCACTGCATAGTTAATAATATTGTATATTTCAAAATTGCTAATAGATTTTTAATATCATCACACAAAAAAATGATAAGCTGCTGAGGTGATGGGAATGCTAATTAGCTTGATTGACTCTTTCTACAATGATCTACATAGATCAAAATACTACATTGTATTCCATACATATATAATAATTTGTCAATTAGAAATAAATTAATAAAAAAAATTTTTAATGGTTGGTAAGTGGGATACATTTTAATGTAGATTATTTGCCATAGACTTTCTCATACATAAACATAATAGTAGCAGAAAAGGAGAGCAAATACAGGATTACCTAGATTTATTTTTCTTGCTAGAATTAGGCCATTTAATAAGCATATCTCGGCAACTTTCAGACTTAGACGGATTTAAGGTTTAAAGTCCCTCAGATGAGATAAGAATAGTACAGAAAATAATGCACTAAGAGGAAATTGAGAGTAAGAAATACACAGAAAGCCTTATGATGATTGAATTTTGGGGAAAAATAAAACAACAGGAATGGTATTAGGCAGAAATGCTTTGTCCAGTGCCCTTCCCATACCCATACTCTGCTGGTTTCTCACTTTGATAACTATTTTTCAAGTTCAGTTATAGAAAATAAAGAAGTTTCCTCTCTATCCCTTGTGTATGCTCTGAAACATAGGGATATTTACACTAGTTCTGAGAATTAAACATCACTAGGAGTCACCAGCATTCTGTGCTTCTGTAGAGAAAAGGTCAATTCAATTGTGCCTGGATATTTTATTGAAATGAGAACAAAGACTGGGTAAGTAAAGCAAATAAAATACCATACCTAATTAACACAGAATAAATATGATAAAACGGTATGGAACCATAATAATCATCTTTGCTAAAGAAAGCTCCCCTTATAATCCTTCAATACTTGGCTCAGAATTCCAAGAAGATCCTGTGGATCCTCAGGTTAGGTAGAAGTCCCACCTCTCCATTTCCATAGTAACATGAATATGTAATCAATAAATTCCCCCATTAAATGGAAATTTATGATAATTTCATTTCATGAATTACTATAGGGCAATGACAATGTTGTTTTATCATATGACTGCACTGTATCATGTACATAAACATAAGTGTTCAATAAATATTTTTTTGGATTGTGGCATCAAAAAATCCCATATAAAATAACATGATGCCCCCACACATATAATCTAACTACCACCAAGAATAGCCCTCCAACAGAAGATACAATATTTAATTTGTTACTGAAATAAAGGAATACATTCAATCATATAATATAAACAAGAAAATTTTCCTCAGGCAGGCTGTACCCTGGATCAAAATAAAACTTCAACTGCTGCCATTGATATGTAATGCAGATGCATCATGCCAGATAAAGTATTAGAAACAGGAAAATAGTGAATGTGATTGTTCCCACTCAACTTTGAATACAGATATCTTCTCTAAGTGGTAAGCTTTTTTATACAGCCCTTTTTTCTTGGCAAGATTATTTCATCTCTTCAAAACATTTTCAAACAATTTAATAATATAATATGATGTAATATAATGTCCTCAAACAATACCCAATATAATACTATAACAGAGTCACCGTAACAACACCAGCCCTGACTCGCTGATGACCTAAGTATATCATTATATATATAATAAAAACTAATTATACTATATGTTTCTCAGACTGACTTCATGAGAAAAAGACATGTAATTCCTCTATTAAAATATCCTTTTCTCATTAAGAATATCTGTGGTTGAAAATTAATTATATATTGAGAACTGAATTTTTGGACGTTTTTAGGCAAACATTGAGAAACCTGGATGGTGGGAATATGGGTTTTTCTTTATCAATTCTAAATATTTCAGATTTTATGAAAGTTAAAACAAGGGAAGTAACTCATTTCTATAGTGAAGTAGAAGTACCTGGTGCAGACTAGAAAAGAAAGACTAACAACATCTAGTTTAAAAGTAAAGTATATTAGGGAGGGAAAAAAACCCTATTAGCTTAGCATCAATTCTTTTTTTCCCATTTTACTGACAACTCTCAATGATATTGAATTTGTTCACATGTATTCTCACTGGAAGCCAAATTTTTGTTTAACATTTTAGAAAGCAGTGCAGCACCTCTGATGGAATACCCTCTTATCCTATAAGGAAGGGTCTCAAGTGACCTCTTCAGGCCTTTTTCCTTAGTCATGATTTTAAGAGCCCACTAAAATGTCCACCCTCTCCCTACTGAGGTTGCCTAAGCAGGGTAACTTCAAAGTTTAGCCCCAAATGGTATGCATGCCTGAACTTCACTATAGAGAAACACTTAGGGTTATTGAAAGTTTATTGTGAGGTTGGAGAAGTCAGTAACCTTATAATTTCAAGTGTTTTCCGAGAGCCTCTGAGACACTGTCCTAGATAAGCATGTTGTATAAAACACTGGTATATGATTTCTCATCTCAAGTAGCACAGTAAGACATAGCCTGGCTTTGCTTCACCAATATTAAAGGAAGTGGAATACTAAAAGGCAGAAGTGCAACACAGGGATACAGGACAGATACTGAAGCCAAGGTAAGGTTCAAATGCTTCACTGTTTCTAAGCCTCAGTTTTCGTACCCATAAAAATGATGCTAATGATACTTACCTCATGGGGATATTAAAAGATTAAGTTGAGTAAGATATGAAAATGCTTAGCACAGTGCTTCACAGGTGAGAAGCAGTCAAAAGAGGAGGGTTAGTATTATGCTAAGAACCAATGACTAGTGTATCAGGCTGTTCTTGCACTGCTATAAAGAAATACCTGAGACTGATAATTTATAAGAAAAGAGGTTTAATTGGCTCACAGTTCTGCAGGCTGTACTGAAATCATAGTGGCATCTGCTTCTGGGGTACCCTCAGGAAGCTTTCAATTATGGCAAAGGGAAAGAGAGCAGGCACATCACATGATGAAAGCAGGAGCAAGTGACAGAGAGAGAGTGAGTGGTTGGAGGGAAGTGCCACACATTTTTAAGTGACCAGATGTCAGAAGAACTATCACGAACACAGCACCAAGCCACAAGAGATTTGCCCCAATGATTCAAAACCTCCCACAAGCACTGGAGATTACAATTCAACATGAGGTTTGGACAGGTACAAATATCCAAAGCATATCAACTAGTATACACAAAAAGTGTTAAATATTTAACCCTTTTTAACTTTCTTTCAAAAGTAATTTTTTTTTTCCCTAAAACATGCACAGCTAAGAATTTCTTTGTTTGAGTCTTTTACTCACTTATTTATGGACATTAATCCTGTATTTTTTTTCTCTAATTTGTACTTTCATTTGATCCTTTTTTAAAGAACGTCCGTTTGAGGTTGACTCTTCAAATTCTTTGTACAGCATACTCAAACTATAAAAATGAAATTGGATTTTTTATGTATGGTTTGGGGAAGAACTTCTGAGGGGTGTTAAATAACATTTTTTTTAAGGATCAAATAAATATCAAGGATTTTGCAAGTGAATGGGGCATAAATGATTTGTGAATCAAGCCTTGCTATATTAAGACTATACTGAGTGTCCCTTTTAGGACAAGATTAACAGTTTGTTGCTTTACGCAGTTTTAAAAAATATATATTACAGTTCTTCTCATACCTTATGCTGACAGTTGCAGTCTCCATAACATTTAGCACTGTTAATTTTATTTTGGCTGTATTTTTAATAATGCCATTTTATTCATCTTTCACATACCCAATTTGATTAGCTTTCTATCATATGAAGACACAATTCCAGTATAATAAAGTAAACATGCTATGTTAAAGATCTCATACAATCTCTTGCATATACTATGATCTCTACTTTTAAAGCTAGGGATAAACGCTACAAATATTGCATGAATTAAAACTTTGTCGCATCAGTTTTATCATAGCACTAATAAGCTGGCAGAGAACATTTTAGATTATGGTGATACAAATGCTTAATCTCTGAGCAGAACAATAAAATTCAGAAACATAACATTCCTCTGGGGGGAGGAGTTGCTTTTGAATGAGCTCAATAAAAAAATGCAAACTGATTACTCCAAGCACACTGAAAATTAGGCATCGCCAGAAGGAATGTGTAAAAGGCTTTCTGATAGCTTGGATTAGAGACAACGATTCCCACAAAGCCTATCAGAGATAAATGAAATAAATGGAAGGAAGATGCAGACTCGGTCTTTGTTCCAGTAACTGCCGAATGTCATATTGGAATTCTCAACACAAAGCCAAATGGCTGGCAAGATCATCTGTATGCAAATGCAGAGTAAGTGACCCTCCCTAGCTCAATAGCTATTTTGAGATAATTGAAGTCTATACTATAGGAAAGTAGTTTCTTTCAAAGACTATGTTGCCTTTTCATGATACCTTAAAATTTTCATGTGAGTACTTAATGGCTAAAAATATTTTACTTTTACAATTTAATATAGATTAGCTGTTTATTTAGCTGTCCAGCATCTGAAACCCTTTCCTACTTAATGAAAGGCTAGTTTTCATCTTTCTGAAAATAGAAAGGGGTAAGAGACTACCTCTCCCTGCCACTGACAGGTAGAGCAAGTGACCCAGGCTTGGCCAATCTGATGATCCTTCCTGCCACTTTGAATTGTGAGCAAGTGACAGAAGGGAGCTGGGACAGTTTGGAATTCATTTCATGAGGCATCTCGCAGCGGGAAGTGCAGTGCTGTCCAGGGTGGATGCCGAGGGTGGTGTGACAGCAGCAGAGCCAGGTGGGGCACTCCAACCAGGCTGTTCCTGCAGCATGACCTTGACTGTGGTTCTCGCTGCGGAACCTGCCCGCATTCTTGTCAGTTTATAGGGTCTCTAGGCTTCTCTTCAAACAAGTGAGTTTCTTGATACTCTGCAAGCAGATCTCTCTTTTGCCGAAGTTAACAAGAGTCAGTGTTTGGTGCTTGCAACAAAGAACCCTGACTGACACACAGAGGATTTTCTTATTGTAAAGTATCATCAGCACTGGTCTAATATGTTTTGTTCTATGTATGAAAACCTTAATAATACTTGATGGAAATATACTCACTCTTCCACACATCTCTCTATATAATAAAACCCTTATAATTCTAAGAATTCACCTGATAAAAATATTGTTTCAAAGACAGATTAGAATTAAAGATTTTTATTGTGGTTGTGTTATGTCACATAATAAGCACAACAAAGGATTGGTCACTAAAACTAACAGAATGCAGCTATTGAAAGAAAAGTTGTATAAGGAATGTCCAGTTCTGTATAAGTGAAAGTATAACTTAAAATATATAACTAGCAAAGACTTTGGGAGGTAACACAGCAAATTTATTTAAGACCAACACTTCCAGTTCAGATTGCCACTGACTAGCCATGTGATTTTAACCATTCTACATCTCACTTTCCACATCTGCCAACTGTTTATGCTGATATCATTTAGTTCACAGGGCTAAAATGATAATTAATTGGGGTACTGATATAACACTGTGAACACAGTACTAACACACAGTGAGAGTTTATAAATGATGGAGTCCCATCTGCCAGATAAGTCCATTGCACTCACACACCAATATCACTCCCAGCTTTTTGTAAGTTCCCACACATTGATTTGTTGGGATTTATGTTGGGGGTGTTAACACAGCTCATATTAGCATTCTTTCTCTTCCCCAGTCCCTCAGGGATTTCATTAAAGGAAACTATCCTTTCTCTGCCTTAGCAGCTAGGGAACTCTAGGTGCCATACTGCTGGTACGGTTGTGTTCTGGTCTATGTCACATTTAATAAAAGAAAAACAAAAACGAAAAGCCAACAACTTTATACTGAGTATAATATTAGCAAATTTTCTGTAGAATAAAAAACACTGATGATTTACACAATGAAAACAGCCATTACGGAAATACTATTGAATTCTTTTTCTCTCCTTTAAGATTAGGTCCTCACACCCTTCCTCACCTTTGATGAAGAACTGATCCACAGAAAAAGAATCCTGAAACTTCCAAGTTATGGACTATACAAAGTCAGGTTAATGCATAAAAGCTGCCCATCATTAAAGGAGTAATTGCAAATCTTCACCCCCAGCAACCTAGCACAACCCATCATTCTCTCCCCTAAGGGAGCTCCCTGCTCCTCACACTGGCTCCCACCCATTCTCTAGTCACCACCCTCAGTGATCTTTTAAAAACATACATCAAATCACCTCATAGCACCTCATAAAACTTTTATTCATCTGCCTCTCCACTTAAAATAAAATCTAAGCCCCACCCATGTGACACACAAGGTCCCACGTACTCTGTACTTCAACTTCCACCTTGAATGCCTTTACAAGTCAGGTTGTGTGACCAAGTTGAAGACTTCCCCAAGTGAGACTTCCCTCCCTCTGCAAGATTTATCTCCTTCCCCCAGATCATTTCTTGGTTGTATCCTATCAGTCAGGCCCCAGCTTAGATGTCACCACCATCCAAGTACTTTCTATCTCCTCACTGTTTTATTTTCTGCAGAGCAGTTTTCTAAAAAAGTCTTGCAAATTTGTTTGTCTTTCCCATTCCCCAATGGAGTTAAGCTCTATGCAAGAAGAGCCAAATCAGCTTTGTTTACCAGTGTGTCCCCAGCACCTTGAGTGATACTTGACACATGGCGGTTATTCAATAAAGATTTGTTACCTGACTAATTGACTGAATGTATGATTCAAAAGATAATGGTTTCTACCACTCACACCTCAGTCCCTTTTCTGAAAGTTTCTCTCCTTTCCTGAGTAGGATTTTGCCAGTAAGAAAGAAAAAAATGGCTCCACAGCCCCCAGCAACTTCTGGTTCTGCCAGTACAAGGGACATACACTGTCTGTAGCCTCTGCCAGTTTCCCAGATGACAGTCTGCACTCTCCTTTGCCAGCAGGGTCTCTCACACTCCCCAGACTAAGGAACCATCCAGGACTATGCACCTAAATCAGACTATAGAAGACAACCTCATATGGTAACACGACGCCCAGGCTCAGGACAGGAAACTTACACATCAGACATCAAGGTAATGGAGGTAACCAAGTGCAATTTCACACCAGGCTTCCTGCTCCCAACAACAGAGGATGATGGGGCAGCTCATTAATCAAGTTTGAATTTAAGTATAAAATGCCATATTTTCACAGGAGGAAGTAGATGTGTTTTCTGTGAAGAACTCCAGTCTGAGTTCTCACTCAGCCTTTAATTCCTAAATGCAGAAAAAAAAACTAATAAGCTCCTTAGAATACATACATAAGAAGTTCTGTTTAACCCTAAGCTATTTAACACCTCAGTGGTTTTATAAGCACCAGTCTCATTAAATCTTATGTGTGTGTGTCTCTGTGTGGGTAAGGCAAAGGGTGGCCGGGAGGGATCACTGCCACTGAACAGTCACATTGAATAAGCCATAGGACTGAAATTAGGAAGCAAGCAACAGTGACATCTAGTGTGGGTAAGAAATGCCAATACTGGCAAACTCCTTTTCTTTCTATAGCAAAAGACAGGGCACAAGATGGATGGCAAATTAGGGTCGGAAAAGTGAAGATGATGGCAAATCTGAAACCAGAATGCAGATATACTAGATGACTACAGAAAAAGATTTTATTCCAACTCCTCTACTAAAATTTTCTTCCCATTTATACATTATTTGCATTTTCTTAGCCTGAAAAAGCCCCTAAGTTGACCCAGCCTCCCACTTCTGCTCTCCCTTTTCTCCAAAGCCTCCCACTATGGTCTCTGGAACTGTTCTCCAAAATCAGCAAACTCCTTTATCCCTTTCTTGGAACATTTCTTCACCTCTTGTTTTAAAAGGAGTCTGTTGATACCACCTGCCCTGAAACCCACCTGAGGAAAAGCTCTTTCATTTGTTGATCACGCTCTGCCATGATGGCTGCTGTTCTTACCTTCCATTGCTTATCTATATCTCCCTCTTACAAAAAATTCTGCTCCTTTGAGCTTCTGCTAAGCAGATATGTCACTCTATTCCCCTTCTACTTGTTGCAATCATCTGACAAATCCCTGATCATTCACAACCATTTGTGGAATATTTTAGCTCCTGTTCACAATTTTTCCTAGACTCACCCTCCTATCATCATTTTCAGTATCATCAACACCCACTTGATGAACTATGGCTGCTCAGCTCTTCAACCTCCTCAACTCCAATGCCCTCCGCTCCACCTCAGCCACCTACTCGCATCGTCCCATTTGTCATCAACAGAAACTGCAACATTTCTGAAAACTCAGTGTCAAACCTCCCACTCACATATCCCATTTCTCCTATTCAGTCTCTCAGGTACACACGCTAACCTATTCCATCAGCCACAGTGAAACCTCTAATCCATTAACCTCTTTACTTTCTGCACCTTCTGTCAGTGCCTGCCTGGACTCACTGCCCACCTTATCCAGCCCTTATACTCAAGGTCTAATATTTTTATTCGCTGCTCTGAAGATATACTTAATTCTCTCATTCTTTTCTTCTTCCACCAAACTCCTGGTTAATATCTCTTATCCTTGCCTAGTTAAGCAGTCAAACATTCCTAAAGAAAAATTAGTAAACTCACCTGACTGGTTTTTACTTTAAATTCATGACTACCAACCTTAAGTAGATACTCGCTACTGGCTGGCAATCCTGCTATGTATCTCAAGTAATATAACTTCCTAACTCACCAAGAACTATTTTATACATACTTCAACCTCACTCTAATATAACAGTCTCACCTCATTACTCTTCGAAAATAAAAACTCAATGATCCACTTTATATTCTCAACCTTAAACCTATAAAACTGCTAGCATCCGCATACATTTTTTCTTCTCCCTTCCTCCTCTCAAAGCCTAAGTTGTGCATGTCTACTCAAGCTCCCACCTTCTTGCTCACCTTCTCAAGGACTTCACTAGTCAACCTCTCCCCGTTCTGCATCAATTTTCACTTCTCTGCTGCATCAGTTCTATCTTTATACAAACATGCTGCAGTATCATAGATCAAAAACAAACAAGTAAAAACCTCTCTCAATCCCAGAATTTTCTGTTCCCTCCTTCATAGCCGGATTCTTCAAGAGGCATTACTGGTGATGCCTCCACTTTCTCACCTCCCATTCCCCGTTCATTCTGGTTTCTGCCTCCACTGCTCTGGCAAACATTTCTTATCCTTAACCTCTCAGGAGCATTAATCAGAGCTGACAACTTAATCCTTCCACTGAGCGCAGGACTTTACATTCTGAGTTTTCCTCCTATTTCTCTGGTTACTACTTGTCACTCTCCTTTACAGGCTCCTTAGCCCCCACACTAAACCTGTAAATATTGGTAATTCTCAATGCTCAATCGGCCCAATTTCCCTTCTCCTCTTAGAGGACAGCGTGCATTCTGGTTGAAAATACTATTTATATGTTTTTCTCCCAGAAACTTAAATTTCTAGCAAGAATCTTTACTTTGAATGCTGACTCACATATTCAGCTACCTATTTAATATCTTTACTCAAATATTTCACACACATCTCAATATTATGTCCAAAGCTAGGAACTTTTTTGTCCACTCAATCTGTCCTTCATTCTTCCCAATCTCAGTACACAGCACCACTACAAAACCTGGCAGTTATTTTTTATTCTTCCTTCCTTCTTTTTCCTGTATACAAGCATTCAACAACTTCTGTATCTTTTTATATCTAGCATATATCTTGAATTAGAGTATTTCCTCCATTTTTACTGCCATTATTATATTCATGGTCACCATTATCCCTCACTAGGTCTCTAAAAAAGTACAGTCAAGATAGTTTAGACGACGTTCCAACAACCATAAAATCTAAGTGACCAAGAAAGAAAAAGAGCTAAAAATATTTGGTATTACCGAGTTTGCTCCTTTAGTTATCAAATATTCCATTCACCATCTTTCCCACAGGCCCAATACCTACCCCAACTCAAGAGAGACAACCTGACATTGAATCAGTGCATGGTATTAAGCACAAAATTCAGGGTCCTTTGGTGATATGTGATGGGCTCTCACCTGACTGTGGCTTCTCTTAATATGGAGCCCATAAAGAAACAGAAAACTTCCCCATATATACCCAAAATACAATAGTGGAACAGTGTCAGAGTAATTGCAATAAACATGCCCATTTAGAAAGCAATAGATTGAAAGGGAGACCCAAAGTAGTCAATGTTCCATTGTAATTATGAAATTCTACCTGGGGGTGGAGAATATTCTTTGAATTAGGCTCCAATTCTCCTGGATATTCCCTAGTCCATTGTTCCTCATGACCTTGGCTCTGCCTTTGGAGAAGATCTTTCTTTTCATCATCCAACATGGCCACTTCTAAAATGGTCATTGGAGAAAATGCCCTCCCAATCCTCACCTCCCACCACTTTGGGCACTGAGCCTGCTTCCTACCTTACATATTTGAGGACCCAAGGATTATTTTATATCTCAAACAGTCACGAACATATTTAGTTCACACTGTGATTTCTTTGGTATACAACTCTCTTTCAAAAAGTTTGCTTCTCATCTATTTGATTACAGTTAGCTCTCTGCCATTTATCACAGTAGTAATTCTTTTCAAGGCATACCTTCTCTCCTTTTCCCCTCTCCTGTCTGCCTTCTATCTCCCCTTTTCACTAAAATTTTGGTTCTGTGAGATCTATGATTTTTTTTTATTTACTGCTATAACCACAACACCAAGCTCAGTGCCAGGGACAGACACTCAGGAAATAGTTGTGAATAAAAGAACCTTACCTGAACTTTGAATTATGATTCTGTCTTCAGCTCTGCCTTCTTTGAATGAACTATTTCATTCTTCTTTCTTCCCATCTTCACCTTGTAAAAATGATATCACCTGCTGGCCCACATCTAAGTGACTTCTTGTCCTACCTGTTTTCTTCCCTACAAGTTTTCACTTCTTCACTCAAGTATACTTTGGACCCTGACAAGTTGCAGAATTTTAACTAATATTCTTCAGCTGTTTTCTTAAAACAATATTGGCCTTTTTTAACTTTAGAGCAGAGGTTTTCAATCTTAGCTGCATATTAATATCAGCTGGAGAGAGTTTGATACTCAATTCACTAGCCATATACCAAGGCAATTAAATTAAGAGTCTCTGAGGGTGAGACCTTGGCATCAGTTTTTAGAGCTGCCCAGGTTATTTCAGTATGCAGCCCAAGTTGAAAAACACTGTTCCAAAGTAAGCTTTCTCTCCACCTCTTTCTTTCCTCCATGATTCTGAACCCTAATACTGATTGCTCAACCTGTGGATCCACCATCATTCCAAACAGCAAATCAACAAGTATTGAATTCCCTAAGTACTCACATCTGTGACTAATTTACTTCGTCCTCATTCATTTTCCCCCTCCCAGCTGCGCCTTTCTCTTTCTATTCACGGCACTAAATTCTCGGTTTTAACAATTGCACTTCAAATTACTTTTCAGATTTGATCCCACATCTTCTCCTCAATTCCAAAACTTTGCTTGAGATTTCAAATAAATCTTCTATATTTTCTCATCCAGCACATGAGCTCATTCTTTCTTGCTTTCACTCATTCTCACCCACTTGTCTTTATTTTTGCTTTGGTCATAAAAAAAAAAACAGTATATCTAGACTTTTAGTGATGCAGTTTATCTCTGTTATGTGCACTGTCCTCTGATCTGTCCTGATTCTTGCTTTCTTAACTACAATTACTTGTCAGCACATCTTCCTGCAGATATCTTCCTAAATATGATGCTCTACTAGAAGGACACATTGTTATTTATTGTCTCAAGGTCTAAAAAATATCTATGAACATGCAAACCACTATTCATATGCTTTGCTATGGGCCTAATCATTTATAAAAAGAGGATATTTTTAAAGAGAATTAAAAATGAATATTTGAATATTCATAATCTTAAAACATGTATAAATAAGCACAAAAATATATGTTCAGGAATGGGACTATATTTGGCATCTTATCAATCTCCCTTAACATGTCAGCTGTTCCTGAATATTTGTCTATAGAATGTCAAACTCTTTCAGGACCTGAAGTTGGAGCTAGAAGGTAACATCTCTGACTAGCTGACATTTGAACTTTGTTCACAGATTCCATCATCCTGTATATGGGACAGAACAAGCTGTTGGAGGCTTGACTGGGAAATACGTTTCTGGTCCAAAGTATTGTTTGGGCAGGTCACAGGTTCATGCAGCAATTGAGTTCAATTCAGACTCAGCTGGAAGCAACAAGCTAGCAGTAGAAACAATCATGATCAGACAGAAAAATAACTTTCACTCATCTGCTTGCAGTTCATTTCCTGAACTGCCCCAGGCATGGTACAAAGCACTGGGATTAAGAAAATCAAGGACAAGTGAAGAAATATATATACTAAAATAATGGCACAACAATTCAAAAATTAAGGTGTATGTTGGGTAGAAACACAACATAAAGAAGGGAGTATTTGAGTAGGTCCCTAAAATTTGCTGGGAACCAGGAGATAGAAAGATATTCCCATTCCTGATGGAATTAGACCAGGAGTGGTGGCTCACACCTGTAATCCCAGCCATTTGGAGGCTGAGGCCGGTGGATCACTTAAGGTCGAGACCAGCCCGCCAACTGGGTAAAACACCATCTCTACTAAAAATACAAAAGTTAGCCAGGCATGGTGGCAGGTGCCTGTCATCCCAGCTACTAAGAAGGATGAGGCAGGAGAATTGCTTGAACCCATGAGGTGGAGGTTAGGTGAGCCAAGATCACACCATTGCACTCCAGCCTGGGTGACAAGAGCAAAACTCCATCTCAAAAAAAAAAAAAAAGAAAGAAAAGAAAAAAGAAAAGAAATTATGGAATTAAACTAAGTATGTAGAGGAACATCGCAATAATTAATTGACAAAAAATGTGGTGGGCTATTCTGAAAAGCAATGAGCCTCCTTCCCATCAAAAGGAAGCTGCTCACATCTGACAGAGATGCTGAAAAGTTCTTCACCAGGAGGTGAAGACAAAGCTCTGTATTGAGTACTTATTCCCCTTCTACAATCTCAGGGCTCAAAATGGAGAGTTAAAAATAGTAGTATGTAGATAGACAAAGATATTGTATTCATATATTATATCCATACAGACAGAGAAAAAAATAGGAAAAACTCTGCTTAATACAAAAACTTGGAAATTTTGAAAAGAAAATCACCTTTAGTGAAATTAACGAAGTGAAATAGAAAAATTTCACTCATAAAATCTTTCCAAATTTACTATCTTAAAATAACATATTACTCTCATGATGAGACTAGTGGTGGTTCTATTAACTCATGCAAACACTTTGGACATTTTCAATCATTCTGTGATAAACTATCACAGAGCACCCTAATTACCTCCAGACTGCTTTCATTTAAGGACCTTCATTGTGTTATTATTCTAATCATTTTTAAATGTCCTCCTCAGACTATTTTCTATTATACTGTTTTTCACTCTGGGATTCACATTTTACAGGCCTCCCAAAAGCTCCTCATCATCTGAAACATTGTATTTCTTTTTTTTTTTTTTTTTTTTTTTTTTTTTTTTTTGCCCGGCCAAATTTTTATTTTTTATTTATTTATTTTTGAGATGGAGTTTCGCTTGTTACCCAGGCTGGAGTGCAATGGCGCGATCTCGGCTCACCACAACCTCCGCCTCCTGGGTTCAGGCAATTCTCCTGCCTCAGCCTCCCAAGTAGCTGGGATTACAGGCACGTGCCACCATGCCCAGCTAGAAACATTGTATTTCTAATAATGTCTTTGATTATGTTGCAAACTCTTTAATCTAATCTATATGGTATTGTGTTGGTCATGTTAGCAAAGTGTTATTTGAAAGAACAAATCCCTGTAACATTCTATGAACACCAATGAATAAGGGGTTAATGATTTTTCAGCTGCATTTCTTGCTGGTGAATATGCCACAGATGAATATTTTTGAAATGAATATGAACGGTTTTAGATGAGTGCTCCTTAAATGTCACTGCGTATTAGTCATGCAAGGATCATTAAGGGGTATGAGAGGTAGGCTTGCACATTTCATCCAAGACATAGATTCTCGCTGAAGACTGTTACTGTCAGAGTTGCCAGGTTAGACTATGCTAGTAATGATTATTAATGTAACCGAAGCATTAAATGGTTCATTTTTCTCCATTTTTCTTCATATACAACAATATTTCCAAAATATTCATAAAAAAGGCATTTTTCTGCATGAGTCCTGGAGAGGCAAAGAATACAAAGTAAATAAAATGCTGCAAATATCAAAATAAATGCATGCAATGGAAATTATCTTCTACTAAAATTTAACAATAAATTAATGTGCCTATTTATAGGCATAAAATCCATTCCTGCTAATGAACCACCTTAGCTCTTTATAGAAACATGAATCACTGAGCATCTCTAATGTGTAAATGCCAGTAGGTAATAATAGGTTTTCTTACTTTTTAATAGTTATATTAGATATAAATCCCTGGTTTATAACTATATAAGTATAGTTCACCTTAAGATAACATCCAGTGCCTCCCCAAATGTTTCTATGCCTCATGAAAGACACTTCACAATCTCACAACAAAATACACTGAGTAGCAAATCATCTAGAGTTTGTTAGGATATCTAATTGCTTGAAAGAGTCTTGAGATCAATCACCAAAAATAGGTTCTTTGAAATTAGCTTGGTTGCCCCAAAACAGCCTATCTGTGTCATTGGCATATTCTCACTGCAGGAAGAGGGGACAGGTCTGGACCAGTGGTCTGAGTGAAGCCCTAACAGCTTTTCTTAAACAAACAAACAAACAAAAAATACCTTTTCCCAATACCAGGTTCCATATATCCATTTCCTTTGACTCTAAGCAAATCATTTATCTTTAATTTTTTCATCCATAAAGTAAGAAGCTTGTCATGGGGATGACAAGTCTGCTTAAAGCTTTCGATAAGGTTCTTTGAAGAAATCCAATACAATTCACTGTAAATTATAATAGGGCAATTTGAATTTAAATAATTTTTTTCTCCTGAGTAATATTAGCTACTGAGTACTCATTGTCAGTGTAGTAAATTATTCTGTAACTAGGTAAAGCTAGCCAGCAAAGTGTGAAAAGTTGCTACCAGCATCTTAACTTTGCACAAAAAACAATCACTAAAAAGTGGCAACAGCTTTTATTTGGTCAAAATATGAGTAAGGTGGAAAATAAAAGTGATTTTAAGCCTAGTTTTTAAACAATGAGTTCTTTAATTGAGTAGAAATCCTGAACGCAAGGAAAAGACAATGGTTTCTATCGTTATTACTATTATGTTTTCAGAATCCAAAGCTTTACAATATTAAAAGCTGTGATTGAATTTTTAAAAATTAAATATCATAAACAAAATTTCCTTTTCTCTGTAAGTTAAAAACTACTTTTGCCGGGCACGGTGGCTCAAGCCTGTAATCCCAGCACTTTGGGAGGCTGAGGCGGGTGGATCACAAGGTCAAGAGATCGAGACCATCCTGGTCAACACGGCGAAACCCCGTCTCCATTAAAAATACAAAAAATTAGCTGGGCATGGTGGGTCGTGCCTGTAATCCCAGCTACTCGGGAGGCTGAGGCAGGAGAATTGCCTGAACCCAGGAGGCGGAGGTTGCAGTGAGCCGAGATCGCGCTATTGCACTCCAGCCTGGGTAACAAGAGCGAAACTCCGTCTCAAAAAAAAAAAAAAAAAAACTACTTTTATAACCTGACAAAAATACAACTTCTCTCCGAAAAGTTTTTTCTGTCTCTTTAAACTATATTCATCAATCTCCTGTATATAATCAAGTAAAAAAAGTCTCCCAAAACAAATCAAATAATTAAATAAACCAGCTCTAAATATCACAACCTCATTAAATGAGTTTGAGGCAGAAGTAGCAGGGCACAAATGCATCATAAACAGTTATAGTCATAGGCCAAATAGAAGAGTAACAACTATAAAACTTACTTATGACTTCAGACACATTTTCACTAAATAATATGCTTCATTCTCATCCCCATTAAGTCCTTTAGTAAGAGTATGATTGTGAATACAATCAATAGGAGTACAAGGCCCAAGAAAATTAAATGACAGATCCAATAATCCTTTTAATATCAGTTGCAAAGTCATGATTGGAAACACACAGGCACACACAGAGGTTTGGGGCTGGCCTCATGCTTGGGTCAGCGAGTGTGCAGAAGAATTGTAACCATAGCCTCCAGCATCCTTTGCCTCAGCCAACCCACCTTCCTCATTCCTAATATCACCAGAATGAAGCCTACATGACTTTGCATCACCCCTACAGTCCCTTCAGGCTTTGTCTTCTCTTCCTGTCTCTTCAGGTTCATTTCTTGCGACTTTGCAACATATACTTCATGTTCTCACCCATCTTTCCCTGACATGTTACGCACACACAAATGCTGTTACATACAAACTTTCCTGTCTTTCTCTCCTCATTCTTCATTACTCAGAACCTTTATTCATTTTTTAAACTCACCTCAGATGATTCTTCCAGGAAGCCTTTCCTAGCCCTCCAAATCCCCAGTCTGTACTCTGATAGTACTCTATTTACTTCTGTCATAGCACTTTTCATAGTCTTCTGCTTCTCTACTTTCTCTGCAAATTGTATGCAGCTCAAGAGCAAGGACAATGTCTACCTTATTCTGGTAGCCTCAGGGCCTAGCACAGTGACTGAGACATAGTGAGTGTTCAGAGCTGGGCTCTAGTGGTACTTATAAATCGGTTAAATACCTAAAATACATAAAGTGCATATATTATGGAATTAAATACAACAAAAGGCCATTTCAAACTATGAAGTGTGGATTTTGGTGCTAACTGATGTAGGAAGACTTTCAAGAGGAACAATAATTTGAACTAAGCCTGTATACACAAAGGTGGAAGAAAGAACAGTAGTATGATGGAAGAGAAAGCCAAAAAATCAAGGGTTTGAACCTCACCTAATAGCAGGGAAAATGAAAAGAAAGAGGAAAATCTGAACAGTATAAGAATACAATATAAAACCTTATATATATTTATATGTACTACTGTTGGAACTGTAAATTAGTCCAGTGTAAATAGGCAATTTCCAGTACCAAAGCCTTAAGATACACCGCCACCATCACCACCACCACCACATTCCTGTCTCTATAACTTTCCCCACCTATTAATACAGCAATTCCACTTCTAAGAACTTTCTAGAAAAAAAGAAATAATTAAGAATGAGTGAAAATATATATGTACAATATATATTTTTAGATTATTCTAAAAATTAGCCAAAAAAGGAAAAGGAAACTAAATATCTATTAATAGGTACTCCTTAAATAAAGCTTCATGTTGCCATGTAATGAAATACCCAACTAACTATCCAACTGACATTTGAATGCTTATTTCCTGTTATAACATGATATAATAGTACTAAATGAAAATTCTAAAATGTTAAATATATTAAACCACAAAAGACCACATTTATGAAATCATTTACCATACAATTTTATTTTTAAATATATTGGCAGAAACAAATCTGAAAATATCAGAATGTATGAATGATGGAGCAACTGTGGGAAATTTTTTGTTTCACTTATTTGTATTTTATAAGTTTTTAAAAATAATAATTTATGTTTTATAATAAATTCATCTTAATTACCAGAACATTTCTTATCGACTCTAGTAAATGAAGAAGAAAGGATAAATTAAGACAGGTAAATTATTTGGAAGGAAATGCTGAGGTTATTTTAGAATTATATGTTATGTAATCATTGTTAGAATCCAATGAAATCAAAGTGAAAGGGCTTTGAAAGCTCTAAAGCAAAGTGACTGCATTTCTTGAAGCTGCTTCTCAGAAATGTTCATAGTGGCTATGTAACAAATGTTCCATAATATAATAAAGATAGAATATGCTGGGTTAAGCAAAGTTAAGTGGATTCTCATTGTAGGACTTATCAGAGATTTTAATGTTTTAAAGCAGATCTTCAAGAAATAAATATAATATGCATTGTTTTGCAAGCATATCTGACCCTTTTCTCAAAGCATATCTGATGAAAGCTAATATTTTATTGCACACACTTTGGGAGATACATTAGAAACACAATGTAGTGTTTGTTTTGAAGTCATTGCAAGCAACCATAAATACAGGCCTGGGACACTCAATCTGAGTCATCACTTTAGGTCAGGTTTTCTTAATCTCAGCACTATTAACATTTGGAGACAAAATTTTTTTATTGTTGGGGGGATGTCCAGAGCATTGCAGGAAGTTTATCAGTATCCCCGGCTTCTACCTAATAGATGCTTGTAGCCTGCCCCCTACTCTTTACTATTATCAAAAACAAAAATATCTACAGGTATTGCCAAATGTCCCCAGCAGTAATAAAGAACACTTATTTGAGGCGTTTAAGTGGTAAACTTCAGTTGATGTCAGAATCCCCAGCTCTCCAGTCTTCTTTAATACGAACTGCCTTAACATCTTGCAAAATGCCTGTCTGCTCTAGCAAATGCAGATTGTCATCATGTTACTTTTCTAAAACACTGTATCAGAAAACAACCATCTGTTAAAATGCTGTATCTCACACCATCATCATTTTATCTATATAACATTTTGATGAATGCTTAATTTTAAAAAAACAGTTACAACTTTTGCAAACAAATTAAAATACCCTCTTTTACATTAACTGCACCAAATAGGTGTGTTATGTTGGGAAAATCACTTACTCAAAGCTTTGATTCTCTTACACATCAAAAAAATAATAATGAGGTCTAGACCTCTAGCTAAAGTTATTTCTAGAGTCTATTCCAGCAATAAAAATCAATATATATCATTAAACCTCACTTTTATTATTTGGAATCCATCATGACATAAAGCATGTTACACATTAATCTTATTTTCTGGTGGCTTCAATATTTTCAGTTAGGAAAATGCTACATTTAGACACTGAAACAAATTACATTCAGAAGAAACCAAGAATTATAACTTTATACTTTGAAACTCTAATGTACAAGTAGGAAAGTTATTAGTTTATCAAAAACAATAATACAAATACACAACATGATGAGAAAGAAGACAGAACTTCAGATATATTGGAGATTTTAAAATTATAAGTAATACTATGTTAACATTAAAACTAGAATTATTGAGGCTTCATAAAAGATACAAAATTACAGCTAGTAAGAGGAATAAATTCTAGTGTTCTATACCAGTGTAGGATGACTATAGTTTAAAATAATAGATTTCAAATAGCTACTAGGAGGATATTGTCTATTCTCAATACAAATAAATGACAAGTGTTTGAGATGATGAATATGTTAATTACCCTGTTCTGATCACTATATTATATGTATTAAAAGAGAGCCTGCATAGCCAAGACAATCATAAGCAAAAAGAACAAAGCTGGAGGCATCATGCTACCTGACTTCAAACTATACTACAAGACCACAGTAATCAAAACAACATGGTGCTGGTATCAAAACAGAGATATTGACCAATGTAATAGAAAAGAGGCCTCAGAAGCAACACCACACATCTGCAATCATATGATCTTTGACAAACCTGACAAAAACAAGCAAAGGGGAAAGGATTCCCTGTTTAATAAATGGGGTGGGAAAATTGGCTAGCCATATGCAGGAAGCCATATCCACTTCCTTATACCTTATACAAAAATTAACTCCAGATGAATTAAAGATTTAAACATAAGAATTAACACCATAAAAACTCTAGAAGAAAACACAGGCAATACCATTCAGGACAGAGGCACAGGCAAGGAATTCATGACTAAAACACCGAAAGCATTGGCAACAAGAGCCAAAATAGACAAATGGAATCTAATTAAACCTAAGAGCTTCTGTACAGCAAAAGAAACATCATTAGAGTTAACCAACAACCAACAGAATGGGAAACAATAATACAAATACACAACATTTTTTTTTTGTTATTTGGATATTAGCCATGTGTCAGATGGGAAAAAATTTTTACAATCTACCCATCTGACACAGGGTAATATCCAGAATCTACAAAGAACTAAAGCAGATTTACAAGAAAAAAAATAAACAAACCCAATCAAAAGTGGGCAAAGGACATGAACAGATACTTTTCAAAAGAAGACATTTATGCGGCCAACAAACATATAAAAAAGTGCTCATCATCACTGGTCATTAGAGAAATGCAAATCAAAACCACATTGAGATACCATCTCATGCCAGTTAGCATGGTGATCATTAAAAAATCTGGAGACAGCAGATGCTGGAGAGGATATGGAGAAAAAGGAACACTTTTACACTGTTGGGGGGAGTGTAAATTAGTTCAATCATTATGGAAGACAGTGATCCTTGATGATTCCTCAAGGATCTAGAAATAGAAATTCCATTTGACCCAGCAATCTGATTACTGGGTATATACCCAAAGGATCATAAATCATTCTATTATAAAGACACATGCACACATATGTTCATTGCAGTGCTGTTTGTGATAGCAAAAACCTGGAACCAACCCAAATGCCCATCAATGATAGACTGGACAAAGAAAATGTGGCACATATACACCATGGAATACTATGCAGCTATAAAAAACAAGTTTGTGTCCTTTGTAGAGACATGGAATCTGGAAACCATCATTCTCAGCAAACTGACACAAGAACAGAAAACCAAACACTGCATGTTTTCACTCAAAGGTGGGTGATGAACAATGAGAACATTTGGGCACAGGGAAAGGAACAACATTCACTGGGCTAGGTTGGGAGGTGGAGGGAAGGGGAGGGACAGTGGGCAGTGGGAGGATGGGGAGGGATAACACTGGGAGAAATGCCTGATGTAGGTGACGGGGGTTGGAGGGAATAAAGACAGCAAACCACCATGGCATGTATGTACCTATGAAACAATCCTGCAGGATGCAGGACGTGCGCATGAACCCCAGAGCCTAAAGTACAATAAATAAATAAATAAATAAATAATAACTATGTATCTCCATGAATATGTACCATTATTTGTCAATTGAACAAATTTTTTAAAATCCAAATCTAAAATAATTAGAATCATTGATGAAAGAACTTTATAGAAAAAAATGATAAAAGAAATTTAAAATGTTGTCCAAAGAGAGGCTAAGATGAATTTTATGGCATAAATATTTCTTCACAACACAGATTATTACTATGCTATTTTAACACTTCTGATGTAGAAAAATCTTGATATTTTGTTGATTCTTCTAAAGAAGTTATTAATCATAATACTAAAACATGACTACTATGTCACCAAAAAATAATACTAAAATAGCAACCTCACTAATTTAAATGAAAAAATCCTAAACAAAACATTAGTAAATCATAAACTATAAAGAATTAAAGATCAGACATAATTGAGATTCTGTGCATGCATTCATTCATTCATTTAATAAATGCTTATTATCTATATATGAATCATAACTCTCATTACTAAAGATATATCAGCAAACAAAACAAAGATCTCCGCCTATGGAAATTACTTGATGGCAGTGAATGAAGACAACAAATAACATGCATCATAAATAAGTAAATTACACGATAGTTAGAGATGAGAAGTGATACAGGAGAAGAAAAACTAGAGTGAGATAAAGAGACCAGGACTGATGAGAATAGAGGGTCTATTGCAACTTTAAACACGGAGTTCAACAATAGACCTTCACTGCGTTGCTAGCATTTGAACAAAAACAAAAATTAAATGAAGGAATTAGTTTTGTGAATTCCTTGAGACAAAGGATCCAATTGGGCCAAAGGTATTAAGGCCTAATTATGCCTGGAAGTTTCAAAGAACAGTCAAGAGGTCAGTAGGGTGGGAACGGAGTGAAGCTGGGGAGGAGTTGGGTTGGAGAAGTAATGGGGCCAGATCCTTTAGGGTTACATTATAAAGGTTTTGGCTTTTACTTTGAGTGAACTGGGGTGACCTTGAGGGTTTGAGCAGAGTCATAACATATATGAACTACACTGTAAACGAATCACTCTGGTTGCTGTGTTGATAGCTGACTGTATTGGGAAAAGATGGGGTGAGGGTAAACAGGAGCTTATTGTGTATTCCTGGCATGTGAGTAGCTTAGGTCAGGAGAGCAGTGTGGTAGCTGCAGTGGTTAGAGTTTGGAAATATTTTGAATGCATAGCCAATGGGAGTTTCTGATGAATTGGAGAGAGGAGAGGCAAGGGTAACTTCATTGATTTTTTGCCTCAACAACTGGAAAGATGAAGTTGCCATCAACTCTAATTAGGAAGACTACAGGTTAAGCAAATTTGGAAGAGGAAGATAAAGAAGTGTTCTGAACATGTTGCATTTAAGAGGAATTTAGACTTCTAAGAGGAGGCATCAGGTAGGCAGCTAAATAAACATCTGAAGTTTGGGAACGAGTCTAAATTGGACTCTTTTTTGCAGGTCTTCAGCATATATATGTGTATATGTGTGTGTGTGTGTGTGTGTGTGTGTGTGTGTATGTGTACATGTATATGCATATATGCTTAAAGCCATGAGATTAGAACATTTCAAGGTTAGAGAAAGACAAATCAAAGACTGAATTTTGGGACAGAGCATTGTAAAGACAGAGAGAAGAAACTAGCACAGGGCAATTCCTATCAAAATTCCAATGACATTTTTTTGTGGAAATAGAAAAATGTTTCTAAACTTTGTCTGAAACTCCAGAAGCTCTTGAATAGCCAAGGAAATATTGAATAAAAAGAACAAAACTGAAAGCATCACACTAGCTGACTTAAAAATATACTACAAAACTAGAATAATCAAATCAGCATGGTATTAGCATAAAAGAAGACAAATAAACCAATGAGATAAACCAAAAATAGAGAGCCCAGAAATAAATCCACTCATTTAGAGTCAGTGAATTTTCAAGAAAGTTGCCAAGAACACACAATTAAAAAGGAATACCCTCTTCAATACATGGTGCTGGGATAAATAGATATACATATGGAGAAGAATAAAATCAGACACTTATCTCACACCATATACAAAAAATAAACTCAAAATTTATTAAAGACTGGAATGTAAGACCTGAAACTCTAAAACTACTAGAAGAAAAAACAGGGAAAAACTCCATAACATTGGTCTGGTCAATAACTTTTTTTAAGATGAACCCAAAGCACAAGCAATAAAAGAAAATATAGACAAATGGGACTGCATCAAATTAAAAAGTTTCTGCACAACAAAGCAAGGGAGTGAAAAGACAACTTATGAAAGGGGAAAAATATTTGTATGTCATATATCTGATAAGGGGTTCCTATCTAAAATATGTAAGGAGCACAAGCAACTCAATAATAAAAAAATAAATAACCAGATTAAAAAATAGGCAAAGGGTCTAAATAGCCATTTCACAAAAAAAGATATATAACTGGCAAAGAGGTATATGAAAAGATTCTCAACATGACTCATCATCAAAGAAATGCAAATTAAGACAACAATGAGATATCACTTCACACTTGTTAGAATGGCTATTATCAAAAAGACAAAAGATAAGTATTGGAGAGAATGTGGAAAAAAGAAAACCTTTGAACACCGTTAGTAGAAAAGTTAAGCAGCATAGCCATTATGAAAAGCAGTGGGGAGTTTCCCTAAAAAAAAAAAAAAAAAAAAAAAAAAAAAAAAAAAATAGAACTACCATATGATCCAGCAAGCCCACTACTAGGTATTATTCACAGAAAATAAAATCAATATGTCAAAATAAAATCAATATGTCCACTCCCATGTTCATTGCAGCATTATATTCAATAGCCACAATACAGAATCAAACTAAATGTTCATCAACAGATGAATAGGCAAAGAAAATATGTTTTATATATATATATATATGACATAGTTGCATGCTTTTTAGCCTTTAAAGAGAAGGAAATTCTGTCATTTGCGACAACATGGATGACCCTGGAAGACATTATGTTAAGTGAAATAAGCCAGTCACAAATAGAAAAATAATGCAAGATCTCATTTAAATGCAGATTATAAAAAAGTTGAACTCATAGAAGTAGAGAATGGAATGGTGGTTACCAGGGGCTGACAGAGAAAGAGAAATTGGAGAGATGTTCATCAAATGATACAAAATTTCAGTTAGATGGGAAGAATAAATTCAAGATATCTATTGTAATAAATAAATAAATAAGAAAGAAAAATAAAAAAGAAAAGAAAAGAAACCTGCAAAGGTGACTGAGAAGGAAAGAAAAAAAAAAAAAAAAAGTAGAAAGTAACCCAGGAAAAAGATGGCTGAATAGGAACAGAAGCACAGTTCCCAGTGAGGGAGATGCAGAAGGCAAGTGATCTCCATATTTCCAACAGAGGTACCAGGTTCATTTCAATAAGACTGGTTAGACAGTGGATGTAGCCCAAGGAGTGCAAACCAAGACAGGGCAGGGCACTGACCCACCAAAGAAGTACAACTGACCACATGATTGGGAACTTTACCCCCTCAGCCCTCCAGTTCAGATACTGCACTTCTCCCATGATCTTGGCAACCCACAGTCCAGGAGAATGCCGTGGGGCTGAAAAGTGCCACGAGTTACCAGCACAGATCTGAGCAACAGTTCTGGCTCACCTGGCACCACGAGTTGTCAGCATAGATCTGGGCACAAGTTTTGACCAGCACTAAGAACACCTGTGGGACAGATCTACCTGTCCCCCAGAAAAGGGGAGAGCTGAAAGCAGGGAGGTATGTGATATGGCTGGGCAGGTCACACCCCCCACAAAGACCAGCAAACTTAAGCCCTCAAACTAAAGCCCTGAAGAGTTTCACAGCCTGCACATCAGTTCGAGCTTGACCCAGTTGATAGAGCTCCATGAGGGGAAGGGCGTCCACCATTGCTGACACAAATTTCATCTCATCTGTATAAACAAAAGCCAGAGGAAGCCTACACAGCAACCAGGCTAAGTCTGAGGCAGCCAGCAGCACCTCTGCAGGAAGACAAAGGACAGACTGCCTCCTCAAGTGGCATCCTCACACCTGTTTAACCAAAAGAACACCTCATACTGTAGAACTCTGGGTGACACCTGAGGGGTACCCTTCTGAGACAAAGCTACCAGAGGAAAGATCAGACAGCAATCTTCACTGCTCTGAACCCCCTGCAGGGGATTCCCAGACAAGCAAGGTCTGGAGTGGACCCCCAGCAGTCCTACAGCAAAGGGGCCTGACTGTTACTGACTGTTAGAAGGAAAACTAAAAAAAAAAAAAAAAAAAAAAAAAAAAAAAAAAAAAAAGAAAGAAAGAAAGAAATAGCTTAAACATCAACAGAAAGGATGTACACTCAGAGACCCCATCCAAAATAACCAATTTTAAAGACCAAAGGTAGATAAATCCATGATGATGGGAAGAAACCAGCACAAAAAGGCTGAAATTACCAAAAACCTCTTTGCTAGCAAGGAAACAAAACAGGATGGAGAATGAGTTTGACGAACTGACAGAAGCAGACTTCAGAAGGTGGGTAATAACAAACTTCTCTGAGCTAAAGAAAGTTGTTTTAACACAATGCGAAGAAAGTAAAAACTTTGAAAAAAGGTTAGATGAAATGCTAACTAGAATAACCATCTTAGAGAAGAACATAATCGACTTGATGGAGATGAAAAACACAGCATGAGAACTTCACAAAGCACACACAAGTTTCAATAGTGGAATTGATCAAGCAGAAGAAAGGATATCACAGATTGAAGATCAACTCAATGAAATAACATGAGAAGGCAAGATTAGAAAAAAAAAGAGTGAAAAGAAATGAACAATGCCTCCAAGAAATATGGGATTATGTGAAAAGATGTAATCTATGCTTGATTGGTGTACCTTCATGTGACAGGGACAATGAATCCAAGCTGGAGAACCCTCTTCAGGATATTATCCAGGAGAACTGGATATTATCCAACCTAGCAAGGCAAGCCAACATTCAAGTCCAGGAAATACAAAGAACACCACAAAGATACTCCTCAAGAAGAGCAACCCCAAGGCACATAATCATCAGATTCACCAGGGTTGAAATGAAGGAAAAAGTGCTAAAGGCAGCCAGAGAGAAAGGTCACGTCACTCACAAAGGGAAGCACATCAGACTCACAGCAGATCTCTCAGCAGAAACCCTACAAGCCAGAAGAGAGTGGGGGCCAGTATTCAACTTCTGTAAAGAAAAAAACTTTCAACCCAGAATTTCATATCCAGCCAAACTAAGCTTCATAAGTGAAGGAGAAATAAAATTATTTATGGGCAATCAAATACTGAGAGATTTTTTTGCCACCAGACCTGCCTTACAAGAGCTCCTGAAGGAAGTACTAAACATGAAAAGGAAAAACCAGTACCAGCCACTGCAAAAAAGTACCAAATGGTAAAGACCAACAATGCAATGAAGAAACTGCATCAACTAATGGGCAAAACAACCAGCCAATAACAAAATAGCAGAATCAAATTCACAATAACAATATTAACATTAAAGGTAAATGGCCTAAATGCCCCAATCAAAAGACACAGATTGGCAAACTACATAAAAAGCCAAGACCCATTGGTGTGCTATATACAAGAGACCCATCTCATGTGCAAAGGCACACATAGACTCAAAATAAAGGGATTGAAGAAGACTTACCAAGCAAATGGAGAGCAAAAAAAGCAGGAGTTGCAATCCTAGTCTCTGATAAAATGGATTTTAAACCAACTAAGATAAAAAGAGACAAAGAAGGGCATTATATAATGGTAAAAGGATCAATGCAGTAAGAATAGCTAACACTCCTAAATATACATGCACCCAATACAGAAGCACCCAGATACATAAAGCAAGTTCTTAACAACCTACAAAGAGACGGAGACTCCCACACAATAATAGTGGGAGACATCAATACTATACTGTCAATATTAGACAGGTCAATGAGACAGAAAATTAACAAGTATATCCAGGACTTAAACTCAGATCTGGACCAAGCAAACCTAATAGACATCTCCAGAACTCTCCACCCCAAATCCACAGAATATACATTCTTCTTAGCACCACATCACACTTACTCTAAAATTGACCACATAATTGGAAGCAAATCACTCCTCAGCAAATGCGAAAGAATGGAAATCATAGAGATACAAAAACCCTTCAAAAAATCAATAAATCCAGTAGCTGGTTTTTGAAAAGATCAACAAAATAGACAGATCTCTAGCCAGACAAATAAAAAAGAAAGGAGAGAAGAATCAAATAGAATTAATAAAAAAAGATAAAGGTGATATCACCATGGATTCCACAGAAATACAAACTACCATCAGAGATTACTACAAATAACTCTATGCACATAAACCAGTAAGCATGGAAGAAATAAATAAATTCCTGGCAACTTGTACCCTTTCAATACTAAGCCAGGAGGAAGTTGAAACCCTGAATAAACCTATAATAAGGTCTGAAGTTGAGGCAGCAATCAATAGCCTACAAACAAAAAAAAGTCCAGGTCCAGATGGGTTCACAGCCTCATACTAGTATACATACAAAGAGAAGCTAGTCCCATTCCTTCTGAAACTATTCTAAACAATACAAAAAACGGGGATTCTCCCTAACTCATTTTATGAGGCCAATATCATCCTGATACCAAAACCTGGCAGAGACACATCTAAAAAAAAAAACTTCAGGCCACTATCCATGATGAACAGCAATGCAACAATCTTCAGTAAAATACTGGCAAACTGATTGCAGCAGCATATCAAAAAACTTATCCATCATGCTTCATCCCAGGGGTGCAAGCCTGGTTCAACATACACAAATCTATAAACATAATCCATCACATAAACAGAATCAAAGAAAAAAACCACATGATTATCTCAATTGATGCAGAGAAGGCCTTTAACAAAATTCAGCAGCCCTTTATGCTGAAAAGCCTCAATAAACTAGGTATTGATGGAATGTATCTCAAAATAATAAAAGCTATTTACAACAAACCAACAGCCAGTATCATACTGAATGGGCAAAAACTGGAAGCATTCCCTTTGAAATCTGGCACTAGACAAGGATGCCCTCTCTCAGCACTCCTATTCAATATACTGCTGGAAGTTCTAACCAGAGCGATCAGGCAAGAAAAAGAAATAAAAGGTATTCAAATAGGAAAAGAGGAAGTCAAATCATCTTTGTTTGCAGACAACATGATTGTATATCTAGAAGACCTCATCATCTCAGCCCAAAATCTCCTGAAACTGATAAGCAACTTCAGCAAAGTCTCAGGATACAAAATAAATGTGCAAAAATCGCAAGCATTCCTATACACCAATAACAGACTTAAAGAAAGCCAAATCAAGAATGAATTGCCATTCACAATTGCTACAAAGAGAATAAAATACCTAAGAATACAACTAACAAGGAATGTAAAAGACCTCTTCAAAGAGAACTACAAGCCACTGTTCAACGAAATAAGAGAGGATACAAACAGTTGGAGAAACATTCCATGTTCATCGTTAGGAAGAATCAACATTGTGAAAATGGTCATACTGCCCAAAGTAATTTACAGATTCAATGCTATCCCCATCAAGATACCAATGACCTTCTTCACAGAACTGGAAAAAAACACCTTAAACTTCATATGAAACCAAAAGAGAGCCCGCATAGCCAAGTCAATTCTAAGCAAAAAAAAAAAAAAAAAAACAAAAAAACAAAAAAACAAAGCGGGAGGCATCACACTACCTGACTTCAAACTATACTACAAGGCTACAGTAATTAAAACAGCATGGTACTGGTACCAAAACAGAGATATATACCAATGGAACAGAACAGAGGCCTCAGAGGCAACACAACATATCTACAACCATCCGATCTTTGACAAACCTGACAAAACAAGCAACAAGGAAAGGATTTTCTGTTTAATAAATGGTGTTGGGAAAACTGGCTAGCCATGTGCAAAAAGTAGAAACTGGACCCCTTCCTGACACCTTACACTAAAATTAACTCCAGGTGGATTAAAGACTTAAACATAAGACCTAACACCATAAAAACCTTACAAGAAAATCTAGGCAAAACCATTCAGAACATAGGCGTAGGCAAGGACTTCATGACCAAAACACCAAAAGCAATGGCAGCAAAAGCCAAAATAGACCAAATGGGACCTAATCAAACTCCATAGCTTCTGCACCACAAAAGAAACAGTCATTAGAGTGAATCAGCAACCAACAAAATGGAAAAAAATTTTTGCAGTCTACCCATCTGACAAAGGGTTGATATCCAGAATTTACAAAGAACTAAAACAGATTTACAAGAAAAAAACAAACAAGCCTATTCTAAAGTCGGTGAAGGATATGAACAGAGACTTTACAAATGAAGACATACAGGAGGCCAACAAACATATGAAAAAAATGCTCATCATCACTGGTCATTAGAGAAATGTGACTCAAAACTACATTGAGATACCATCTCACACCAGTTAGAATGGCGATCATTAAAAAATCTGGAGACAACAGATGCTGGAGAGGATGTTGAGAAATAGAAACACTTTTACACGGTTGTTGGGAGTGTAAATTATTTCAACCATTGTAGAAGACAGTGTGACGATTCCTCAAGGACCTAGAAATAGAAATTCCATTTGACCTAGCAATCCCATTACTGGGTGTATTTCCAAAGGATTATGAATTGTTCTACTATAAGGACACATGCACACAAATGTTCATTGCTGCACTGTTTACAATAGCAAAGACCTGGAACCAACTCAAATGCCCATTGATGATAGACTGGACAGAGAAAATGTGGCACATATACACCATGGAATATTATGCAGCCATCAGAAACGATGAGTTTGTGTCCTTTGTAGGGACATGGGTGAACCTGGAAACCATCATTCTTAGCAAACTGAGACAAGAACAGAAAATCAAACACCACATGTTCTCACTCATAGGTGGCTGTTGAACAATGAGAACACATGGACACAAGGAGGGGAACATCACAAATTGGGGTCTGTTGGGGGGAAACAGAGAAGGGACAGCAGGGAGTGGGGAGGTGGGGAGAGATAGCATGGGGAGAAATGGCAGATACAGATGAAGGGGAGGAAGGCAGCAAATCACGCTGCCATGTGTGTACCTATGCAACAATCTTGCATGCTCTTCACATGTACCCCAAAATATAAAATGCAATTAAAAAAAATAAAGATTGCTTGAAGCCGGGATTTTGAAACCAGCCCGAATAATATGGCAGAATCTCATCTCTATTTTTTTTTGTTTTTTAATAAAAAAAATTGAAAAAAAGAGTTAAATAGGACAAATAAGATCTCCTGTTCCACTGCACAGAAGATGACTGCAGTTCAAAACAATATATAGTATATTTCAAAACAGCTGTAAGAGGAGCTGCTGAATGTTCTCAACACAAAGAAATGATAAATATTTGAAGTCATAGATATGTTAATTATCCTAATCTGTTCAATATACATTGTAAATATGTATCAAAAACTCACATCATACTCATAAATATGTATACTTACGTGTCAAAAATAAAAAAAATAGAAATAAACTTAAAAAGATCGTATTTCCAAAGCAATCTACAGATTCAATGGGATCCCTATCAAATACTAATATCATTCTTCATAAAATT
Source organism: Saimiri boliviensis (assembly GCF_048565385.1). Taxonomy (NCBI): domain Eukaryota; kingdom Metazoa; phylum Chordata; class Mammalia; order Primates; family Cebidae; genus Saimiri; species Saimiri boliviensis. The sequence continues at coordinate 68,159,313 of NC_133452.1, forward strand.
AGAAAAAGCAATTATGAAACTCATGTAAAATGAAGATCCTGAAAGCCAAAGCAATCCTGAGCAAAAACAAAGTAAAAGCCATTATACTACCTGCCTTCAAAATATATTACAAGGCTATAGTAACCAAAACAGCATGATATTGGTCTAAAAATAGATATGGACTAATGGAATAGAAAACAGAACTCAGAAATAAACACACATATTTACGGTCACCTAATCTTTCACAAAACTGACAAGAAATTACTTCGGGGAGAGGACACTCTCTTTAATAAATGATGCTAGAGAAACAATAGCCACATGAAAATAGAACCTTCACTCACTGTACTTAAAAATCTACTCAACATGGATTAAAGATTAAATGTAAGCTCTAAAACTATAAAACTATGAGAAAGAAAACCTATAACAAACTCTCATAGACATTGGTCATCTAGACAAAGAATTTATCATTAAGACTTCAAAAGGGCAGGCAACAAAAACAAAAGTAGATAAATGAAACTATATTAAACAAAAAAGCTTATGCACTGCAAAAGAAATAATCAAGAGTGAAGGACAAGCCGCAGAATGGAAACAAAAAGTATTTACAAACTATTTATCCAACAGGGGACTAATATCCAGAATTGTTGAGTCTGACCAGCAACCTTGACCCAGCAATGGATGAAAAATGTATACTGACACAGGCTTGCCAGTCAATGTGTCCAGGGGACCACTACCAGAGTCAGCAGGAGCCCTCATAAGCTGGCGATGTTCATATTTAATATAGATTAAATGACAAAGGTCTCAAGTAAACATCATTAAGACCACTGACTCCCTGAGTAGAGGGTGGTTTTTCCCACTGATGTGCAAGGGTGAGTCTTAAGACCACAGAAGTAAACAAGCTGTTTAGATAAACTCCTCTACATTGCCTTGATATTTGTTTTTCACTATTAGCTCAAGGTAAGAGAATTAGGATGCCTTCAGCCATAACCTTGTTCCAAGGCTTTTGCAAAACCTTCTGGCCTTCCAAGAAAGAGTGCATTTTCTAAAATTTCTCCCACAGAATAAACTAGGAACTCAAACAGTTCTCCAGGAAATACATAATAATATGTCATTTATAAATGGGCAAAGAAAATGAGTAGACATTTCTCAAAAAAAAAGACATACGGATTAAAGACTTAAACATCAGACCTAATACCATAAAAACCCTAGAAGAAAATCTAGGCAAAACCATTCAGGACATAGGCGTAGGCAAGGACTTCATGACCAAAATGCCAAAAGCAATGGCAATGAAAGCCAAAATAGACAAATGGGACCTAATCAAACTCCACAGCTTCTGCACAGCAAAAGAAACAGCCAGTAGAGTGAATCGGCAACCAACAGAATGGGGAAAAAATGTTTGCAATCTACCCATCTGACAAGGGGCTGATATCCAGAATTTAAAAGGAACTAAAACAGATCTACAAGAAAAAAACAAACAAGCTCATTCAAAAATGGGTGAAGGATATGAACAGATACTTTACAAAAGAAGACATACAAGAGGCCAACAGACATATGAAAAAATGCTCATCATCACAGGTCATTAGAGAAATGCAAATCAAAACCACATTGAGATACCATCTCACACCAGTTAGAATGGCGATCATTAAAAAATCTGGAGACAACAGAGGCTGGAGAGGATGTGGAGAAATAGAAACACTTTTACACTGTTGGTGGGAGTGTAAATTAATTCAACCATCGTGGAAGACAGTGTGGCGATTCCTCAAGGACCTAAAAATAGAAATCCCATTTGACCCAGCAATCCCATTACTGGGTATATATCCAAAGGATTATAAATCATTCTACTATAAGGACACATGCACACAAATGTTCATTGCAGCACTGTTTACAATAGCAAAGACCTGAAACCAACCCAAATGCCCATCAATGATAGACTGGATAGGGAAAATGTGGTACATATACACCATGGAATATTATGCAGCCATCAAAAAAGATGAGTTCGTGTCCTTTGTAGGGACATGGATGAACCTGGAAACCATCATTCTCAGCAAACTGACACAAGAGCAGAAAATCAAACACCACATGTTCTCACTCATAGGCGGGTGTTGAACAATGAGAACACAGGGACACAGGGAGGGGAGCACTACACACTGTGGTCTTTTGGGGGGAAATGGGGGAGAGATGGGGGTGGGAAGGTGGGAAGAGATAGCATGGGGAGAAATGACAGATACAGGTGAGGGGAAGGAAGGCAGCAAACCACACCGTCATGTGTGTACCTATGCAACAATCTTGCATGTTCTTCACATGTACCCCAAAACCTAAAATGCAATTAAAAAAAAAAAAAAGAAAATAGCCAAATACGTAGCTGATTGCCTAGAAAGAAAAAAAAAAAAGAAAGAAAGAAAGAAATGCTGGCCTCTTTTTGACTCTCTGAAATATTATGTAAGTTTGCAATTATTTGTTCCTTAAAACATTAACTAATATATTGAAAAAAAAGACATACGAATAATCAAAAAGTATATGAAAAATAATACTAGGCATCACTACTCATCAGAGGAATACAAATCAAAACCACAATAAAATATTTAATCCCAGTTAGAATTGCTAATATTAAAAAGACCAAGGGGCAGGGGGGAAGATTCTGGCAAGGATGTGGGGAAAAGGGAACTCTTAGACACTCTTGGTGAGAATTAAAACTAGTACAGCCACTATGGAAAACAGTAAGTAGATTTATTAAAAGACTAAAAACAGAATTACCATTTTATCAAGCAATCTCACATTGGGGTATCTACTCAAAGGAAAAGAAATCAATATATGAAAGGGAAATCTTCAGTATCATGTTTATTGCAGCACTATTCAAAATAGCAAAGATACAGAATCAACTAAATGTCCATCAATGGATAAATAGATATATAAAATGTGATATGTGTACATAATGGAATACTATTTGGCCATAAAAAATAAAATGTCATTTGCAGCAACTAAGATGGAACCAGAGGTCATTATTTTAACAAAATAAGTCAGTCACAGAAAGACAAATATTGCAATTTCCTACCTATATATGGAAACTAAAAAAAATAAAAATTGATCACAGGGAGTTAGACAGTGAAAAGACAGATAACAGTCTGGGAAGCGTGAGTGGCAGAAGGAAAGGATGAACAGAAGTGGATTAAGGGATACAAACAAATAGGAAGATAGAAAAAATAAACTCAATAATAGCAGAGTAGAGTGACTATACTTAGAAAATATATTGTACTTGGGTGAGGAATATCACAAATACTCTGACTTGATTACCACATATTGTATGCATGTAACAAAAGTTCACATGCACCCCATAAATTTGAACAAATTTTTAAAAATCTGGAAGCATCACACTACCTTACTTCAAAATATAAGCCAAAGCTATAGTAACCAAACAGTATGGCATTGTTATAAAAACAGACATGTTGACCAATGAGACAGAATAAAGAACTCAGAAATAAATCCACATATGTACAGCCAACTAATTTTCAATAAATGCACCAACAACATAAACTGGGGAAAGAACATTTTCTTTAATAAGTGGTGCTGAGTAAATTCAATAGCCATAATCAGAAGAATGAAACTGAACCCCTAAATCTCCCCATATGCAAATAGCAATTCAAGATGGATTAATGACTTAAACCTAAGTCCCAAAATTATAAAGCCACTAGAATTGCTAAGACCTGAAAAACATAGAAACCTAGGACATAAATTGACAGATGGGACTACATTAAACTAAAAATCTTCTGTACAGCAAAAGAAACAATCAATAGTTAAGAGACAATCTGTTGAATGGGAGAAATTATTTGCAAACTATTGATTCAACAAGGGACGGATATTCAGATCATACAAGGAACTCAAACAATTCAAAAATAAAAAAAAAGAATAATAATCCCATTAAAAATTAAACTGTGAACAGGAGCAGACATTTCTCAGAAAAAGACATACAAATGGCCAACAGGTATAAACACACACACACACACACACACACACACACACACACAAAATGCTCAGCATCACTAATCATCAGAAAAATGCAAATCAAAACCACAGTGAAGTATGATCTTGAACTAGTTAGAATGGATATTATTTAAAAAGTAAAAAAATAATAGATGCTTCTAAGGATGTGGAGAAAAGGTGCACCTTTGGTGGGAATGTAAACTAGTACAGCTACAGGCCAATATCCCTGATAAACAAAAATATAAAAATCATCAAGAAAATTTTAGCAAACTGAACCCAGCAGCATATCAAAAGGTAAATTCAACATAATCAAGTTGTCTTCATTCCTAGGATGCAAGGTTGGTTCAATATACACAAATCAATAAATATGATTTGTCACAGAAACAGAATTAAAAAAAAAAAAAAAAGCCAGATGATCATCTCCAGAGATGTGTCAAAAGCTTTTGATAAAATCCAACATCCCTTCATAAAAAACCCTCAAGAAACTCTGTATCAATGGAACACAGCTCAAAATATTGAGTCATCTATGACAAACCCACAGCCAACATCATACTAGATGAGCAGAAACTAGAAGAATTTCCCTTGAGAAATGGAATGAAACAAGAATGCCCACTCTTTCCACTCCTATTCAACATAATGCTGGAAGTCCTAGCTAGAGAAATCAGGCAAAAGAAATAAATAAAAGGTACCCAAAGGAAAATAAGAAGTCAAATTCTCTCTTTGTGAACAATATGATTTTATACCTACAGAACCCAAAAGGTTCCTGGAACTAATGAACAACTTCAGCCAAGTTTCAGGATACAAAATCTATGTACAAAGATGAGTAGCCTTACTATACACCAATAACATTCAAGCTGCAAGCCAAACAGGAACATAATCCCACTTACAATGGCCACAAGTAAATGAAATACCTGGGACTACATCTTACCAAGGATGTGAAAGATTTCTACAAGGAGAACTATAAAACACTGCTGGAAGAAATCACAGATGAAGCAAACAAATGGAAAACATCCCATGCTCATGAATTGAAAGAATCATATTTTTAAAATGTCCATACTGCCCAAAGTAACCTATAGGTTCAATAGTATTCCTATGAAACTATCAATATTATTTTTCCCAGACCTAAAACAAAACTATTCTAAAATTTATATGGAACCAAAAATGGTCTCAATAATCAAAGCAATCCTAAGCAAAAAGAACAAAGCCTGAGGCATCACATTACCATTACTGTCAGGCTACAGTAACCAAACAGCATGGTACTGGTACGAAAATGTATACATAGACTAATGGAACCGAATAGAGAACTCACAAGTAAAGCTGCACACTTAGAACCATTTGAACTCTGACAAAGTTGACAAAAATAAGCAATGGGATAGCTAGCAAGCCACAAGCAGAAGACTGAAACTGGACCCCTAACTTTTACCATATATAATAAATAACTCAAGAATAATTTAAAAATCGAACGTAAGACTTCAAACTTTAAGAATACTAGAAGAAAACCTTTGCCATTGGCCTTGGAAAAAAGTTATTACTAAGTCCTCAAAAGCAATCGCAAGAAAAACAAAAATTGACACGTGGTACACAAACTAAAGAGCTTCTGCACAGCAAAAGAAACCATCAACAAAGCAAACAGATAACCTACAGAATGAGAGAAAATATTCTCAAACTATCTGTCTGGCAGAGGCCTAAAATCCGGAATCTATAGGTGACTTAAATAATTGAATAAGCAAAAAACAAATAACCCCTCAACAAATGAGCAAAAGACATAAACAGACGCTTCTCAAAAGAAGACATATTAGTGGCCAACAATCATTTGAAGAAAAGCTCCATATCATTGATCATTAGAGAAATGCAAATTAAAACTACAATGAAATAACATCTCACACCAATCAAAATAGCTATTATTAAAAAATTCAATGGCCAGGCACAGTGGCTTAACCATGTAATCCCAGCACAGTTAAAAGTTCAAGACCAGCCTGGCCAACATGGTGAAACCCCATCTCTACTAAAAATACAAAAATTAGCCAGGCATGGTGGTGGGCACTTGTAATTCCAGCTACTTGGGAGGCTGAGGCAGGAGTATTGCTTGAACCTGGGAGGCAGAGATTGCAGTGAGCTAAGATTACACCATTGCCCTCCAGCCTGGGCAACAAGAGCAAAACTCCATCTCAGAAAAAAAAAAAAAAAATCGAAAAACAACAGATACCTTAGAGGGTCCAGAGAAAGGGAAATGCCTACACATTGATGATGGGAATGTTAATGAGTTCAGACACTATGGAAAGCAGTTTGGATATTTCTCAGACAGCTTAAAACAGAACTACCACACAACCCAGAAATCCCATTACTATGTATACATCCAAAGAAAATAAATTATTCTACTAAAAAGACACCTACACTTGTATGTTCATCACAACACTATTCACAACAGCAAGGACAAGGAATCAACGTAGGTGTCCATCAGTGGTGGGATGGATAAAGAAAACTTGGTATATATAAACCACATAATACTACACAGCCATTGAAAAAAAGAATGGCATGATGTCCTTTGCAGCAACATGGATGCAGCTGAGGCAAGCATCCTAAGCAAATTGATGCAGGAATAGAAAACCAAATTCCACATGTTCTCACTTATAAGTGGGAACTAAACATTTGATACTTAAGAACATAAAGATAGCAACAATAGATCAATAGATACTGGGGACTACTGGAGGAGGGTAAAAAGTGAGGCAAGATTTGAAAAACTATGTTCACCTGGGTGACAGGCTTAATTCCACCCCAAAGCTCAGGATCACAAGATATACCAATGTAATAAACCCACACATGTACCCCCTGAATCTAAAATAAAAGTGGAAGTTATTTTTTAAAAAAAGCACTAGCATAACTCACTAGTTTCTAGTTATTGTTTTTTTCCTGAATCTTCCTTTAAGTGTTGCTTGATTAATAGTTTATTTCATGGCTATTTCAGTAATCAAAGTCATACTTATTGTTCATATTAAGAAGCTATAAGTTAAGTAAAAGATTCACTTACTGCTATAAATTAATGATTACAAAGTAACACTTAATTTGAAGTTCTAAAATAAATTACATATGAAAGTAATATATTCAATAATTAAAGAAACATTTTTAAAATGATTGTATTACTCTAGTTCTCTTTAACTAGAGTTAAAGAGACTCATGGACTCATTTCTGCAACCTGAGATTTCCTTCTTTGCTTTATCATATTTTGCCATGTGAACCTTAAGAATGCCACCACCTATGCATGAGTCAAAATAAAAGAATTTTTCTGCACAACACTGTGTAATGATAACACTGTGTAATGATAAAGTAAATAAAGCTCTTGACCCTGGCAATATTATAGGAGGGTGCTACAAAACGTATACCTATAACACCTCTTCTTACCTAGTGTTAGCATAACCCATCTTACCTAAACTCCACCCCACTGAATCTAAGGATACTGGTATGAATTCGCTCCCAAAATGCTATGGTTCTTAACTAAAATTCATAGTGATCCATGAGAACTGAAGATCACTAATGAATCTTGTACTATTCTATTGGATGCGTTGAACATAATTTAGTTGTCATTAGGATGTTATTCTAAAATACTTCTAATGTTGTTCTTGGCAATTTAACATTAAAGCATTTGCATTTCATATGTGTTAATCTTGTCAAGTTTACCTTATTTACTTCATGGCAATGTGAAGAGCCATATTACATGTTTACTATCTCAAAAATTGTGGTCAAAAGTAGAACATGTGAATCTTCTTTATTTGCCCTCCAGATATGCTCTCTATCCTTCTCCTCTCTCCTCTGTACCCAGGAGGCTGACCTTTACTTCTTGATCCTGCTTGGCTTTGCCAGGAGAACCACCAGCAGCAGATCAGAAAATGGAAGGAAAGCAAGATGTCGCAACCCTCCCTGTAGAGTACAGGTTAGCAGTAGCTACATTCCTCAGCCTAAATTCAGGGCTCCTGTCTGGTCCTCTCCTTCAGCTACAGGTCTCTCTGGGTTCCAGTAACCACTCTGTTTCCTGCTGAGATCCTAAGTGATACAAGTAATAAAGCAGAATGCTACTTTAGAAAATTTTCTTCCCTGCTTTCTTCCTGCTAGACTTGAGTTATCCCTTCATATACTAATCTGGTTATTAGGGAGAAACAGTTCTTTTGAGAAGTAACTACATTTCTCACTTATAGGAGATTCTAGATTCTATTTCTTTGATACATATCAAGCATCACAGTCCCCTGATTACTAAATATGACTATAGTAATGTGCATTTATTGGTCAATCATCAAATGGTTGTTGGTTTCAAACACTGAAATCTAACCTAAGCAATTTCTATGATTATTTTATGAACCCAATTACCTCAGCAATATTACCAGAGACAAAAAATAATTTAACAACAAAAAAATTATATTATCAATCAAATAGAAAAGAGCTCAAAAGCTTTTGAAATTTCTAAGACCACCTTTGGGAATCAGTGAAACTGAATAAAGCAGCTATACAGAAGTCACAATTTTTAATCAAATACAAGTCTATTAACTGTCTATGTTTACTAATGAACAGTAGTTAGGACTTTTTCTTGGTTAAGGAATAAATTAATTTTATATGTGTTTTAAGAAAATTTCTTAAACAGATAGATTTCACTACAACATGTATTTCCATCTCATGAATTTGTATCTTTACAAAATTAGATATGTCCATCTTAAAATATTTTAGTAATTACTACAACTAAATTGAAAAGAAAATAATACATAAAGCAAATAATGTCATTCTACAGCAAATTCAAATAAACATTAAATTGTTTTCCTTATAGTGTTTACTAGCTAAGTTATAAAAACTTATTTGTATAATGTAAAAATACAAAACTTGTGGAAATTGAATCTTGCAAAAATTTATTTAACTTTTCATTATGTAAATCAAAGCAGCAGCACACCTACAGCTTTGACACATGAAGATTAAGTACCCTATTTGCGTTGCTTAGTTCACTCTTTCACAAACCACAATCCTGTGAAAAATTAGAGGGGCCCAGTTCAGGTGGAAAGATAAACACTTTTAAAGCCAGAACAAATTCAACCCCAATCTACTCAAACACTATTTGCCTCACTGAGAAAGGCTAAAAGATAAAAAGATTAGTAAAGCCTAACCTATTAGAAAATGCGTTATCCCCGACACTGAAGAGAATGGCAAGAACATAAACCATCTGGACTGTGGAGGAAGCTCACAACCTCTTTCTATGTGTTGTCAGAAGTTATACCTAATAACTTTAAGGGGAAAATATTCAAGATGACCTTAAAATATGAGAAAAGTTAACAGGCATTCTCTCCTCTTGGCCCTTGGAAAACATGATGCTCCAGCTTGTAAAGTATAATTGAGCTATTAAACAAATATGACAATAACATTCTTCAGAATATAAAACAATGCTCATTTTGGAGTCACTTAAAAAGTAGTTTTTCTTACACATTGGAATCTGACTCATGATACACACACAAAAAATATTCTTACAGAAAAAAGGTATGAACATTCCCAAAATCCAAGAATATAAATTTTAAAGGCTGACAATTATAATAAATACTAAAGCTTGTGAATATTAATGTACAGATACATTCAAAAATCAATTTGGAAAAACATTTATTCTGAGAGAAAATGTTTTGAAACTTCCAATTAGAATGAATTATTCATTTTCTTTCAATCCTATGATCATGAAAAGCAAAGTTCTTGGATATTTTTCTCTTTGAATTGTACGAGAGTCACTAAAATTGTTTTATGGAGACAAATAATATTTATCATTTGGTAAGTAAATGGTTTTTGAATTTTAAATTATAGTAAAATATAGAGAAGAAAATAAAAATTATCCATAATAAGCCAACCAAAGACAGCCACTCTTTACATTTTGGTACTGATAATACATTTGATTTCTATCTTATTATTTAACATACGCCATCAGTATTTTACTATGACTTAGACATGTCATAATTTAACTATTAGAAATAACACCTTAATTTGAATACTTTTTTGGTTAAAGCTTTGTCTGCATTTTGAAAATCTCCTTAGTACTGAGAGAAGGAAAACTTTAACACTTGAGACACGTGATGGTTAAGGTTTTAGAATGAAAAGTCTTTTGTTGTCTAAAAATATTATTTATTCTAGGTTTTAGATTTCAACATTATCAAAAAAATAATAAAACATATTCAAAATACTGAACACCTCTCATAAGAACAAAGTTTATAGGATAATTGAAACAGTGTTTTAAAAAAGATTTAATTGAATATTATTTTTGAATTATATATTGGCCACTCTCAACAAAGAAATATTGTACTGGATGAAGTAAAACATACAAGAAAGACTTGATTTAAAACTAATGCAATATGGATGAGATTAAATTCAACTCCCCTGAAACAAAAGAAGAGTTTTTAGGCACTGGAATGAGCTAGTGAATTAGGCTCCTACCCTCTTTGAGAGAATGAGAGATAGAAACACTATCTTTCTTGATGACTTCATTTCAAAGGGATGACTCCCAGTTTTTTCCAGAAAGAGAGCCCTTTACTTCCTTCAGCATCACTAAAGTGTAGATTTATATCTCAAAGGGGCAAAGAAAAAATTTACAATTAAAAGTTTTCTAAAGCAAACTCCCTAAGAAGAGTGAGATCAGAGCCTGGATTCAGGAATCAACCTGTGTAAGGTCAAGTTAAAAGAAACATTAAGGCCATTTTAACCATTTTTGTCACGAAGTGTGGATATTGCCCATTGTACTAGATGGCTGGTTTTATGGACACAAAACCCCAAGAAGAAATTATCTTTCTTATATAATGACTACAATTTCCTATTTGCTTTTCTTATAACTAAATAATTAGACATTGAACGGCTGTTGTTGACTGAATCCTTCTAAAGATATGTAAATACATCCAGATAACAAGCACTTCATTCATTTTTTCTCACAATCTCACAAGTCTCAGCTACTTGAAATAAAATCCCTGCAAATGACCCCACAGGTTTGCAATGTGAGTAATAAACCTTCAGTGTTATAAGCTCTAAAACTCCGGAAGTGTTTGTTACTCAGTTGTACCCACTTCCCTCCATTCCCAACTAATTTATTCTGAAAGAATTTGTTGAAATTCACACAGTGTGCAAGAGAAGGAAGACAAACACCCTCCAACATGAAAAACAAATTTCCAGTAACTTTCAACTACAAGCACCATAAGTTATTTCTAAATTTAATTATTTAGCCCAGTAAAATCTAGAACAAAATATCTATTGTCAATAGCTAGTAATTACCCATATCTCAGAGAATAGATCTTTATCACAGAAAAAAAGAAACAGAAATAATTGTATATAGGAATAAATATGTTGGCAGAAAAAAAAAAAACACAAAATTCCATTTTTAGATTTAGAGCCAATATGTCAATAAATTACTTAAAATTTCTTTATTTTAGTACCCATGTATGTGCAAGGAAAACTTATTTTACTTAAAATGGACTGGTTTGTTTTTTGTAACAAATTTCAATACTTCTTTAATTTGTAGAAGTTTTAATTAGTTAAAATGTGAATAAAGTCTCTTAAAGTCCTTTGAAAATATCAGAAACTTTACCAATATATCTACTCCTATAGAAAACAATTATCTTAGAATATTTGTATCCAACCACATTACTAAACAATTTACCCATTTTCCTATCTTTATGACTTTAGCTTTACATAAAATTTGTATAATCTTTTGCAGAAATTTACCATTAAGAGAGTAAAAACATGCTATAAAATATTGTGTAGTAGCATAGAGACATATGCTATATGTCTATATAGCGTTTAATCAACCATGTCTTTTTAAAATCCCTTTAATGGTTTCTGGTACCTTTTTTTAGAGCCTGTTTTGATTTATTATCACAATATGGCTAGTGAGATATATAGCTTGCCCTTTAAAAAAAAACCCAAAACTATGTTTTTTAATGATCTAGGAATGGCCAACCTCTGATAAGTCCAAAACCATGGTAACCCTATGTAAAGTACTAATTATACCTTAAATTCAAGAGCATTCATCATCTTCTCCCTGAAAGCCTTTACTTTGACTGTGTCCCTATCTTTAAAAATGGCATTGTCATTGTTCCAGGTACCCAGGTTCCCAACCTCAGAGTTATTTTGCTATCACCCTCTCATAACAAAGCTCTAAATATTATTAACCCTAAATCCATTATGTTCTCTCTCCAATCCAAAACATATTACTGTAAGAACTATCTCTCTAAAACAAAATATAAATCAAAAACACAATACTGTATCACTATACACCCACCAGCAATATAAAAATTTAAAACTATGTATGTATATATACCAAGCATGTCAATAACGTGAAAAAGATTCCTGGGCCAGGTATCTCACATCTGTAATCCCAGCACTTTGGGAGGCCGAGGCAGGCAGATCACCTGAGGTTGGGAGTTCAAGACCAGCCTGACCAACAGGGAGAAACCCGTTTCTACTAAAAATACAAGTTAGCCATGTGTGGTGGCTGTAATCCCAGCTACTCGGGAGGCTAAGGCAGGAGAATTGCTTGAAACCAGGAGGCAGAGGTTGCAGTGAACCGAGATCGCATATTGCACTCCAGCCTGAGCAAAAAGAGCAAAACTCCATCTCAAATAATGATAATAATGTGGAAAAAACAAAACTCTTATACAATTCCGGTGGGAGTATAAATTGATATGTGTTTGAAAGTCAGTTTTTACTAAAGCTGAATATGTGCATATCCTAAGACATAGAAATTTCACTCCTACAAATATTTCCAAAATGGCCAAAAAGTTACACAAATGTAGCTTGTTCTCTCAGATAAGAATAACAGAAAAACAGAAGTAGTCATTTCTAACTAGACTTCTAAAAGGACACAGAAACATACTTTTTATTTCTTTAACATACTCATAACCATAATGTAATTAATAAAAAATTATTCAGTTAGATGAAATTGTAATAAGCTAGCTGAATTAAATTTTCATCTAATTATATACAGTCAATTTAACTTAACAATAAAGGCATTAACCAATAATTGTTTATTTTAGTGCCCTCTGCCCTTCCTATTGATCTTGTGACAACTGTTCAGTCCATTATAGCTGCATTCTTTGTGCTCACTCATTATTTTTATATGTTTTTCCAGTGGTTTTTCTTTTTGCCTTAATGTTTTCATTACAGTTTATTTGTAGATTAAGGTACAATATAAAGTGATTATTTTTTAGAATTTAAAAAAAATAATTTAAAAGGCTAGATTCAAAGAATAACTAATAAATGAAATGTTCTACTATAAGCAAAATTTTTATTTCTATTCTGAATAAATAAGAAACAAATTTTTTCGCAAATAGGAAACAGCATTGGTCATCATTTTGATTGTTACATCTTCTACTTTATTCATATGAATATAAAAACTCTTCCTGTGAGATCTTTTATTATTTAGTCTTGGCTTTATTCTTTATAAAATAAGGTGAATCAATAAACAGAAGATTGGTTCCCAAGAGTCTGATGCCTATAAATAACCTACTTGTCTTCTTTATTTTTAACTTGAAGCTCAAAGCATCTCTCATAGCTGGAATACATCAAATAATATTTGCTGTCATAATATATTTATTCATTAGCTTGAACTACTTGTGTTGAATGTAAGTTGCACAATTTTACACATATGAATTCCCCTAATTGTGACAGGAAATCAAATAACATATGCTTTATTGCTGTGGGATAATCCAGTATGATTTTTTTTGTCAACACATCCACTGCAAAGAATGGATTTCAGTTATATTACTTATTCTGACCACTTTTGTCTGTAATGAATCATTTTGAAAGTGCCATGACATTTTCCTCTGTCAGATAATTAATCTGTACTTCTCCTAAATACTCATTGCAACTCTATGAATCATTTTACAGCTAATAAAAGATATTGTGTAACAGAAAGCCTGGAATATGTGAAGATATGTGGTGACTGTGCACGTTGGACTTAAGGCAATACACTGCAGGCTTACATCAGGTGTCCTGTGTGCAGTAGGGACTATGGCTAGTAGTACAAAAGAATAAGCAACAATCTTTGTACTTAAAAGGGCAGTAGCTTAGGTTAAAAATAATAGTCAATTTTAGAAAGCATATAATGTTTTTTAAGACTTATTTGCTGTGGGAATCCAAAGCAAAGAGTGATTTACTTGGGGCACTTAAGAAATCACTGGAGGTAACCCATGTGTGGAGTCCTACAGGTAAATAGGGTTCTCTTGGCATGTAAGAGGGGAACAGAGATTACAGGCAGAGGAGAGCCATGGTGGACCTCCCCAAAACATGGAATCTCTAGAAAAGCAAAATGTTTTATATCCCACAAAGGATTATATTATTTTCAGTTTGTAAATCAAATAGTGGGATCAGGGCACTCTAGTAATTCTGTATTTATTTGGATTGGAGAAACATTTCAATGGGATATATCTCCTGCCAGAAAATCAAATTTATTATTAAAGCCATTAAGGCAAGGCACTTAAGCAGAACAATTAAAAAGTATGTATGTCTGATCTTTGAAAGTTGCTAAAGGGCCTTTGTCTCTTCCAATTAAAAGCTACAGAGTTAGGCCCTATGAAAGGAAAAAATACTTTCTTCTTTTAGTTTCAAATGTTTTTTTTTTTTTTTGTCCAAAACTAATATTACAGGTTCCTGTTTAATAGAGGATGGTCTTACCTATCTGTGATTTAGCCTTCACAGTCAGATGAGGGTGAAGGACAATGGAAAGGAAGGGATGCTATCTCCAGTAGCATTTGATCAGCTATTATTTCGTCAGAGTTATATATTTTTAAAAAAGAAAAACTGGCAAATTATAGCAAGTTTTCAGCTTGGACATGGTGGTTTATGTCTGTAATCCCAGTACTTTTGGAGGCCAAGGCAAGAGGATCACTTGAGGCTAGGAGTTTGAGTTCAGCCTGGGAAACAGGAGACCCCATACCTACAAAAAATAAAAATAAATTAGCTAGGCATGGGAAAGTGTTCCTCTAGTCCCAGCTACTCAGGAGGCCAAGGTGAGAGGATTGCAATGAGCTATGGTTATGAAACTGCTCTCCAATCTGGGTGACAGAGCAAGACTCTGTCTCTATAAAAACAAAAATATGGAAAAAAAAAAAAAAAAGAGCAAGTTTTCAGCAATCTCCCTTGGTTGGTATTCAGATCAGGTTATCTTTGAATCCTCCACATATCATGACCAATAATATCTCACCCACTGGAATTTCAGTGATCACTGCAAAATGTGTTTGGTATGTGAAGTTATATACTATTAGTAAAATTAAGGACTAGGGTATTGTCTTAGTCTATTTTGTGCTGCTATAACATAATTATCAAAGACTGGGTAATTTATAAAGAACAGAAATTTATTTCCTCACAGTTCTGGAGGCTAGGAAGTCCAAGATTAAGGTGGCAGGATCTGCTCTGGGCCTTCTTGCTGTGTTCTCATATGGCAGAAAGCAGAAGGGCAAGAGAGGACGAACTCTCTCTTGCAAGCCCTTTTTATAGTGACATTAATCCATTCATGAGGACAAAGCCCTCATCACCTAAATACCTCCCAAAGGCCCTATCTCCCTATATTGTTGCATTAGGGATTCAGTTTTAATATGTAATTTTGGGGGAAACATTTAGGCCATAGCAGATATTTACCCAATATAGTGTACCCATAAAATTTCTTTATTGTTCTTAAACATAAAGCTATTTTTAAAGAATAGAAATAAAAACGTTCATGATGACAAAATTTCAATGATCAGTTTCTACAGCAGGTTCACAGAGTATTCCTAAATCCAATACACTATCTACTCTTGCTGAGGATACTTATATTGGAAATACTTATGTATATACAGATGTTCAAGCCAGCACATTATAGAGTATTTCCTAAAATATTATTTCACTAATTAAAACATGAAACACTTCTATCTTTCTCATCTGCCTATCTCTAATATTACGTAATACCACTGGGTCCCTCATTCAGCCTCACTTGCCTTTCTTGAACACATTGCATAATTCCTACCTCAGGACACTTGTACTTGCTGTTTCCTCACATACAAAAATCCTCAATCAGCTGGCTCATTTTCTTCCTCTCTCCCTCCTCCCCACCTGTCTGTCAGGCAGTTTCTCTTAGAACTCAGGTGCCACACGGTAAAAAGGTCTCAGCCAAGAGCCAGTGTTAACTGCTAGACAAGTGAACAAGCCTTCAGATATTTCCAGTCCTCAGACTTTGAGCCATTCCAGCTGATGCCAATTTAAGCAGAAATAAGCTGTCTCTGCCAATACCTGTACAAATTGTGAGCAAAATAAATGTAAGCATTTTAAGCCGCTAAGTTTTAGGGTAATTCATTATGCAGCCATTGCAACTGAAACAGATTTTGATACACACATTGTCATTGTACACTTGTTATTGCATAATGTGATTATACACATGCATGTGTATATATGTCTTGTCAAAAGCAGTATTGTTTTGTCATATCAATATTCGTTTACTCATGCATTTTCCCTTTCCAGTGTTTTCCATACTTTTCTGTAGTTTCACATTTCCATCTCTGATTATTTCCATTACTTAAATAACTCTCATAGTATTTCTTTCATTTGAATTTGCTAGAGACTTTTTTTTACTTCTTGTTTTAAAAGTCTCAATTTTACCTTAATTTTTGAAGAATATTTTCACTGAATATAAAATTACGGATTGGATTTGTTTTCTTTTGGCACTTTGAAGAGACTATTTCAATGTTAGCCTAATTGTTACTCTATTGAAGATAACATACCTTTTTTTCTTCTGTTTTTAACATTGCCTTTTTTCTGGAGACAGAGTCTCCCTCTGTTGCCAGGCTGGAGTACAGTGGCTGGATCTCAGCTCACTGCAACCTCCACCTAATAGGTTCGAGAGATTCTCCTGCCTCAGCCTCCTGAGTAGCTGGAATTATAGGCATGTGTCACCACACCCAGCTAATTTTTGTATCATTAGTAGAGACGGTGTTTCACCCTGTTGGCCAGGATTCTCTTTATCTCTTGACCTCGTGATCTGTCCCCTCTGCCTCCCAAAGTGCTTGGCATTGGTAGAAACTTTCTGAATGTGTTTCAAAGTCTTTCTCAACCATTATCTCTTCAAACGTAGTTTCTGCCATAAGTATACATGTGTTGAACCCATATGTCATACATGTTCTCTTCTGTGTTTTGCATTCTTTTACTTTTTTGTGCTTCAGCCTGGATACTTTCTCTTGACCTATTTTCCAGTTCACCAGTTCTCTCCTCCACTGTAATTAATCTGATAATTCATTGACTTCTTAATTTCAGTTATAGTCTTTACAGTTCTAGAAATTCTATTTTCTTTTTTCTTATAATTTCCACTTCTACTTCTTTACCAAAATATTCACCTTCATGTTTAACTTACAAAATATATTAATCATTTTACTTTAAATTCCAAGTTTCATATTGCCATCATTCTAATATTTGAATCTTCTGTGAGTGTGTTCAATTGATCCAGGTTTTCTATTTTCTTACCTCTCAGTCAATTCTAATCTTTTGATACATCTAATTAGTTTATACTGGGTGCCACATACTTTCAGAGCTCTGAATGATGTTCCTTTCTATCAGAAAGGATTTACAATTGCTCTTGGCAGGCAACTAGGCTAGGGAGGAAGAGATCACCATATCTAATCAGAAATTGAGCTAATTCAAAACTGAGCTTCTATCATTTTGAGGGATGATTTATTAGTAGTATACCCTTACTCCTAGAGCTCAGTCCTTTGGAGTCCCAACTGAAAATTCAGATATTTACAAAAACCCTTTCTCCTTAGAAAGCCTCAAACTCTGATTTTTGTCCCCCAGTGCCTAGAGATTGCTGAAGTCTTTACTTAGCCTCCTATCCTCTAAGCCAAGTTTTTAACTTCAGTTTCTCAGCTTCCCCTATTGAATCAGTAAATGTCTCAAGGGGAAAATTGGTGCCAACTTTTATTTTAGATTCAGGGGCACATCTGCAGGTTTGTTACATGTGTTTATTGCATGATGCTGAGGTTTAGGGTATGACTGATCCTGTCACTCAGGTAGTGAGCACAGTGCTCAATACTTAGTTTTCCAACTCTTATTTTCCTCCCTCCCTCCCCTCTCTAGTAGAGCCCAGTGTCTGTTGTTGCTATCTTTATGTCCATGTGTACCAATGTTTAGCTCCCACTTATAAGTGAGAACATACAACAATAAACATTTGTGCTTAGTAGCTTATGGGTTGACTGAGTAATTTTGCTGCTCTGAGCAAAATTCAGTGGATTTTGCTAGGTTCAGTGGAGCTGAACTATGTGGCTGCTGGAAAGTCATATGGGGATAGGCTGGCCTAAGATAACCTTACTTAGGACAACTGGTCTCTCCCACTCCACTAGACCAACCTGTGGTAGCAAGACTGCAAAAGAGACAGAAGAAGAGGACAATTCTTTTTGAAATCTAGGTTCAGAGATGGCATACTACCAAAACATGGAATTGACCAAAGTCACAAGGCCAGTCCAGATTCAAGGCATGAGGGAATACACCTTACTTTTTGAGGAAAGGTCACATTGAAAAAGGTGTGGTTACAAGGAAGGGTAGAAAACTGAGACCATTTTTAAAATCAATATACTAGAGTAGTATTTTTTTTTTTTTTTTGAGACAGAGTTTCACTCTGTTGCCTAGGCTGGAGTGCAGTGGCACCATCTCGGCTCACTGGGAGCCTCCAGCTCCCAGGTTCAAGTGATTCTTCTGCCTCAGCCTCCTGAGTAACTGGGACTACAATCACCATGCCACCATGCCCAGCTAATTTTTGTATTTTTAGTAGACACAGGGCTTCACCATATTGGCCAGGATGATCTAAAACTCCTGACCTTATGATCCGCCCACCTAGGCCTCCCAAAGTGCTGGGATTGCAGGTGTCAGCCACCATGGCCAGCCCACAGTAATATTTTCTAAATCTCTTTTTTCAGTATACCTCAAGATCCTTAGAAATAATTAATGACCTCTGCCAACTTCTTAAGAATGTTCAGGTTTAATAGCATAGAAGTTTAATATTGCTTTAAGGTCTAAGGATTCATGTTCTAAGAATATGTTTACAACTGTTGCCACTTTGGATCTAATACAATCTAAAAACTAAAAAAACTTTTTAAAAATACCAAAATAATTTAGTGGAAGAACCAGAAATAAATATTTCCTTGGCATTTATTCTGACTCTCCTCAGACTTCATTGGGTTTTTTTCCTTTCTTCTTTCCTTCTTTTTATTGTTAAGGTTATAGAAAGCATTTCATAGGAGAAACTTTTAGTAGGTGTGGTAATTCTTTCATCATATTTATAAATTACTAAATCTAATAGAATAGTAAAACTTTATCTCAATTCTGAAGATTTTTATTCAATTTATGATTTTGAGGTAATTTCCTCTAAAAAAAAGCAATTAGATTCTAATAGGCTTTTCTTTCAAAGTATTGCATAATTTTGAACAAGAAATATTTTATTGTAATTGTTTGAAAATCTATGTGTGTATTAACACATCAATTAGCACAACAATTATGCACATATCACTCAAATTCCAGTACTCTTGTTTACATAAGCAAATGTAGAGAAAATTGAATATTTAAGTCTAGTTGCAATATGTCTTCCTAAGAGTGGAGTTTAGCTTCTGTAACATGCAGGAATTGATTTCTGTAGCATCTGTTGAGCACCACACAACTAGCTAAGCATGGAAGACTCAGACATACGCCTTGCCCTTATTGAGCTCACAATAGTAAAAGAAGCAGGCACATTTTTCACTAGCTATAGTACGGTGAAAATCCTGCAACAGAAAAAGTGTTTTATTCCAGCCTGGGTGACAAAGAGAGACATCATCTCAAAAAAAAAAAAAAATATAGTAATTTTTTTAAAAAAGGAGTTTAAGCTTAAATAGCATTCTTCAAGCTACCCAAACTCCATGGAAATACAGATGTAGCTCCCCACAAAGAATTAGTCCTAGCTTCATCAAGCTAATTCAACTCTTCCCTAAACCACTTTTGCCTTGACTGCCTAAATAGTTTGACTTTGCTACTATCCTTAGGACGTGGGAACACTATCAGAAAAGCATGCTCTTTACATGATTTTTGCTGCTGCCTTGTCCTGAAAACCCTTTCCTGTCCATATGTAGGCTTCCCATTATTTACCCCAGCCTTCTCATGAAGGGTGAACAAAAAGATTGACAGCAGCCAGCAAGGCCTCAGTGTCACACCACTGCAGGTGGCGGTGGTGGGGGGCATCATTCGCATTGTGTGCTAAGAAAATGGGGCCCTGCAACAAGAGACACTGTCTCAGTTTTGGCAAGGATATTAGCATGGAGTGAAGGCACTTTCTGTATATAACAATACTTTTCTTTTTCTTTTTAATGACTCATAACTATCTAATCATGAATTGTGGTCTGTAACTCAAATTCTAACAAGAATGTTGTGTTAATTGGAACTGTAATCATTTAGGATTTTGGTATAAGAATAAACTAATAAATGGGTGGGTCCAGAATCTAGAAGAAAGTCAATACTTACTATACATGTATATATATGTGTGTGTGTGTGTGTGTGTGTGTGTGTGTGCGTGTGTGTGTGTATTTATATATTTTATATATAAAAGTTGGTATTACAGTACCAACTTTTTAATATAATCTCCATTGTCATCTTTCAAATGAGCAATTTTCTCAGTCTTATTTTCTTCTCAGTAGCTATATTCTCCCATTAAACTCATCCAGAAGGTGGTATTTACTACTGCCTGCATATGACCATATCCTAAATCTACATCTTTAGAAAGAGCTCTCTCCTCAGTGCCACACCCAATTATCCTATTTTCTAGGCCTCTTGGTTTAAGTGTTCCTTATGTCCCCTCAAACACTACCTGTCTAAAATTGAGTTTATTATCTTTTCCCTCAATCCTGATCTCTTCTTGTATTTACTCCAGATTAACAGCATCACTATTTTTCTCAGCTTCCCAGGCACCCAGATTTGAAAATTACTTAGACAAAACACCCAAAGGCAATGAGTCTAGTCTGCCTCCGCCTGGGAACAACTGCCTTATTCTCCATCACCACAGTACTGATTCAGTGCACATCCTCATTATA
Source organism: Saimiri boliviensis (assembly GCF_048565385.1). Lineage (NCBI taxonomy): Eukaryota > Metazoa > Chordata > Mammalia > Primates > Cebidae > Saimiri > Saimiri boliviensis. Next base: position 68,180,333 of record NC_133452.1, read on the forward strand.
TCTTCTCCTTGGAATATAATCAGAATTTCCTAACAGTTCTTTCTGCCTGCAATCTGAAATCAACCTGTGAAAACAACAACAAAAAATCCTACTAAAATTAGCCTCAAAAGGATATCTAATCCACAGTACTATTCTGTAAAATGCTTCAGTGGTTTTCCTATTTCCCCAGAAAAAGGTTGAATCCTTGGCACAGCATTGTACATGCACACACATCATACACCACCCAGAACCATCTGGGTTTCTTCCCATATGTAACCTCATCTCCTGTCACCTCCATATACTCCTTCTGTTGTAACTGCAACTCAACATTCTATGAATGTGCCGTGTTGCCTCACATCTTTGAGCCTTTACAAATAATGTTCTCATTTGTTGCCTACAAAATTGATAAAAATGCAAAAGATTGATAAGCTGTAGAATAACAGGTATTTTTATATGCTGTTGGTAAAAGTCTCAGTTGTTACTAACTTTCTGGAAAACAAACTGGTAGTTATTTTAAAGTAAAATATGTGGTATTTCCATTTAGTGGGAGAACATATTAAATGCCAATCTTCCTGCTTCAATTTTATTTAATTAAAATCTAGGCCGGGCACGGTGGCTCATGCCTATAATCCCAGCACTTTGGGAAGCCGAGGTGGGTGGATCATGAGGTCAAGAAATCGAGACCACACTGGTCAACATGGTGAAACCCCATCTCTACTAAAAATACAAAAAAATTAGCTGGGCGTGGTAGCACATGCCTGTAGTCCCAACTACTTGGGAGGCTGAGGCAGAAGAATTGCTTGAACCCAGGAGGCAGAGGTTGCAGTGAGCTGAGATCGCACCATTGCACTCCAGCCTGGGTAACAAGAGCGAAACTCCATCTCAAAAACAACAACAACAAAAAAAAAAACCACTAAAATTTACCAGTAAGAAACATTGTTAAATAAGTGAGATTCTAAGTAACTGTCATATCATGTCAAAAAAAAAAAAAAAAAAAAAAAAAACATATATTCTTTTAACCACTGAATTTTTAAACCTTTTTTCTTAAGACTGAGATTTTTTTTTTCACTATCTTCTCCAAGAATCAGCACATACACTTTTAAAAAGCCAAAATCTTGTAACATAGATGAGAAAGAAATAGCCCTAAAAAGTGAAGCTATTACTGGAGATGGCCTTCAAGCAGTCCCATACCTCCTTGAGCCCTCATTAAAGTTTCTTTATTTTTTTATAGGATATACATTGAAGGTCAGTATGCCGTACTGAGTAAATTGAATGTGGATGCTCTTTCATGCTGGGTTGTGAGGAGGACTTGGAACAATCCCAAAAATGAAACAAGCTTACTATTTTTGAGAGAAGAAGAAACATTGTTAGTATCTTAGTGAAGTTTGCAGTTTTGCCAGCTGAGCCCTTTATGATGAGTCAGGTGGACAGCCTGAGCTGAGAAAGGTGAGTGATGGGCAGATGATAGGTCAATATGACCAGAGTGTTTACAGAGTCGGTGAGGCATCTGCCACCTCCCTGGCTTGGTATATCCAAATCCATATGTCATCATCAGATAAATGGGGAGAAAAGGAGCTGACTCTACTTGCTTTTTAAAATTCATCCCACATGTCCTCATTCACCACAGCACCCCCACTCATGGAGTGACCTACTTGCCAGTCCTTAAAACATGTCTCTTCAATGAAGCATTTGGATGTTGGAGTAACATAAAACTATTTTAAAGCAAGGTTTATGGGAAGTACACACTCCAAAATTTATCAGATCAAGTATAGATAAATTGCAGACCTACAATTGGCATCTTTTTATACTTTCATGATTTTATTAAGCATTTTCATTAATATAAATAAAAACTTCAGTTTATAGGCATTAACAATTCAGCTATGAAGAATGAGTATTTGTGCCGGGGGCGGTGGCTCAAGCCCATAATCCCAGCACTTTGGGAGGCCGAGGCGGGTGGATCACGAGATCAAGAGATCGAGACCATCCTGGTCAACATGGTAAAACCCCGTCTCTACTAAAAATACAAAAATTAGCTGGGCATGGTGGCGTGTGCCTGTAATCCCAGCTACTCAGGAGGCTGAGGCAGGAGAATTGCCTGAACCCAGGAGGCGGAGGTTGCAGTGAGCCGAGATCGTGCCATTGCACTCCAGCCTGGGTAAAAAGAGCGAAACTCCGTCTCAAAAAAAAAAAAAAAAAAAAAAAAAAAAAAAAAAAAAAAAAAAAGAATGAGTATTTGTGACAGAGATTTGCTGACAAATAACTTTTTTTTTTTTTCGATTAACCATTGTCTTCAATAGAGTTGAGGACTAGAAGTTGGCACCCTAGGAATCAAATATAAGTAGCAAATTCCCTAAGTAAGAACCCACCTTCAAATATACGCATAAAGAAAATCACATACCAATCGTACAGCTAAGTATTAGCAATACTTTTACAAGGGGAAATCAAAAGAAGAAAAAAAAGACTGCTTTGTTACTCTCAGAAAAAAACATCAGTACGTACATATACAGACACTAGTCTAAAAACAGGACTAATGCTCAAAATCACTAAATTGTGCTTAGGCGAGGAAGGATTGAAATCAATTTCTTTCTTATATATTCCTTGACTGTTTCTATTTTCAGGACCAATTTTTTTTTTTATTGTTGGTTTTTAATGAGGCCTTTATTTTTCTAAGTAGAGACGGTTTCTTTATGTTGGCCAGGCTGATCTCGAACTCCTGGCCTCAAGTGATCCACCTACCTTGGCCTCCCAAAGTGCTGGGATACAGATATTGTTTTATTGCTAATGTGACTTAGGAGTTAAGTTGTAAGTTTTTGGAACTAGGAGGATAAATCTATTACATATTTTAACTGGGGTTGGAAAAAGAAACATTCTCAAAACAATCCTTCAGACAAGCCAGCGCAATGCAGAGAAGGCCTCATTCATTTGGTTGTGGGGCTTTTGTTGTTGTTGTCCATTTCTGAATTAAGGGCCATATCTTAATCTCATATAATGAAAATATATGTCATTTTAAAATTATTCAAAAAATATTAGTCCTTGCAAACTAAACTAGGAAAATATTTTCTCCCGGATATTATAAATTTACTATTCTCAATATTTTAACAGCCATGGCATGGGACTCTCCTGTTCCTCAGTGTGGTAGGCAGAATGCTAAAATGATCCCCCTTTCTATATATGCCATGCATAATCCCCTCCTTTTGAGTGTGGGCAGGATCTATAACTATTATAGGATATCACACCTATTATTATATTACGTTATATGGCAAAGGTGAAGGGATTTTGCAGATACAATTAAGGTATTTAATAACTTAAATAAGTTAATTAAAAGGAAGATTATCTTAGGTGGATCTGAGATAATTAGGCAGGACCTTTTATTTTATTTTATTTTATTTTATTTTATTTATTTATTTATTTTTTTAATTGCATTTTAGGTTTTGGGATACATGTGATGAACATGCAAGATTGTTGCATAGGTACACACATGGCAGTGTGGTTTGCTGCCTTCCGTCCCCTCACCTGTATCTGTCATTTCTCCCCATGCTATCTCTTCCCACCTCCCCACCCCTCCCCCCTCCCCCATTTAAAAGAAGGTGGTCTAGAGATCAGAGACAGACTTCAGAGAGATCTGAGGCAAAAAAAAAAAAAAAAAAAAAAAAAAACCGCACACGCACACACATTAAAAAACCACCACTCTCCAGCTGGCCTTGAGAAACAGACAGACTGTTGTAAACAGCATTTGGAAAGAGCTATCATCTAAGAACTAAGGGCCTCAGTCCTACAAGCTCAAGTAACTTGATTTTGCCAACAGCCTGAATGAGTCTAGAAGAAGATTCCAAAGCTCAGATGAGATTACAGCCCCAGCTGATACCTTGATTTCAACTTGGCAGTACCTTAACTCATACTTGGACTCTTAACACACAGAAATGTAAAAAGATAATTTACATTGTTTTAAGCTGCTAAACTTGTGGTAATTTATTACACAGCACTAAAAAGTAATACACCCAGCAAATTGTTGGTCAAGTTTAATAGAACAGTCTTGAGTGGAGAGGACATTAGAAGTCATCTAGCCTATTTTTCATTCAATTAGTTACGTAAATACTTTTCTGATTAGAGAAATTAACTAATGTTTTCTTGTTTTTGTCTACATGCTCCATAGTTCATCATGCAGTGTTATGCAGCGTTGAGGAACTGCTCTCATAATGCATTCATTTTCTTAGACATACCCCTCATGCTTACCAATATGACTAAAACCAACATGGGCTGACAATAATATAAGAGCAAAGTATTCTACTATTCTGCATGGTACTTATTTCCAGTTAACTGGTCCAAAAGCAGGTTCAAGATTTAGCTATCCAATTTAGCTCATTAGGATGTGACCACATCCTTTGTGGGCTAGATTCTAAAAATTGGTTGTGGGCCCATTCTAGATTGTCATTTGTGAATAGAAAGGAATTTATACACTAACATAACTTCTGACTAGGAGTCAGTCAGATTATTTAGGTGCAGATTCTATATCTGCCACTAATTCATTGTGTCATTTTACACAAGACCCAAATCACCATACAAAATTTATAAAATTACATGAATTATTAGAAGAGATTCCCTGGTAGTCCTTCTAGCACAAATGTTCTAAGATCACGTTAGTTCATGTTCTATTACTTAAAGTAGGCCTGTGCCTATGCCAGCTCACTTGATTTATTTGGTGTACTCACTGGAAATATAGTTTCATGTTTATTCTCTCTAAATGAAGTGTATCAATGATAAAAACAACTCAGAGAAGTGATATGATGAACTATTTGGCATTTGCCAATCTAATATTCCAGGTTATAGTAGACAGAAAAAAATGAGAGGCAAAATGAAAGGGAACAAAAGGAAATAAGAGAGGAACTAGGAATAAGAAAAATATAGACTATAGAGACAACATTTACAAAGGGCAAAGACTGCCAACTTCTCTACCTCATCTCCATCCAGAGGAGGAATCCTAGGGACTCTCAAGATTCCCATATAAAGAGGCCTTTATGTAGAGCCTCACAATCCAAGAAAGACATGAACTGGCTTCTAGCCTATCTATAACATAATAGCCTCTCTGTAATATGAATTCAGAATGTCCTTAGAAACAACTATAAAATACAAAGGGTCTTAAAAGCATCTCAGATTTTGTCCATAAGACTCTTAAAGATTTAATCTCTGAGAGGTCCCCTGAAATGATATCACTAAGATTCTAGAAGACAGTCAATGTTTAATAATTTTCTGTCTTTAGAACAATGTTGAATAAAATATTAGCTACTGATAAATGCTTTTTCAGAACCATACTGGGAACAGTATGGTTTAATAGATCTGTTAATACCACTCAGAAAGGAACAATTCAACAATGTGCTTCATTTACTTTTTTAACCATCTGTCCCATTTAAACATCAGTAAGCATATTTTTAAGAGTCTTAAAACAAATTTTCAGACTGGCCATGAATGCTCGGGGGGCCACATGGTAACTATGACCCCCTTAATAATATCTAATTGTCCTAAAGCTCCTGGATCTTAAAAATAAGTTACCTGGGTCCTTCACAGCATCAATGTCAAATGATCTGGTAATTAAAAGGGAAACAAATGTCTTTCTCTAGTTAATAAACATTTCAATACAAAGTTCATAAAAGTTCCTCTTGATCCTGCTCCTGCCATGTGATGTGCAAACTCCCGCTTTGCCTTCTACCATGAGTAAAAGCTCTCTAATGCCTCCTCAGAGGCTGGGCAGATGCTGGCACTGTGCTTCCTGTTTAGCCTGAAGAACCATGAGCCAATTAAATCTCTTTTCCCTGTTTAGCCTGAAGAACCATGAGCCAATTAAATCTCTTTTCCTTATAAATTTCCCATTTCTTTTTTTTTTTAATTGCATTTTAGGTTTATCCTAACACTGAAAATTGGTACAAGGAGTGGGTCATTGCTATAAAGATACCTAAAAATGTGGAACTGGGTAACAGGCATAGGTCAGAAGAGTTTGGAAGGCTCAGAAGAAGATAGGAAGACAAGAGAAAGTTTAGAACTTTTTAGAGACTGGTTAAATGGTTGTGACCAAAATGCTAATAGTGATAGGTACCATGAAGTCCAAGCTACCAAAGTCTCATATGAAAATGAGAAACTTATAGGGCAAAGATAACATGATACGTCTTAGCAAAGAACCTGGCTGCATTGTGTCCATGCCCTAGGGATCTGTGAAAGTTTGAACTTTAAAATGATTATTTAGCCTACCTAGTGAAAGAAATTTCTAAGCAGCAAACCATTCAAGATATTGCCTGGTTTCCTCTAACAACCTTCACTCAGAGAGGAAGCAAAAAATGACTTGAAGTTGAAATTTATATTTGAAGGAGAAGCAGAGTATAAAATTTTGGAAACTTTGCAGACTAGCCACATGGCAGAGAAAGAAGAAGCATTTTCAGAGGAGTAATTCAAGCAGGATGTGAGCAATCACTTGCATAACTAAAAGGGAGCCATGTACTAACAGCCAAGACAATGAGAAAAACGGTCTTGAAGGCATTTCAGAGACCTTCATGACAGCCCCTCTTATCACAGGTCTAGAGGTCTAGGAGGACTGAATGATTTTGGAGGCCAGCCTCAGGGCCTGGATGCTCTGTGTAATCTTGGGACACTATTTCCCATGTCCTGGCCACTCCAGCTCCAGCTGTGGCTCAAAGGGGCCCAGGTAGAGCTCAGGATGTCATTTTGGAAAATGCAAGTCAGAAGCCTTGGCAGCCTGTTTGTAGTGTTAAGCTCGCAGGTGCACAGAATGTGACAGTAAAGGAGGTTTGGCTTCCTCTGCCTAGATTTCAGAGGATGTATGAGAAAGCCTGGGTGCCTAGGCAGAAGACTGCCACTGGGGCTCACAAAGAACCTTTGTGAGGGAAATATGGAAGAGAAGTGTGCGGCTGGAAGTCCCACACAAAGTCCCCACTGGGACATTGCCTAGCACAACTGTGGAAAGGGGGCCTCTGTCCTCCAGATCCCAGAATGGCAGATCCACTGGCAGCCTGCAACATGTACCTGGAAATAAAATGCAAGTACTCCATGCCAAACCATAAGAGCAGCTTCGGAGCTAAACCTAGTGAAGCCATAGGGACAGAGCTGCCCAAGGCTTTGGGATCCCACCCCTTGCACCAGTGTGCCCTGGATGAGGGGCACAGGATCAAAGATTATTTTGGAGCTTTAAGATTTAATGACATCCCTGTTTGGGTACTGAAAATGCATGGGACCTGTAGCTCCTTTCTTTTGGCCAATTTCTCCCTTTTGGAATGGGAATGTTTACCCAATGCGTGAACCCCCATTTTATTTGGAAGTAAATAACTTGTTTTAGTTTTTCAGGCTCATAGGTGGAAGAAATTTGGTTTGAGTCTCAGAAGGAACTTCACACATGGGACTTTTGAGTTAATGTTGAAATGAGTTAAAACTTTGAGGGATTATTAAGAAGGAATTACTATATTTTGAAATGAGATAAGGACATGAGATTTGGGAGGGACCAGGGACAGAATAATATAGCTTGGATATTTTTTCCTTCAAAAACTTAATGTTGAAATGTAATCCCCAACGTTGGAGATGAAGCCTGGTGGGAGATGCCTAGGTCATGGAGGCAGATCCCTTATGGTTTGATGCTATCCTCAACACAGTGAGTGAGTTCTCATGAGATCTGGTCATTTAAACATATGTAGGGTATTCCCAAGCAAGATGGCCTAATAGGAACAGCTCCAGTCTGCAGCTCCCAGCGAGACTTATGAGGAAGACAGGGGATTTCTGCATTTCTAACTGAGGTACCAGGTTCATCTCATTGGGCATGGTCAGACAATGGGTACAGCCCATGGAGGGCAAGCAGAAGCAGGGTGGGGCGTTGCCTCACCCAGGAAGTGCAAGGGGTCAGGAAACTCCCTCCCCTAGCCAAGGGAAGCCATGAGAGACCGTATCATGAGAGACAGTGCTATCTGGCCTAGATACTACACTTTTCCCATGGCCTTCACAACCCACAGACCAGGAGATTCCCGTGGTTGCCTATGCAACCAGAGCCCTGGGTTTCAAGCACAAAACTGGGCGGCCATGTGAGCAGACACTAAGCTAGCTGCAGAAGTTTTTTTCATACTCCAGTGGCACTTAGAATGCCAGCGAGATGAAACTGTTCACTGCCCTGGAAAGGGGGCTGAAGCCAGTGAGCCAGGTGTTCTTGCTCAGTCTACCTACCCCCAGAAAGCCCAGAAAGCTAAGATCCTGGCTTGAAATTCTCACTGCTGTCACAGGAATCTGAAGTCAACCTGGGATGCTCAAGCTTGGTTGGGGGAGGGGCATATGCCACTACTGAGGCTTGAATCCATGGTTTTCCCCTCACAGTGTAAACAAAGCCAGGGAGAAGTCCAGACTAGGTGGAGTCCACTACAGCTTGGCAAAGCCACTGTAGCCAGACTGCCTCTCTAGATTCCTCCTCTCTGAGCAGAACATCTCTGAAAGAAAAACAGCAGCCCTAGTAAGGGGCTTACAAGTAAAACTCCCATCTGCCTAGGACAGAGCACCAGGGAAAGGAGTGGCTGTGGGCAAAGTTACAGCAAATTTAAAGTTCCTGCCTGCCCTACTCTGAAGGAAGCAGGACATCCCCCAGTACAGTGCTTGAGCTCTGCTAAGGGAAAGACTGCCTACTCAAGTGGGTCCCTGATCCCCTGTACCCTTGATGGGAGACACCTCCCAGCAGGAGTAGACAGAAACCTCATATGGGAGAGCTCCAGCTGGCATCTAGTGGGTGCCCCTCTGGGACAAAGCTTCCAGAGGAATAAGCAAGTGGCAATCTTCGTTGTTTTGCAGCCTCCACTGGTGATACCCAGGCAAACGGGATCTAGAGTGGACCCCCAGCAAACTCCAGCAGACCTGCAGCAGAGGGGGCTGACTATTAGAAAACTAACAAACAGAAAGCAACAGCATCAACATCAACAAAAAGGATGATCATGCAAAAAAAACACCATCCAAAGGTCACCAATGGCAAACACCAAAGGTAGATAAATCCACCAAACTGAGGAACACAGAATGCAAAGAGGTTGAAAATTCCAAACAAAAAACAGAATGCGTCTTCTCCTCCAAAGGCTCACAACTCTACACAGCAAGGGAACAAAACTGGACAGAGAAGGAGTTTGATGAATTAACAGAAGTAGGCTTCAGAAGGTGGGTAATAACAAACTCTTCCAAGATAAAGGAGCATGTTCTAATCCAATGCGAGGAAGCTAATCATCTTGAATAAAGATTAGAGGAATTGCTAAGTAGAATAACCAGTTTACAGAAAAACGGAAATGGCCTCATGGAGCTGAGAAAACACTGGATGAGAACTTCGTGAAGCATACTCAATTATCAATAGCCAAATTGATCAAATGGAAAAAAGGATATCAGAGACTGATGATCAACTTAATTAAAGCATGAAGACAAGATTAGAGAAAAAAGAATAAAAAGGAAAGAACAAAGCCTCCAAAAAACATGGGACTATGTGAAAAGACCAACTCTACATTTGATTGGTATACCTGAAAGTGAGGGGGGAGAATGAAACCAAATTAGAAAACATACTTCAGGATATTATCTAGAACTTGCCCAACCTAGCAAGACAGGCCAATATTCAAATTCAGGAAATGTAGAGAACACCACAAAGATAATCCTCAAGAAGAACAACCCCAAGACACATGCTCGTCAGGTTCACCAAGGCTGAAATGAAAGAAAAAAAAATGTTAAGTCCAGCCAGAGAGAAAGGCGTTACACACAAAGGGAAGCCATCAGAATAATAGTAGATCTCACTGCAGAAACCCTACAAGCCAGAAGAAAAGGGGCCAATATTCAACATTCTTAAAGAATTTTCAACCCAGAATTTCATATCCAGCCAAACTAAACTTCATAAGTGAATGAGAAATGAAATCCTTTTCAGACAAGCAGATGCTGAGGGATTTTGTTACTACCAGGCCTGTCTTACAAGAGCCACTGAAGGAAGCACTAAATATGGAAAAGAAAAACCATCACCGGCCACTGCAAAAATACACCAAAACATAAAGACCAATGACACTATGAAGAAACTGTATCAACTAACGGGCAAAATAGCCAGTTAGCATCATAATGACAAGATCAAATTCACCCATAACAATATTAACCTTAAATGTAAACAGGCTAGATGTCCCAAATAAGAGGTACAGTCTGACAAATTGGATAAAGAATCAAGTCACATCAGTGAGCTGTATTCAGGAGACCCATCTCACGTGCAAATACACACATAGGCTCAAAATAAAGGGATGGAGAAAGATTTACCAAGCAAACGGAAAGAAAAAAAAAAAAAAAAAAGCAGGGGTTGCAATCTTAGTCTCTGATAAAACAGACTTTAAAGCAACAAAATTAAAAAAAAAAAAAAAGCAGAGCATCAATGCAACAAGCAAAAGCAAACCAAATGCAGCAGCACTTAAAAAACTTATCCACCATAATCAAGTCAGTTTCATTCTTGGGATGCAAGGCTGGTTCAACATATGCAAATCAATGAATGTGATCCACCACATAAACAGAACCAATGACAAAAACCACATAATTATCTCAATAGGTGCACAAAAGACCTTCAATAAAATTCAACACCCCTTCATGCTAAAAACTCTCAATAAACTAGGTATTGATGGAGTGTATCTCAGTAAACTGGATATTGATGGCATGTGGCACATGTACACCATAAAATACTATACAGCCATTAAAAAAATAAGTCATGTCCTATGCAGGGACATGAATGAAGCTGGAAACCATCATTCTCAGCAAACTGACAAAAGTACAGAAAACCAAACACCATATGTTCTCACCCATAAGTGAGTGTTAAACAATTAGAAAACACGGACACAGGAAGAGGAACACCAAACACCAGGGCCTACTGGGGAGGGACAGCAGGGGGTTGGGTGATGGGGGGAATAAAATTAGGAGAAATACCTAATATAGAAGATGGGACGATTGATGCAGCAAACCACCATGGCACGTGTATATACCTATGTAACAAACTTGCACATTCTGAACATGTACCCCAGCACTTAAAGTATAATTAAAAAAAAAAAAACCTTAATAAATTAGGTATTGATAGAATGTATCTCAAAATAACAAAAGCTATTATGACAAACCCACAACCAATATAATAATGAATGGACAAAAGCTGGAAGCATTTCCTTTGAAAACCAGCACAAGGCCTTCCATCAAGTTGGCTGAATAGGAACAGCTCCGGAGTGCAGTACCTAACGAGAACAATACAGAAGGTGAGTGATCTCTGCATTTCCAACCAAGGTACCAACTTCATCTCAATGGGACTGCTTAGACAGAGGGTATATCACACAGAGGGCAAACCAAAATGGAGGAGGGGGCATTGCCTCAACCAGGAAGTGTAAGGGGCTGAAGAACTCCCCCCACCAGCCAAGGGAAGCCATTAGGATCTTTTCTCGACGTGGCACTCTGGGTCAGACACTGCACTATTCCTACGGATTTTATAGCCCGAAGACCAGGAGATTCTCATGGGTGCCTAAAACACCAGTGCCCTGAGTTTCCAGCACAAAACTGGGTGGCCATTTTAGCCAGTGCCTGGCCAGCAAGACAGAACCACACAATCCCCTGAAAAAAAAAGTGGGGGCTGAAAGCAGGGAGCCAAGTGATCTGGCTTGGTGGCTCCCACCTCCACTTAGAACAGCAAACTAAGACCCACTGGCTTGGAATTCTCATGGACAGAACAGCAGTCTGAGCTTAATCTGGGACAGTCGAGCTTGGTGAAAAGAGGGGAGTCTGCCATTACTGAGGCAGTTCTAACCTTGCCTGTGAAAACAAAGTAGATGGGAAGTTTATACAGCAGCTGGGCAGAGGCCACAGCACCTCAGCAAGGCTTCTGCAGGCAGACTGTGACTAAACTCCCTTCTTGCTGAGTAGGTCATCTCTGAAAAAAGGCAGCAATCTGTCAGGGACTTACAAAGCCCCCACCTTCCTAGTACAGAGCACCTGGGAAAAGGGGCGATTGTGAGTTCTACTTCAGCAGACTTAAACATCCCTGCCCCATAGCTCTGAAGCAAGCAACAGAGCTCCCAGCACAGCACTTGAGCTCTGATAAGGGACAGACCGCCTTCTCAAGTGGCTTCCTGACCTCTGTATATCCTAAGAGACACCTCATACAGGAGAGCTCTGGCTGACATCTGGTGGTTACCCTTCTGGGATGAAGCTACCAGAGAAAGGAACAGGCAGTAATCTTGGCTGTTCTGCAGCCCCCATGGGTGGTTACCAGGCAAGCAGGGTCTGGAATGGACTTCCAGCAGTCCTACAGCAGAGGGACCTAACTGATAGAAGGAAAACTAACAAACAGAAAGAAATAGCCTCAATAGCAACAGAAATGATGCACACACAGACAACATCTGAGAGTCACCAACTTCAAAGACCAAAGGTAGATAAATCCATGAAGATGAAAGAAACCAGGGCAAAAATGCTGAAATTGCCAAAAACCAGAATGCCTCTTCTCCTCAAAGGGATCACAACTCCTCACCAGCAAGGGAACAAAATTGGATGGAGAATGACTTTGACAAATTGACAGAAGCAGGCTTCATAAGGTGAGTAATAACAAGCTTCTTCAAGCTAAAAGAGCATGTTCTAACCCAATGCAAAGAAACTAAGAACCTTGAAAAAAGGTTAGATGAAATGCTAATTAGAATAACCAGCTTAGAGAAGAATATAAACTAATTGATGGAGCTGAAGCTGAAAAACACAGCACAAGAACTTTGTGAAGCATATGCAAGTTTCAATAGCTGAATTGATCAAGCAGAAGAAAGGATATCAGAGATTGAAGATCAACTCAATGAAATAAAACAAGAAGGCAAGATTAGAGAAAAGGGAGTGAAAAGAAATGAACAAAGCCTCCAAGAAATATAGGATTATGCGAAAAGACCAAATCTACATTTGATTGGTGAACCTGAATGTGATGGGGAGAATGAAACTAAGTTGGAAAACACTCTTCAGGATATTATCAAGGAGAACTTCCCCAACCTAACAAGGCAGGCCAACATTAAAATCCAGGAAATACAGAGAACACAACAAAGATATTCCTCAAGAAGAGCAACCTCAAGGCACATAATCCTCAAATTCACCAGAGTTGAAATGAAGGAAAAAATGCTAAAGGCAGCCAGAGAGAAAAGACAGGTTACCCACAAAGGGAAGCCCGTCAGACTCACAGCAGATCTCTAGCAGAAACCCTACAAGTCAGAGGAGAGTGGCAGCCAATATTCAACATCCTTAAAGAAAAGAATTTTCAACCCAGAATTTTATATCCAGCCAAACTAAGCTTCATAAGTGAAGCAAAAATAAAATCCTTTTTGGACAAGCAATTACTGAGAGACTTCATCACCACCAGGCCTGCCTTACAAGAGCTCCCAAAAGAAGCATGAAACATGGAAAGGAACAACCAGTACCAGCCACTACAAAAACATACCAAATTGTAAAGACCATTGACACAATGAAGAAACTGCATCAACCTACGGGCAAAACAACCAGCTAGCATCAAAATGGCAGGATCAAATTCACACATAACAATATTAACCTTAAAGGTAAATGGACTAAATGACCCAATCAAAAGACACAGACTGGATAATTGGATAAAGAGTCAAGATCCAATAATGTGCTGTATTCAGGAAACCCATCTCATGTGCAAAGACATAGGATCAAAATAAAGGGATGGAGGAAGATTTACCAAGCAAATGGAGAGCAAAAAAAAGCAGGGATTGCAATTCTAGTCTCTGATAAAACAGGCTCTGATAAACCAGCAAAGATCAAAAGAGACAAAGAAGAACATTACGTAATGGTAAAGGGATCAATGCAACAAGAAGAGCTAACTATCCTAAATATACATGCACCCAATACAGGAGCACCCAAATACATAAGGCAAGTTCTTCATGACCTACAAAGAGACTCCCACACAATAATAGTGGGAGACTTTAACACTCCCCTGTAAATATTAGACAGAGCAACGAGACAGAAAATTAACATGGATATCCAGGACTTGAACGCAGATCTGGATCAAGCAAACCTAACAGACATCTATAGAAATCTCCATGCCAAATCCACAGAATATACATTCTTCTCAGCACTGCATTGCACTTACTCTAAAATTGACTACATAATTGGAAGTAAATCACTCCTTAGCAAATGCAAAAGAATTGAAATCATAACAAACAGTTTCTCACACCACAGTGCAATCAAATTAGAACTCAGGATTAGGAAACTCATTCAAAACCACACAATTACGTGGAAACTGAACAATGTGCTCCTGAATGACTACTGGATAAATAATGAAATGAAGGCAGAAATAAAGATGTTCTTTGAAAGGAATGAGAATGAAGACACAATATACCAGAATCTCTGGGACACATTTAAAGCAGTGTCTAGAGTGAAATTTATAGCACTAAATGACCACATGAGAATCAAGGAAAGAACTAAAATTGACACCCTAATGTCACAGTTAAAAGAACTAGGGAGCAAGATCAAACAAATTCAAAAGCTAACAGAAGACAAGAAATAACTAAGATCAGAGCAGAACTGAAGGAGATAGAGACACAAAAATCCCTTCAAAAAATCAATAAATCCAGGAGCTGGTTTCTTGAAACAATCAACAAAATAGATAGATCATTACCCAGATGAATAAAAAAGAAAAGAAAGAAGAATAGAATAGATGCAATAAAAAATGATAAAGGGGTTATCGCCACTGATTCCACAAAAATATAAACTACTGTCAGAGATTACTACAAACACCTCTATGCACATAAACCAGTAAATCTAGAAGAAATTGATAAATTCCTGGACACTTACAACCTCTCAACACTAAACCAAGAAGAAGATGAATCCCTGAATAAACCAATAACAAGGTCTGAAGATGAGGCAGCAATTAATAGCCTACCAACCAACAGAAGTCCAGGACCAGACAGGTTCACACTCAAATTCTACCAGACGTACAAAGAGGAGCTGGTACCATTCCTTCTGAAACTATTCCAAACAATACAAAAAGAGGGAATCCTCCTTAATTCATTTTATGAGACCAGTATCATCCTGATACCAAAACCTTGCAGAGACACAACTAAAAAAGAAATTTTCAGGACAATATCCGTGATGAACATTGATGCAAAAATACTTAATAAAATACTGGAAAACTGAATCTAACAGCACATCAAAAACCTTATCCATCAAGATCAAGTCAGATACATCCCTAAGATGTAAGCCTGGTTCAACACATGCAAATGTATAAACATAATCCATCACATAAACAGAACCAAAGATAAAAACAACCTTTAACTTCAGATGGAACCAAAAGAGAGCCCACATAGCCAAGACAATCCTAAGCAAAAGAACAAAGTTGGAGGCATCACGCTACCTGGCTTCAAACTATACTACATGGCTACAGTAATCAAAACAGCATGGTACTGGTACCAAAACAGAGATATAGACCAGTGGAACAGAACAGAGGCCTTGGAAGCAATGCCACACACCTACAACCATCTGATCTTTGACAAACCTGATAAAAACAAGCAATAGGGAAAGGATTCTCTATTTAATAAATGGTGTTGGGGAAACTGGCTAGGCATATGTAGAAAACTAAAAGTGGACCCCTTCCTGATACCTTACACTAAAATTAACTCCAGATGGATTAAAGACTTAAATGTAAGATCTAAAATCATAAACACTCTAGAAGAAAACCTAGGTAATACCATTGAGGACATAGGCATGGACAAAGCCTTCATGACTAAAATACCGAAATCAATGGCAACAAAAGCCAAAATTGATAAATGGTATCTAATTAAACTAAAGAGCTTCTGCACAACAAAAGAAACTATCATCAGAGTGAACAGGCAACCTACAGAATGGGAGAAGTTTTCAATCTATCCATCAGACAAAGGGTTAATATCTAGAATCTACAGGGATCTTAAACAAATTTACAAGAAGAAAATGAACAAGCCCACCAAATTTGGCAAAGGATATGAACAGACACTTTTCTAAAGAAAACATTTATGTGGCCAACAAACATATGAAAAAAAAGCTCATCCTCACTGGTCATTAGAGAAATGCAAATCAAAACCACAATGAGATACCGTCTCATGCCAGTTAGAATAGTGACCATTAATAAATGTGGAGACAACAGATGCTGGAGAGGATATGGAAAAATATTAACACTTTTACACTGTTGGTGGGAGTATAAATTAGTCCCACCATGGTAGAAGACAGTGTGGTGATTCCTCAAGGATCTAGAACTAGAAATATCATTTGACCCAATAATCCCATTACTGAGTATACACCCAAAGGAGTATAAATCATTCTATTACAAAGACACATGCATATGTATGTTTATTACAGCACTATTCACAATAGCAAAGATTTGGAACCAACCCAAATGTCCATCAGTGATAGACTGGGTAAAGACAATGTGGCACATATACATCATGGAATACTATGCAGCCATAAAAAAGAATGAGTTCATGTCCTTTGCAGAGGCATGAATGAAACTGGAAACCATCATTCTCAGCAAACTAACACAGTTAAAGAAAATGGAACATCACATGTTCTCACTCATAAGTGAGAGTTGAAGTGACAACATATGAGCATAGGGAGGGAACGTCACACATCACGACCTGTGGTGGGGGTGGGGTGGGAGGCAAGGGGAGAAATACCTAATGTAAATGACAGGTTGATTAGTGCAGCAAACCACCATGGCACATGTATACCTATGTAACAAACCTGCACATTCTGTGCATATATCCCAGAACTTAAAGTATTAAAAAAAAAAAAAAAGTGGCACCTCCGACCCAACATTCACTAGCTTCTGCTCCCACCATGTAATGTGCATGCTCCCCCTTTGTCTTCCACCATGAGTAAAAGCTCCCTGAGGCCTCTCCAGAAGCAGAGTAGATGCTGGTGCCATGCTTCCTGTACAGGCTGCAGAACCATGAGCCAATTAAACCTGTTCTCTTTATAAATATTTTAAAGTTCATGAAAGATATGATTGACATAATTTACCTATGTAGGGTTCTTATTAAGGTAAAGAATAAGGCAAGAGAGAGGTCTAATGCACAGATCCTAACAATATTCTAAATAACTAAGACAAAAATTTTGAACCTTATAATGTCAATCAAAAACATAATTCAATAGAGGGGAAGTTGTTATTTCCCTCAGATTTCAGCCTAGCACTCCATAGCAGACAAAAGTAAGTGCTATATTGAGAAAGTCTTTTGTGGAAGAAGGTGCTAAATCTCCAATTACATCTCAACAACAACAACAACAACAAACCTCACTAGTTGCTCATCACAGAAGATGACACACATTTTGAGATCAAAAGTCAGCCACCATGTATACAGTGCATGGTGCATATAGCAAAAGAAAGATTTTTTAAAAAATCTATCCTATACTCTGTGATAATGTAAGCTTGATAAGAAAAATGATAGAAAAGATTAATAAATAGCATAGCTGTATGCTCATAGTTAAAATTAATGATCTTCACAGTTGTATTCTGACACCTCATGGATGCCCCAAATTGTCCATTTGAAATCTACAAAGTCTCATGTTGTAATTTGAGATCACAAGATAAAAGAATTAAGTATAAAATAATTTTGCGGCCACGCTCGTGGTTGTCCCACCATGGCACTATCGCAGGGGCTGCCCCGGGAGTTGGCTGAGGCGGTGGCCAGGGGCCGAGTGCTGGTGGTGGGCATGGGCGGCATTGGCTGCGAGCTCCTCAAGAACCTCATGCTCACCGGCTTCTCCCACATCGACCTGATTGATCTGGATACTATTGATGTCAGCAACCTCAACAGTTTTTGTTTCAAAAGAAACATGTTGGAAGATCAAAGGCACAGGTTGCCAAGGAAAGTGTACTGCAGTTTTACCCGAAAGCTAATATCGTTGCCTACCATGACAGCATCATGAACCCTGACTATAATGTGGAATTTTTTCGACAGTTTATGTTGGTTATGAATGCTTTAGATAACAGAGCTGCTCGAAACCATGTTAATAGAATGTGCCTGGCAGCTGATGTTCCTCTTATTGAAAGTGGAACTGCTGGGTATCTTGGACAAGTAACTGCAATCAGAAAGGGTGTGACTGAGTGTTATGAATGTCATCCTAAGCCGACCCAGAGAACCTTTCCTGGCTGTACAATTCGTAACACACCTTCAGAACCTATACATTGCATCGTTTGGGCAAAGTACTTGTTCAACCAGTTGTTTGGGGGAGAAGATGCTGATCAAGAAGTATCTCCTGACAGAGCTGACCCTGAAGCTGCCTGGGAACCAACAGCAGCTGAAGCCAGAGCTAGAGCATCTAATGAAGATGGTGACATTAAACGTATTTCCACTAAGGAATGGGCTAAATCAACTGGATATGATCCAGTTAAACTTTTTACCAAGCTTTTTAAAGATGATATCAGGTATCTGTTGACAATGGACAAACTGTGGCGGAAAAGGAAACCTCCAGTTCCATTGGACTGGGCTGAAGTACAAAGTCAAGGAGAAGAAACGAATGCATCAGATCAACAGAATGAACACCAGTTGGGCCTGAAAGGCCAGCAGGTTCTAGATGTAAAGAGCTATGCACGTCTTTTTTCAAAGAGCATTGAGACTTTGGGAGTTCATTTCGCAGAAAAGGGGGATGGAGCTGAGCTCATATGGGATAAGGATGACCCATCTGCAATGGATTTTGTAACCTCTGCTGCAAACCTCAGGATGCATATTTTCAGTATGAATATGAAGAGTAGATTTGATATCAAATCAATGGCAGGAAACATTATTCCTGCTGTTGCTACTACTAATGCAGTGATTGCTGGGTTGATAGTATTGGAAGGATTGAAGATTTTATCAGGAAAAATAGACCAGTGCAGAACAATTTTTTTGAATAAACAACCAAATCCAAGAAAGAAGCTTCTCGTGCCTTGTGCACTGGATCCTCCCAACCCCAATTGTTACGTATGTGCCAGCAAACTGGAGGTGACTGTGCGGCTGAATGTCCATAAAGTGACTGTTCTCATCTTACAAGACAAGATAGTTAAAGAAAAATTTGCAATGGTAGCACCAGATGTCCAAATTAAAGATGGGAAAGGAACAATCCTAATATCTTCCGAAGAGGAAGAGACAGGGGCTAATAATCATAAGAAGTTGTCAGAATTTGGAATTAGAAATGTCAGCTAATGGACATTTTTCATAGTCTCCTCACTATGGATGGCCTTGGCCAGGCCCCTGCAGGTGGCCTGACAGAGCAAGAGCTGATGGAACAGCTGAACACTGTGAGCTGGCCCCACCAGCTCCCTCGTGGGGCTTTCTTCCCAGCCCCTCACCCCGAATCTCCCTCACCAGCCTCCACTCGGCCTCCAGCAACACCTCCTTGTCCGGCCACCGCGGGAGCCCGAGCCCCCTGAAGGCTGAGGCCCGGAGCCGTGGGGGAGGCAGCTTTGTGGAACGCTGCCAGGAACTGGTGCGGAGTGGGCCGGAGCTCCGACGGCCACCCATGCCAGCCCCATGGCCCTCTGCTGGTCTCGGCACTCCCCTCATGCCTCCCAAGATGAAGCTCAATGAAACTTCCTTTTGAACCACACAGCTGCCATGATACCTTGGGATGCCCTGGTCCTGGGGTACTCAGGTACCTCCCTTGCCCTGTGGGAGCCCTGGGTTCAGGGCCAGGGCCTACTTGGAATAAATAGTCATTGTTACTAGGTCCCCACCTTCCCTCTTTTCTGGAAGCCAAAGTCAACCTCCCCAATAAAGTTCTCACTGCTAAAAAAAAAAAAAAAAAAAAAAAAAAAAATGAAAAAAATGAAATGAAAAGTAAAAATTGCCAGGTGCAGGGGGGCATGCCTGTATTCCCAGCTACTCAGGTGGCTTAAAAAAAAAAAAAAAAAAAAAAAAGAAATGTCAGCTGGCTTCAAGAAGATGACTTCCTCCAGGACTATACCTTATTGATCAACATCCTTCATAGTGAAGACCTAGGAAAGGATGTTGAATTTGAAGTTGTTGGTGATGCCCCGGAAAAAGTGGGGCCCAAACGAGCGGAAGATGCTGCCAAGAGCATAACCAATGGCAGTGATGACGGAGCTCAGCCTTCCACCTCCACAGCTCAAGAGCAAGATGGTGTTCTCATAGTTGATTCGGATGAAGATTCTTCAAATAATACTGGTGTCAGTGAAGAAGAGAGAAGCCGCAAGAGGAAATTAGATGAGAAAGAGAATCTCAGTGCAAAGAGGTCACGTATAGAACAGAAGGAAGAGCTTGATGATGTCATAGCATTAGATTGAACAGAAATGCCTCTAAACAGAACCCTCTTACTACTTAGTTTATCTGGCAGAACCAGATTATTTGTTATGTCCTTTGTTCCAAAGGGAAAAAATTGACACTAGTGACTTGAAAATGATTCTGCTCCCTTTGAAAGCATTCATTTTGCTAAAGCTGTTAGACACATTGCAGTATTGCTGTTTTGAAAGTAGGAATATAGTTTTAAAAATCCTTTGAACAAAGTGCATGCATAACCAGTCATGATATAAAACAACACAGTGCATGTTGCCTTTTTAATGTAAATACCCTTAGGTATCATTAGTTTCAAAATATTGTGATTTAGTAAAGTTTATACCTGGTTATAAATATTATGCCTTTATTTTTGGCTAGAAGAAGAATTATTTTTAGCCTAGATCTAACCATTTTCATACTCTTAACTAACTGAAACAGATTCAAAGAAGTATCAAGTGCTATGCATTGAAATTTGTTTTAAAATGTTAAATGGCACTATGTATATTAATGTAAAACAATGTTAATTTACTCAAGTTTTCAGTTTGTACTGCCTGGTATGTCTGTGTAAGAAGCCAATTTTTGTGTATTGTTACAGTTTCAGGTTATTTATATTCGATGTTTTGTAAAACTCAAATAACGACTATACTTATGGACCAAATAAATGGCATCTGCATTCTTGTTAAAATAATAATAATAATAATAATTTTGCAAGCCATTTTAAATTTATACACAGTAAAAATCACATATATATGTATACACGTATATGTGTGCATATATTATATGTAATTTGTAATTTTCTATAAAATGCTCATCTTTCATACCCTCATGTTAATCCTTAAGACTAAAATTTTAATTCTTATAAATTGAAAGGAAAACATCAAATTGAGGTTTGTGTGTTTGTGTGTGCATACACAAATGTATGTATTTTCTAGTTGCAGCAAGTCTGTCCAAACAGTAAATTATGCAGCAAATCACATTTTTTCAGGTGTGGCACTGGGAAACTTAGTTATTAGTTTTGGTTCAATGCTTGTAGCCTTATAAACAAAGGCACTCTATTGTGTGCACATTTAAAAAGCAATTTCATAAACCTGAAATGCCAGCAGTTTCCCATAAATATTGCTGTAATTATTTTAAATCACCTAATAATATTCCAGGAAAAAAAGTGACTTACCTATGTTATGCCCAAGTCCACTTTACAGAAAACAACAGCATGGCCTAGAGCTTGGTGATTTTATTCTTTGTTTTCATTTTTGTTTTTTAATCAAGATATCTGTCATTTACTGTTACGGTTTTCAAGAAGCCATCTTTAAACAGGCATAAAAAAATCTTTCAATGGATTTAAAAAGTACTGACTAATGTGAAAGATTAATAGACTAGGGAGATATATGAAAGGCATCTTTTGTGGGCTCAAAATCTCTAATCTGAATCATATCTACCAACATAGGAAATCCTGAGAGGTTATTTGACATTCAAATTGACTATCATTTCATTGTTAGCCTGTATACAGGTTCTTTCAGAAATCCTATTTTCACAAGTGAAAATAATCAGAAAATACAGTCTATGCAAATATTTAAAAAACTAAAATAATCACCTGCTAAAGGCTTTTCGCATAAAAGTATCAAAACTTCTGAATAACCAAATACATATTCATACTCAAAACAATAAACTATTTTGTTGTTTATGAAGCATTTTTATTACCTGGGTTTATAGCTACAGTGAATAAAATATATTTGGATGGCATTTTTGTGCTATGCATTAAGATCTCACCTACAATCATTATCATTATCTGCACTTTTCATAACAAGTTACATTTATAGGTTCTAGCTATGACACTTGGAGTTTGTAGTGTTTAGGAGCCCAACGAACAAACTGACCCATCTTTCAACCTGAGGATTCATGGTCAAGATGTCCAAAGTAAACAAAATGAAATTCCTCAATCTTAGTAAAAAAAAAAAAAAAATTTAATACTGTTGTCCTCTGAATTCTTTTAATTTTGTTAGATATTTGAAATTTTTCATAATAGAATGTTGCAAGAAAGATCAAATAAAATTCTATTCATATGGTTCAACCTAATAGTATTCCTTAATTCTATACCTTTGAATTTCTGAAAGTAGATTCCTAAAGCTTCCCTGACTTGATCCCAATTAAACTGGACATTTCATTGACCAATGTCCCAGATCCTAGAGCAGGAATGACAAATATATGATACACACTCTGCCACTCACAATCTTCTGTGTGAAACACAACAGTGAAGTTGAGTAAATAGGGCCTCCGGGCACCTCCAGGAAAACATCCTCCCAGTTGACTACCTTTGTTTGTAAACATAAGCCACCCAAAAGTTCCCTATGGTCATGTGGCCTCTAGTTATCAACATATACACCATCCAGGATTTTCTCTAGGGCCAATACTGCAACTTCAGCCCCAACCCCTGGGAGTTCTGATGTTTCTTTTTTTTTTTTTTTTTTTTTTTTCCACCTAGTTCTCAGTGTTTCCATTCTCTCAAACACACCACCTATAGTCTGCATAGTCCCTTCAGCACAATCCTCCAGGATTTTCCCAGTTTATTTTTCTTTCTTTTTTATAATCTTATATAAAGCCATAATTCTCCACCAGTTTCAAGATCCCTTGGCATGTCTGTTGATCATGAGTACTAGATCAATGCTTTCCTGCATGTAGATACCAAAGAGTCAATCGTGTAATCTATTTTGAGTGGTGACAGTTCATGGTTCCAAAATGACTACATGCAGTGGGAAAGGATATCACTAGGAAAATGAAAAAACTAGAATGTTTATTAAACATTCAGTCAACTTTTACTAGCCCTTACTATGAACCAAAATTCTACCATGCTAGCCAGTAAAAAAAGTCAGCTTGTCCTCACAGGCCTGTGATGACTCCCAATGAATTCCAATGTAAAGATGTTTTTCTTTTTGATTAAGTAAAAGCTTCCATTTTTCAATGTTTATATTCACTATTAATTTTCTATTACAGAAAGCTAAGATATGGCTCTCTCATACCAGAGAAAACACAAAGACATGTACCCTTGCCCCAGTATCATTACGTTTTTTTCTTAAATCATATTTAGTTTGCATTTTTCTAAAGAGCTGATCCATGTAATGCATTTTTGTTACATTTTCTTTTTCATACAGCTTTTCGGTTTTAAGATTATATTTTCAGGAAAAGTTTTGAATCTTCAAATCTTGTGATATTTGATCTGTTTGTTTTGTTAGTCATCTGAAGTAGACCTTATCTCTGATCTTAATAACCTGATTAGCCCCACTTCTCAACCTTAACAGCTTTTGAAGATTCATTAACTGTACATAAGGAAGTTAACCATCCAGGGTCTCCTAAATCATAATTTGCCCTTATTATGCTGGAAAAGAGTACACATTTAACTGAAAGACTAAATACATTGTCTTGTTTATGTGCATATTTCCTCCATTTTATCAGGAGATATTTTATTGCTAAACTTACTGAATTAAAATTACCCACATTTCCCTGACTATTGCCGACCAGGTATCTAGGAAACTCCAGAAATCCTGCAACTCTCCTTAGAAGATTATTCCTACTTCTGGTGCAACCCCATGTAAAGAAGCACCTGAATGCTTATAAAAAGCAAAACACTTATGTATTGCTTTATTTACATTAACAAAAAAAAAGCCAAGTCAAATCATTTTGTAACTCTCATCAAGCTTTGAAAACCACAAGCACGCAATGAGGGAATTACAAGGAAAAAGTCTATATTGAATTTAAAATTTGTGAATGATAACATAAGAAAATACAACACCGTTAAATAGATGTACATTAAATAACGCTAAATTTATAGTATCACTGAAAGAATTATCAAATTTGTTAAAAGTTCAGTGTTTTAGCCAGGCGCGATGGCTCAAGCCTGTAATCCCAGCACTTTGGGAGGCCGAGGCGGGTGGATCACGAGGTCGAGAGATCGAGACCATCCTGGTCAACATGGTGAAACCCCGTCTCTACTAAAAATACAAAAAATTAGCTGGGCATGGTGGCACATGCCTGTAATCCCAGCTACTCAGGAGGCTGAGGCAGGAGAATTGCCTGAACCCAGGAGGCGGAGGTTGCAGTGAGCCGAGATCGCGCCATTGCACTCCAGCCTGGGAGCCTGGGTAACAAAAGCGAAACTCCGTTTCAAAAAAAAAAAGTTTACTGTTTTAAAAGTACACAGTAATTTGGACTGGGTCAACCTGCTTATATAAACAAGTAAGTTTTTGAATGCAAATATATAATTTTGCACACAAAAAAATCTTCAAATACCTTGAAAAAATTCTTCCTAAATAAAGCTCCCCTTAGTTATTTTCCTATATGTGTATGTTTCAAATAATGTTAAATCTAACTTTGTCTTGTCTACTTCCTTGTAAGCATGAATCTTCAATCATTAAAGTCTATATTTATAACACCAAATCAAAATAGCATGGTTTTAAAATAAAATATTTTAACAAATTTATGTATCAACTATTCAGACTTCTCTGTTTTCAAAATTACATTTCGTTTTTCAGTTTGAAAAGCAAAACATAGAACCTTACATATTTACTAAGTAAGACATTAGAAATAACTGTATGCTTTCATTATGTCCAAAGTTATCAGAATTACAAATCCCATATTGTATTTATAGATAATTTCTTCTAGACCTATTACTGCAAATACCTCACCTACTGTGAGAGAGTTTACTAGAATGTAATCTTGTATTCAAAACCGTGTTTTTCTGTGGTACAAACTTTGAAAATATTAGTATTTTCTCCAATATGAACTCAACACAGTAAAAGAAAATAAAGCATGTGGCATAATTCTGTCAGGAGGGAATCAAAGTCATCCTACACAGTAAAGACTCAGCTATATGAGTGGTGGCTCAGGCCTAAGAACCTACCCAGAAGGTTCAAATTGCCAGGTACATAACAAATTGGCAAGAAGGAAGAAGGAGGAAGAAGAAGAAAGAAGGAAGGAGGAAGGAGGAAGAAGCGAAAGAAAGAAAGAGAGAGAAAGAAGGGGGGAAGGAAGGAAGGAAGAAGGAAGGAAAGGAAGGAAGGAAGAAAAAAGAGAAAGAAAGAAGAAGGAGGAGGAAGAGAAAGGCAAAAAGGAGAAGGCAGTTTCTGACAAGCCATCTGTACATATATTATACATCTTTTGTACAGCTTTGAACTTCAACCAACCACAGACTAAAGATGATAAACTTAACTTTGTCAAAAAAAAAAAGTTAGAGGATTTGAATGAATAAGTGCTCAGCTACTCAAAAAATGCTCATTAACTCTGGTTTCCCCACAACTATCTAATCCTAAATCCTAAAACTGAGTATATTAATTGGTTCTACAGGCTTCACTAGCAGATACACATTTATGCTAAGTCCTAAATCTAACCTGACGGGAGCAAGTAATATAACTTGTGTCGCTGGTACATTCAACAAAGGTATAATTCTGAGTTGAGATCTAGTAGCTCAGCCACAGCTGTAAGATGTTTGGTCACTTTGTTGCCCAAATCACCCCTACTGCCAGGTTTAGTTTCCTTTATATATGATAGATCTGGAACCTGGAATATGTCTTTAAAGTGAAGTTACTTCCCCTAATGTGGTATACATACCAGTGGGCAGGATTCTGCCAAGCCCTGTAGTCCGCTGTTGCAGAATTCCAGGTCTTAACATATTTGACACCTAAACACAAAAGTCTGCAATAAGTTGAGGAAGCAAGAGTTAAATGAGCATTCTAAGAAATTAATGCAATTATTCTAAAGATTTTTTTTATAAAAGGAAGAATTACATGTACCTTACAAATAACTCATTTCAAATGTATAGATAGGGAGAGAATAAATAAAAAATATATGAATGAGGTTTCTGCTCTGGCCATGATGGAATAAGTGTTCATACTTAGCCTTCTACAGTAAAGAACTAGAAAATGGGACATGATACATGAAACAATTCTTATCAGACATTGAATAATAAGCAGCTCAGTCTATAAGAAATTCACTTAAATGTAAAAACATGGACAAATTAAATGAAATGCAGAAAATAAGACAAATAATGCAAAAACTGGAGAGGCTATCTTAACATCAGATGAAATAGACTGAAGAAGAACAATTATTACCAGAGTAAAGAAGAATGTTCGTAATGATAGATGTCAACTGAACAAGAATACAACAAACTTAACTGTGTAAAAACTAGTAACAGAGTTTCAAATAGATATATCAGGAACTGGCAAAACTGATAACAATAAAAAAATCTGAAATTAAAGTTAGAGACTACGATACTCATTTTTAAAGATTGTGGCAACAAGTAGAAGGATATTATTAAGGATACAGGAGGCATGAAAAACAATATCAATCATCTTAAACTAATTTTTATTTTTAAAAATTTCTACTATAATCTCAAACACATGCCCAGCCAAACAAACAAAAAAAAAAGAAAAAGAAAAAGAAAACAATTCTAGACACAAAAGTAGTATGTATATACTTGTGGGCAGCAATAGCCGCCATTTTGTGATCTGTTGCGGTTTGCACAAGTTAAGTTTCAGTTCCTATTTTCCTGCTGATAAGTTTCAGTTTAATGTTTCCTGCCACAAGTTTCAGTTTAATGTTTCCTGCTGACAAGTTTCAGTCTTTGTTTCCTCGCTGATAAGTTTCAGTAATGTTTCAGTTTCTGTTTCCTGCTGGTAAGTTTCAGTTTTGAAACTTAGGAAGGCCGGAATTTCCCAACTGCAAGCTTCCTTTGCCCCACCTCTCTGCCTGAGCCTATTTAAGCTGTGAGCTCAGCAACAATAAACGAGACTTGATTGGACTCCTGTCTTGTCTCCATTCTTCAGGTCTCCTGCCCATGCACCCCCACTCCCTCCCTTCGAGCTCCTGTTGTTGTCCTGCAGGTTGGGACATATACTGTATGATTCCACTTATATGAACTCTAGAAAAGCCAAAAACTCTAGTGACAGAATATATATCAGTGATTATCTAGGTATAGGAATGGCAGAGGATTAACTCAAATGTTTAGGGATGGTGGAAGTGTTCTATGTCTTGGTGTAGTGAAAGTTACACAGGAGTATAGATTTTTCAAAGACCACTAAACTGTATACTAGTGGTGCATTTATTATATATAAAACATACCCGAAATAATATTAACAATATAATTAAATGATAGGAAAATATAAATTATTAAAATTCTGTTTAAAAGGTGCTGTTACCTATATAAATATCAGACAAAATGGGTTTTAAAGTTAAAAACATTACCGGAGTCAAATTAGATATCAGGAAATTAAATGTTTTTGTTTGTTTGTTTGTTTGTTTCTTGAGATGGAGTCTCACTCTGCTGCCCAGGCTGGAGTGTAGTGGCGAGATTTCGGCTCACTGCAACCTCCACCACCCAGATTCAAGCAATTCTCCTGTGTCAGCCTCCTGAGCAGCTGCGATTACAGGAGCACACCACCACGCCTGGCTAATTTTTGTAATTTTAGTAAAGATGAGGTTTCACTATATTGGTCAGGCTTGTCTCGAAATCCTGACCTCAAGTGATGCACTCACCTCGGCCTCCCAGCAATTTTATATTTTATCCATTTAAAATTATAATGGCTTCAAAATATACAAAGCAAAAATTGGCAGACCTATAAAAACATATAAGCAAATCCACACTCATGGTAAAAAAAATTTAACTCATCTTGCTCAATAGAAAACTGACAAAAATCTTTAAGGATATAGAAGTATCAGTGTGACTAATATATATATATACCATTTTAACAAACATACAAAATACATATTCTTTTCAAACTCTTAGGAAAACAGTTACAAAAACTGACCATATTTTGGACATAAATTGGGAATCTAGCAACATGAAAAAAGAATAATATCTTACTACCAAGTGCGATTTATCCTGGAAATGTAAGGCTGTCTAAACATTCAAATTTCAATCAATGTAATCTATCATATTTACAGATGATTTAAAGAAGAAAAATGATGTGATCATCTCAACTGATACAGAAAGATAATTGACAAAATTCAACATTCATGCATGACCTACTAACAAACTAGTAATAGAAGGGAATTTTCTTAGCCTGGCTAAAAGCATCTGAAAGAAATCAGCTCATATTATACTTAATGACAAAACACAGAAAGCTTTCACTTAAGATTGTGAACAAATCCTGAATGATTATTTTTAGAAGAGGATAAATGGTAAATTTCTCAAGTTTTTTCCTGTATTTAAATGTCTTTGTTTTTCTCTGATACTTTACTGTTTGATTTGTTATATTATATTTCAACAAATTTTAGAGGAAACATTTGTCTCCATATATCAACTTCTGGAACTCTCCTCTTTCTTCAGGGTCCCAGCTTTAAGCCTTTTCTCATTTTCCCATCCAGGAAAGACCTCTTCATTAAGTGATTTCCCACTATCTTGGTTAATTCTTTGATACTAACAGTATTCCATGGTATGCAACAGTGACCTTTGTAATTCCTTCTCCCTGTTCAGTTAAAAGTCCCTAGAAGACAGAGACTTTATCGTTACTATCGTTTCTTAGCAACACCCAGCTAAGCCCCTGTATAAAGCTGGTAACCAATTAATATTTCTTTTTTCTTTCTTTTCTTTTCTTTTTTTTTTTTTTTTTTTTTTTTTTTTTTGAGACAGAGTTTTGCTCTTGTTACCCAGGCTGGAGTGCAATGGCACGATCTCGGCTCACCGCAACCTCCGCCTCCTGGGTTCAGGCAATTCTCCTGCCTCAGCCTCCTGAGTAGCTGGGATTACAGGCAGGCGCCACCGTGCCAGCTAATTTTTTGTATTTTTAGTAGAGACGGGGTTTCACCATGTTGACCAGGATGGTCTTGATCTCATGACCTCGTGATCCACCCACCTCGGCCTCCCAAAATGCTGGGATTACAGGCTTGAGCCACCGCGCCCAGCTCCAATTAATATTTCTTAAACAAAATAGAAATTTGCTGCTGAACATTAGCGAACTGGAGAAACGTTTCACCTGGCCTGTGATTTAAAGCACTGGATCTACTCATTGCATTCACTTAGGGCACCTTTTGCTGTTTAGTGCACCTTCTGCTGACATAGTTGTTAAAATTCAAATGAGGCATTTATTAACTGCCACTCAAATCCTTTTTACAGGCACCTAGTGCTTTAGTGGTTTCACATAACCAAATAACTATAGCGGTTAAATAAAGCAAATATGACACTTTTCTAAACAGAATAATATAATTAACAGTATCTCTTCGTTTCCCATTGAAATTCAAAAAGCTCTGTTAGTTCTCCTATCAAGGGGAATTACTAAACTGATGCCTCACAAAATTGTGTACTATTAGAATCCAAAGCCTAATTATGGAAGCGTAGGAACAGGTAATAAAATTTTTGCCTCCATTTATCTCACAGATGGTAAGGTCGATAGTTTTGAGAAGTTTGTCAGAAATGAAACTCAAAAGCTGAAAGAAAAAGAACATTTATTTATAATGAACTTCAACTAAAAACTCAGTGTCTTGTGCCAACACATTTCCAAATACACTTTTTAATTACTGTTCTAGGGCACAGATTTTTTTAAAAAATGACAAAATAAGCAAATGAAAATCAAGCCTCTCACCAATAACATGGTATTTCCCAAAGTGGAGAGATCCATGCTCATTATCAGTAAATATTCATTTTCTTCTTTTTTTCCACAGCTGGGGGTCTCACTCTGCACTCTGTTGCCCAGGACGGAGTGCAGTGTTGCAGTGGTGTGATCATAGCTTACTGCAGTCTCAAACTCCTGGGCTCCAATGATCTCCTCCCACTCAACCTTTCAAATAGCTAGGACCACTGGTGTGTACCACCATGCCTGGTTAATTTTTGTTGTTTTTTGTAGAGAGAAAGTCTTGCCTTATTTCATTTTCTTTACATGTGATATTGGAATCCTACTGACCTATGTAGGTAGCATATGTGTTTAAAACTAGTTAAATATATTAAATAACTATGCACTTCATGTACTTAGGTTTGTGCCTTGCACATGGCCTTTTGATAAGATTAGACAATAGTTACTTTGTTAATAAAGACCAGACTATTTGGGGGAAGAGGAAAATGAAAAGATATCCAGTTCTTAGCACAATGCATGGCACCTGGTAATCACTCCACAAATATCTGTAGAAGGAAAGAAGAGAAAGAGGGAGGGAAGGATGGAAAAAAGGAAAGAATGAATCAAATAAACAAATCTTTCAAACTCTATGCAAAATAGACGCTTTGCAGTTATAAGTATAAACAAAGATGAATCAAAAAGAAAAGCAACTATTTAGAATGAAAGCAAATTCTTCACATAAGCCATAAATCTATTGCTGCAATTTTATTTCTGATTCCTGTAAATGATAACTTTCCAAACTCAAACAAACCTGCATGGTTTGTTTCATTAAGACCTTTTATTCCATGTCTTAGACTTCCTCCCTTAATCATAAGATTTTTTTTTTTTCGTTTCTTACAGGTAGCTCAACAAAGCAAATTTTTGGATCTACCTCTTACCTATCACTACTGCACAAAATAAATGGTGTTCAGCATGTTCTTACTCGTAAGTGGGAATTGAACAATGAGAACACATGGACACAGGGAGGGGAACATCACATACTGGGGCCTGTCGGAGGGTGAGGGGCTAGGGGACGGATAGCATTAAGAGAAATACCTAATGTTAATGACAGGTGGATGGGTGCAGCAAACCACCATGGCATATGTATACCTATGTAACAAACCTGCACATTCTGCACATGTACCCCAGAACTTAAAGTATAATTTAAAAATAAATAGTATTCATGAAGATCTTATTTTCTAATAGCATAAACTATTTTATTTAATTGAAATTTTATAGTTTTATTTGTCTCAACCACTTGCCTTGTGTCTTTAAAGCAATCAGGAATAATTTTATAATAAATTTGATATTACCAGAAGTTAAAGAGAAATAATGCATTACTTCCCCTTATCCACAGTTTTGCTTTTCACAGTTTCAGTTATCCAGGGTCAGCTGCTATCCAAAAACAGATGAGTATAATACAATAAGATATTATGAGAGACAAATCACATTCACAATGTTTGTTACATTATATGGATATAATTGTATTACTGTATTGGTTATTGTTTTTCATCTCTTACTGTGCCTAATTTGTTAATTAAATTTTATTAGAAGTATGTATAGAAAAAAACAGCATATAAATATATATAAATATATATAAGCTAGACCCTGAGCAGGTTATATAGTTCAAAACTGTCCACTGTTTCAGATATCTACTAGGAATCTTGGAATGTATCCCCTGAGGGTAATGAAGGCTGCTGTATGGACAAAGAATTTAGAGAGAAATGGGGGCCTTCTGGGTATAGAACTAGGAAAGTGATACCTCTTAGACAGAAGGTCCTGTCAGGGATGTTTATCTGAGGTCTTCTTCCTACAGCTTTGATACTGAAAGTCCACATAGCTATTTGTCTGACCTAAATGCAATTCCTCAATAGACTTTTTTTTCTTTTGAGATGAAGTCTTTCTCTCTGTTGCACAGGGTGCAGTGCAGTGGCATAATCTCCACTCACTGCAACCTCCGTCTCCAAGGTGCAAGGGATTCTCCTGCTCAGTCTCCAGGATAACTGGGATTATAGGCGCAAGCCACCATGCCCAGCTAATTTTCTGTATTTTGGTAGAGATGAGGTTTCACCATGTTGGCCAGGGTGGTCTCGAACTCCTGACCTCAAGTAATCCCCCATCCTCAGCTCTGCAGAGTGCTGGGATTACAGGCGTAAGCCACTATGCTGGCCCCTAAATAGACTTCTTTGAAGAATAACAAATATAATGCACAGAATGGCAAAATTGAATATTAGCAGCATCTGTAGCATTTCATAGGTCTATATTTACCTTTTGATAGACATTACATTCTTGTGAACTTAGGGACTGTGAGCTTTGCTCTGGGGCTGATGAGGGCTGAATGACCAAGCCATCCAAATTTCAGAACTGCCGTAAAAAGAAAGGAAATCATGAAGTATAGAGAAGTAACAATCAGACTTTCTTGGCCATCAATCCAAAGGGCAATTTGTGTTCTTTACATATTTTTATCTTAAATATTTCACAACAAAGCTTTTTAAACTTTTAAAACTTATACCTTGTCACATGTTTGGAAGAAAATTATCACTTTCTGTAACAGTAGAAATCAATTCAATTGTACACATCAAAAAATAAACTGTAACTTTGTCCAAAAGTTTATTTTAATAAAAAACCTGCTGTTGTTGATCATTACATGTCATCTTTCAAAAGAAGCTGTTTTCTAATGAATGGGATCCCAGATGCCTAGTGCATTTTCAGGACAGAGAAAAGTAGGGATGTACCTTTAGCTTTGTTAGATTTTTGCTACCCCTGAAAAGACCTTTCTGTCCACAAAGCAGTGCTTTTGAGTTTCATTATGTTTATGGAAACAAAACGAAATAATGTGTCTGAGAGTCTATTAATAAGGAAAGTAAATAAAATAACTTTAAGATCAATTTTTGGAGTGTATGATAAAACTTTAAATGTCACATTAATTATCTTACAAATTAGAATATTATAAAAGAAGCATCGGATAGGGTTTATACCTAAACCGTATAGAAAATAAAACAGGCTTGCATCAGAGCCTTTGTTGAAATATTTCAAAATGATGTTTATTTTCTAAATAAAAAGAAAAATGTTAGATATACTAATGCAGGATTTTTTGCTCCTTAGTTCAGTTAAAATCCAGGTTTTTGTCTAATGACCAGAAATAATTAGAAACACAGACACATTAAAAGTCAAGGAGAGCAGAATTTATTAAAAGAAAGCTCTCAGAAAAAAAAGAGGGGGTCCTGCCAACAGGCTTCCACCTCACAGCTTGAATACCAGACCACCACACATAAGCTGAAAAGGCCAGGCTCCTCTCAGCTGCATAAGGTGCAAATTCCTGGTTATTCCATCCCACTATCCCAGTGTGCAGGTGGGTCCCCAGTCCACTGAGGGTATGCCCAAACAAGGCCCTGGGCAGGTTCCCTCATCTGCACAAAAGCAACTGGTGTAAACACTTGTGGGATGGGTCAGAGATTCTCTGGGTAACCTCCTTATCTGCCTCCTGCATCTATCATTCCCCTCTCTAACTGCCATTAGAATAAGGATAAGGACAAAGACCAATATTAACTGCTTCTTGATGACACGGGGCAGTGTTTGGGGGAAGTGTCAGTCAGAGCTCCCTCAGAAATCTATCTAAGCATCCCAGCAAAAGGGGCCATCTGAGGCTCCAGTTGCAAGACTGTTTGGAGTTTGATGGCCCAAAGGCAAGAAGAGACAAACCCAACTTATTAGAAAACACATATCTAAACAAAACAAGATGGGGGGTAAGGACAGCTCAAATATCCCAAAGCCTTTACCAGTTTGCACAAGGAGAGGGAGGCCAAAAGCCTGACTGGTAAAAAATAAATAAATAAATAAAAGTTTACCCTTTTGCTGACATGTCAGGGTCCTGGCTTCCCTTACCCCAAGCCCAATCCTAAGCCAAACAGTTTAAGGTTTGGGAAGTTAACTTTTCCCAGTTTGGAGGATGTATACAAGGGGACTGTCTCATAGCACAAAGACAAAATTACCTGTTTATGAAGAGAAGACAGAGGAGGAAAAAACAAGATAATTTTTTCAAACGTTTCCTGGGGTGCAGGATACACTCAAAAGGAGTACAGACTGAAGACGAATGGCTACTCATCTAGAAAGAGGGAAGCAAGTATCACTGGTTCCTTTCTTTTCCTGGAGTACTTAAGTGAGAGAGAGTAAGATGTCCTTTGTTTCTTCTGTCCTCATATCCCCGAGCCCCAGTGACTGCAAAAGGGTGTTGCCCAAGGCTGTCAAAGTAGCTTTCACCAATGTTAACAGGAGGGCCTAGCAGTGGGAATATCTACTCTTCCTCATCTTCACCCTACCTCCCCTGCTCTCAGTAGCCTTTGAGTTACCTAGACTTCATTTATGCCGTGAATACTAGCATAACCTTTATCCATGAAATGGGAGGCTTGTCTTAATTGGCAGGAATTAGGCATGGTCACCTATGCAGTATCTTTTACCAACATATTTATTTGTACAATCCAGAAATTATCAGGACCAAAACTGCAGCAATGCCAAGACATTTACTGGCAGCTTTCCTTTTACCCAAAGGACAAAGTACTTGAGATATTGCTTGTATGCCTAAAGAGGCATCACACAAGCAAAGCCCCAACCCCTACTTCCTTCATCTGAGCAAAGAAACCTGTTTACGTGCACAGTGCTTAGTGGCTGGGACTCTCCAAAGCAGTGGAAATTTAGATTTAATCTAATGTATGTAGGTCTGTGTCATGATGGTGAATTGAAGGTGTCATGATTTAGCTGGTTTCCCTGCAACATTCCTCTCAGGAGCCCACATTTGTCACACCACATGCCCCAAAGAAATCAGGTGCTCTGGGATGTCTACCTGGAATACATCTTTGCCTCCTTTCCTGGATATGGGCTCCAGTAACCACCTGGGGTTTGAAATCACAAGCAGGTACTTCTGCTTCAGGCTGGTCAGTACAGCATGCTTTTCTAGTTCTACAGCCTCATTAGGAGTTAAGCCTTCCGGCTACTGCAAAGTTTCCCCAATGTCAGTGAGTCCTGCTATCACTTCCATCTGCCTTTGGATTCCTCAGACCCAGTTTTTTTTCGTCCCCTATGGCTTTGACCCAAAGTTTGAAATTTAGTTTGAAATTTAGTTTGAAACAAAACTGTATCTCAAGGGTTTTGCATAGACTCCTTGTCATAAGCCAAATGCTAAGGCAAAGCTGTGGAATTGAGTCATCCTATGAGACAGAAAAGGATGTCCTGTGGCATGCTCAGATAAGTGGTGGCTACAGTTATGCTTGCTAAGATTTGTTGCATAGGATTTGGCTTCAGTTAGCTCCCTTAGTCTTACTTTCCAAAAAGGAAATCTCTGGTTGCTGGATACCTTATTTATTCGCATTACACAGAAGGATTTTCAGGAGAATTGCTCAGAATCAAAATATTGATCAGAGTTTTGCATTACTTATCCCTTTTGTTTCTTCTGAACTGCAGCTGGAAATCACTGGTTGGTTCACATGTATAAGCAGGGTTAGTCTAAAACGTAGGCAAAAAACTTAAAAACAACCGATGGGTCTGGAATTTAATAACAAATATATAATTACTTTTGAAACTTAATTACTCTCTCGCTGGTCTTCATTTTTGCTAAAAATAAATCAAGATAGGACTGAGTTGTTTGCAAAATTGATTTTAATCTTATACTTGGCCTGATTATTTGGGTAAAGTGAAGCAAGAATAATTACTTCTACATAGGCCTTTTAGATTGGCTTTGATGGAACTCTGTTTTACAAAGAATCTCAAATAGGACTTTCTAAAGCTAACCAGCCATGGGTTTGTATCCTCAAATACCTATGAGTTGGGTAAACTTCTCTTTTCTTGAGGTCTCAAGAATATAGGTTTCCTGGATATGTTAGAAAGTGACATTCTTTACTAACCACAGGTTGAACCCTGCACAGGGACTGTGTAGATAAGGTATGAAGCCAGTTTTCCCAAGAGACTTTTATCAGCTCTGCAAGTCAAGCTTGACTCATTAAAGGGAAGAATACCATTCCAATCAAAGCCTTGGTAAAACAACCAGTTTCTCCAATTGTATCCTGTCGCAAAAGGAAATAGGTTCTTACTACACTGATGCAAACAACTATAATTTCATAAGTTAAGAATACTCACAATCAGTTTCCAAATTCTGGAGAAGCCAGAGAGAGACAAATATGCTCCAAATTTTGCTCACAGGAGTATAGCTTACTCAATTATTAAAGGCTGTAAATAGGTCAGAATAAGTTTCCTTGACTCTGAAAAGCCAAACAAGCATCAACAATGTTCCAAGCAAAAGCCAAAAAGATTACTTCCATTTTCTATTAGTTTAGGCCATTCAATTAACTCGTGTTTTGCTTGATATTCATGAATATTTCAGCCCTTCATGCGTCTAGTACATTTTTCCTTTATTCCAATGTCATAATATCCAAAGTTATTTTAAAAACTGCATTTGAGAGCATCTGTCATAGTTCTATAGCTGATTATAAACCATTGTTTGAAGAGTATTAAAACAAGAAAACATTGAATAACAAAATGTCCAGGGTAGTTATAGTCAAAAACAAAATTGACAAAGAAATTGATTATCTCTGTGGTTTACTATAACTTAACAACCTTAATTGTGATTGATGGCATATACGCAGACATTAGAATTTTAGAAACCCCATATACATTACGAACATGTGTTAATATTATTCACTAAAATATAACCTGAAGAATATTAAACATCACTTTTGCAATCCCATTTACCTAAATATGTCAAATAATCCTGTTTACCTCTCTTCTAGATGCTCCAGGGGCCCTCTGTAGCATCCAAAACTAGGAGTCAGGAGAGACAATTTTGAAAGTGAAGTTTGGTTTTGGGAAGTCTGTTAAATATGTTAAAGGTTTAAAACACTTGATGTTATTAAATAGAATTCCAGATTATCATAAGTTATTTGTCAAATTATGACTCAGAAATTTTTAAAAAAGCAAAAACATTTCCTAACCCTTTTTAATTTGGTCAATGTTCACACAAAGAATGTTTTTCAATATTAATTTTTACAATCCTTCCACAACTTGTTTAAACTTTTACCTTTATCATATGTAATTCAAAACAATCCTTTAAACCTAGGCAAAAATTTACATTTTGACAACATCTTCATTTTACAAGTAATCTTTAAGGCTATTTTCATTTCTCAAAGATTAAAGTCATAGGAACTAAAAGGTACCCCAGTTTTTCTCTTCCTTGTAAAAAATGTTTGATACAAGCACTTAATCATCTTTAAGTCAACTAATTAGATTTCTCATTTATAGACATCACACACATAACACATATAGAATTACACAGACAGGCAGAGGAAGATCCAGTAGCTACAAGATTTTTTGTTTGCCAACCTCCTAATTGAGCTATTGGCCTCCAGGTGGAGCCCTTTAAGAGCAAGGCTAGCAAATCATGTGAATTTCTAGGACCTAATAAACAGGCATACCTGGAAGACAAAAACAAATTTTGAGGGGTACCCATCTGCCTCTAATTCCAGAGGCTCCATGAGAAAAACAGAAGTCTCTCCCAAAATTGAACCCATGGGGCCTTTTCTGCTTTTCCCAAGGACTCCCAGGCCATCAGAAATTATTTTGGGGCCTCTTATGCATGGATTAAAGGTGACAAGACAAAATGGAGAAAAAGAATTTAGTCAACTGAAAAAAAAGCTTTTTTCTAGCAAAACAAGATCTAAGAAGAGAAAATCATACAGACCTTTTAAATATACCTGTAATTTGGATATCCACTTTTAATTTAGCTGAGTGCTCTTAAAGAAAATCCTTGGAAATACCTTATTATCTATAGCCACACCAGGTGGCTAGTATTCCTGGCTTTTTAACTTTACCAAATGTAACTTCCCAGGTGCTCAGATAAAGGTACCCCTCATTCTAACAGAGCCATACATAGAGACATGAAAAGCATAAAAGAGTGGCCACAGCTTAAGATCAACCTCACAAATCATTTTTCATAATTAAAACTTTACAGAGAATGTCAACAGTGATATTTGGGAACCTAGCCTAGTAAAACATCTTCTAAAATGAAAAAAAAAAAAAAAAAAAAAAAAAAAAAGCCTTTCACATAAAAGTTTACTCCTGACCTGGTGGAGAAAAGAAAAAAAAAAAAAACAGCTTAAAGTACAAGGCTATGTTAACTGCTGATAGAGTGAGTGGAGAAAAGAAAACATGTGTTGCTAGAGAAATATTGTGTTCCATCAGAGGTGTCATATTTCATTACTTTTTCATGTTTCTTGTGTTCTTACATTCATAGCTACACATCTGGTGTAATAGTTGCTTCTTTCCATTTTTTGAGTTGGCTTTTATAGGGAAAGACTTTTTCCTACAAATGTAACCATAGTGTTGGTTGCATAGGGTGCTTTAGTTTTGATTCTGAGTACATGCAGTAATGTAGTCTCTGTATGACTTCTTCAGCTATGATCAACATCAGTGGTGTCTGTGAGTTTCTAAGTGGCTTAGGCTTAGGTTCTTAACAGAGACTGCGATGAGGCTTTGTTGAGGTTTTATTGCTGAGGCTAACCCTCAGGGCCCATTGGCAGTGGCAGAAGGCCAAAAGTGCTTCTTCTTGGACTTCCATGTGGCATACATGGGCAATGGTGTTAGCAAATCTAGGTAGGCTGATCCTTGAGCCTCCAGGTGATGTGTTTGGGTGCCACCAGTGGCAGAAGTCAGTCAGGTAGGTAGGCAGATCCTTAGTTCCCCCGGGTTGTGTGCATGCCATCAGTGATAGCAGTAGTAATGGCAGGCCAACCCTCAGGCTTTTTCAAGTTGCACATACAGACAGTGATAGGCTGGGCAGGCCAGTTCGCAGGCCCACAGGTGTGGGTAAATGCCAGTGTTATTGGTGATCCCAGGAGGAGTGTGCAAATGCCGTCGGTGGAATACAGGGCAGAGCAATTCCCAGGCCCCAAGACAATGCACTTGGGAATTGGCAGGAGTGGCACCAGGTGAAGAGTTTCTGTCCTCAGGCCCCAAATAGTGCACATAGGCACAGGCTGCAGTAGTGGGGCTTGTTGGTCCCTCAGCCCCCAGGTGATGTTTACAAGCACTAGCAGGCTATTCAGACCTGTCCTTAGGACCCTGGAAGGTATATGTGGGTGCCAGTGGCAGCAGGTGAGGTGGGTTAAACCCAGGTCCCCAGAAAGCATGCTCAGATCCTTATGGCAGATGTGCTGGGTCAGTTTTCAGCCTTCTGATGGTGCACACAGATGCCGGTGGTGACATTCAGGGTGGGTCAATCAATCCCGAGGCCCCCATATGGTATGCTCAGGCACTGGTGGGAGCAGTACCAGGAAGGGTAGTACTAGTCTGTTTTACACTGTTTATTAGTCTGTTTTAGTCTGTTTTCACACTGCTATAGTCTGTATTAGTTTGTTTTAACATTGCTATAAAGAACTGTCTGAGACTGTGTAAAAATGAAAGAGGATTAATTGACTCATAGGTCCACATGGTTAGGGAGACCTCAGGAAACTCACAGTCATGGCAGAAGGCGAAGCAGAAGCAGGCACCTCTTTCATGAGGTGGCAGGAGAGAGAGCATTTGCAGGGGAAACTGCCACTTTCTTTCTTTCTTTCTTTTTTTTTTTTTTTTTTTTTGAGACGGTGTTTCGCTCTTGTTACCCAGGCTGGAGTGCAATGGCACGATCTCGGCTCACCGCAACCTCCGCCTCCTGGGTTCAGGCAATTCTCCTGCCTCAGCCTCCTGAGTAGCTGGGATTACAGGCACGCGCCACCATGCCCAGCTAATTTTTTGTATTTTTAGTAGAGACGGGGTTTCACCATGTTGACCAGGATGGTCTCGATCTCTCGACCTCGTGATCCACCCACCTCGGCCTCCCGAAACTGCCACTTTCAAACCATCAGATCTCATGAGAACTCCCTCATTATCACGAGAACAGAATGGGAAAAAACACCCCCATGATCCAATCACCTCCCACTAGGTCCCTCCCTCCACAAGTGGGGATTACAATTCCAGATGAGATTTAGGTGGGTCACAGAGCCAAACCATATCGGGTGGGCCAATCCTCAGTGCCCATGCCCCAACGATGTGCACAGGTGCAAGCTGTGTTAGGCAGGTTTGGGCAATCCTTAGGCACCTGGCAGATACGTTCAGGCACCAGTAGCAGGCAGTCTGGGCCTATTGCCAAGCCTCTTAATGGTTCTTATGTGCACCAACTGCAATAGATACCTAGCTGGTGTGCTCGGGTGCTGATGACACAGGGCAAGGTGGGTCTGTCTTCAGGTTCATTAAAGGCATATGTAGCCGAATGGCATCCCTGCTCCTGGAGGAGAAGGTAAGGTTGCTTTCAGTGGCAGCAGCCCCAGACAGGCAGCTCTCAGGCTATGGGGAGCATGCATTTTGGCTCCCTTTGTCCCTAGGGCAGCCTCCCTGTACACCGCACTATTCATTCTCTAAAATATAGCACCTTGTTTTGGCTAAAGTGCTGGAGACTAGGCTGCACGACTAGGTTCAGCCAGTATCACAACACTGCAGCCTAAAAGGTAGATGCAGGAGAATGTTAGTGGGACTCCAGAAATGTGTAGATGCAGTCGCTGTTGGGCCTCTGGGCAGGATGTAGCCTGGTGAAAGCTGGGATCTCAAGATGGTGCTGTCCTGCCCCTGCTTGGGTCTCAGGGAATGTGTGGGATCCCATGCAAACTCCCTCTCCAGAACAATACTGCCACACAGACTCCAGGTAGAGCCCTATACTATTCTCAGGGTCTATTAGTGTGAAGTGGCTCACCCATGGCTAAGATTGCAGGAGTTCATTCTGGGAAAGTGCGCCATGGAAATCTCTCACTTACTCTTTCCCTGTACTGGGGATTGTCTTCTAGATCCTAGCTGATCCTAGCCAGGCTGGGTGCCTCACTTCCCTTCTGTCCTTCATATGTTCCCTGTCACTTCCATGCTGAATTCCAGTGTTCTTTCTTAGATGCTCTATTTAAAGTGTGATTATATATTTGCTGTTTTGGTCCTTCTTTGTGGAGCAGGTGAGTGTGAGTGCCAGGTGCCTCTAATAAGACATCTTGAATAGTTTTAATCAATAATATTATTCTAGCCCTAGAAAGAGATGCAGCCTTTTCCCTCTC
The DNA here is from genome assembly GCF_048565385.1 of Saimiri boliviensis. Taxonomy (NCBI): domain Eukaryota; kingdom Metazoa; phylum Chordata; class Mammalia; order Primates; family Cebidae; genus Saimiri; species Saimiri boliviensis. Next base: position 68,221,286 of record NC_133452.1, read on the forward strand.
AGAGAGCCATATCACCTTCCCCCTAAACCTGGACCACTCCCCTACTGTCTGACAGAACTTTTCTGTGAGCATTTTCCACCCTAAACTCAGTATTTTGAATGAATTGAAAGATTGCCCTTGAAAGTAGCTTAAAACCATGTTTTGAAATTAGGCTGGATACAGGCATGGTGGCACGCACATGTAGTCCCAGTACTCAGGAGGCTGAGGCAGGAAAATTGCTTGAACCCAGGAGATGGAGGTTACAGTGAGCCGAGATCACACCACTGCACCCCAGGTTGGGTTACAGAGTGAGACTCTGTCTTAAAAATGAAGAAAGGAAAGAAGGAAGGAAGGAAGGAAGGAGGGAGGGAGGGAGGGAGGGAGGGAGGGAAGGCAGGCAGGCAGGCAGGGAGGGAGGGAGGGAGGGAGGGAGGAAGGGCAGGCAGGCAGGCAGGCAGGCAGACAGGCAGCTTGAATAGAGGGTGGACCAAGGGCTATAGGCAATTTATCACCATCTTAGAGTAAATGAAAATTCAAGTTGAATGCTAAGGCAATGCTGACTCAGACTTGAAACAGAAGCTCTGCATTCCATTCCAAACATCCCTTTCAGACCAGCTGAGTTGTTGTAGCACTTAGCAATACCTAGAATGGCTATCACTTCGGAACTTGATCACTTTTTAGTATTTTAAATAGTTAATTGTATTGAATGGTTTTAGAATGTTCGCTTATGTATTTTTGTTCAATAATACAGGTAGGGAAAGCATGTCAGCACATACTTATAAAGTGAATATAATAACTTATACTATTATATATTCATTCTCATTGTTATAACACATCTTTAGACTCTGGCCATTCAAGAGACACTAAAAAACAAAAAATTCCAAATATGGCTACATTAGAATTAAGAGCATTAGAGTAGTGCTGGAGATGAGAAAAAAAGTTAGCAAGTGAATGAAAATAAGAGGAGCTGATGAGTTTGAGGTATATGCAAAAGATAGGATTAAAAGTGTGTGGACAACTTGAAAAGAGAGCTAAATAGTTGCAAGTAGTCTAGAAAAAAAAGTTCTTTGGCTCAAGTAACTTCCTGTGTGGTAATACTACAGGTAATAGGGTGCTGAAATACAATTTGGAGAGATGCATAAAGGAAATATACAGCTTATTTTTGTGTAGTTTTGAAGAATTTGTGAGCTATCTAGGCAGAAACAGCTAGTCAGTAGTTAGATATATATCTATAACCCAGGGGAAAAAAGTGGGACTAATTTTCTTTTCAGTATTATTGAGGTAGAATTTACAAATCATAAATTTGTTCATTGTAAATGCATAGCTCAATAATTTTTAAATTTTTACACTGCTACAATCCAGTTTTAGAAAAGTTCCACCCTTAATCTCATGCAACCATGATTTACATTCTGTCTCTATGGATTTAGAAATTTCACAGACATGGAATCATACAAAATAGATATTTTTTTGTGTCTGGCTGTTTTTACTTAGAATAATGATTTTGAGGTTCACCTATTTTGCTGCATGCATCAGTAATTCATTCCTTTTTATTGCTGAGTAGTATTCATTCTATCGATATGCAAATTTCATTTACTCACTAGCAAGTTGAGGGATATTTGACCATTTTTTTGACTATGATAAACATTTGCAAGTCTTTGTACAAGCATGCTTTCATTTCTTTCAGGTATAAATGTAGAAGTAGAATGGCTCATTTGTGTCGTGTGTATGTTTGACTTTTTAAGACACTGACAAATTTTTTCACTGAGTGACTATCATTTTACATGCCCACCAGCAATATATATGGATAGTGATATATATTTGATTGTCATAAGTATTTAAGTAGTAATAAAAACAGTATATAAGTGGTGGTGATTATCCAGCATATTGGTTAGAATAGGCTAGATTATGCTGCAATAACAATTCCAAGATGTCAGTGGCTTACAAAAAGAATTGGTTGAAAACTGCCACATTTCATCTTCATTCACAAGCTCAGGAGGATAGAGCAGGCTATATGTGGAATACTTGCCTTTTGTAATAGTAAGGAAGTAGACAATGTACCAGAGCATAATTTAGTTTTAAAACTTCTGCCTGAAAGTGACACCCTAATCCTAACCCTAACCAGTTCCACTCATGTTTCTTTGTTCAATCTAGTCACATGGCTAAGCCTGACTTCAATAAATAGGAGGATATAATCCTTCCTCATGAAGGAGAAGAAAAGCAAATATTGGTGAAGCTGAAACATACAATTGACCAAACCCAGAGAGAAAATAAATGGCCAGAAATGAGCAAAGACCCTGTAGAATACCATTCATTTATTTATAAACACATTTTTGGTAGGCACCTATTATATACCAAAGACAATGTGTCTCTGGTCATCTAGCAAGCTAGCCTGAGCTAGTTCATGTGGCGAGGCAGGAAATGAAGAGGACAAGTAGAAGCATTCAAGACCCCTTGAGGTCAATGCTTGAAACTGGCACAATTTTATCACATTATACTAGCTAAAGCAAGGCACAAGACCTACCCAGTTTAAAGAGATGAAGAAATAGACTCCACCTCTAGATGTAAGAAGTTGCAAAGTCACAGTGAAAAGGGCATGGATACAAACAGGAAAAATAATTGTACTCATTTTTACAATCATTCTACCACACGTCAAAATGCCAATCATTGCAGAAAGTTACTATAACACTGCTTCCGTGTCTGAATAGAAAACTTCCCTTGGACATGGAGTGCTGGAATAAACCCAGGATGAGAGTGGTTGTTAATTCGAGTAAGAAAGTGGTCAAGTAAAATCTGGCCAAGTCTGAGGACCTCATTGAATTGTTTTCTCCTTCTACAGGAAAAGAGAAATTTCTAGTACCTCATGAGATCCTATAATGATCAGTGTGGAAACTATTTTCAAAATTACATATTCTAGAGGACTGAAAGTATGTTTTTTCTAATATAGCATAGGAACAATTTTTGCTGTAGTCATTAAAATCTGCAAACTTGTATGGAATTGCTTAACGGTAAAATATGCCAGGATCTATCCTAATATATGGTGAAACAGAGGTACATGATTTCTGGAAACTATCATGTGCAAAATATTAGGAGGCTTGATTGGGCACTGAATAGGCTAAGGCCCAATTCCTGATAGAAGGAAAGTTTGTCATCCATTTCTTCTCCTGCCAACATCCAAAATAAATTATCTGCTTCTAACACTCCATTGAAGATATGTGGACAAAATAGAATATTATCCTAAAGATGTGAAATTAGGAAGACAATTTGAATGCTATTAGCATTAAGAACTTAATAATTGCTACATAAATGAAACATTACCTCCTATATAAAGAACTCATTTTTTGCTTGGGGAAATACTCTTGAGAGTAGTTTTCTACACTACTCATGGTCAAACCTGCCTGAACAACACATGCACAATACATGGACCTTCTTTGATATTGCTTCTCACCTGTAAAGTCAGTATAGCCACTGATGCTAATCTAAAGAAGACATTTTGTTTTGAAAACTGTAAGGTGCCATTTTGAAGATCACTTGTATTTTGAGACAGAACAAATTGAAATAAAATCAAACAACTGAATTTTAAAAACAAACTACTCAGTTTCCATCTTTGATAAAAGAATTTGAGATTATCTGCAAACCAATCATCATGATAGACAATTTTGTAAAGACAATTTCTAAATGAGTTAATTAATATGTATATCAAACTAACTATATAAATATATCCACAAATATATAAAAGAGAATCATGCAGTTGTTAGCCAGAGGATTGGGGGAGATGTGTCCTTTTTAGTCAGTCTTGTGTCAGCTAATACATGTAACAAGATGAGAAAAATTACAGTTCAGTTCCACTTTCCTGGTGATTTACTGCCACTCACAAGACTGACAGAACATTGTACCCAAGGCATCAATATTAATCATTCCACAGCTGTTCTCAATTTACCTCTTGAGCTTTCCAAATGTTAATAGCATATACTAGTCTGGAATGGCAAGCAGAAAAATTTTAAGTAAAGATTTAAATATTTATTAGGAAAGATATAGATGTAGGCATAGATACAAATGATATTACTAGTTACAAATCAAAAAGAATATATGGCCTAGATTATATATGAAAAAAGAGACAGATAAAACATTTTTATTTTAAAATTTTTTTCTAAAACATTTGTAAACTATATTTAAATAACACTCAAGAATCTGCTTACATTAGCTGCTGCTTACATGAATTTGTGGAAAGATTTCCACAATACTTAGAAACTTATTTGACAACAATTAGGTGTCACAGAAACAGCTTCCCCAAACAAATGGAAGTTTATTATTGCCCAGGTTTAAAATACATACATATATATATATATATATATATATATATATATATATATATATATATATTGTGGATATAGAATTTTCCTGTGTAAATCAATCAAGAAGAAAAATTATAAATTACCAGTATTACTTTTTTTTTTTCTTAGAAAATTAGATAATTTGCTATTATCTCTATTTGTTCTCTTACCTAAATTTCTTTTCAGGACTGATAACAAAGAGGTTTAAAGAATATTTTTAGTATGAATTCTTTGGAATGGAGACTAAGAAATAAAATTAAACACTGACCACTTCCTCTCTTATTCTGCTGAGAAGTTATAGGGCTCCAAAATTAATTCTAGACACAAAAAATTGATTTTCTTCCAAAGTAGCTTTAAAAGCCTTAGGGAGAAATAAAACCTTGGGTGGTAGGTAACTCATTTAATCTATCACTGAACTTTGGGTTCCAAAGCTATAAAGTAAAACTACTAGTATTACTTTCCTCAGAAGACTTGCTGTAAGGACTAAACATAATAATATATATTTTTAAACCTGAATAAATTATAGTCAACTTGCCTAGAATTAAAAAATTTGTGTTGGTAGTAAGAGAAATATCTAACAAATGTGTATAATGATGGTCTACATTCTTTGCTGGCTGGCTGGCTGGCTGAGAGAATAAATACTCCAATCTCCTTTTCTTCACTTCTTTTTATATCCTTCTAGGCTCTCATCACCCTATTAAAAGGCAATGGGCAAGGCTGTCCATGCATAGGATCCATATTAGGTCAGCCTCATGGAGAAAAGAGCAAGGTAGAAAAGAGTAAAGAGTGAATTTGGAAGGGCAAATGGAAGCTACTTGGCACATGACATTTTTCTCTGTTTCTTGAACACCATAAAAGTGGTAGCCCATGCCAACATTTATAAAACTCTTTTTGTTTTCTCTGCCATCAACTTTTCTTTCACAACACAAGTCCTATCATATCATCCTCTCTCAAACTACCAGGAAAAAAGTACTCTGGATATGTTCTTCCCATCCCATTCAGCCCTGGCCTTTCCCTCTTCTTATTCTGCCTAAAAAAAAAAAAATCCCAGAGGGAGTCTGCAAATGGCAGAAATCTCCTTAGAGGTCATAGGCAGAGAAAAAAAAATAAGTAAACAACATCAGTATCTTCTTTCCTTGCTAAAAGACTCAGAGTATTCATGCAATAATTTTTCCCAGTACAATTACAAAACCCACAGCTATTCTTGCTTTTTGTCCATTCTATCTCCTTTCCATTTCTTCAACCACTGTTAGAATGATTACTCTAGACACAAATTTGATTCTTCCATTCATATATAAGTAGCTTTCTGCAGTAAATTATGAAAAATAGCCACAACTCTCCACTTTGGTTTATACCCAGTTACCTTTGCAACATGATGTTGCTGGCTGTCTTATCAAGAGGTAGAGTCTCATTCCTCTCACTCTTGGGAATAGTGTCACCATCTGTGAACAAGCCTAAACTGACCTGATGGATGATAGGAGACACTCAATCCAATAGCCTTCATTGTCCCGGCTAACTGGCAGCCAAGCACCAGATATGTAAGTAAAGCCATCCCATCTAACCAACCACTGACAAAGGAGCAAGTCTAGCCAAGTTCAGCTAAGCCTAAGCCAGATCAGCATTACCAGCCAGCTCACTCTTTGGCTTGTGAGTGTTACTATATAATTATTTTAAGCCACAATATTGTGGGAATTGTTTATTATACAGCAGTGAATAACTTATACACTCCTCATCTCACACAATACAAAAATTATGACTGTCTCATAAGCTAATAAGACTCTTCATAAAGCCTGATATTAATGTTCAGTCTCATACTCTGACGTCTAAAGCTGTCTATATTATAGTTTAGTCCTTGTAGTCTGAGTAGTGCTCTGCAAATAAGTGTATATTTTCATACTTTTCTGCTTTGCACAGGAGTTGAAGAACAGAAAGAGATGAAAGCCAACATACATAAAATATATACGATGTTTCAAGATCTTCACTTACTGCTCTTTACACCTTTACAACAAACCCTGGAAAGGTGTAGTTATCTTCATATTATAGATTGAAAATTTTGTGATTCAAAAGTTCAGATTTCTCAAGGCTATCCCACTAGCAAGTGATAAATATGCATTTTGAAAAAAAGAATCTATATGATTTCAAAATCCATGATCTGCCTATTGCACAATTGGCTCTGAGTTTGGTGTCCAGATAGGGAGTGAACTGGGTTAAGATTCATTTCAGGATTAAGTTAATAATGCTGTCAAAGGTCATTTGAGTTATTTTCTTGCCCCATTTATCTTGTCGGACACATAAGGATTTTAGCAGGATGGAAATGAGATCCTCTAATTCAGTCCTCATTTCTCTGTAATTCCTTTTTTGGTAACTACCGTACTTGCTTTATCTATACTATTTTTTCTGCCTGGCAAACCTTTTCCTCTTTTTCCATCTGACTAACTCATATTCATCCTTTAAGACCCAGCTAAAAAATCTTACCTACTCAAGGAAGACTAGAGAGAAATATTATAGGTAGAAGTAAATGCCCACTCCTCTGAGCTTCAAAACCGCTTTGTAAATCTCTTTATCAGTGTGTTCAGTTGTGTACCTTTCTCTTTCCCCCTTTTTGAGATTACTGAGAAAAAGGACCATATTGTAACCATTTGCACCCATACAACTTAGCAATATACATGATGCATGGCAAATGCTCACTAATATTTGTGGAATTATAGTAAATAGTTTCCTGTATGCTTAACAAGATATGACAAAAATATGTTTGTTTTTGCAAAACTTTGGGTAAGATAACTGGTTTGGGCTAGGAAAAAGATATTCACTGAAAAACCAAATTCTGTTGCTACTTCTTTCTTTTATTTTTATTTTTGATGAGCCAAGGTCTTACTATATCACCTAGACTGGCCGCAAACTCCTGGCCTCAAGCAATCCTTCTATCTTGGCCTCCCAAAGTGCTGGGATTACAGGCATGAATGAGCCACAGCACCCAGCCTCTGTTGTTATTTCTAAGTAAAAACTGTTTTTCCAATATCTTTTATAAAGTAATTTCCAATATAATTAATGCCAAGAATTAAAGCATTAATACTGCTAGAGAAAAAAAAAAAAAAAAAACAATGACAGTAGTATCTGAGATAACTGGGAAATGTAATAATGAATTTGCACAGTAGACTAATAGAACTACTAAAGAGACCCATCCTACTAAATGTAGTTATTAGCAAAGCACAAATTAATCTTCTCATGCCAGATAAAACTTTATACTTAAACTTTTACCAATTGATTATTTAGCTGACAAAGCTGTAATTACAGCTGCAAATTTTAAAAGAAATGTCAAGATTCTGAAGTAATCTGGTCTAGAAGTATAAAAGTTCTTTGTGTTGAATCGTTTTGATAATGTCCTTTGGAGAGAAAAAAAAATTTCAATGAAAAATGTATATGTTTTAAATAAATTTCTGTATTCTTTCTAAATATTCCCCCAATTCAAATCTAACATTATAAGGGAAGGGGCCTCTAATCATTACTCTTTGAGAGTAGGCTCCCTAAGGAATTAGAGCTCCCTAAGGAATTAGGACTCCCTAATAATTTAGGCCCATTTAATGTGGCAATATATATTTAAGGATTTAAGGATGCTATTTACAATTCTCATACTAAGTTTGACACTTGCCCCATCCATGTCAGTGACTATCACACAATATTACCACAATCCTCAGAAGCACAGATCAACTTTGATAATTATCGCTGGTAGAGAGACATGAAGACATTACCCATGTCTTCATAGGAAGACTATTCAAAGTAATAAAATAGGCTTGTTTTATAAGAATACTGACTGATCACCAGAATGAGGTATGTTGAATAATCAATGTAAATCTGGCTCTATAAATAATTTCTGTGAGCATAAAGACATGTACAATATCATACAAACAAAGGTGGAAATTCTAACAGGAAATGGCTTAGGAAACCAAATTGATCACAGATATGAGATAATGATCATGTGCTGATAAATAACAGATCTGAGAATGAACGTGATTAATTAATTAGTGAGATGTAGGATTAAGGCCATAAGGCTTCAGGCTCTGACAAGTGCTTTTCCAGGAGTCTGATCAGTCAATTTTAAGGCACAGTAACTGCTGGATGTCTGGGAACACAGTAGTCATAGTTCTAGTGTTTTCTAAAACTGGCTTATTATAAATGCATAAGCAAGAAAAGGAATTGCCACCAGATTAACTTTGAAGATCTCCAAAATTTCACCTTCAACTGCCTAAGGAAATTATGAATATATATAGGTATGGGTTGATTAATTTTTAAAGCAAAAATATAAGAAAATATCATCTTTAAAAATAGTTATTTTGTTAGCATTATTGAAAGTTAGATCATGAGAAAGGAGTTGGGAGAAAATAACTTAGAATTGGTAAAAATAAAAATATCATAGTAAGGGTAAAAGAGTTCACCCTAAGCCATACATTTTAATATGCCTCTGAAGAGTTATGAGGGCTTATGGGGAAATTTTAAAACGTGATCGAAAACTTGAGACCAATTCTACATGTTTTCTTGTATTTTTTCCACTAAAGGTTTTGATTTGGATTCTATTTCCTTTGCTACTTTCACCTGCCTGAAGTCATAATCTTCCAATTGTAACATTAAAAACTTTTTTCTGTAACAACCAACTGTGATACCTCAAACAGAGGACTACTCTTTGAGATTCAAAAAAGCAGCAGGCAATGACTGCCAAATTTAAAAAGGAAAAAAAAAAAAACTTCCTCGCAAAGAACCAAGCAGTAGAAATTCAAAAAACGTAACAGAAACAGAAATGACCTTCCAGAGAATGTCTAATTTTCCCAAAGAGATTTCCTGGGTTCTGGTAGACAACTTTCCCAGAATATAATCAGCCGAAATTTATCTTAGAAATAATAGGAAAGCTTCACAATTTAGAGAATTTAGGGCCCCGGAATTGTTTAAAACTCACAGTTTTCATATAACATTAACAGTATTGTATGCTGTCTTCTTCCTTTAGAATTTTGAGCTATGTGAATGTACTACTTATTCAATAAATAGTTTTTCAAATGCTCAAAAGAAAATCACAGTTCTCAAGAATCTCACTATTCTAACTAGAAATATCATGAAAACTACAAATGTCTTAAACATGACTATTATTTAGTCAGGACATGAAATAAATACTAAATAACGAGACTACAAACAATAATAGAAATAAGTTATAACTCTCTAAGTTATGTGTTTCCTCTATATATTATGGGTTTTTTCTTTTTTCTTTCTTTCTTTTTTTTTTTTTTTGAGACAAAGTCTTGCTTTGTCACCAGGCTGGAGTGCAGTGGTGGGTTCACTGTATCCTCTACCTCCTGGGTTCAAGCAATTCTCCTGTCTCAGCCTCTCGAGTAGTTAGGACTACAGGCGTGCAATACCACGGTCAGCTAATTTTTGTATTTTTAGCAGAGACAGGGTTTCACCATGTTGGTCACAATGGTCTTGATTTCTTGACCTCATGATCTGCCCACCTCGGCTTTCCAAAGTGCTGGGATTACAGGCATAAGCCATTGCGCCCAGCCTATTGAAAGAATGTTTAACCATCATAGAACTGGCAGACTAGATAACAAAAAATTTACCTATATCATAACATGCAACAATTTTAAAATGAAGAAGGGCTTAAATTATGTTCTTTGGAAGACATTATTAAATCATAAGAAAATTTCAACTACATATGCAAGACATTATTAAATCATAGGGAAAAAATTTCAACTACATATACAAGATATGATTAAATCATAAGAAAAAAATTTCAACTACAACTACAAATAACTACAAAATACCTATTGCTCAAAAATAATTTTTAACCTCCTCCAAGCTACAGAACAGTCTAAGATCATTGGAACACTAAAAACATAATCTAGATTGTTGTGAAAATAAAGAGATAATATACATGAAAGTACTTTATAAATATGAAGCATTCTTCATATGAAATAAATTGATCATTTCAGAACGATCATTGTTTTGAGAGTTGGCACGAGTGATCACACATGCTGATTCCAGAATTTTTCAGAATGTATTTCATGAAGTCATCTAATTTTGACTCTTTCAATCTGAAAATATTATTTTCTTCTAATGATTTGCTGAGGAGACATTTTCTTTTTATCTTTGGTACTGCATCTCTTGATAATAATCACAAGAGATGTGGTACTCAAGGGGCGGGGGCAGGGTAGGGAGATTCGCTTGCATCTTCTCTAGCTCATTTAAAAGGCTTGCAACTCTCTTAGATTGGATTTCCCTGAAAACAGAGTCTGAAAGAAGAACTTGCTTGCAGGAAAGTTTACTGCAGAAAGAAAATGAGACAAGAAGGGTAAGTTAAAATGGTGAGATGGTGAGCAGTTGAGGTCGCTGCTCTAGGAATTGAGGCTCAGTTCTACCAGGACTTCTGTGAAGCATATGGAGCACTAGGCTGGAACTTTCATCTCCTGACTTTACCCTCCATTGGATTAGTGGTGCCTAGAGTATCAAATTCCTTATACTTCCAAGTCGTAATTGCACAAGGCTGAATATACTTCTACTCGTTGGAAAAGACTCTGGGGTAGACAGAGGATGGACACATAGTGAATCCTTAAGGTGGGATGATGCCGGTTTGAGGTATGTCTGAGCTCACATACAAGTATTCACAACAGTTGCACATTAGTGTATTAGTTTATTGTTGCTGCTCAATAAATTACCACAGGCGGCAGCTTAAAAAACACCCATTTTTTAGCTTACAGTAAGTTCAGGTTTGGCATAATTAGATTCTCTGATCAGGGTCTCACTGGATTGAAATGAAGGTGCTGCCCAGGACCGTGTTTCTCATTCGGATTCAGGGTTCCCTTCCAAGCTTATTAGTTATTAGCAGAATTCATCTTTTAGCTTTATGACTCAAGTTTCACTTTCAGTTCTGCTCTCAGTTCCCAATAAGACTGCCCACATTTCCTTGCCAGGTGTCCTCTCCTGACCTGCACATCCCAGGGCCCCAGGCAGTTCACAAAACGGATCTTTGCTTTCTTTTAGGCCAGTAAGAATGAATCTTGGTGACTTCTTTTTCTGCCAGCAGTGGAAAAAAAAAAAAAAAAAAAAAAAAAAACTCTGATTTTAAAGGGTTCATGTAATTATGTGAGATAGTGTTCCTATCTTAATGTCAACAGATTAGGACTTTAATTGCATTGAAAAATCTCTTCACAGCAGCACCTACATTCATGTCTGATTAAATAGTTGTAAGAAAGAGTGTGTATACCAGGCACCGGGAGCTTGAAAAACATCTTAGAATTCTTTAGAACAGCACCAGAAAGATGGTGCTAACCCATTCATGAGAAACCACCACCATGATCCAATCACCTCCCACCAGACCCCACCTCCAACATCGTGAATTGTAATTCAACATGAAATTTGGGCTGGGACAAAGATCCAAACCATATCAGGCACCAGGAGCATCTGCTATAGCGATTTGTTTCAAGTGAGTTTGTTTTTTGCTTAGCAGTTTTGTAGAAGATAAGCCAGTTTAGCAAAATGGGTTTAAGATTTGTTTAAAGAATTAACTGATTATATCTTTTCTGATATTTAAGGAGCAAAATAGGATAGATCTCAATATCCATCATAACTTAGACTTTCAATTTTTTCCAATGATACCTTCTACATAAGGTGCTTAAATATGTATGTCTGTTAAATAAGGACTATGCCATAAAACTGTGCTGAAGAACTGTGAAACTACTCAAAAAGGTAAAGTGACAGATTCTAAAAGACTGACTTCCCATTTATCCTGTATTGTAAGCATTACTTGAATGAATTGCAACAGACTCAATTAATTTTCTCATAAATAATTGTTACATTTTATCTAGCCTATTAAATCTAACATTTAAATTTAAAAACCCAGTTACTGTAAATTAAATATCTGCCAATTTTATGGATATAAGTGCATGCTAATCTTCATGCTGGAAGATGAGCCATGCAGATAACAAGAAACTGTGCTATATTTAGAAGCACATTACTCAAGCTGGGTATTTAAATTTTAGCTCTGCTAGATCTTGTATGAAGTTTTTTTTCCATTTTGTTAAAAGTATGTTCAACAGTTCTTCTAATTGTATCATTTAACTACTGAGGAGCCTAGCTGACATTACCTATTTTTATGCAGACAATAGCAGTGCTGCCTTTGTGATTACTGACACACAGAAGCAGCACTCTGGTTTTTCTGAATACACTTTCAGCTCTATATGACATCTCTGGTAATATCTCCTGTGGCTTCCTGAGAAGTTCCCTAAACTATTGATGAACAAGAGAGAAGCAAAGAGAAATACAAATCCTAAGGGATGCCTTCCTTACTCTCTTTGCACCTTGATCATTTTCATGCTCCTTGGCTTGAAAGGAGTGTCCTCTATGTTTGAACACTCATTGTATGCCAAGCACTATCCTGAGAACTTTACTTATATGCTTTCTCCTCATTTAATCTTGATAAAAACTTTATGAAATAGGCACTAATGATATCTTCATTTTACAGATAAGGTGACGGAAGAGATTATGTGACTTGCAAATGCCTAATAAGGTCATATATAGCTAAAAATAAGCTAATAAAGATTCAAACCTAGATAGCCTAACTTCATAGCCAGTGTCTTGAACCTTATGCTATATTATTGAAAAGGTGGTAAATAAATTAATTTTCTACAATTGCTGCTCAAGGTCTAGAGAAATTAGTAAAATTTTCCTCAGGTCCTGAAAACCAAGATGACTGGAGGATACAGCTTCATAAACTACTATAAAATGCTGCACATAAATGTGCCACCAAGTACAATTTAATATAAAGCATTTGAAGATCCCAGGGCTTCTTTTCCTCTTATATAACATTCCATTTATTTAGCAATTGATAGAAATTTTATTATCAAATGTTGATTTCCCAAATGTAACTATGACTATAGGATTTTTTTCTACTTTAAAATTTGAAGATGTGACTATCAGAAAGCAACTTTCTCAAGATAAGAATTTATTTCATACTCTTTTTTTTCTTAGATGTTAGTCACTTTTGAAAAATAAGGCAAAAATTGTCTCATAGTCCATATACTAATACCTGATGAGTGCTTTTTTAATGCACTCATTGCCCTCGCTCAGGTAAGGATTTATGATCGGTTTTAAGGGTAATCATTTAGGAAGCAGAATGATAGACAACTACTACCATGTGCACTTACTACTATTTCTCAAAGAAATTATCCTCTTAAAGACTGTTTCTTATGTCAAGGGAATGAAGTATCCTGAGGAATTAAAAGACCACCAAATGGTCATTCATAGTTCAAACGACATGGCTCACATACTCTAAAAGCAGAATGTCAAACAGTCTTTAAATTGCCAATGTGCATTTTGTAGGACATAGCAGGATATATGAGGTTAAGAACTGAACCACCAAAACACATCATAGATAAATTTCACCAAATGAACTGCTTCCAAACGTATTCTTGTAAACAGGATAGATGAAACTAACAACTGAACCACTGAAACACATAGATAAATTTCACCAAACTGCTTCCAAATGTAGTCATGTAAACTTCCAAGCCACATCTTATAGAATTTCATATAATAATGAGGAAACAACAGTTAAGCTCAGGCATCTCTTCTTCTTTTTAAAGGGTCCTGAGATCCTGGGATTGGAAGAGATATTCCACAGCTGGAGATAATCATCCATATTCCATCATACCATTTAGCTCAAGGCTTGCTGAGTTCTGAGAACTTCTCACAAAGTATGAAATCATTCATTTCCTGTGCAATGGATAAGTTTTACTTAGTATAGATAATTTTGGAGTTTAGTATTAATATATAATCACCATGTAAGAATGAAACTACTGGGATGTTTTTTTTCCAGTTTTCTGAATAGTACATTCATATATTCAAAATAAGAATGACAGGATCAATGAAAGAAATATATTATTTTTAAAGATACTTGCAAATTAAATAAGTTGTATGAGTGATCTGCACTATCATCAGCAAACCTTATAATGCACATGATTTGTGCAAGTCCTTGTTCTGGGTTCTACAAAGAGAAACTGAGTATACAATAATTATTGTATACTCAAAAATGAGTATACAATAATCCTGAAATGAAATTATAGTCTATAGATAAATCATTAATACCATAGTTTCATGAAAGTTATATATAATTATCTCTTTAAATGAAGCAGAAAAGGTGTTTGATTTCTTATAGTATTTTTTTTTCTTTAGACTAGCAATTATTTTAAAATACAAGCTCCAAAATATTATAGTCAAGTATTATAGTGAAATAACAAACATAAATCAAAATTTAAATAATAGGGGGATGCCAAATATACCATAACTTCTTATATTGTGTGAGAGAGAAAGTCTTTCCTGTAAAAAATAATTGATGGATTATTTTCTCATTTGGTTTGCTATTTTTACATTAGGTATAATACTGATCATTTTATGATTTAATGCCATGTTAATCATTCATCACTACTTAATCATTTTGCTAGAGATACTTGAAAAATAAAGGAGCCATACTTCCGGTTCAAGCTCCTATTTAGAAGTCAGCATATTGCAAATATATATGTATATATATATATACACATACAGATATGATATGATATGATATGATAAAATGTAAATGTAACGGAGATATGTTCTTCTCTGGACAGTTAATCCAAGAAATGAGAGGTATAGTGTTTGTGACTTTTGCCTTAGATGACAGGTTTATGCTTACAAAGAGCTCTTAAAAAGAGCATGACCCATGCATATATCTAATATCTTTTCCCTAAACTGAGGTAATACAGTAATATCTTCATTGGTTTGTTGTGAAATGAGGCATATTAAGCAGTGAATTAAGCAGTGAATATGTCTTTGTCTGTTTTGTGCTATTATAACATTATGTGTGTGACTGGGTAATTTATAAAGAAAAGAAATTTAGTGCCTCACAGTTCTGGAGGCTGGAAATTCCAAGATCAAGGGGTCACATCTGGTGAGGGCCATCTTCCTGCATCATAACATGATAAAAGGCATCACATATTGAGAGAGAGAAAGAGAGAGAGAAGAAAAAAAGTTGAATTTGTTTTTATGACGAATCCACTCTCTCAATAACAAACCTGCTTCTACAATAACTACATTAATCCATTCATGAGGGCAGAGCTCTCATGACCTAATCACCTCTTAAAGGTACCACTTCTCTGCACTATTGCATTGAGAAAAATGTTTCCAATACACGAACTTTGGAGGACACATTCAAACCATAGTGGAATGGTAGCAATTACATTTTCTAAACAATAATTGAAAAAGTAGAGATAGTATTCAGTCATTACAACAATAAAAAAATTAAATACTATTTCTCTGTTATTTAGATAAAGATATTGAGGCTCAGAGAATCTGGATAACTCAGTCAAAGAAGCCACCCAGACCATGGTATAGGTAAGATTTCAATACAGACCTGTCTGATTTTTCATTTATACTAGACTGCCAATTATATTCTACAATTCTCGAAATCCCCCAAGGGAGGAATATTTATTTTTATTTTTATGTTTCTTATTGTCATTTATAGTCCTTGTATTAGTTTGCTAAGACTGCTGTGACAACGTATCAAAACTTGCTGCCTTAGACTAACAGAAATGTATTATCTCAGTTCTGGATGCTAGAAAACAGGGTGCCAGCAGGGTTGGTTCCTTTTGAGGGCTATGAGAGGAAATCTGTTCCAGGTCTCCCTCCTAGCTTCTGGTGGTTTCCTAGCAAGGTTGGGCATTCCTTGGCTTCTGCTATGACATCCAGATCTCAGCTTCCATCTTCACATACTGTTCTTCCTGCATGTGTGTCCTTGTCCAAGTTTCTTTTATTTTATAAGGACTCCAGTCATAAAGGATGAGAAGCCTGTCCTGCTCCAGTGTGACCTCAACTTGATGAATTACATTTGTAAAAACCTCCTTATTTCTGAATAAGGTCACATTCTGAGCTATCAGGGATTAGAACTACAAACTATGACTTTTGGGGCTACACAATTCAACCCATAACAATTTCTGAAGGAAAGACATATTTTCAAACAGGCAGATCACCTTTCATCAATGTGATTTGCCCACAAAGTGGTTGCTATGTTGATACTGGGATGGAGAGTAAGCACCAGAGTTCCAGGCTGCCCCAGATCAATTGCTTTGCTGAGCACAGCCCACACAATAGCTCTCATGGATTGGAGTCAGGTACTGGGACTCTTTTAGGTTGGCATTGCACACTGGTGTTTCTATTGCTCATGGGTCTTAGGATCATACCCGTCACCATGGTGCCACTGGGCATTTCCCTAGTGTGTGCTTTCTGAAAGGGTTTAGCCCTTCTGGCAGCTCTCTGCCTGGGTCATATACCCAAGCCTCCTGGCAGCTCCACTTTTTGAAATCTAGGTGGAAGCAGCTATAATGGGATTGACTGATGAATCAAGTAATTCAGTATTTTAGCTTTTTGAAGAATTGCCATGCTGCTTTCCACAATGGTTGAATTAATTTCCACTCTCATCAACAGTGTGTAAGTGTTATGGTTTCTCTACAACCTCACCAGCATCTGTTATTTTTTCACTTTTTAATAATAGTCATTCTGACTTGTGTGAGATAGTACCTCACTGTAGTTTTGATTTGCATTTTTCTAATGATCAGTGATATTGAGCCAAGGCATAGGGGACAGAACTGTATCAAAGAGGTGCCCAAAGCCCAAAGCCCCTCTTTGATAGCATTCTGTTCCCTATGCCTTGCATGGGACCTTTGCACTCATTTCTAGGTGCTGCCTCAAAATTCTACTCCCTGCGTTCTGGTGCCACACTCCTCAGCTGCCCCAGGTATAGTGAAAGCTGCAGTGACCTCTCCACTGGAGGCCACAGGTGGTAAATCTTGGCAGTGTCCACACAGTGCCATCTCCACCAGAAGGCATAGCCCATGAGCTGTGGGGGCACAGGATGCATGTATATGTTTGGTTCATCATATACAAATCAATAAATGTGATTCACCACATAAATAGAACTAAAAACAAAACCACATGATTATCTCAATACAGAAAAGGCTTTCAATAAAAGCCTTTCTGGATCAATCATGCCATTTGCAGACAACGTGATTCTATATCTAGAAAGCTCCCATACTCTTGGCCAAAAAGCTCCTCCAGTTGATAAACAACTTCATCAAAGTTGCAGGATACAAAATGAATGTATAAAAATCACCTTTCATGTTAAAAAAAAAAAACTCAATAAACTAAATATTTAAGGAACATACCTCAAACTAATAAAAACCACATGAAAAACCCATAGCCAATATTATACTGAATGGGGAAAAACGAAGTATCATCTTTGAAAACAGACACAAGATGATGCCCTCTCTCACCACTTCTATTCAACATACTATTGGAAGTCTTAGCCAGAGCAATCAGGCAAGAGAAAAAAATAAAGAGCATCCAAATAGGAAGACAGGAAGTCAAACTATCGCTGTTTGTAGATGACATGATTCTCTATCTGGAAAGCCCCTATAGTCTTGGCCAGAAAGCTCCTCCAGGTGATAAACAACTTTAGCAAAGTTGCAGGATACAAAATCAATGTACGAAAATCACTAGCATTCCTACACACCAACAACAGCCAAACCAAGGGCCAAATCAGAAAGGCAATCCCACTCACAATTGCCACAAAAAGAATAAAATATCTAGCAATACAACTAATAAGGGAGGTGAAAGATCTCTACAATAAGAACTATAAAACACTCCTCAAAGAAACCAGAGAAGACACAGATAAATGAAAAACATATCATGCTCAGGATAGAAATAATCAGTATCATTAAAATAACTATACTGCCTAAACAAATTTACAGATGCAGTGTTATTTCTGTCAAACTACCAATGACATTCTTCACAGAACTAGAAAAAAAACATATTTTTAAATTTATATGTAACCAAAAAGAACCCAAATAGACAAGGCAATCCTAAGCAAAAAGAACAAAGCTGGGAACATCACACTACCCAACTTCAGACTATACACTACAAAGCTATAGCAACCAAAACAGCACAGCACTGATAGAAAAACAGACACATAAACTGATGTAACAGAAGAGAAGTCCAGAAATAAGGCCACATGTCTAGAACCATCTGATCTTTGACAAAGTTGACAAAAACAAGCAATGGGGAAAAGACTCCCTATACAATAAATGGTACTAGGATAACTGGCTAGCCATACACAGAAGATTGAAGCTGGGCCCCTTCCTTCCTCTATACACAAAAATCAACTAAAGATGGATTAAAAACTTAAATGTAAAATCCAAAACTATAAAACCCTGGAAGGCAACTAGGCAATACCATCCTGGACATAGACATGGACAAAGATTCCATGGTAAAGTCACCAAAAGCAATCACCACAAAAGCAAAAATTGACAAGTGGGATTTAATTAAACTTAAGAGCTTCAACACAGCAAAAGGAACTATCAACAGAGTAAACAGACAACCTACAGAATGGGAAAAAAGTGTTTGCAAACTATGTACCTTACAAAAGTTCAATATCCAGCATCTCTAAGAAACTTAAACACATTTACAAGAGAATAGCAACTCCATTAAAAAGTGGGCAAAGGTTATGAACAGACCCTTCTCAAAAGAAGGCATACAGGCAGCCAAAAACCATATGAAAAAATCTTAACATTCCTTTTGCTGTAAGTACAGCCAACTGATTTTAGATTTATTTCTGCATTCTCTTTTCTGTGCCATTTGTCTATGTGTCTGTTTTTATGCCAATACCATGCTGTTTTGGCTATTATAGTTTTGAAAGATATTTTGAAGTTTGGTGTTGTGATGCCTCCAGCTCTTTTTGTTCAAGATTTCTTTGGCTATTTGAGATCTTTCACGATTCCATACAATTTTTAGGATTTTTTTTCCTACTTACGTTAAGAATATCATTGATATTTTAATAGGGATTGCATTGAATCAGTCTCTTTGAGTAATATGGTCATTTTCACAATATTAATTATTCTAAATCATAAATATAAGATGTCTTTCCATTTGTGTTCTCTTCAATATCTTTCATTGTGTTTCACAGTTTTATTTGTAGAGATCTATCTCCTTGATTAAATTTATTCCTAGGTATTTTGTTGTTGTTGTTAGCTATTACAAATGAAACTACTTTCTTGATTTCTTATTCTGCTAGTTTGTTGCTTCATACCTTTGAATTTTTATCCCTAAGGATTGTTCACTGACATTTCTACTTCCAGGGATTACTTGTCATTACCAAGGTGAGATATTCCTGCCTCAGGCTGTTTACCTGTGTTTATCCCGGTATTTAGAGCAGCATCACTGACTGATTTGAGCCATTCAGTCATCCAGTCCATCCTGGAAAACTATGCTGCATCCAGTCTATCCTGGAAAATGATGGGGTGTTTTTCCTAGAAATGGCCACAACTATCTTTTGAGGCACCACCAAACTTAATCAACGTATTTTTAGTTCCTGAAATTCATGACTAATAGCAACCAAGAGAATAAATTACACCTGTGTTGAACTTCTCTTTATATTAAGGGAGAGTATGTCTAGTCCTAAAATTTCATATTTTTATGTTTATGAATATACCCAGTTATTCAGAAATGAAAAATTTTAAATTTCAATAACAAAGTGTTTATAAAAATACTAAAAATATATATTAGATACATAAAAATATGTAGAGGTCCATCAGTTCCTTAATAATCAGTTGTAATTCTCATGGGGGAATAAAAGAAAGTTTAAGTTTTCATCTTTAGGGTCTGGCAGGATCAAATTCAAGTTCTATTTCTGCCACTCCCTATTTCTGTGACCTTGAGCAAGTAATTAACTTCAAAAACCTCATATATAAAGTGGAAAATTAAAAAAACACCTACACAGAAGGTAGTATTTATGTAAAACAGTGCTTCTGAAACTTGCCAGTGATCAAAGTCACCTGAAAAACATTAAAAGTACAGATTTTAAGACGTCTCCTCAATAGATCCAGGTATAGGGCTCACAAATCAATATTTTTAAATAAGTTTTTCAATCAGGATCATCACACAAGTTTAGGAACTATTGCTATACTGCACAGTTCATATCCGACTCAGTAAATGTTAATGTTATTTACATTTTTTTACATTTCTCAAAGTTTATTTTCCTAGTGATCCATGGGAAGGAGGCTGGCTAGATGTTTACTAAGCCAGTTCCCCATTTCTAGTCACATCACCAAACTACAATTCCCAGGACTTGCTCTAGGTGATCCTATGAGATTAAACACGTCAGCAGAAATAGTATCTCTTCTTTCTCTTTATCCCCCTCCCTCCAGTCTGATGGTGGTATATACTCTAATGTGAACTTGAAAACTAACTTAAAAATGTCAAAACAGGCTGGTCACAGTAGCTCATGCCTGTAATCCCAGCACTTTGGGAGGCTGAGGCAGATGTATTACTTAAAGTTAGGAGTTTGAGGCCAGCTTGACAAACATGGTGAAACCCGGTCTCTACTAAAAATACAAAAAATTTAGCCTGGCGTGGTAGTGTGTGCCTGTAGCTCCTGTAGGCAGGAGAATAGCTAGAACTCGGGAGGTAGAAGCTGCAGTGAGCAGAGATCAAGCCACTGCACTCCACTCTGAGCAACAGAGTGAGATTTCATCTCAAAAAATAAAATGAAATTAAATTATAAAAAGTCAAAACAGCAGTCTGTAAATTACATGGGATCCTAAATGATTTTATTGCACCAAACCTCTCAGTAATCCGTATGGGACTGCCACATGAGAGAGGAATAATATTTTATCGTGTTAAGCCATTGACTTTTGAAGTGTTTCGGCAATCACCATTACATATCTTAACATATCCACATTACATCATCTAGGATTGCTGAAACTGCTTTTATTTCCTTCATTCAAACTTCCTATCTGCAGTTCAGCTTGCATACTCAGTGCCTGACACTAACCTTTAAACTGCATTTTCATCATGTCACCTGCCTATACAAACATTTATTAGCAACTTATTTTATTTTTCTTATCAGGTCAAAATTCCTCACCTTGGTTTTTAAAAACCTACCTACCTCATGCCAACTATCTAAACTTTATTTCCGGTGTGAAGAAAAAAAAAGCCTAAGATAAGTATAAAAAACTAGGGAGCTATAAAGAAGATGATTCTTTCTTTCTGGAATTCTTATTTCACATGTAGTCATAGCACATAACATAGCATATAATTTTTCTGCATTTTTCAAAAATATATAAAATAGCTCTAGTTCCTCCCCTGGATGGTAAGATGCTATTAAGTGTGGTGTCTTACACTTTTTTCTACCCAGTCCAATCTGTGGTGCCATACTAAATATACACCAGGAGTTCAATAAAAGCTTGCTGCTTGATTATGGAGCCTGAATTTAATCTCCTTTCTCATGTTCAAACTGCTTATTTCTAAAATGTAGTCCCTTACACAAACTGCTAAGAAAATGGCAGATGAGAGTGATGAAAAAGTGTTCTGTTTCATAATAAGCAATGGAGTGACTAACAGCTGTATGATGTTTCCTGGATTGCATAAACTTGTTGAGAGCCACTACGCACCAGACACATTTCAGTTCCACGTGTTCTGATAAGTAGTTATTTGTTCCCAGTTAAGAAGTTTACATAAAAATATAGAAACTACCTAAATCATTAGATGTTTAATTGAATAATATTAGAGGAAAAAAGAACCATAAAAAATTATATAGTCCATCACCTTCATTTTATAAATGGAGCAAATGCCATGTTGGAAACAAAACTTGACCAAGAGCCAAGCATCCCAAGTTCTGGCTTTAAATCCACATGTGTGGTTTGAGCAAGCCACTCAGTTTTCCTTAGTCTCAATTCTTAATGTATAAATTAAAGAAACAGAATGATATTTAAGGTCCCTTCCAGCTCTGGAATTCTAATTTTATATGCTTATTAAGTACTGCTTTTTTAAAATAAAAAAATATTAACTTATAAATCCACATAAATAACTATGATTAATCATTTAAAAACTTTGAAAAATTCTTGGGATATATTGAGTTAATACAAATACTATAATATTCTACTTAGCAAAAATATGAAAACACTAAATTAATGAACCTTTAGTTTAGATCAATATCAATGAATTATGACAGAACTAAAATTATGGGCTTTAAAAAAATCTGTTTTTAATAGATTTTGCCTGTGTTGCTTTTTTAAAATCTATTTCTGTGCATATAATGAGTGAATTTTCCCCAGGGCCTAGGTTATGACATGGACACAAATTAGGCATGTAAAGAAAATGAACTTTTATAAGTCACCACATTATTACTTACTGCATAGAGAAAATAAATTACTAAATGGTATCCATAAGATCTGACCAAAAAAAAATATACAGTTTTCATAATGGCTTATTCAAATAATGTTGTCTACAAATTAGATTTGTTCTTATTCACTCCAAACTGTATATAACTCAGATCTCAGCATGAGATCTCTGCCCTTAGAGCTCTAAGTAAAATTGTCACCAAATCCCACCCTCTAATCTGCAGCCTGTGCAAGCTGAAAGCCTTCGTCAGGTAGTCAGTGAAGTAAGAGGCCTCCTCTGCATTCTTATAGGTGGAGTCTCTGTTTTGTTTCTTAGCAAAAGAAATGTGAATTTCAACAGTCACTTCTTGCATTTCCACAGAATCAACAACTGCATTATTAAGAATAGAACTCCTTACTGAAGGTCAGGATCATGACAAGGAGTCACCTAACAATTTTAAGATCCTTTCTAGACATTTCTTTTCCCCAAGGTCCCTTCCACTCTCTGTGCTCACACATCTCTCTCCTGGCATTTCCCCAATGTAGTACACTTCTCTTGTCTTCTTTAATATTCCAATGCAACAAAAGCAAAAACAAACAAACAAAAACAAAACAAAACGAACTCTTTCCTTGCCTCATAGAGAGCAACTCAATTTTTTTTTTTAAACCTTCTTTAATGCTCAGGGTCTTGGGGTCTCACCTGTATTTCTAAAGCCTGTTGACATATTTTTTCTAAATAATCTCCTTATAAGTCTGGATTCTTTTTTGCTGAAGGATACTGGAACCAGAAAACTAGCTTAAGCTATGAAGGGGATTTTTTGGTACCTGTAACTGGGAAGTTTGGAGTGGACCCTAGAAGAGGCACATGACATCAGGACCCTCTCATTGATTCCTCTGCTTCTTTCTGGGCGTTGGCTCTGTTCTCTCAAACGTGTTCATGTTGTGGAAGATATGGTGACCAGCAGCTCAGGGTCCTATCATTAGAGCTCACAATGCAAGTGAAAAAAGAGAGCTACATAATTAATCTGTTATTGCCATTTTTCAGAAGCAGGATGGATGATTACCCAAAGTTTGAATCAGATGTCAAAACTGATGGCACCATATGCACCATTAAGATATTAAAATGGGTTATTACTTACATGATGAAGTATTCTGGGAAAGCAGGACAGACTTTCCAAGCTGGCTTTAGACAAGAAAAGGCAACTGACTTGAGGCTTGTATTGTGGTTAGGAGGTGGGGGTCTGGGTGAGGATTCTCAAGCTGGGAATCGGGACATATGTGGCTATGGAGTCGAGACTTATATGGCTTGAGGTCAGGGCTTATATGGTTTGAATCATCCATTATCACCAAAGGAGAGAACACTGGCTTTTTTATTATCAGCTTTCCAAGAAGCAGAAGGGAAGACAGAGGAGTGAGGCTTAAAAGTGGTCACAGTCAAACCCAAAATATGGAATCAAACTTTTTATCACAATACCCCAACTTGGGTCACATATCCAATTGTTGGAATCACCATTACATCCAGGAGGACACAGAGCTATGACAGATCTTATGCTCACATGATCACATCCATGGCTATGGGGCCAAGATGCTGAAACAGGCAGTCTCATCAGATTAAATGTAATGGTTGGTGGGAAAAGAGTGGGTCTCACAAAAAAGAGATATGCTCTTGTTAGGTGAAGTTTACATAGTATGCTGAGAAGAAAAAAATCCAACAAAATAAAACATTAATACAGTATTTCAACAAAAATATTATGAAACCACCTGATAAGATGTTTTAAAGTGTCCACTTATTTGTTCGTAATTGGTAACACAAATAATCTGCAGAATTGCACAATACAAAAAGCACAGGAGTCTAGATTCAAAATATACTAGGTAAGAATTTAGGCCGTTTCACTAGCTGTGGGGACTTGGGCAAAAGTAAAAGTAAAAGAAGAAGATAAAAGGGGAAAAGAAAGACTTTTACAGAATGCTTACTAAGTGCCAGTTATCATGCTAAGTGCTTCAGATGGGTTATCCATTTAATCTCCCATAGGAACCTTATGATTTTGAGGCTGTTATAACCTCTACTTTATTCATACAATGATAGAAAACCAGCAAGAGAACTCTAAGTTTGTTAAACTTTAAGGGCTAAATCTTACAGACTAACTGTTTTAATGAGCATTCATTATATAGTGATCATTGGCATGCCACTAATTTGTTTTGCTTAGCAACCTTATATTATATTCCAAAATTCATCATCCATGAGTCAGAAACTAGGATGTTTCTTTATTTAGTGTCATCTACTCTCAAGCTATAAGACACTGTTGTCTGTCATGGTAACTTTAGATCTTAATTTAGGGAAATCAATAAGAGCAATAGGGCAGCATTCCTATCAGTAACAGAAATCAGGAATGAAAATGTACTTGTGTGAAACAAATAACAGAAGGGCCTCTGAAAGATACACACACAAACCATAAAATACCAGGGGAAGTTCTGAAATCTGCCACCATAAGTTATTACTATCACAAGGTGTAAAATCAGTAATGACAACAGCAATGATTCAAGTTAATTGAATTCTGAACTCCCTTATTCTTATCTTCACACCCAAATTGGTGCTCAGGCCTCTGTTTCTCTGACTGAAATAAGCTATATAAAGCCTTTCACTCTCTTCATCCATATTTTGCATACTATATAAGAAATAAAATTAAATTTCTCTTTCTATAAGCAATTCACAAAATAGTTGTGTACTACATCATTTTCTCATTTTTTCTGTAAAAATAATCTCAGTTTGAATTTTTTTTTTTTATGTTATGTGCCAGGCATTTTTCTAAGCTTTGGAATATAAGAGAGACAGTTCATTACTATTCAGAGATCATATTATATAAAATAAATGCAGACAATAAAAAATAAACAAATGAAAGACTGCTTTATGTGGTGATAATTGCTTTGAATTATGTGATGATGACTGAAAGGAGGCTAGCAATTTTAGATTGGGTATAAGGAAATATCTTTCTATGAGTGAATATCAATTAGATGGTCAGTATTCTGCTATGGTAACAAATGATCCCAAAATCTCAGCAAGGTTGTCTGCTCCATGTCAGACACACTCCAGGATAACTGACATTTGTACAGTGACTGAGCAGCTTCGGACAGTAGGGTTTCTATCTTCCTGCAGCTGTACCATCTGAAACCCACATCTTCACTTGATGTGGCAGGGGAATAAAGAGTGGAAAAATAGCACAGTCAATGACTTTTCACTGTCAATCACCCTCACACCCCAATGGCCAAAACCAGCCACACAGCCCTGCCTCATACAAACCATTCACTGATGTTCTTCCTTAAAAACGTATACCCTTTAACTAGGTACACAAGGACCATCTTGTCCTGTGCAGTACCCTGTTCCTATCCCCAACTTCTTTCCCTATTAAAGAAAGGGTGGCATGTGGTTTATTCAGATCTTCACCTATTTCTCCTACTCCTTGAAAAGCTCTTCTTGCTACCATCCACTGCCCTCACTTTCTCTGGAATAATTTTTACATGTGTTTTATAACTTTGGATACTACAGATACTCATCATCTATTCTAAGAAATCTTCTGTGACTCTCCCAAACTGGGTGAGTGTCCTCTTCTGTGCTCCCATACTACCCTGTGCTTATCTTTGTTACTCTAGTACTTGTTTCTCTGCCAGGATCTCCACTAGACAGCAAAGTTATGGAGAGCATAACTGTGACCTCCTAAGTATAGAATCCCAATGTTTATTCTTAAAACAGAGTCAGTACTTAAATATCTGTTCAAAAAATTGGGAGAAAAAGACAAATTTTTCGCTGAATTTATTAAGTGTAATTTATAGAGAACATGGTGTCATTCACAACATAATGAAGAAAATCATGAAACAAGCAGGTTTGATGCAAGAAGAAAGAGAATTGGAATTCCCTACTTTGTCAAGCACTAAGCTGAAAGTATTATGGATATTCAGTTAAAGTTTGGACATAATGAATTTGAGATATAATTACAGTAACTATGTAAACATCTCAAAAATTTAGGTTAGATGGATATCCAGTTATCATGGATGAAGACATAGATTTGAGATTCATCCACCAGATGATAAATGGTGCTATAGACTCCCTGTGTGAAAATACTTGATGGAAATGTAATAATAAGGCAAGGCTGAGTCAACAGCCAGGAGCAGGCAGCATCCTGAAGCAATAAATTGTTGGAAATCCTAAAGGGTATAGTCTATGTAAACAGGAGGAAATAGAAAAAGTGTGAGGTTCAAATTAATTCTAATACATTTTTTATTTGTGTTCAGCT
This sequence comes from Saimiri boliviensis, assembly GCF_048565385.1. Classification (NCBI taxonomy): domain Eukaryota; kingdom Metazoa; phylum Chordata; class Mammalia; order Primates; family Cebidae; genus Saimiri; species Saimiri boliviensis. Next base: position 68,248,103 of record NC_133452.1, read on the forward strand.
TAATTTTGTTGTTCCAACTATGCCCCACATCATGTTTACATCCCCCACAATTTTATGATGCATAAAAGCTAATACCATTTCCGAAAAGTAGGAGCCAAATAAATATTTATAACAAAGAAGAAAAGAACAATGTGGATTGAAAGGGACAAGGGAGGCATGAAATAGAAGAGAGATATAGAGGGTAAGAGAGGAGATTTAGCATAAAATCTTAAGGGGAAAATACATTTTGAAGGAGAAGAAAAATAGCTGAAGGGCTGGAGAAGGAACAGTTATACAGATGTGAGTATAATCATGGTTTATTTCGAGTGATTAATTCCAAATTCATTAAATAAAGGAAAGAGCCAGAGGGAAAGCAAGAGAAGAGGAAAAGCCAATAGGAATTAATGTAAATTAGTTATTACTTAATGATGGAACAATTTTCAATTTACAATTATCTACTGGGAATTCTCTGAAAAGAAAATTGTTTTATTTACCAGTTGAAATGCTGCTTCCATCTGATTTTACTTCTCATATCATTCTTCTCTGATGCAAGGGCTAGTTAATTTTCAACACAAATCTGGCAAATATAACATATTTGCTGGGTCTACCTGACTACAAAAGAACATGTGGCTGAAATAGGCCATTCAATATAAAATATTGCTCATGAGGACAATTCCTTGAAATCGGTGCTTAAAACCTTCCTGTTTTGTGCAATTTGTGGAACTATATAGATTGCAGTAAACTGGAGACAGAAAGTCTTTTGTCCATATTAGCTTAACTCCAGTCCTGCAAATATTACTGGAATGGAGTTGTCCTTCAAGCCTCTCTGATTTTGGTTTTACTCATCCAGAATTTGCAGTATATAGACTTGTTCTGGGATGAAGTTTGTTTTTCCTAAAACTGAAAAATTCTCTGAGTTTCCATTTCTAGACAATATCTAACCAAACGATTGTTGAAGTATATTCTAAAGAATTAATATTGATTTTTTAATTTTTTTTTTTTTGAGATGGAGTTTCGCTCTTGTTACCCAGGCTGGAGTGCAATGGCGCGATCTCGGCTCACCGCAACCTCCGCCTTCTGGGTTCAAGCAATTCTCCTGCCTCAGCCTCCTCAGTTGCTGGGATTACAGGCATGGGCCACCATGCCCAGCTAATTTTTTTTTGTATCTTTAGTAGAGACAGGGTTTCACCATGTTGACCAGGATGGTCTCGATCTCTTGACCTCGTGATCCACCCGCCTCAGCCTCCCAAAGTGCTGGGATTACAGGCTTGAGCCACCGCGCCCGGCTGGTTTTTTAACTGTTAAACTCAGGAATAAGCAAAGTCAAGCAGCTTTGTTTAATATGGAATTTCTAAATTTTAAAAATGTTATTGTTTATTGTGATTTTTCCCAAAGCAGTTATGCTATTTAGTTTTTCCAAAGACTATCTGATCTTAGAACATCTCTGTCATAGAACACACTTTAGAAAATTTTAGTCTAGCTTAAAGCATGCTAGTGTGGATTATATTTACTTTGGAACATCTACTCTGTGACTGGCATTGTAACACAATCTGGAGAAGCAGACCTAATTCCTTTCTGGATAAGACAGACATTAAATTATAATTAATTTCATAATTCTAAGTGTGAAAATTACTGTAAGAGAAAAATTCAGGGGAATCTAACCTAGCTTGGGAGGTGGAGGAAGGCTTCACTATGAAATGATGTTTAGTCTAAGATCTGCAAAGTGGGTGTGAGTTTGTTAAATGAAGAGAAACAACAGGAGCATTACAAGTATAGGAAATAGCAAATGCAATGGATCTGAGCCAGGAGAAAGTCTGGCAAAACTCCAGCTTTAAATCAACTCGATCTCTGTTTAGATTAAAGTACCGTATTCTACCCTAACTTCCTGCAAGAAGCAAAAGTTAATTCTCTCAGGAGAAAGAAATCATCATTTCAAACCTCACGTTACCTCTACAAATTGCAATTTACAATAGAAGTTTATGTAAGTCAAAAGAAAGCACGCATATTAAGGAAGAAAAATAAATAATAATGGAAAATACAGAATATTGCTTAAGAAACATTTGGGACTTGGTAAAAGTGTCTAATGTATCTTGAAATCTCAGCAAGAGGAGTAAGGAATGGAGCAAAGCAGTATTTCAAGAGCTAAAAGATTTCTAAACTAATGAAAAATATTAAGGTACAGATATAAGTTGCCCTGTAACTCCCAAACAGGAAAAATACAAAGAAAACCACATCCAGACATACCATAGCAAAACTGCAGAAAATAAAGGATAAACAGACAATCTTTAAAACATCGTGAGAGAATAGGAAACATTACTTCTAAACAAATCAACAAGATTGAATGAAAGCTGACTTCTCAACAACAAAAAAAGCAGAAGCCAAAAAACATCTTCAAAATGTTGAAAGAAAATAACTTCCACGCTAGAATTCTATATCCAGCCAATAATTTACTCAAAAAAATAAGGTGAAATAAAAACAGTTTCAAATAAATAAAAACTGGAGAATTATGTTCTAGCAGACCTCTACTAAAGAGATACCAACATGGGTTTTCAGGCAAAGCATAATAGTAGCAATAAAAAAAAAAAAAAAAAAAATTAAGACTAATGGAAAGGGTAAATATGTAAACAAATCTTAATAAAAATTGGCTGTCTTTTAAAAATGAGGTCTTGATGTTATGTGTGTGTATGTGCATAGTGTTTAATATAAACACAGAATAGAAATAGCACAAAAGTCTAGGATAGACTAAATTAAATGTTCTAAGATTCTTGCATTTCCCAAGTAATAAAACAACAAATTTACATTGCACTTTATAAGTCAAGGTTGCAGGCCATAAAATATATAGCAACTACTAAAGAAAAATAAAAAGATGTTAAACTACAACTAAGGAAATATTGAATTAAAATTCTTAACTGAACTTCTGCTTGTACCATGACGGGTTAGGTACTGAACTTTCCATGTCATCTTTAAACAACTAGAAACCTAGATAAATTATAGGAAACAAATGTTTCCAGAGATTGGAATAAAGGCAACAGAGGACTGTGAGTCCTGGGGAAAGAAAAATAAATGACGTAGGACTGACTATTGCCACAGCTTTCCATGTAGAGTCATTTTTCAGGACTACAACACAAGAATGATTTAACCAAACAGAGCAAGGATGTCTCACTGAATTGAGAAACTAGAAGTCAGAGTTTGAGGAGAGTGTAGTGGTTGGAGTTTGTGGTACGAACTCCCATGGAGAAGGAAGATATGCAGAAAAAGAGATCCAGTAATCTGCACAGGGATTCCTTGAGTCCACTACTAAATAACAAGCTGTGCATGGATGAGGTTATGCAAAAAGCTATCAAGAACCAACTGAACGAGTTTCAAAGCTCAGGCAGGCCTGAGAGCATTCTATTTTCAACCAGTCAGTGTGGAGAAAAGTTTTTGAACATCCAGAGGATCTGATAAGATTCCAGGAGGTGATGCCTTAGTAGTAGAGCTAAACCAGCTGTAGCTTAAAAGCTACTTTCAATCTGCTCTTCAGAAGAAGTTAAAGGGGAGTTGGGGGGAACATTGAAAGGAGTAAGCTGAACCGCAAAAGCAAACACAAGAGAAAGGCATAAATCTCACTCAGAGAGTCTTACCTCTATCAAAGCTCTCTGCTGAACATGTAGCATGGGTCAGTGCTCAGGACAATGACCTATTACTTATTTTTCTTATAGGACAAGGTGAGAGCCACATCATTGGTAAAAACTAAACAGAATATGTATAACACCACTATCCAATAGAAACTTAAAATAAGCCACAAGCATGACTGAATTTCTAGTAGACACACTTTAAAAGTAGATAAAATTGGCCAGGCGCGGTGGCTCAAGCCTGTAATCCCAGCACTTTGGGAGGCTGAGGCGGGTGGATCACGAGGTTGAGAGATCGAGACCATCCTGGTCAACATGGTGAAACCCTGTCTCTACTAAAAATACAAAAATTAGCTGGGCATGGTGGCACGTGCCTGTAATCCCAGCTACTCAGGAGGCTGAGGCAGGAGAATTGCCTGAACCCAGGAAGCAGAGGTTGCGGTGAGCCGAGATCGCGCCATTGCACTCCAGCCTGGGTAACAAGAGCGAAACTCCATCTCAAAAAAAAAAAAAAAAAAAAAAAGTAGATAAAATTAATTTTAATAATCTATTTTAACTCAAAATAGATTATTTAACTCAATATATCTAAATGTAATCATTTTAGCATGTAGCCAATTTAAATAATTATTGAGATATTTTATATTTTTCATGCAAAGTCTTTGAAATAATACAGTGTGTATTTTACATCTTCAGCAATCTCAGTTTAGACTAGCTTCAGCTCAAGTGCTCTACAGTCATATGTGACCAGTAGCTGCCATACTGAAGCACTGGAGTCCAGATTGGAGGTGCCAGCTATGAATGGAGTTGTCTAAGAAAGCCGGAAACTGGGTACATTCAGCCCATAGGAAGCTGGTGATAAAAGTCATCAATCCCTTGGAAAACTAACCATAGAGAGCTGAGTTTGGGTATAGTCACTTGGAATCTTCCAGGGATATTTTGAGGCAATCCAGCTTGTGACATCATAGAAAGATACTGGTAATATCCAAAGCATTTAATTAATGTGTCTGTTACCTTTTGTAACTCTTCGAAGACCTTAATTAGACCTTAAGATAAACAGGAGCAACCTACTTCAAGACTGTTCAATCTGTCATTTATTGGCCTCCAGATGGGAATAATATGAAAACTGGGAATGATATGCAAACTGATAAAGATCCATTGTGTAATGGATCAATCATATTTAATAAAAGCATGTCATTTATTGGAAAATAATACACCTGCCTTATTCCTAGTAGTAAAATAGTAGTCTATCTAAGAACTATAAATAGAGAAAGGGAATAGCTCTTGCTTATTCAGAAAATCCATTAGGCCAAAGGGCATATATATCTAGACCATATACATGTTAGATACCATATCATTTGTTTATGGTTTTAGATTTTTCATGCTACTCAGTGATATAAAAGACTTAGTTTTCCCAGATAGTCTGCATACTGTAATTCACACTGTAATTTATAATGTAATTCTTAGTGTAGTCACATTGTAATTCTTAAGTCTTAGTCACAGAAGAAAGACCTATTTCCTTTGGTCCCTTAAACAGTAATGGGCCACATTTCAGATAAAAGTGACAGAACCAGAAATACTCAGAAAGCTTGTTTTAGGTAACCGAGTACAAGGTGAATTTTGTCTGGCTCAGTGATTATAATTGTCCTGAAGGCAACATATGGTCAAGTCTCACTTATTAAATGTGCTTGTTGAGTCTCTGCATTTCTCCTTCCAATTTTGCAGTCAAGCCCTACTTAGTAATTTTCAGACTCTTTAGAATGCTTCTTTAATCCCTCCATTTAAAGAGTGTGCAACAAAAACAAGACAGCATTTCTTTCAAATTCACATGTAAAACCTCTCCAGTCAGTCTTACAGGATTCTTGCCTGTAGCCAGGATTCTCAGCTGAATTCTGTGGTTTTCTGAATGGCTTTCCCGTTGGAAAAATCACACAGCTGAAAGCATAAACACATATGCAGGCATATCCCTAAATAGGACTATGTAACTTTAAGCTTGGGGACTTATCTGCATAATGATTTTGATTTGGGCGCAATAGCAGCAAACATTTACTATATCCTTTTAGAATAAATCTTTTTGAGAGAATTTCTGTGAGGTTATTAACAACAACAACAAGGATAACATCTATTCAATAGCTACTGAGTGCTCATTACAGGTGGGTATTGAGCTAAACATATCACATAGTTCACTAATTCCATTTGTGCAACAAACTTTGAGGGAGATACTCTGACTTTCCTCTGAGGGAATATTGGGGTGAAAAGTAACTTGTCTAAATTTATCCAGCTAAAAATGGAGCTGAGGTTTGAATCCAGATAGTTTGATTTCAAGTTTCACTTTGCTTCTTGTTACATGTACTGATTCTCATTTGTGAAAGATCTAAAATGTCACTTTTACTTCAAAATCAATTTATATGCCTCCAATAACCTTCCCTGCATTCTGTCCTGGGTCTAACAGTTAATTATTTTTTATCCCTCTTTTTTGCTCCCAAGGAACATTTGCATTCCCTATTCGCCACATTTTTTGCATTATTTAAATTATCTGTTTACTCCTCAGTGTCTTCCACTTGATTTAACTTTCTTCAAGGCAATGGTTTTCAACCGAGGATTATTTTGCCCTCTGGGCCACATTTGGCAATGTCTAGAGATACTTTTGGTTGTCACAACTAGCAGGGGAGTGCTGTTAGAATTTACTGGGTAGAGGCTTGTGACACTGCTAAACATTTTACAATGCACAGGACAGCCTCCCACTAGAAAGAAACATTTGGCCCAAAATGTCAATAACATTGAGGTTGAAAAATCTTTCTTCAAGGCACATCCAACCATAAATTATTAGTCTTTGTATGCAGCACAAAATACATTATCTGGTACAAAATACATTTTCTGGTACCTAATAAATGTTCAATAGATGCTTGCTGAACAGGACTCAACTGATATAGTAGGTTAGAAAATTATGCTCCATTTTTTATTGATAACTCCTTTCTTAAACTTCAGGTTGTATTGGCCCCTCCATTCTTCATAAGCTAGTATTAGCTTAAGTCACCCACCAAATTGGAGAAAAATCTCTCTGTTTTTACATGCTTGTTAGATGGTAATCAGTCTCACATATCTTTTCATTTCAATCCTTGCATATAGAAAGGAGTATTTAAAGGTACTATTAAAAGCTACATGCAGAAATACTTATCATAATTAGGTGACTTACTGGCATCTCGCTCCTGCAAAAGCATAGCTCCTCTTAGTCCCAAACCCTGTAGGACATGCAGCCTCAGGGGAATCTATAGCCTACAGAGAGTAAAATCATCTAAAGGTTATGAAGTCTGGCCCTGACATACATTATTGCTTTCTATTTTCTGTTTCTTTGTTATGTAAGTCTGTAATATTCCATTATATACAAACTATAACAGTTGACTCTCAAACTAACATTGCTCCTCGTTGAGGTTGTGATTTTATTTTTATCTGTTCTTCACAGGTCTGAAAACACATGTTACCAAAACTGGTGGCAGGACATTCTATAGTAAAAACTTTCTCGCTTTTCTTGCAGAGTTATAAACATGCATTCCCTTGACAAATTACTACAGAAAAAGTTGTGATTTTTTCCTTATTGAATACAGATAAAATAAAATCAACATACATAATTGGTAGTTCTTTTTCAAGAGCAAGAAAATGAAAGCCTTTCTTATAAAAGACTTTTGGGAAAAAAAAAATGTCTGTTCAATTTGATTAGATCATTAACAACCTAATCAACCTTTTTGTTAATGTTCATATTTGATAGCAGTCTAATAGTCTCATATTGGAAGAATAATTATAATCTTCATCTCCTCCATATTTTTATGAATTATTAACTGTAGTACACTTTCCTTGGCCTAATATCTCAGTCTTTCTTCAGCTATTCAATCCTTTATTTTTAATTTTAAGATTTAATTAAGATATTTTGGCCGGGCGCGGTGGCTCAACGCCTGTAATCCCAACACTTTGGGAGGCCGAGGTGGATGGATCACAAAGTCAACAGATCGAGATCATCCTGGTCAACGTGGTGAAACCCCATCTCTACTAAAAATACAAAAAATTAGCTGGGCATGGTGGCGCGTGCCTGTAATCCCAGCTACTCAGGAGGCTGAGGCAGGAGAATTGCCTGAACCCAGGAGGCGGAGGTTTCAGTGAGCCGAGATCGCACCATTGCACTCCAACCTGGGCAACAAGAGCGAAACTCCGTCCCAAAAAAAAAAAAAAAAAACCCAAAACAAAACAAAAAAAACTAGCAAAGCTGAATAAAACATAAAATAAAAACCATTTTCAAGGTATTGGAGAGACTCAAATCACCCAGGCCTCAAGGGGACAAGAACCCAAAGAAACAAGCAGCTTCTTGGAGTAAACTTGACATCTTCAAAATTTTTTTTTAACTTTTATTTGAGATTCAGGGGAACATATGAAGGTTTGTTATGTAGGTATCATGTCATGGAGGTTCATTGTACAGATTATTTCATATTTCAGGTATTAAGCCTAATATCTACTCGTTACTTTTTCTGCTCTTCTCTCTCCTCCCACCCTCCAATGTCAAGTAAACCCCACTGTCTGTTGGTCCCTTCTTTACGTTCATGAACTTGGCACCTCGTGTATTAGTTTTCCCCTTTGAGGCATTCACCAAATCTTTAGGACACTGGGGTTTGCCAATAAAAGAAGAAAACATTAGTGGGCGAATAAAATTTTCAAATGATCTCAAGGAGATGGGGAAATAAAGAATTTGAGTTTAGGCCTGATCAGGCAGCCAGGATTTGTGAGAACAAGAATCCAAGGAGAAGAAATGAGCCCAACATGCTACACTGATTCTCCCCTCAAGGTACTTGCCAAATCTTAGGCCAGGCATGGTGGTTCTTGCCTGTAATCCCAGCACTTTGGGAGGCTGAGGCAGGCAGATCACCTAAGGTCAAGAGTTTGAGACCAGCCAGACCAACATAGAGAAATCCAGTCTCTACTAAAAACACAAAATTAGCTGGGTGTGATGGTGCATGACTGTAATCCCAGCTACTCGGGAGGCTGAGGCAAAAGAATTGCTTGAACTCAAGAAGTAGAGGTTGAGTTGAGCTGAGATCCCACCATTGTACTCCAGCCTGGGCAATAAGTGTGAGACTCTGTCTAAAAAGCCAAATCTTAAGCTGTGCATGGTGAGAAAGTAAAAAACTAAGGAGAAAGTCACCATAAACAAGAGCAAAGTTTTTATAGGTTGTCCCAAGAAAGAAAGGCTAGCAAATATCACAGACTTCATTTGTGGACCCCTGGATAGATACATCCCAGAAACCTATATAAACAAGAAGTAAACAGAGTATTACAAACATTGAAACTACCTTAAGACATCTTGTTTCTTTATTAAATGGAAGTGATTTGCTTCTATACAGCTGTTTTCCAGAGGACAAGTCCTATTTAGAGAAATATAGTATCACCCAAATCTTTACCATTTTTAATGCAAAAATCTAGCATCCAATAAAAAGTTACCAGAAGCAAAGGGAAGACAAAGAATAGGGAAAGTAATTTAATTAAAAGGGATTCATAGGTGATTCATATTTTGGAGTTACTAAAAATGGAACTTAAAATAATTGTGGTCAAGCGCAGTGGCTCATGTCTGTAATCCCAGCACTTTGGGAGGCTGAGCAGGTAGATCACTTGAGGTTGGGAATTCAAGACCAGACTGACAAACATGGTGAAACTCCGTATCTACTAAAAATACAAAAAAAAAAAAAAAAAAAAATTAGCTGGGTATGGTGGTATGTGCCTGTAATCCCAGCTACTTGGGAGGCTGAAACACCAGAATCTCTTGAATCCAGAAGGCAGAGGTTGCAGTGAGCCCAGATCACTCCACTGTACTCCAATCTGGGAGACAGACTGATAATCTATCTCAAAAAAAAAAATTAAAATTAAAATTAAAATGTTTAAGAATAAATAAATAAAATAAAGTAATTGTAATTAATATGCTCAAGAAGATCAAGGATAGGAGGTAGAGTTTTACCAGAGAACAAATGGGATGAATGAAAAACAATAAGAAAGTACATACATAGATACACATTTATATTTGTATGCCCAAATATATCAGTAATTACATTAAATGTAAAGAGACTAAATAGTCTAACAAAAAGATTAAAATTGACAGACTGGATCATGAAAACAATATCCAAATCCATAATGCCTACAAAATGTGACAAGGATATTACAAGAAAGGAGAATTATAGTTTTATCACTCATATAAATATAGATGCCAGTATCATTAACAAAATAATAGCATTTCAAATCCAAATTATGTAAAAAGTGCAGTATATTAAGAGCAAATTGGATTTATTCCAAGAATGAAAGTTTGGTTTTATATTGAAACATCAATGTAATTCCCCACATTAAGAGGGAAAAAGGAAAGTACAGTCACAAATGATTATCTTAATAAATGCTGAACAATCATTTGTGATCTTTTCTTTAAAGTTTGGTAATATTCTAAATTAATTTTATCTGGTTATATGCTTCTAAAGAACCCTATAGAAAACATCATTTTAAACAGTGAAATATTACAGGGTTAATATTGTCTGGCTCTGTGTCCTCACCCAAATCTCATCTTGAATTGTAATCCCCAAATATTGGGGAAGGGACCTTCTGGAAGGTTATTGGATCATGGGTTGTTCCCTCATACTGTTCTCCTGACAGTAAGTAAGTTCTCAAAAGATCTATGGTTTTCTAAATGGCAGTTTTTCCTGCACTCATTCACTCTCTCCTGCTGCCATGTTAGAAGGCCTAAGCTTGTTTCGCCTTCACCTTCTACCGTAATTGTAAGTTTCCTGAGATCTCCCTAGCAATGGGGAACTGAGTCAATTAAACCTCTTTCCTTTATCAATTACCCAGTCTCAGGCATATCTTTATAGCATGTGAAAACAGACTAATATAAGGCTATAACCACAAACTCTAAAGAACCTAGTATGCTCAATAAGACATGCAAAAGGAATAAGAACTGAAAAGAGAGAAATAAAATTATATTCATGGATGGCATGATTACATATGTAGAAAACCCAGGCTGGATCCAGTAGGTCACACCTGAAATCCTAGCACTCTGGGAGACTGAGGATGTTGGCTCACTTGAGGCCAGGAGCCCAAGACCAGCCTGGACAGCATACCAAAACCCTGTTTCTACAAAAAATACAAAAATTAGCTGGTATTGGTAGCTCATGCCTGTAGTTCCAGCTACCTGGGAGTCTGAGGCTGGAGAATCACTGGAACCCAGGAGGCAGAAGTTGCAGTGAACTGAGATCCTGCCACTGCACTACAGCTTGAGTGACAGAGTGAAACCCTTATCTCAAAACAACAAAACAAAAACAAACAAACAAACAAAAATTAGCTGACATGGCAGCACATGCCTGTAATCCCAGCTACTCAAAAGACTAAGGCACATGAGCCAACATTGTGCCACTGCACTACAGCCTGGGTGCAAGAGAAAGAATCTGTCTCGAAATAAATAAATAAAGCCAGTTCAACATACAAAAATCTATTGAAATGTGTAAAATAGCAATAAGCACACCTAGAAAATAAAAATTTTAACAGTGTATTTTACAAAAATAGCATTAAAAATAATGTTCATAGGAACAAATCTCATGAAAGATTTGGAGGATGTTAGTGACTGGGAAGAGCTACTGGTAATTATTCTGTTTATTTATCTGAGTAGTGATTACACCAGTGTGTTCATTAATGAAAAAAATTCACTGAGCTGCACATTTATTTCCTATGCCTGGTATATTTTAGCATGAAGTTTATGATCTAAAAATTCCATTACACAATACATGACAAAGCAATGTTCATGTTTTAGGAGTAGCTTATAGAAGTCATATTTGGTAGCGAGGTTGCAAAAAGAAATTTTGACCTCAATATATTATTTATTTTAATTAAGCTATCCTTTTCTTTCCTCCACATATATTCACCAGTTGACAATACATTACGTGTATATACCAACTTGTTTTTTACTTGTCCCCCCTGACTATTATGCAAACTACACAAAGGCAAAGAGTTTGTCTATTTCATTCACTGCTATATATTCAGCATCTAAATTACTATCTTAAAAATTCTTAATAAATATTTACTGAATAATCAAGTTGATTATGACCATATGTAGTCATTGAGCCTTTCACTTAAATTTTATGTGAATTTCACACTCACTGAAACCTACAGTAAGCCTTTAATAATTCTAGATCTTTAGCAACTTACATGCAGTGGGCAATAAGTAATTTAAAACTGTAAAGTTCTGAAGGATAATTCCTTAAACCTGCTTCCTAGCTACAATGAAGACGTATAGGGAGAAGACCAGAAAGCATTATAAAGTCACAGTTTGGTGTGAGGGAGTTTCTTGACAGCTAGATTCTTCTCTATAAATATTTTAGTTTCTTAAAGGGAGAAAATAGTTCTTTCTATAATATCATTCAGAGAGAACAAAAGAAGAAAATATGGATCAATGACCATGGGATAATGTAGTGACTGGACCAGTGTCCAGAATGACATGACTCTCAGCTGGCTAATAGGCACCCCTACCTAAACTGCAGAGAGAACATGAAATGTTACATGGTGGATAACATAAATAAGACTGTCCCCTTTAGGGAACAAGTGACACAAGCTCTCTCCTTACAGGGAAACTGGTCCCAAAACCTGTGACCTCTGGGCCCAGATGAACAGCACAGAGGGAAAGCCCAGAGAGTTCAGGGCAAGTTTGTGCAACTCAACAGGCATGACGGTGAGCTTGTGAAAGTGGTTCTGAAAGGGTGAGCGTAGATGAAAGGAATAGCAGTGGTCACAGCATGATGGGGCTCGCAAGTGAAAGTGGCTCATTTAATATAAAGAAGAGGAAAAAAAGTGCAGCAGAAAAGAGAACGTTAACAACTAGAGTGACTGCAGGAGAAAGGGAAAATGAACACATAATCCATTTGTATCCAGAAAAGCAAACCCCAGTTACAAAACTAGTATTGAGTAAACACTGAACCAATTCATACAAAAAAGATGGGGGAAGATGGAAGCAGAGAACAAGCGAGGAAGACACTGGGACAAATGCTGAGGTGGCTCTCCTCATCTAGGGTCAAAGCTAAATTCCTTTTTGTCGTACATTGCAATGTCACTGATGTTTAATTTGGCTATTTAGTAAATTTGGATATTTTATTTTTAAAGTTAATTTTAAATAAAGTCTCCAAAAAAGATCAATTTGTTTATTATTTTTACTTATAAAATTTTTTTAATTACCAAATTCAGGACTGACACCTGGTAAACCTGTCCATGACAGAAGCATGTACCCTCCCTATAAAACAGAAAGGAAATGGCAGTGTTTCATGGCAAATTCCCTAAATAAGGATGATTTGAGGGATACTCATGATCAAATTGCATTTGAATGATATTATTTCTCTATATCAGAGTAAAACCTGGTACACAAATCTGCTTCTATTTTAACCTGAGTCCATGTAGTTAATGGTTTGGTCTTTCTTTAAAATATAAATACGGCTAAAACTCTATTGAAAATTTCAATGGGTCAGTAGACATTGTTAAGAATGCAAAATTAAAACCAATGTTAAAACCTGTTCACATTCTTTTTATAAAAAATGCAGGCTCACAGAAAATATATTCCAGGTAGGTTATTAAAGCTCCAAACTGAAATAATTTATTTCCCTATAAGTTAAAATGTTAATGAAATGTCTTTACCAAGGGCAAGAAAAAGAAAAGGATTAAACAAACTACTGTTGTGTAACTCTGACTTAAGGGACAATAGCCATGATGAACCTATTATCTCTTTTTCCAGGCAAGATATTTACTAAATTCACTTTTTAAGCCAGCCAAAATTACAAAATGTAATTCATTCTTTAAATAATTGGAAATCAGTATTGTGAATGGATTTTGATTGCTAGAAAAAATGTTAGCTTTTTCTTATTAGCAAAATGCAGCTGAAAATGAAGAAGAAAAACAAATAAAATATAGACTTGTTAATGGGTCCTGGAAAAATAAATGAGGTTTTCGCAATTTCTTAGTGACTGTGGAGAGAGTGTTTATGTCACATTGAAAAAGACAGTTATGTTGCAGCTCTGAAAAGTGAGTAGGGAGCATATAGAAATTATTATTTAATTAGGTCAGATTTTTTTTCCCCTAGCAACTTTCCAAAGAATATTTTTTAAAATAAAAAGGTAAATATTAAATCACTCACTCAGATTCATTTTTTTTCTTGTATTTGCTAAAGTCTTAAATATCCAGAAAATATATACACTCATTTATTCCAGAAGTAAATGGACTTTCAAGGTACGTAATTTCTTAGAAAGAGCTGTCTTAAATCTGGAGATAGATGAAAAGGGCTCTGCTCCAAAATGTACTTTTTTGTTGTTTATTTCAAACTTTTATTTTAAGTTCAGGGGTACATGTGCATGATGTGCAGGATTGTAACATAGGTAAACAGGTGCCATGGTGATTAGCAGCATAGATCATCCTATCACCTAGGTTTTAAGCTCAGCATTCATTAGCTATTCTTCCTGGTACTCTCCCTCTTCCCACCCCCAACCTTCTGATAGACCCCATTGTGTGTTGTTTACCCCATGTGTCTACATGTTCTCATCATTCAGCTCTCACTTTTAAATGAAAACATTCAGTATTTGATTTTCTGTTCCTGCACTAGTTTGCTGAGAATAATGGCTTCCAGCTCCATCCATGTCCCTGCAAAGGACATGATCTCATTTCTTTTCATGGCTGGATAGCATTCCATGGTGTATATGTACCACATTTTCTTTATCTAATCTATCATTGCTGGGCATTTAGGTTGGTTCCATGTCTTTCCTGTTGTCAATAGTGCTTCAGTGAACATATGTGTGCATGTATCTTTACACAGAATGATTTATATTCCTTTGGGTATATATCCAGTAATAAGATTGCTGGATCAAATGGTATTTCTGCTTGTAGATCTTTAAGGAATTGCCACACTGTCTTTCACAATGGTTGTACTAATTTATACTCCCATCAACAGTGTATAAGCATTTCTTTTTCTCCATAATCTCACTGGCATTTGTTGTTTTTTGACTTTTTAGTAATAGCCATTTTGACTAGTGTGAAATGTTATCTCACTGGTTTGCATTACTCTAATGATCAGTAATATTGAGCTGTCTTTCATATGTTTGTTGGCCACATGTGAGTCTTCTTTTACAAAATTTCTGTTTATGTCCTTAGCCCACTTTTTAATGGGGTTATTTCTTATAAATTTGTTTAAGTTCCTTGTAGATGCTGGATATTAGACCTTTGTCAGATGGGTAGATTGCAAAAATGTCCTCCTATTCTATAGATTGTCTATTTACTCTGACAATAGTTCCTTATGCTGTGCAGAAGCTCTTTAGTAAATCAGATGTCATTTGTCAATTTTTGCTTTTGTTGCAATTGCTTTTGGCATCTTCATCATGAAATGTTTGCCTGTGCTTATGTCCTGAATGGTATTGCCTAGGTTGTCTTCAGGATTTTTATAGTTTGGGTTTTAAATTTAAGACTTTAATCCATCCAGAGTTGATTTTTGTTATTGTGTAAGAAAGGGGTCCAGTTTCAATTTTTTGCATATGGCTAGCCAATTCTCTCAACAACATTTATTAAATAGGCAATCCTTTCCTCATTGCTTGTTTTTGTCAGGTTTGTCAGAGATCAGATGGTTGTAGGTGTATGGTCTTATTTCTGTGTCCTCTATTCTGTTGCATTGGTCTATGTGTCTGTTCTTATACCAGCACTATGCTATTTGGTACTACAGCCTTGTAGTATAGTTTGAAGTCAAGTAGCCTGATGCCTCCAGCTTTTATCTTGTTTGGGATTGCCTTGGCTATTCAGGTTCTTTTCAGGTTCCATATGAATTTTAAATATATATATATATATATATATATATATATATATATATATATATTCTAATCCTGCGAAGAATGTCAATGGTAGTTTAATGGGAATAGCGTTGCATCTCCAAGTTGCTTTGGGAAGTATGGCTATTTTCACAATATTGATTCTTCCTATCTATGAGCATGGAATGTTTTTTCATTTCTTTGTGTTCTCTCTGATTTCTTTGAGCAGTGGTTTGCAGTTCTCCTTGAAAAGGTTCTTCACTTCCCTTGTCACCTATGTTTCTAGGTATTTTATTCTTTTTGTGACAATTGTAAATGGAATTTTATTCCTGATTTGTCTCTTGGCTTGACTGTTGTTGGTGTATAGGAATACTAGTGACTTTTACGCATTCATTTTGTATCCTAAAACTCTGAGGAAGTTGCTTATCAGGTTAAGAAGTTTCAGGCTCTGACAATGGGCTTTTCTAGACATAGGATCCTGTCATCTGTAAACAAAGATAGTTTGACTTCATTTCTTCCTGTTTTAATAAGCTTTAGTTCTTTCTCTTGCCTAGTTGCCCTACCCATAACTTTCAATACTGTGTTGAATATGAGTGGTGAGAGAGGGTATCCTTGTCTTGTGCTGGTTTTCAAAGGGAACACTTCCAGATTTTGACCATTGTATGATATTGGCTGTGGGTTTGTCATATATGGCTCCTATCATTTTTAGGTTTGTTTCTTCAATACCTAATTTACCGAGAGTTTTAGCACAAAGGGATGTTCTCTGCCTCTATTGAGATAATCATGTGATTTTTGTCTTTAGTTCTGCTTATGTGATGGATCACATTTATTGATTTGCATATTTTGAACCAACCTTGAATCCTGGGGATGAAGCCTACTTGATTGTGGTGTGATAAGCTTTTCGATGTGCTGCTGGAATCAGTATGGCAGTACTTTGTTGAGGATTTTTGCATTAATGTTCATCAAGGATATTGGCTTGAGGTTTCCTTTTTTGTTGTTGTATCTTCCAGGATTTGGTATCCGGATGATGCTGGGATCATAGAATGAGTTAGGGAGGAGTCATCCCTTTTCTGTTTTTTGGAATAGTTTCATTGTGAATAGTACCAGCTCTTCTTCATACCTCAGGTAGAATTTAGCTATAAATCTATCTGGTCCTGGGCTTTTTTGGTTGGTAGGCTATTTATTACTCTCAATTTCAGAACTTGTTATTGGTCTATTCAAGGATTCAGTTTCTTCCTGGTTCCAACTCGGGAGGGTGTATATGTCCAGAAATTTATCCATTTATTCTAGATTTTCCAGTTTATGTGCATACAGGTGTTTATCATAGTCTCTGATGGTTATTTGTATTTCTATGGGGATAGTGGTGATATCCCCCTTATTTCTGACTGTGTTTATTTGAATCTTCTCTTTTTTTTCCTTTATTAGACTAGTGAGCATTTTAACCTACTTTATTAATTTTTTCAAAAACCCAGATCCTGGATTCATGGATTTTTTGAAAGGTTTTTCATGTCTCTATCTCCTTCAATTCAGCCCTGATCTTGGTTACTTCTTGTCTTCTGCTGGCTTTGGGGTTTGTTTGCTCTGGGTTCTCTCTAGTTCTTTTAGTTGAGATATTAGGTGGTAAACTTGAGATTTTTCTAGCTTTTTGATATGTGTATTGTCTCTTTGTTATCATAATTTTCAAAGAATGTCTTAATTTCTGCCTTAATTTTCTTATTTACCCAAGATTTATTCAGAAGCAGGTGGTTCAATTTCCATGTAGTTGTGTGGTTTTGAGTAAATTTCTTAATCTTTAGTTCTAATTTGATTGCGTTATGATCTGAAACACTGTTTATTATGATTTCTGTTTTTAAGCATTTCCTGAGGAGTGTTTTATTTCCGATTATGTGATCAATTTTAAAGTATGTGTTACATTGTGTTGTGATGAGAGGAATATATATTCTGTTGTTTTTGGGTAAAGAGTTCTGTAGAGCTCTGTCAGGTCTACTTGATTCAAAGCTGGGTTCAGCTCCTGCATATCTTTTTTAGTTTTCTGTCTTGATGATCTGCCTAATAGTGTCAGTGGAGAGTTAAAGTCTCCCACTATTATTGTGTGAGAGTCTAAGTCTCTTCGAAGGTCTCCAAGAACTTACTTTATAAATCTCGGTGTTTCTGTATTGAATGCATATTGAAGATAGTTACCTCTTCTTGCTGAATTGAACCCTTTACTATTTTGTAATGCCCTTCTTTGTCTTTTTTTATCTTTGTTGGTTTAAAGTCTGTTTTGTCTGAAACTAGGGTTGTAATCTCTGCTTTATTCTGTTTTCCATGAAACACTAATCCACTTTTTACATCTTCTAATTTATTAACTTTTTTCTTAAACATTGATATCAAGAAGTATAATTGTTGCATTTCATGTGCTTAAGAAACAGCTTGTTAATATTTTTTATATTTTGCATTTATTAAATGCAAAAGTAAAACCTCCATGTTCAACAATCAATGTTCTCTGACCTTTCTTAATGACATAAATCTCCCACTTTATGAAAATTAAATACCCTCCTTATCTTTATTCAATGATAAATCTCATTGACACCCGGAATCATAATCTAATGGATATATATACTTCCTTTCACCACGTGGACTGTCT
Organism: Saimiri boliviensis; assembly: GCF_048565385.1. NCBI lineage: Eukaryota > Metazoa > Chordata > Mammalia > Primates > Cebidae > Saimiri > Saimiri boliviensis. The sequence continues at coordinate 68,266,159 of NC_133452.1, forward strand.
TTAGTTTCAGATAAGAGGGAACACTGACCTGGGCTCTGCACTTTTGAGAGCCAGTTTCTAGGACCTGCATAAGCCTCTGCGTCAGTTCCATTCTCCTGAGAGTAGATTGTGTTGCAGGTGTCCATTTCATAGGTCTGAGAGGTGGCTGGTTGTAGGAGATGTGGAAAGAGTTTGGACAGTTGAACCAACTTGAGCACATTTGTGGACATAAGTCCCTCACAGAGCCAGCAGTAGAAAGAAAAATGGGTAAGCACCTCATTTGAGCATAGAACTTCATGGAGTCTGAGATCCCTAACTTTTAATCTAGCCTTTCAAATAATTATAAAGGTCCATTTGTCAAAGAAATAGGATAAAACATATCTTATTCAATAGTCTGTTTGTTTGATTTGTAAGGTTAAATATTTAGACATCTGGGCCTCCATTTTTACTCATGCCCCAGCTCTATGATGTAAGGTGGAGAGAGGACACCCACCATCCTCCATGTCATGTGCCAGAAATGAGGCTAAAGGGACACATGGAAAGATGATTAGTGAAAACGTATGTCATTCACTTTAAAAATAAATTGATTTGGAAATGAATTAAGAGATATTCTCTACTTTGTTTTCACATTGTTTTTGTTAAATGTTTAAGTCCATCTTCAAAACAGATCTAACCAGTATTTGCTAGTCAATTTCCTTGTTACTCAATGCCTATTCTAGGAATAGGGGACCCCAAATCCCCTTCTGAATGCACAGGGGGCTGCCTTATCCCTCCCGTTGGCATAGCTTACTAGATAATCGTGGATAAATGATTTGAGCTGGACAAATTATAATTTCTCCCAAATATCAGTTATAAAGACACAAGAACACTAGTTTATCTCTGCTGGGCATTTCACTTCACTTGATAGAGGATGCAGCACCAAGGTAAGGTAGCTATATCAGGCTCATGAGCAAAGGGAGCAAAGGAAGAGTATGTGCACAATCCGAGAATCATAAAACAGACACACACAGAAAGATGCTTAGCAGAGAGTCCTTACAGCCCACGAGAAAGAGGGAAAGAGAGAAGAGAAAGAGAAGCTGCCTTGATTTCTGCTGCTTTCCAAATCCTGCTTCCAGACCTAGAGACTGACAGCTGTATTTGCTCCTTTGAATTCTAAAAAGATTCCCTTGTATACTTACAAGTTATGCTAACTTAAGTAGTACTTAAGGTTAGTCACCTTTCAATAAAGAGCAAATAGGTTTTGCCATTTCTAATTCTGTAATTCAATGATGACATTTTGCATACTATTCATATGCAGAAATAAAGTTAAACTTTTACCCTCATGAGAATCCTACGATGTAGGTACTATTATTATCACTGTTCTACAAATGAGAAAGCTGAGACACCAGAGAAGTTAAGTAACTTGCCCAGTGTCATCCAATTAATGTTTAATGTCATTCAGTTAGGATTCAAACACAGGCTGTGTGGCTCCAAGATCCCTACTCTTAAAGAACAATAATTTACAACACGTCAATCATTTTTCTATGACTCAAAGTCATCATATTTTAGAGAAAGATTATGAGAACTCTTAATTTATTTAGAAGTTACATTAAGCAGAGTAAATAAAACAATACAGCCATTAGAAGGGACCTGAGAAAACCATAAGCATTTGGAATTATGAGCTTAATATGCAGATTTAAAATCACAAAACCTTTAACCTTATTTTTCAGAATGCCTCATTGACCACCCTTTCTCAGAGGAGTTACAAGGAAGATTGATATATTATAAAATCATTATGAAAATTAGGAGATTTATTTTAATTTTCCAATGGATAAGCAAACATGAACTAGAGACTAGTAAGACCAAATATTTATTAAGCACTCAAGAGACTCTGAGTAACAATTCTTGCACAGCTGAGATTTTTTTTGCAATTTAAAATAATTTCATATATAGCCTTCATTCCTCTGTAATATATATTTAGTTAAAATATAAGGAGCTAAGACTATTATATGATTAAACTAAAATTTTAATGTTTTTTTAACCAAAATTGATGCCATTTTAAGATAAAACCAAACATAATCCCTATAAATAAGTTTTAAAATTTTAATGACCAACAACATAGCAATAATTAGCAATGCTGTGTTTTGGACCATTAAGTATTAGAAAACAATAGTCTGCCGTTTCTACTCTGAACCTAACTCTGTGAGACACAGCAGAAAAACGTCTCGTTTCCCCCCTTTTTTTTTCTGCTGTGCCTCACAGAGTTAGGTTCAGAGTAGAAACGGCAGACTATTATTGGCTTGAAAAACAAAAGGTACAAACAAAAGAGAAAAAAATCCCTCTTGTGTTTGAATGCCACCTTTCTGTCTTCTCTGTTAAGAATGATAGGAGGCCAGGTGCAGTGGCTCATGCCTGTAATCCTAGCACTTTGGGAGGCCAAGGTGGGCAGATTACAAGGTCAGGAGATTGAGACCATCCTGGCTAACATGGTGAGACAAGTGCAGGATAAAAATAAGAGTATTATTTGTTATTTATTTGTGCCTTCAACCTATTAAAAATTAGCTGGGTCAACTTTAATTCGCAGCATATAATCTAGCTGCATATTATATGGTATAAAATAGAAGTCCAACAGAGAAAATAGAGAATGAGGATTAAGAGACGAAGAAGGTGTCTTGTAGCAAGAAAATAAAATTTACTTGTATTTCAAAAAACAGAAAGAAGAGAAAGGTCAACATTTAATTCTAGAGAGGCATCACAGACATCAGTTTGGAGACAGACAGTATTATGTTGTGATTGTTCGCCCAATATCCCTTCTTGGCACCATTAACTCCATGGATAGGAGCTAATGATCCCAGTTCTAGGAATGAATTCTACATTGGCCTGGGAAATTGTTAATTCCATTCTTCATCCGACAGTCACAGAACCGGATTACCCAGGCCTACGCCAATTAACATACTGTGTCAACTCATCTGAGTGGTTCAAAGAAAAATTTTTGATCCCGATGTGGGAAGGAAGGCTTTCTGTCACATTGATCATAAATGAAGCAGTATGCAGCCCTACTGGGAACTAGCAATCATTCTATGATATGACAGGATAGAAGGCAGAACAAACCAATTTAAAAAAAAAAAAAAAGCTTGAATTGCTGGTTATTGTAATTATTCTCAAGTATCGAAACATAAAAATTGTGATTCTTCATAATCATGGCAAATAGAGATGCTTTCTACCAAAGAGGTATTGTCAGTATATGGTGCCACTGATTTGTGATTCTGTTCACAGTCCCTAAAATGGCATCTATAAAGAGGAGTTTTGCTTTCCAGTTGCATAATGCTTTTGTTGATAACATATATCAACAATGAAGAAAATACAAAGAGAGATTTACAAAACACTTCTATTGTGTATAATCTGTACAACCTATTGACTTCAATGATGATCCCATCATTAAAAGGGTGACAGGTTTTTGTTTCTATCTCAGAGATATTTTGAGAGTCAGAGATTATAAAAGTAGTATGTTGTGATACCCAATATCTTTCAGGAAGCATATAAGCATAATTGCGCTAAAATGAAAATCACCGCTAAGCCAGTAAATGACCAAATTTATATTCTTTTACAAAAAATAAGTTTTACTAATGTGTTCTAGTTTCTAAAACACCAAGAATACTAGTCATAATGCTGTTTTAATCAGAGTTCCTCTGAATGGTTTTCTTTCCTAACACAGTCCGAACATTTGGAATGGCACAGCATAGACAAAAATCAAAATAAAAGAGTAAGTTTATATAACTCCTATTAAAAATAAGTACAATGTAACTAATCCATAGTCCTTTGATTTAGTCAGTTACAGTATTATTTCACATAGCTAAATTTCTTAATTTTCCTTTGAAATCTAAATAGTCCCTTTATTACTTACAATCAGTAGTCTCTAACTGAAATATAGGTCATCCAACCGACCTCTTTTGTTCCCCTATTCTAGTTTCCAAATCTCTTAAGTTTCATCGTTTTGTTTTCAGTCAGCACAATATATATACATGCACAAAATCAATACTCAATCTGATAGAGGGCAAATTTTAACCAACCTACCTCAATCAAACCTTTTCCCAAATGTTATCTTTGTTTTAAATGCCCTCTAATACTCAATGTTTTAAAGTTCTTTTCATTTTGCTCTCAATACCTTTCTTCACATTGTCCACAATAGCCCGCACATTTTTTCTTATTTTTTATTTGGAAATTTTGGGCATTGAATAAGCCACAGCAATTTATTCTTTTTTCACCTAAATTACAACTTGGAACTTTTTTTTTAATATATAGAAATAATTTCTTACCACTACAAAAAAATGCTACTTAACCCTCATAGGCCAACAGTTCTGGTTTATTCAACTTCCATAACATAATTGCTTTTTAAATAAATTTTAAAGAGAAATTTTTTAATTCAATAATAATTTTCTTCAATCTCTAAAATCAGTAGTTTTCTAAACTTCTGAAGTAATCTCAACATATTAAATTTAAACATTATAAGAAATGGTAACCTTATTTTTTCTAAAGATGTTTATAGAGATATTTGCTAAACTTTCACAAATGTCACCCAACAACTTGTTAATATAGTAAAACCAACTTTATTTGAAATTTCTGCACTAAAGAAGAACACCATCTTGAGAAAGTTTTAGCAGTATCTCAAAAGAAGGCTATCAACAGTGAGATAGTTATAAGACAGGAAGGTCTGAGCCCAGGTGATTTAAGGTAGATCTTTCAAGACATGGAACTGATTAAGATTGGATAAAAGTTTTTTCTATAATCATTTAGGATTGGTAGACATAGCACAGTAAGAGTCTTGAAGCAAATCTTGAAAAATAAGACCCTGTTTGATAAGGGAGCAGTTTTCCCAGGTCACCAGATTATTGTGTCCAATAAATGGATCTATAGGAAAGTCTGAAGCAAACAGTGAATTTATGTATTGGTTTATAGCTTTATCTCTCCCAAACAAAATCTTCTTGGAACAACCAACTAGGTCAGGTCAACATAGTCTAAAATCTTATCAAATTCCTGTTGATGAAAATGGTCTTATTCCTCAACTCTCCATCATGGTCATTTTTCAGCCTGATCTGGAAAACAGAATGTCAGTGGAACTTTCAGATCTGCTCTAACTAAATGATAGATGTTAGCCATGTGTGTAAATTTAAATTTAAATTTAAAGTAATTAAAATGAAATGAAATTAAAACTGAGTTCCTTAGTTAACTAGCCATATTTTAAGTGCACATGTGATTAGTGGCTACCATATTGGATATTTCTATGATTGCATAAAGTTCTATTGGACATCACTATTTCTGATTGTTGAACCCACCAATATCTCACCAAGCAAATTGATAAATAAACTAAGTTTATCTGAACTCACTATAATAGGGAAAACATTCCTTTGAAAGAATATTAGCAGTGTCTCAGAAAAGATAAATCAGGAGTGGTTCTGGAATTAGGTGGTTTAGGGCAAGATTTTTGAGGCAGGAAATTGGTTAAAATTGAACATAGTTTGTGATGTTGAATCGTTTCAATCTGGCAGACAGCAATGTGAAGTGTTTGGTTTTGTTTTGGTTTGAGAAGAAGTCTCAGTCTGTTGCCCAGACTGGAGTGCAGTGGCAAGATCTCAGCTCACTGCAACCTCCTCCTCCTGGGTTCAAGCGATTCTCCTGCCTCAGACTCTAGTAGCTGAGATTACAGGTGCTTGCCACCATATCTGGTTAATTTTTGTATTTTCAGTAAAGACAAGGTTTCACCACGTTGGCCAGGGTAGTCTTAAACTCCTAAGCTCAAGTTATCTGCCTACTTCTGCCTCCCAAAGTTCTGGGATTACAGGCATAAGCCACTGCACCTGGCCAATGTGAGCATTTTATAATGAACTGTGATAAGTAAACTCTTGTTTAATAAGCAAACTGTTTCTTTCCAGGTGAACAGACTATCATTTCTGATCAAAATTGACCTACAGAAAGATCCTGAAATCAACACTGACATTATTTCTGGTTTGCAGTCTTATTTTTAGCAAGCAAAATAAACAGAATAAAGAATAATTAATTCATGTTCACAACATTCTAATGTTATATAAACACAGACAAACAAAGATAACATTTTAAAAAGTATATTAAAATAGGAAACAGTTTTCCTTCTGTAAAAACAAAAACAATAAAACTGCACCTAATGCCCTTCTGGGATAAAGCTTCCAGAGGGAGGAACAGACAACAATCTTTGCTGTTCTGCAGCCCCTGCTGGTGATTCCCAGGCAAACAGGATCTGGAATGGACCTCCCAGCAAACTTTACCAGACCTGCAGCAAAGGGGCCTGACTGTTAGAAGGAAAACTAACAAACAGAAAGGAATAGTATCAATGTCAACAAAAAGGACTCTGACTTCAAAGACCAAAGGCAGATGAAATCACAAAAATAAAAAGAAACCAGCACAAAAAGGCTAAAAATTCCAAAAGCCAGAATGCCTCTTCTCCAAAGTTTCACAGCTCCTGCCCAGCAAGAAAACAAAACTGGATGGAGAATGAGTTTAACAAATTGACAGAAGTGGGCTTCAGAAGGTGGGTAATAGTGAACTCCTCCAAGCTAAAGGAGCATGTTCTAACGCAATGCAAGGAAGCTAAGAACCCTGAAAAAAGGTTAGACGAAATGCTAACTAGAATAATCAGTTTAGAGAAGAACATAAACAACCTGATGGAGCTGAAAAACACAGCACGAGAACTTTATGAAGCATACACCAATATCAATAGCTGAATTGATCAAGCAGAAGAAATGATATCAGATATTGAAGATCAACTCAAAGAAATAAAGCAAGAAGACAAGATTAGAGAAAAAAGGGCCGGGGGGTGGGGAGAAACAAAGCCTCCAAGAAATATGGGACTTTGTGAAAAGACCAAGTCTATGTTTGATTGGTGTACCTGAAAGTGACAGGGTGAATGGAACTAAGTTAAAAAACACTCTCCAGGATATTATCCAGGAGAACTTTCCCAACCTAGCAAGACAAGCCAACATTCAAATTCAGGAAATACAGAGAAGACCACAAAGATACTCCTTGAGAAGAGCAATGCCAAGACACATAATCATCAGTTTTACGAAGGTTGAAATGAAGGAAAAAATGTTAAAGGCATCCAGAGAAAAAGGTTAGGTTACCCACAAAAGGAAGCCCATGAGACTAACAGCAAATCTCTCGGCAGAAATCCTACAAGCCAGAAGAGAGTGGGGGGTCAACATTCCATGCTCGTGGATAGGAGGTATCAATATTGTGAAAATAGATATACTGCCCAAAGTAATTTATAGATTCAATGCTATTCATAACAAGCTACCATTGACTTTCTTCACAGAATTGGAAAAAACTACTTCAAATTTCATATGGAACCATAAAAGTGCCCGCATAGCAAAGACAATCCTAAGCAAAAAGAACTAAGCTGGAGACACCATGCTATCAGACTTGAAATTATACTACAAGGCTACAGTAACCAAAAAAGCATTATACTGGTACCAGAACAGATATATAAACCAATGGAACAGAACAGAAGCCTCAGAAATAATGTCACACATCTACAACTACCCAATCTTTGAAAACCCTGACAAAAACAAGCAATGGGGAAAGGATTCCCTATTTGATAAACGATGTTGGGAAAACTGACTAGCCATATGCAGAAACCTGAAACTGGAACCCTTCCTTAAACCTTATATAAAAATTAACTCAAGATGGGTTAAAGACTTAAGGGTAAGACCAAATCCATAAAAGCCCTAGAAAAAAAATCTAGGCAATACCCTTCAGGACATATGCATGGGCAAAGACTTCACGACTAAAACACCAAAAGCAATAGCAACAAAAACCAAAATTGACAAATTGGATCTAATTAAACTAAAGAGCTTCTGCACAGCAATAAATAAATAAATAAAATAATAAACAAGCAATCATCAGAGTGAACAGGCAACCTACAGAATAGGAAAAAATTTTTACGATCTATCCATCTGACAAAGGGCTAATATCCAGAATCTACAAAGAACTTAAACAAATTTACAAGGAAAAAAACTCATCAAAAAGTGGGCAAATGATATAAACAGACACTTCTCAAAAGAAGATATTTATGTGGCTAGCAAACATATGACAAAAAGTTCATTATCACTGGCCATTAGAGAACGCAGATCAAAACCACAATGAGATGCCATCTCACACCAATTAGAATGGTGATCATTAAAAAGTCAGGAAGCAACAGATGCTGGAGAGGATGTGGAGATATAGGAACACTTTTACATTGTTGGTGGGAGTGTAAATTACTTCAGCCATTGTGGAAGACAGTGTGACAATTCCTCAAGCATCTAGAAATAGAAATATCATTTGACCCAGCAATCCCATTACTGGGTATATACCCAAAAGATTATAAATCATTCTATTATAAAGACACATGCACATGTATGTTTATTGCACTATTGTTCACAATAGCAAAGACTTGGAATCAACCCAAATGCCCATCAATGATAGACTGGATAAAGAAAATATGGCAGATACACACCATGAAATACTGTGCAGCCACAAAAAAGGATGAGCTCATGTCTTTTGCATGGACATGGATGAAGCTAGAAACCATCATTCTCTGCAAACTCACACAAGAACAGAAAACCAAACACCGCATGTTCTCACTCATAAGTGGGAGTTGAAAAATGAGAACACATGAACACAGGGAGGGGAACATCACACTCTGAGGCCTATAGGGTGGTGGAGGGCTAGGGGAGGGATAGCATTAGGAGAAATACCTAATGTAGATGATGGGTTGATTGGTGCAGCATACCACCATAGCAGGTGTTTACCTATGTAACAAACCTGCACATTCTGCACATGTACCCTAGAAGTTAAAGTACAATTAAAAAATTGCACCCAAAACATTTTCTCATTTTAATTTGTAAAATTAATTAATGAAATATTATCATGAAAGCATCAGAAGAAGAAAAATATATATAATAAAATCTAAAATATTAACAACAAGAATATGTGGGCCTCTTATGGGAGTAGAGAATTTGGACTTTTTTCAGACTCTAAGTCTGAGAGGTCACAACTAAGAAAGATCTATATAAACTAAAATTGTGCGTTTAAGGGAATTCCAACCAACTTGATTCACTTTTTGTAACTTAGGCAAACTAAATGAAAGCTTTCCAGACTAGCAATTCTTTAACAACATGATTATAAGAAATCTGTCTCTAACTAAGAGTGCAGTCTGCAAGCAAAATCAGCTGGAAAAGATTTTTAAAAATAGCATCCTCTAACGCCAAGTCACCACAGATCAACAAATAATATGAATTAGATATAGAAAAAACTTAAGTAATAATTAAATGACAATATTGAGAAAACTGGAAAAGATGAAAGTAAAAAGAGGGAAGTCAATCCCAGACCAGAATGGATCTTACAGAAGTACATGAACCTATTATTTCTTCTCAAGGAGAATCTTTTGTCATTGTACTTATTGAGGTGTGGTAGAATGAAGAAGCAAAACAGAAAATTTAAGAATGTTTTAAGTGTGGGACACAAAAGATCAGATATGATGAAGCACTGAACAAAACTGTGAACGACCAATGGACTAGAGAATAAGAGGAGTAATAGCAGATACAATATATTAAGATTCTCAAGGGCCGGGGGCAGTGGCTCACTCCTGTAATCCCAGCACTTTGGGAGGCTGAGGTGGGTGGATCACCAGGTCAAGAGATCGAGACCATTCTGGTCAACATGGTGAAACCTCGTCTCTACTAAAAATACAAAACATTAGCTGGGCATGGTGGTGCATGCCTGTAATCCCAGCTACTCAGGAGGCTGAGGCAGGAGAATTGCCTGAACCCAGGAGGCAGAGGTTGCAGTGAGCCGAGATCGCACCATTGCACTCAAGCCTGGGTTACAAGAGCGAAACCACATCTCACAAAAAAAAAAAAAAAAAAAAAAAAATTAAAAAGATTCTCCAATGAAACAGGTCCAATAGGATATACATAGAATATGATTGGCTTTATTACCGGTGTTGACTCACATGATTCGGGAGGCTAAGTGTCATGAGCTGTCTATAAGCTGAAGACCCAGGAAAGCCAATGGTATAATTCACTTTGAGTTCAAAGGCCAAAGAACCAGGAGCACTGCTGTCTTATAGCATCAAAGGGAGGAGATGCATATCCCAGCTCAAGAAGAGAGAATAAATGCAGTTTCTCCACCTTTTTGTCCTATCCAGGGCCTCAACAGATGGATTAGCCTGCCCACATTGGTGAGGGAGGATCTTCTTTACTCAATTTACCAATTCAAATGCTAATATCTTCAGTAAGTACCCTCACAGACATATTCAGAAATAAAGTGTTTTGTGTTTTTTGTTTGTTTGTTTGTTTTGAGACAGCGACTTGCTCTGTTGTCCAGGCTGGAGTGCAGTGGCACAATCTCAACTCACTGCAACCCCTGCTGCCTGGGTTCAAGCAATTCTTGTGCCTCAGCAACTGAGTATCTGGGATTACAGGCATACATCAACACACCTGGCTAATTTTTGCATTTTTTGTAGGGACAGAATTTCACCATGTTGGCCAGGCTGGTCTCAACCTCCTGGCCTCAAGTAATCTGCCCACCTTGGCCTCCCAAAGTGCTGGGATTACAGGCATGAGCCACCACATCCAGCCAGAAATAAGTTTTTACCAGCTGTGTGGGTAGCCCATAATCTAGTCAAGTTAACGCATAAAATTAACCATCACATATACTGTGAAATAAATAATTTGTTTTACAATCTTATGATATTTTAAAGAGAAGTTTTGCATTTAGTATGAGATAAAAAGGGGATGGAAGAATTTCTTTTGGCTGAGGGTATAACTGTATTTAGAGAGAAGCTGGGTTAAAAAAAATTACTACATGAAAAGAAAAACCAGATATGATTTTGATCCTTGCCCTAGCTTCAGAGGAGGTGGTCAATACAGTTACATTTGCATAAGAATAAAGAGCTGTAAACCAATATGCCAGGCCAATGGTATGTAAATAAATATTCAAATTTGGCTTGTGTCAAGTCTTTCTTTGCAATATCCAGAGATCCAAATCAATAGTTTCAGAGCAGGTCTCAATGATATTAGCAACTATTAAATAAGAGTGAAATAAGAGTGAAACTATTAAGTAAAAGTGAAATAAGAGTGAAAAGGATTATTCAAATCATTATTTGAAAAATATAAATCAATCAACACAATTCAATAGACAGAAGCAATACATTATTGAAATATTACAGAAAAATTTGATAGTGAAACAAGTGATAAACTTAAGAAATACACACAGAATAACAAAGAAAATGAACATGAATGTGATTTATAAAAGAGATAACATGGTGCAAATTTATAATTATAGGAATCAAAAATAAAACTGAACAATGATATCTAGAAATGTTTTTTAATGACCTGAAACCTGGAAGGTCATATGATGTCTCCAAGTAAAACTAAAAAGCACACTGTCATTTTAAGACATAGCATAAAGAATTCAGAATCAAGGAAGGTTAGGTTACTGTCAGATTTCTCAATCATAATAAAGCAAATTATAGGCTATAGAGTTGTATTTTCAGAATTATCAAGCCAGTATTCTCATCCTGACCATGTTTGTAAATGTTGCTAAAAATCTGTACATAAAATGCATTATGTATTGCATTTGTACCTTTTCTAGTAAAGAGCCCATAGCTTTCATTAGACAAAACTACACAATCATTACCCTTTTCTTATTCCTTTTGATGAACACCCATTTTTGTATCTTTTTGGTGAAAATATCAAAGTACCCTGTCTTTGATGAGCATCTAACTTGCCAAGACATGGGCATATAACCAACCTAAACCAAGAGGTTTTTTCTCCCCTCCGCTCCCCTCCCCTCCCTTCTCCTCTCCTCTCCTTTCTTTCCTTCTTCCTCCCTGTGTCCCTCCCTACCGTCTTTCTCTTTCTTTCTTTCCACCCTCTCTTCCTCGTTCTCGCTCTCATTCTTTCTCTCTGTTGCTCCTTTTAATTTTAACTAAAGTGATACGAATGTAGAAAATATAGTATAATGATAGCCTCTGCAAAAGATGCTATTAAAAAAATAAAAAGAAAAGCCACAAACTGGAAAAATCACTTGCAAATCACATATTTGATAAAGGACTGTATTCAGTATCTACAAAGAACTCTTAAAGTGTAATAATAAAGAAGAATAGCCCAATTTTTAATAAATAGGCAAGACATATAAAACTATAACCAAAGAAATGCAATGTACAATTACAATAAAATACTATTTTCACCTATCAAATGGAAAATTAATTTTTCCATATTTCCAAGAACATTTGAGGACAAGCACTCACACTTTTTTGTAGGAATATAATCTGGTAAGACTTCCTCAAGAAAAATCTAATATTATTCATCCTAGAGTTTTAAACATGTTCATATTTTTTTTGGCTTATTAGTTTTCTTTTGTGTAGCGAAAATAAGGAAATAATTAAATATGTGGTCAAATATCTATATTTAAAAATATTCTTTATAGTTTTTTATGATAGCAGATAATGGAAATAAACTGAAGGGACAATAATAGGAAACTTATTATATAAAATATGGTACGCAGACACATTACACAGCAGTCACCAAAAATACGGCCTAACCAGAGAAAATGCTTGAGTTTTAATATTAAGTAAAATGATTATATTTCTTTTTTTTTTTTTTTTTTTTTTTTTTTTTTTTTTTTTTTTTTTGAGACGGAGTTTCGCTCTTGTTACCCAGGCTGGAGTGCAATGGCACGATCTCGGCTCACCGCAACCTCCGCCTCCTGGGTTCAGGCAATTCTCCTGCCTCAGCCTCCTGAGTAGCTGGGATTATAGGCACGCGCCACCATGCCCAGCTAATTTTTTGTATTTTTAGTAGAGACGGGGTTTCACCATGTTGACCAGGTTGGTCTCGATCTCTCGACCTTGTGATCCACCCGCCTCGGCCTCCCAAAGTGCTGGGATTACAGGCTTGAGCCACCGCGCCCGGCCTATGATTATATTTCTTTAAGGATGTTAATATAATCTATCTACCTCAGCATAAGAAACTGTAAGACCAAAATGCAAAAAAAAAAAAAAAAAAAAAAAAAAAGTTGCCCCTTATTACTTAAAAAACATGAGATTCTGGGTAATTTTTTAAAATTGTCAATAGTTTTTATCTCCATATTTTAATTTACAATGTTTTCTACAATATTTGTTATAGAAAACATTGTAAAATTAGACCTTGTAGAAATAAACATTTCTGTTATGTGGCCAGATAAATGTTTCATTTATTTTAAGTAACAAAGCAACTTTCACAGAGGAAAATGAAAATGTAAACATTGATTTGTATTAATTATTTTAACACAAAGATTAAGAATAGTAAACTCAACATATTCTTCCAGAGAAATAAGTTAAGTGACTTAATTTCCAGTTTTATGTGAATACACTTTTTTTTTTTTTTTTTTAAGACAGGGTCTCACTCTGTCACGCAGGCTGGAGTGCAGTGGCACAATCTCGGCTCACTGCAACCTCTGCTTCTCAGGTTCAAATGATCCTCCCAGCTCAGCCTCCCCAGTAGCTGAGACTATAGGCAGACACCACCAAGTCCAGCTAATTTTTTATTTTTTGTAGAGACGGAGTTTCACCATATTGTTCAGGCAGGTCACAAACTCCTGAGTTCAAGTGATATGCCCACCTTGGCCTCCCAAAGTGCTGGAATTGCAGGCAGCAATCACCTCCTGTGAATACACTTTTAAGGTTGAATTTAAGAATACAGAGCAGACAAGTATAGTGAATCAAAAATCTTGCCTTTGCCATTGGAGGATGGATGGAAAATATGTATGGCTAAGTGAGAGTAGACTAAGATTTTTATAAGAAAAAAAATAAGAGGTTGTTTTGTCTAATCTTCTCATTGTGTAGATGGGTATCTGAGCCCTTGCTACTATCCTCATGTTTAAAAATCTATTAGTTAACTAATCTATTAATTCAAATATGTTCTAGTTAATATTTTCTATGCCCCCAATTCAAAATACTCAAATTTTTAAAATTTTAAAAATATTTTTAAATAGCTCTCCTATTTAATGTGGTTTTAATAAAAAGCAAGCAGGGATGCAACCTGTAGAATACTAAATGATGTTCACAATTGTGGCCCAAATATGTTGGAATGAGGCTCTGCTGGATCTATTGCTAGAAACCAGCTCCCTTTCAAACTGTGCCTGAGTGATTAATGATAATGTCACCAAGTACTCCTTCCCATGTGCTCTCATATTCTACCATCAGCTTCTTCCTCAGCCTGCCATTGTTACCTTCATGCTGACAACCGTCCACGTAATTCTCTTAACCACTGACCATATCTGTCCTTGTTCAGTGGCTGCTTCCACTACCATCATCTGGCCTTGGAAGAACAAATCCTGCCCATTCATTGTCTATCATAAAGATTGGATAGATACTTCTCTTCAATTCCTCATAGTACATCATCCCAGCTCCATAGCTAAAGAGGAAATGAAATTTGTAACATATCTTTATTGAAGGAACAGGCATAACAGAAAGGAAACATAAGGGAACTTATAATCACCATTACCATCATTTGAGCATATCATACAAAAGTAGGGACCATGAGTTTTCAACACACACACACACAAAAGCTGCTAATTACAAACTCTATTTGTATCACCATGTAACCTAAACAGCAAATAAGAAGCCATTCTCTTTCCAAATGTCCAAATCCTTGCTTTCTCCTGGATGCACATTTGCTTCTCAACAATTAATCTAAACTTTATAATCTCTTTAAGCCTGAGATAAAAATGCTTTGCCCATCACCAAGTTGTATAATCCTGGTTCATCTTGATACCTGTTACTTCTGAGTTGTTAGAATATGTACATTTTCAACACTGAAATGTAGGTATTATATTACAGTTTATTATCCTGCATTTGTTTATCCCTCAAATGATATCTCTGCAGCTATACGGTTCACATTCCAAGAAAAGGAACTACTATTTCCTTTTCTTTGCCCATAATACTTTTCATTAAACTGGACATAGAGTAGCCTTTTGACATTCAAAGATTTTTGTGAAGTTGACTTATAGCACTAGAATAATTTGAGATTTGAGATATGAAGGTAATGGTCTTCAAATATTTTTTTCTCTTTCTTTGTTGATTTAATTTAAATGCCTCAGTCCAAAATATAAGTGCAAACATAAATCACTGTAAGCACTATCAGGAAACAATAAGGAATTGAATGCAGGATTAGAGAGAAAATAACTATGTATACATATAATTTGTTATTTGAATTTCACAATCCTATGTTATTTTCTTTCGTTATGTAACTTGCTTCAGGTTTTAATGACAAAAATAGTCTTTGAAAATTCAGTCTATTTTAGTATCAGTCCAAGGAAACACTTGGATCAGTACTATCCTAAGCATATTAACCTGCTGACTAGAGACTATTTTAAAAAACAACAATGTAACATTCATTTGCTGGAACAAGGACAAATAGAATAGAAAAACTGCTCACCTCCAGACTCAGGCAATTAGTTTTAAGTATGTCTAGATGAGTGCTGCTATGAGAAACAAATGCAATGAATACACTATGAAAAAGATATATTGTGAAAGAATCCAAGGTAAAAGTAAATATCCTAACAGAAGGCACTTGAAAATAAATCCCCACTATTATTATTTGAGGGCTCAAATATATAAAGATCTATTAAATTTTATTTTTGAACTTTCCTAATTGTCCCCCATGGTAACACTCCAGGTCAATTCAGATGGAAAATTTAAATTAAAACCCATAGGTTAGACAGAAAATACAAATGTCCACAAAACTCTAACCTAACTGAGAAAGTAAAACTAGCATTCATTTTTTTAAATAGTAATAAGCCTTCTATTATTATTATACAATGGGTAATCTGAAGATAATCAGATGTTTTAGGGATGTGGATACAGAACTACAACATAACAAATATTCTGAAGATCATGTTTATCTTTCTCCAGACTGACAGAAATTTTTTTCTAAAAAAAATCTTTTTATTTTATTTGTGTCATAAGAGTAATAGATACATATACACAGAAACAAATATTTTAAAAGTATAGAAAAGTTTAAAATGAAAAACAAGTTTTTCTTCCTGTCTCCCAATCCCAATTTTTCCCCTCATATACAACCATTTTATGTTCACTATTTCTGGATTTAGTTCTTCTTGAGGTTATCTTTATAACTACAAACAATATCCTTAAATCTTTATACTTCTATTTCTTTTATCAGCTGTCCTCTTTACTAGAAAATATAAGAAATTGGCCGGGCGCGGTGGCTCAAGCCTGTAATCCCAGCACTTTGGGAGGCCGAGGCGGGTGGATCACGAGGTCGAGAGATCGAGACCATCCTGGTCAACATGGTGAAACCCCGTCTCTACTAAAGGTGCAAAAAATTAGCTGGGCATGGTGGCGTGTGCCTGTAATCCCAGCTACTTAGGAGGCTGAGGCAGGAGAATTGCCTGAGCCCAGGAGGCGGAGGTTGCGGTGAGCCGAGATCGCGCCATTGCACTCCAGCCTGGGTAACAAGAGCGAAACTCCGTCTCAAAAAAAAAAAAAAAAAAAAGAAAATATAAGAAATTAGTTCATTTCCTCTGATACTCTCCCCTCTCCATTCAATCTTTATTACATTATTTTGGTTAGTTTACTCTACAACTTCAAATCATATGCATAAACACAATTTTAACTTGATTTTCAACTTTTTCTGGTTTTTCAGGTTTAATTTTTATTTTTTAAATTGACAAATAATTGTGCATATACATAAGGTACATAGTAATGTTTTGATACATTATAATGCATAGTGATCGGCTCAGGGTAAATAGCATGTCCACCATCTTTTTTTTAAACCTCAAATAGCACTTCCTAACTCTTTACTACAAACATGAATTAGTTCTTCTGTACCTCATTCTACATCTCCTTTCACCTCCCAATCTGAGTCAGATACATTATTGTTTTACTGCCAATGATTATAGAATTTGCATTTTATTTTCTATCATTAGTTCTTTCATTTTTTGCCTATAGTTGATTCAGAAAACTGAAAGCTAATAGAAAGTATTTACATTATTATTCATTACAGAATCACACTATACGATTGAATTTAAAGAAAAAGAAATTCACTCTATAAAATTCAACCATGTTAATACAATATTCCAAGAGTGTGGGTCTCACTACTTCTCACTACTTACTTGACCCTCTCTCAAAGCCCTTGAATAGGAGGAAATAATTAAAGAAACAATGAAGTTATATTTTCCAGAATTGTTTTAAATGTAAAATATTTTAGATTGAAAAGGTCCAAAAAGTGCCAGAGTAGAAATAAGGATAAAACCCACCCGGAGACACATAATAGTGGCATTTATGAATGTACAAGATAAAGGGTACCTCTTTTGTTATTCACAAGGAGAAAGAACAGACCACATAGAAGAGAATGAGGACTAGACTGATTTGAGGTTTTTCAATAGCAATATAAGCATGCAATAGAGCAGTCTTCAAAATATTGAAGAATTTTAAATCTGGAATTTTTTATATTGCTATTAAAATGTAAAGACATAATAAAGTATTCTCAAACATGTAATATCTCAGAAGCTTTGCTGCTCTAGATTTTCTCTTGGATTGTCAATTATTACCACATGGCTGATACAAGGCAGACGCCCAATAAACATACAATAAAGAAAGGAAGAAAAAATGGGAGGGAAAGAGAAAGGAAGGGAAAAAAACCTAAAGTAAACCCAGTAACAAGTTTCACTATTAAACACAAAAATAGAGACATTATTTCATATGTGGTTAATAATACAGTATTTGCTATGCTAAGACTTCCTTTGTAAACAATTTTGGATACTTGAATAATAAGAGAAACAAATGCAAAATGATGCACATGAAATATGAAGTAAGGGTGAGCAAATATTTTGGTGAGGTTTGGTGTTGCCTTTATAAAAATATCTGAAACTAATTACTTGGTGTTTAAAAAAGAAAACCTATGCTATAACAGTGTTGAAACTTGAGGATATTACGTTAAGTGAAATAAGCTAGTTACAAAAAGACAAATGTTACCTAATATCACTTACATGAGGTATCTACAGTATTCAAACTCTCAGAACTGAAAGTGGAATTGTGGTCACGAGGGGCTGAGCAGGGTAAGAGAAGGGGAGTTGTTGCTCAAAAGTATAGAGTTTTAGTTTTGCAAGATAAAAAGTGTTCTAGGCTGACTCTGGGCACACTGCCTATGGGTTAGTCCTACTCCACAAGGAGCAATTAAAAAAAAAAAAAAAAAAAA
Source organism: Saimiri boliviensis (assembly GCF_048565385.1). Classification (NCBI taxonomy): domain Eukaryota; kingdom Metazoa; phylum Chordata; class Mammalia; order Primates; family Cebidae; genus Saimiri; species Saimiri boliviensis. The sequence goes on from NC_133452.1 coordinate 68,284,389, forward strand.
AAAAAAAACATGGTCTAGAGGCCTGCTGCATAACAATGGGCAGATAATTAACAGTGCTGTACTATATACTTAAAATGTTTAAGATGGTAAATTTTGTTACGCGTTTTTACCACAATAAACAAAATACCTAAAACTAGACCTTCCATCTCTGTAATTAACTAGCAACATAAGATAGCAGCCTTTCAATTCCTCCTCAGGAAACACATGGTAACTACTAGGTTTTTAAAATACCTTCGACCTATTCTACTGTCTTCTGGGTTCCTGTTTCCTTAGTACTCTTCTTAATTCTATGGCCAGAAGCCTAAACTAAGCCAATTAGACCTCCTTTTTTAGTGCTATTGATGGAATCATCCCTCACTTCTTCAAATTCATATGTTGAAGCCCTAACTTTAGTATCTCAGATGTCACTATATTTAGAGATAGGGCCTTTAAGGGGTAATTGTCAAAATATGACGTTAGGATATGCAAATCCAGTATGACTGGTGTTTTTACAAGAGAAGGAGAAACCAGGCATGTTCATGCACAATGGCCATATGAAGACAGAGTGAGAAGGAAGCCATCTGCAAGGCAAGGAGAGAGGCCTCAGGAAAAATTACACTTCTTAACACCTCATTCTTAGACTTCTAGCCTCCAGAACTCTGAGAAAATTCATTTCTGTCATTTAAGCAACCCATTCTGTGGTATTTTGTTATGGCAGCCCTAGTAAACTAGTACACTCAGAAAAGTTATTTTGAATAAAGATACAAAATATCCAAGAGAGTTGGTGTGGTGGTGCACTGTGAAGCAGTTCCATGAATGACTAACATGTTGGGCAGAAAACAGATTATATTATTTTTATATATTGAATAAAGATACAAAATATCCAAGAGAGTTGGTGTGGTGGTGCACTGTGAAGCAGTTCCATGAATGACTAACATGTTGGGCAGAAAACAGATTATATTATTTATATATATATATATACATATGTTGGGCAGAAAACAGATTATATACATAAATGTCAAGAAACAGTTGGTCCAAGTAAAAAAAAAAAAAAAAAAAAAAAAACTAGATGAGAGTAAGGGAATATACTGATGGAGGATGAAGGCTGATTTTAGGGTAGTTAGAAAGGTAGACATTGAGAATTTTGCTTATTACATGTTTTTCTATAAAGATTTAGGGGAAATATTTTCTGTGTCCTTAAGAGATCTATAAACATTTATAGGCAACTCTTATTGTCACGATGTTAAAGCCATGACACTTGTAAATATTCAGGTTACCTGCATAACATTTGTAATTTACACTTAGAAACCAAAAGAAAAGAAAATTGGACAGATACCTGATATCCTAACAGCAACAACAGAAGACAAAAAAGAAAGAAAAAAACTGTTTGTATTCACATTTTAAACTTAACCCTCCTGGTCGTAATACCAGGTGTATCCCTGTTAAATCGATGGCTATACTAGGTTACTGATGTTGACCATTTGAATCAGGATAATAGCTAATAAAAATACCATTTGTTTCCCTAGGAAATAGATTCTGAAAAAAGTACCATTTGTAATGTACCAACAATAAATATATAATCTCTAATCTTTAAAGCAATCCTAAAAATAGGCATTATTATCTCTATTTCATAAAACAGAACTAAAGGCTCAGAGAATTTAAATTACCTAAAACTATACAACTAATAAAAATCAGAACTCAAACTCATATCCACTGTTAGATTCCAAAGTCTATAGTCTATATATTACAACACAGGTCTTCTAATTCTTCTTGTTCTAAATTTATGCTCATCAAGAAAACTTTGTAGCCCTACTTGCACCCTGCTCCAGCCAACACACGTGTAGTCCGCAATACTGCCATGCCTGCAGACACGCATAAGTAAGCACAGATCCTGTTGCCACTGCCCTGATGAAGCACTCTGCCCAGTGCCACCCATTGGAGAGTTGTGGTGAGTGGACCAGGGATACTTCAGCCTCTCCAGCATGGCAGATGCCTAAATTTGAGGGGCCAGAGAACAAAGGTGGGGGCCTGGTACCAGCCCCTCAGAACTATAGCACACAGCCCAGGAGTGCTTAGCTGAGACTTGGCCCTTTAAAATCTTTCAGAAACCAAGCCAGTTGACTAAACCCACCTTACAACACAATCAAATCCCCAAGGGAATCAAAGAAGACAAAAGCAATAAAACCCATCTAAAGGGCAGTGAATTCAAACACTGAAGGAACATCAGCCCACACAGATGAGAAAGAGCCAGTGCAAGAACTCTGGCAACTCAAAAAAGCCAGACTGTCTTCTTGCGTTCAAATGCCTGCCCTAGTTCTCCAATGATATTACTTAATCAGCTTGAAATGGCTGAAATGACAAAATTAAAATTCAGAATATGGATAGGAATAAAGATCAATGGACTTCAGGAAAAAGTCAAAACCCAATCCAAGGAATCTAAGAAATACGACAAAATGATACAGAAAATGAAAGACAAAATAGCTATTTGAAGAAACAACCAAACTGATCAAATAGAGCTAAAAAAAACCTTCAAGAATTTCATAATACAATCACAAGTATTAACAACAGAATCAACCAAGCTAAGAAAGGAATCTCAGACCTTGAAGAACAATTCTCTGTAATAGCTCATTCAGACGAAAAAAAAAGAAAGAAAAAGAAAAAAGAATAAGGAAGAATGAATAAAGCCTCTAAGAAATACAAGATTATGTAAAGAGACCAAATCTATGATTCACTGGCATTCCTAAAAGAGAGAGAGAGAAAGCAAGCAACTTGGCAAACATATTTGAAGATATCATCCATAAAAATTTCCCCAGCCTCACTAGAGAGGGACCATTTAAATTCAGAAAACGCCGAGAACCGATATAAGATACTATACAAGACGACCATCTCCAAGACGCATAGCCTTCAGATTCTCCAAGATCAAAATGAAAGAAAGAATGTTAAAGGCCACTAGAGTTAAGAGGCAGGTCACCTAATAAAGGAATCCTATCAGGCTAACAACGAAACTTTCAGCAAAAACCCTGAAAAGCCAGAAGATGTTAGGGAGCCTATATTCAGCATTCTTAAAGAAATCCAGCTAATAATTTTATAGCCAGTCAAACTAAGCTTTATAAGAAAAAGAGAAATAAGATCGTTTTCAGATAAGCAAAAACTGAAGGAATTTGTTAGCATTATACCTGCTTTACAAGAGGTCCTTGAGGGAGTGCAAACTATGGAAAGGAAAGACTGTTACTGGTCATCACAAATACATGCTAAGTACATAGACCATTGACCCTATAAAGTCTGAATAATAACCAATTAACAACACAATGAGTGGATCAAATATGCCCATATTAATACTAACCTTGAATGTAAATGGAATAAATGCCCCAAGTAAAAGGCACTGAGTTGCAAGCTGGATGAAGAAGCAATACGTACCTAGTAGTATGCTGTCTTTAAGACACCCGTCTCACATGCAATGACACCATAGCCTCAAAGTAAAAGGCTAGAGAAAAATTTACCAAGCAAACAGAAAACAGAAAGAAGCAAGAGTTGCTATTGCATGTTCTTCACATGTACCCCAAAACCTAAAATGCAATTAAAAAAAAAAAATTCCTAAGCAACAACAACAACAAAAAATAATTTCAAACACAACAGAATTTAAACCAACAATGATCAAAAATGACAAAGAAGGGCATTACATGTTAGCAGAGGGTTCAATTCAACAAGAAGACCTAACTATCCTAAATAACTATGTGTCTAACACAGGAGCACCCAGATTCATAAAATAAGTTCTTAGATACCTTCAAAGAGACTTAGAATCCCACACAATGATAGTGGGTGATTTCAACACCCTACTGACAAAATTAGACAGATCATTGAGGTAGAAAACTAACAAAGATATTGAGGACTTTAACTTTACTATGAAATGGACCTAACAGAGACCAACAGAAGTTGCCACCCTTAAACAACAGAATATATGTTATTCTCATCAGCACGTGGCACATACTCTAAAACTGACCACAAATTTGGCCATAAAACAATTCTCAGCAAATTCAAAAAAAGCAAAATCCTACTACCCACACACTTGGGCCATAGCAAAACGAACATTGAAATCAATACTAAGATCACTTGAAATCTTACAATTACACAGAAACTAAACAACCTGCTTCTGGAGGCCATTTGGGTAAACAATAAAATTAAGAGAGAAATCAAGACATTCTGTGAAACTAATGCGAATAGACACAACGTATCAGAATCTCTAGGATACAACTAAAGCAATGTTAAGAGAGAAGTTTATCATGCTGTAGAAAGCTCTCAAGTTAACAAACTAACATCACACTTAGAGGAACTAGAAAAACAAAAGCAAACCAACCCCAACGCTGGCAGAAGACAAGAAATAGCCAAAATCAAAGCTAAACGGCATAAAACTGAGATGCAAAAAAAAAAAAAAAAAAAAAAAAAAAATGGATCTAGGAACTGTTTTTTTGGGGGAAAAAAAAAACTAACACAATTAATAGACTGCTAGGTAGAATAACATATAAAAATAGAGAGAAGATCCAAATAAACACAATCAGAAATGACAAAGGGGGACATTATCAACAACCTCACAGAAAAACAAAAACTCCTCAGACTACTATGAACACCTATATCAGAGGTGAACTGAATAAAATTGAGATGCAAAAAAGCATACAAAAAAAAAATCAATGAATCTAGGAATTGGTTTTTTGAATAAACCAATAAAATTGATAGACTGCTACGTAGACTAATAAAGAAAAAAAGAGATGATTCAAATAAACACAATTAGAAATGACAAAGGGGACATTACCACCAACCCCAAAGAAACATTAAAAAACCCTCAGAGACTACTATGAACACCTCTGTACATACAAACTACAACACCTAGAAGAAACAATAATTCCCTGGAAATATACAACCAGGATTGAAGTAGGAAGAACGTTATATCCCTGAACAAATCAATAATGAGTTCCAAAATTGAATTTGTAATAAAAATTCTACCAGCCAGAAAATACTCAGGACCAGACAGATTCAAAACTGAATTCTACCAGATGTTTAAAAAAAGGTCTAGTACCATTCCTACTGAAACTATTACAAAAAATTGAGGAGTAGAGATTCCTGCCTAACTCACTCTATGAGGCCAGCATCATCCCGATACCATAACTTGACAGAGACACAACAAAAAATAAGTAAATCTCCACACAATATCCTTGATGAAAATAGATGCCAAAATTCTCAATCAAGTAATAGCAAACCAAATCCAGCAACACAACAAAAAGCTAATCTACCACAATCCCTGTATGCAAATCAATAAATGTGATTTATCCATAAATAGAACTAAAGACAAAAACCACATGATCATCTAAATAGATACAGAAAAACCTTTTGATAAATTCAACTTTCCTTCATGATTAAAACCCTTAAATTTGGCAATGAGGGATTGTACCTCAAAATGGTAAAAGCCACATATGACAAATCCACAGCCAATATCATATTGAAACGGGATCCCTTCCTTACACCATATACAAAAATCAATTCGAGATGGATTAAAGACTTAAATGTGAAACCTAAAACTATAAAAACCCTGGAAGATAACCTAGGCAATACCATCTAGATGTAGGCCCTGGAAAAGATTTCACAATGAAGACACCAAAAGCAACTACAACAAAAACAAAAATTGACAAATGGGATGTAATTAAATTAAAGAGTTTCTGCACAGAAAAAGATGTATTATCAGAGTAAACAGACAATCTAAAGAATGGAAGAAAATATTTGCAAACTATACATATAACGAAGGTCTAATATCCAGAATCTATAAGGAATTTAATGAGTAAATGCCAACCAACATCCCATTAAAAAATCAGCAAATGATATGAACAGATACTTTTCAAAAGAAGACATACATGTGGCCAACAAACTTATGAAATTATGTTCATTATCACTAATCACTACAGAAATGCAAATTAAAACCATAATTAGATACAATCTTACACCTGTCAGAATGGCTATTACTAAAAAGCCAAAGAAATAACAGATGCTGGTGAAGTTGCAGAGAAAAGGGAATGCTCACTGTTCGCTAGAACGTAAATTATTTTTGTCATTGTGAAAAGCAGTGTGACAATTCTTTAAGAAACTTAAAACGGAAATACCATTCAACCCAGCAATCCCCTTATTGGATATATACCCAAAGGAATATAAATCATTCTACCATAAAAACACATGCATGTGTATGTTCCTCATAGCACTATTCATAATAGCAGAGACAAAATATCAACCTAAATGCACAACTATTGGTAGTACGTATGCACCATGGAATACTACACAACAATGAGATCATGTCCTTTGTAGCCACATGGATGAAGCTGATGGCCATTACCCTAAGTGAATTAATGCAAGAACAGAAAACCAAATGTCACAGGTTGTCACTTATAAGTGAAAGCTAAACACTGAGTACACATGGACACAAAGAAGGGAACAATAGACACCAGGACATACTTGAGGGTATGGGGTGGAAGGAGGGTAAAAATCGAGAAACTACCTATTGAGTACTATTGCTTGCTACTTGGATAATAAAATAATCTGTATACCAAACCCTCATGACATGCAATTTACCTGTATAACAAACCTGTACATGGCCCTTTTCACCTAAAATAAAAGTTTCTTAAACATAAAAAAAAGAAAACTTTGTATTATAATCCTAATTTCCATATAAATTTTGTTTTTAGGGAATAAAATTGCATACTCTTCTTTATATAGTTTCTAAAAGATATATTTGCAATATTAAGAAATTTACGCCGGGCGCGGTGGCTCAAGCCTGTAATCCCAGCACTTTGGGAGGCCGAGGCGGGTGGATCACGAGGTCAAGAGATGGAGACCATCCTGGTCAACATGGTGAAACCCCGTCTCTATTAAAAATACAAAAAATTAGCTGGGCATGGTGGCACGTGCCTGTAATCCCAGCTACTCAGGAGGCTGAGGCAGGAGAATTGCTTGAACCCAGGAGGCAGAGGTTGCGGTGAGCCGAGATCGCGCCATTGCACTCCAGCCTGGGTAACAAGAGCAAAACTTCGTCTCAAAAAAAAAAAAAAAAATTACATAAATTTTATTTACACAGATATTTAGAAGCATGCCTATGATTTTAAAAATTAAATGTACTTGTCACAAATGTATGCATTTTATAAAACCTAATTTTGTCTAATTATATGAGTAAAGTGCCATCTTTAATATATAATGTACTAATCTATCATCAGAAGGACATAAACACTGAAATTGTTTTAGTAAAGATGAAATGTTACTACTACTCTACCTTTCTTTATTACTTGATTTTATTTATATCTCTTCCATCCTTCTAATTGTAAAATAATTGGTTGTGATTAAGTGTTTAACACTTGGAATATTCTGACCTACCAAAAAAATCAAATTCATGTCCTTGGCCTCTTTAGAGCAGTTTCACTAATCATCGTTATCCTAATTTACTTTAAAAAATTCAAAGAGTAATTATTGCCTGTAGAATTCTTTTAGCAATTAATCATGTACTGCTTTGTGATATAACTATTGTTCTCTTGAGCTGTTATTTAACTATTTTGATATTTATTTTGATATTATTTTATGCTATAATTCATCTTTTATATTTTCACAAAATTATCCCCTTAAAGCACAGATATTATGATTATATCATTGCAGTACTCAAAAACTGTGAAAGACACATTCTCATAAGCCCCTCTGGCTTCAAGCTTCTTGCTTCCACTGAACTGATGCATTGTAGAGATCATCACACTGTTCCACCGCACTCTCCGTTCTCCCTCTCAGGGACTGTGCAGTGACAGAATAGTAGACTTCCAAAGATGTCCCCATACTATGCTCCAAAACCTGTGTATATTGCCTTCCATGTCAAAAAAAGCTTTGCATAAGTGCTTAAGAATCTTCAGATGAAAAAATTATTCTGGATTATTTAGTTTGGCTGTACAAGAATACTCACACCACATAAGAGTACTTACAAGGAAAAGAGGGAAGCAGGACAGCCAGAATCAGACAAGATGTGATGACAGAAGAAGAGGTCAGACAGGGAAATCAAGATTTGAGGAGGTTATGCTGCTAGCTTTGAAGACGGAGGAAGAAGCCACAAACCAGAGAATATGGAAAACCTCTAGAACCTGGAAAAGACAGAAGTAGGTTCTCCCATAGAGCCTCCAGAAGGAACTAGCTCTGCTGGCACCTTGACTTTAGACCCATAGGACCCATTTTGACACTTCTGATCTCCATAAGTGCAATATAATGTTTGTAGCTGGGTACAGTGGTGCACACCTGTAGTCCCAGCTATTCAGGAGGCTGAGGCAGAATAATTTCTTGAGTCCAGGAGTTCCAGTCCAGCCTGGGTAACATAGCAAGACTACAACTCAGAAAAAAAAAAAAAGAAAAGAAAAGGAAAGAAAGAAGAAATGCTCTAACCTGAATTTAACATGTAAGAAAGTGTTACATTGTCCTTTTGTGGAAGGTTCCTGGGGTTGCTTTTGAATCTTCTATCAGAAAGAGGTCAATGGTTCTAAATTTAGTAGGACATTATTTTTATTTGCTCGTCTTTGATGATGATAATTTACAAAGAACTACATGCAACTGTACCAAATAATCTCCGTGATCTATTGTATGTATTTTCAAAATGTTTTCCCATAATTTATTTTTCTCTTCTCTATTTGTTTTCGTCACGATCTGAAATGAACAGAGGTCTTGGAATTTGAATTATGAGCATAGCCTAGTTTTCAGAGGAAGAGATATACCAGAGATCAAGAGGTTACATAGATTGTACCAACCAACAAGTCTAGGAATACAGACAACTACAAAGCCAGCAACAAAGTGAGTGGTCAAAAATCAAGCAGAAATCTTGACAAAGGAATACCAAAAATATTACAGAATGCAGTTATTAATCCAATTACTTGTCCCTGTTTCCTAACTTCTCAGAAAGTTAATATTAAGATCATTGAATGTAATCAATATGAGAAAAGTGTAGGCCATCTGGAATTTTTCTTACCTTTTGTACTGAGAAAAAAAGTGGATAATTGGCTTGACAAATAAACCAAAAGTGTGATATTAAATGCCCAATAAAAAATTTACTTAATGCCGGGCACGGTGGCTCAAGCCTGTAATCCCAGCACTTTGGGAGGCCGAGGTGGGTGGATCACGAGGTCGAGAGATCGAGACCATCCTGGTCAACATGGTGAAACCTCGTCTCTACTAAAAATACAAAAAACTAGCTGGGCGTGGTGGCGCGTGCCTGTAATCCCAGCTACTTAGGAGGCTGAGGCAGGATAATTGCCTGAGCCCAGGAGGTGGAGGTTGTGGTGAGCCGAGATCGCGCCATTGCACTCCAGCCTGGGTAACAAGAGCGAAACTCCGTCTCAAAAAAAAAAAAAAAATTTATTTCATAAATGTCATGCTTGAATCAAAAAAAAAAAAAAAAAAAAAAAAAAAAAAAAAAAAACTGGCACGTAGCCATAATCTGCATTTGATTTTACATTGCCTGAGTTGGAGCACTCTATACCCAGAAAACAGTGTTTTTGGTATTTGCTGTTGTCATGCCCCATTCAAAACAGAGTTTATTTTTAAGATTTAAAGATTGTTGGCTATTATTAAAAAATCAAAAAACAACAGATGCTGGTGAGGTTGCAGAGAAAAGGGAATACTTACACACTGCTGGTAGAAGTGTAAATTATTTCAACCATTGTGGAAAGTAGTATGGCAATTCCCCAAAAACCCAAAAGCAGAACTACCATTTTATCTAGCAATCCAATGAATGAGTATATAGCCAGAGGAATGTAAATCATTCTACCATAAAGACACATCCAGTGTCTACCATAAAGACACATGCAATGAATGTTCATTGCAGCACTATTCACAATAGCAAAAACATAGAATCAACCTAAATGCCCAACAATGATGACTGAAGAAAGAATATGTGATACATATATACCATGGAATACTATGCGCCCATAAAACAGAATGAGATCATGTCTTTTGCAGGAACATAAATGAAGCTGGAGGCCATTAACCTTAGCAAACCATTGCAGAAACAGAAAACCAAATACCACATGTTCTCACTTATAAGTGGGAGCTAAATGATAAGAACTTATGAACACAAAGAAGGAAACAGAAGATACTGGGGTCTATTTGAGGGTGAAGGGTGGAAGGAGGGAGAGGAGCAGAAAAAATAACTATTTTGTACCGGATTTAATACCTGGGTTATGAAATAATCTATACAACAAACCCCCATGACACAAATTTACCTACAACTATTGTGTACTGGACTTAATATCTGGGTTATGAAATAACCTATACAACAAATCCTCATGACATGTGATTATCTATGTAACAAACCTTCACATGTACATTCAAACCTATAATAAAAGTTAAAAAAAAAAAAAGATTGGAATAGTTGAAGCATGCTTAATAGTGGTTAATTACATAATCAAAATTTAAGAGGACAGAGGTTATATTTGATTATTTTCTTAAAATCCCATAGCTCAAGTAAACAGTTGACTGTAACTTTAAAAACATTATTTATTTCCAACTGACTTCCACCACTGGAGGCTCGAATTTCTGATAATGGGCACCACTCTTTTAAAGTTCTTGCTTGAAAAAGTTGCAAATCTCCACACAAATGCCTCAAATTTAAGCTCAGGGGCCACTATATAGAAACATAGGTTTATTATTTTTTAAAAAAACAGAAGCCAATAACCCCATGCAAAATTCAATAGAAAAACGACAGTAGTCAAAATGCTCTCAAATGAACAAACCTCAATATCACATATTTTAAATGAAAATATTTCATGGTAAATGCCTCATCTCAGTTACATGGCTCTCCACTGGCACTCTCCCTCTGAGTTGACACTCCTGTGGCTCCTCAAAACCTTCTGTGGGCATAAGCTGCTCTCAAAAGATGTTTTATTTTGTTTATTTGTCTTCTACTAGGTCTTTATCTACTATCTCCTGTAGCATCCTCTGCTATAGGAGATACCACCAAGTGTAATCTCAAGTATATTGCTGAGAAGCATTCCACTTTAATATATTCCATAATATGTTTATCCATTCACCTTTTGATAGACATTTGAGTGGTTTCTAGGTCTTATCTATTGCAAACAATGCTACTGAAAACATTTGTGTCCATCTTTTTGTGTGGACACTTGCTTTACTTTTTTTAAAAGATGAGATCTCCCTATGTTGCCCAGGCTAGAGGGCAGTGGCCATTCACAGGCACAATCATAGGACACTATGGAACTCCATGGCTCAAGTGATTCCCCCCACTTCAGCCTCTCAACTAGCTGGGACAACAGGCCTGCATCACTGTGCTTGGCTATTTCTCTTGAGTGAATACCTAGAAATGAAATTGTTGGATCATATGAAGAATGTATGTTCAGCTTCTTAAACTGTCAAACTGTTGTCAAAAGTGTTTGTACCATGTTATAGTCCCATCAACAGTATATATGAGTTCCATTTCCTAAGCATCTTTACCAAAATGAGTCTTTTTTTTAATTTTAGCCATTCTAATAGGTGTGTAATTGAATCACATTGTGATTTTAATTTGCTTTTCCCTTATTACTAATGATGTTGAGCATTTTTCATGTGCTTCTTGGCCATTTGTATATCTTTTTTAGTGAAGTGTCTGTTCAAAAGTTTTTGCTCATTTCTGGGAATTCTTTTCTTACTATTGAGTTTTGAAAGTTTTTTATATATTCTGGCCAAGAGTCATGTATCAAACACATGATTTGAAAACACTGTCTACCCAATTCATGTCTTTCATTCTCCAAGCATCTTCCACTGCAGAACAAAAGTTGTTAATTTTGATAAGTCCAGTTTACCAATTTATGTTAATGAATGGTGATTTTGGTGTCATATCCAAGAAAGTATTACGTAACCCAATGTTATCTCTTATATTTTTCTGGGCCTATTTAGAAGAATCATGTAATTTTTCTTTTTAGTTTGTTAATGTGGCAAATTACATCAATTGTTTTTCAAATGTTTACTCAATCTTGCATTCTTGAAATAAACCTCACTTAGTAATTCTGTATAATCTTTTTTACATAGTTTTTATTAGATTTGCAAAAAAAAAATAAATTTACCAACTGCTATGTATGGTTATAAGAAACAGTGACCTGTATTTTCTTTCCTTGTAATATCTTTTTTTTTTCTTTTTAATTGAAACAAGGTCTCACTCTGTCACCTAGAGGGCAGTTGCACAGTCATAGATCAGCTCACTGCAGCTTGACCTCCACTGCAGGCTCTGGGTGATCTTTCCACATAAGCCTACATGTGCATGCCACCATGCCAAATTTTTTTGTATTTTTTGTAGAGATGGGATTTTACCACGTTGCCCAGACTGGTCTCAAACTCTGGGACTCAAGCCATTCACCCACCTCAACCTCCCAAAGAGGCTTCCTAATTTATTCTGCAAGGCCAAAAGTACTCTTACACCCAAACAAACAAACAAACAAACAAACAAAAGATATTAATATCCAAAGTACTCATAAACTCAAACAAAAATTAAATATCTTTTTTTGTTGTTCAAGTATAAGAGTACTTTTGGCCTCATAGAATGAATTAGAAAGTATTTTCCTATTTTCAATTTTCTGGAAGAGTTTGTAGGGAATTGGTATTATTTCTGCTTTAAATGTTTGTAGGAATTCACCAATGACACCATCTGAAACTGTTTTCATTGTGGTAAGGTTCTTCACTACAAATTCTATGTCTTTCATAGGCATAGGTCTATTCTATTTATTTCTTCTTTAATGAGCTTGGTGGTTTGTGTCTTTGAAGGAATTTATTTATTTGATTTAAGTTGTCTAATTTATTGGCATAATGTTGTTCATAATTGTTAAGTCAGTAACTGTCAAAGGTCAGAGATTTTATCCTATTTGCCAGCCAGTAAGTTAGCCTGCCACAGTTGTATAGATATATAAATATAGATATCTTGACAGGAAAAAGAAAATGTTTTCTCGATAAGACAAATAATTTATTATTTACAGCGAAAACAGCCAGAGCAGCTTATTTCTGGAGCAATTTCTCCAGCTCCAGTCTCCATGGGCCAACATAAATGAGAGTGTGGTATTACTTGTGCATGTAACAAATGCATCCAAGGTGAGGAATTCTAAAGTTATGTGGTTCAGAACTTATATAGCGACTGCTGGCATATATGCCCATTTTCTTTTGTGGAGAGAAAGAGAGAGAGTATGTTTTATTCAGAAATGTAAACAAATCCTCTCCAGAAAAGAAGGAGAAGATCTTTATCTTTATTATTTTGGAATGTAAGCAAATGTCTCCAGAGGAGACAAATCTCTAAATTTCTAGCTTTCAAGACCTTCACTATTCAGACATTACCCCTTGCTTTAAACATATGAATCATAAAGAAATGCGAAAATGTTCATGGAGAACTGTCTGCCAATAGCAAATACCATACATCCTATTATAAATACATCTCAAAAATACATCTGGCTACTATACCAAGAGGCAATGTCATAAGACCACTATTATCTAGAGGATGTCCAAGCCCCCTGTAATTTGATTAGAGGTATCTGATTCAAATATATAGATTCATTCCATGTTGTGGCCATGCAACCCCTAGGCCCCATCACCTCCACAATCTAGGATGAGATTCCACATCCAGTTTCTAATCAAAAGAAGAAAAAGAATGTCAGAAAGGCCTAGCTTCTCTCTTAAAGGACTGTGGTAGCCATCCTCCAATATGCACCACCACCACCAGTGAATTCCACCTCTTGATATCCACTTTTTCTGTAGTACTCTCCCACATTGAATGGAGCTGACCTGTATAACCAATCTGATATTTTGGTAATGATCACATACGACTTTTGGCCAGGTCCCAAAAGATATTGCAGCTTCTCCTTTCCTCTCTTGGGTCACTTGCTGTGGAGAAAGACAGCTGTCATGTTACGAAGATACTCAAGTAGTCTTTTCAGGAGATGCATATGGTTTAAAAAACTAAAAAATAAAAAACTAAGGTATCCTGCCAAAGGCCACATAAATAAGTCATTTTGAAAGTGGAACCTCCACTTCCAGCAAAGCCTTCAGATGACCATAGCCCCATTGCCATCTTGACTACAACCAAGACCCTGATGTAGAACCACACAGCAAAGCCAATTCTGAATTTGCAACCCCATAGAAACTGTATGAAATAATGTTTATTGTTATTTTAGGCTATAATTTGTACAGCAAAAGATAACCAATATAATGGTATGCATTACTTCCATTCACATTTCATTAATAAGAATTTACTTTGACCACTTATGACCAAGAGAGTATAAGGAATGTAGATTAGCCATATACCCAGTAAGAAAAGGAGAAAAGCTTTTGGTAGACAGCTGGTATTATGCAAAATACATTCTAATAACTCAACATTATCTAATCTGTGCATCAGTTTCTCCTGTATTTTAGGTTTAGGGGTACATGTGAAAGTTTGTTACATAGGTAAACTTACGTCACGAAGGTTTGTTGTACAGATTATTTTATCACCTAGGTATTAAATCCGTAAGTGATACTTATATTTTCTGCTCCTCTCCCTTCTCTTATCCTCCACTGTCAAGTAGATCCCAGTATCTGTTGTTTCTTTCTCTATGTTTATACGTTCTTACCATTTAGCTCCCGCTTATAAGTGAGAATATGTAGTATTTGGTTTTCTGCTCTGGTGTCAGTTTGCTAAGGATAATAGTGTCCAGATCCATCCATGTTCCTACAAAAGATATGCTCTCATTATTATTATTTTTTTTTTTTTTTTTTTGAGATGGAGTTTCACTCTTGTTACCCAGGCTGGAGTGCAATGGTGCGATCTTGGCTCACCGCAACCTCCGCCTCCTGGGTCATCAGGCAATTCTCCTGCCTCAGCCTCCTGAGTAGCTGGGATTACAGGCACGCACCACCATGCCCAGCTAATTTTTTGTAGTTTTAGTAGAGACAGGGTTTCACCATGTTGACCAGGATGGTCTCGATCTCTTGACCTCGTGATCCACCCACCTCGGCCTCCTAAAGTGCTGGGATTACAGGTGTGAGCCACCGCGCCCGGAGCTCTCATTCTTTTTTATGGCTGTGTAGTATTCCATGATTTATATATACTACATTTTCTTTATCCAGTCTACCATTGATGGGCATTTAGGTTAATTCCATGGCTTTTCTATTGTGAACATTCATGCGGATGTGTCTTTATGGTAGAATGATTTATATTCCTCTGGGTATATGCTTAGGAATGGGATTACTGCATTGAATGGTAGTTCTGCTTTTAAGTCTGGGTATATGCTTAGGAATGGGACTGCTGAGTCGAATGGTAGTTCTGCTTTTAGGTCTTTGAGGAACTCCCATTCTGTTTTCCACAATGGCTGAACTAATTTTCACTCTCGCCAATAGTGTGTAAGTGTTCCCTTCTCTACAACCTTGCCAGCATCTGTTATATATTTAACATTTTAATAATATAAATTCTAACTGGTGTGAGGTGGTATCTCATTGTGGTTTTGATTTACATTTTTCTAACAATAAGTCATATTGAGCTTTTTTTCATATGCTTGTTGGTCACCTGTATGTCTTTTTCAAGAAGTGTCTGTTCATTTTCTTTACTCACTTTTTAGTGGGGTTGTTTGTTTTTCTTTTGTAAATTTGTTTAAGTTCCTTAGACAAATTTAGACGTTTGTCACATATATAGTTTGAGAATATTTTCTCTTGTTCTGTAGGTTGTTTATTCTGTTGATAGTTTCTTTTGCTGTGCAGAAGCTCTTAGGTTTAATTAGATCCCACGTGTCAATTTTTGCTTTTTGTTGCAATTGCTTTTGGTGTCTTTGTCATGAAATCATTGCTCATTCCCATGTACAAGATGGTATTGCCTACATTCTCAGAAAGCCTAATTTTAGTGACAATTAGCCATTTCTGCCATAGCTGACTTGTGTTAAATGCCCACACTTAAAGAATAGAGGCCAGGAAACAGAATTAAATTCTATTAGTATGATAGCCATGATGGTACACAAATGAATGGGGATAGCAGTTCTCAGAAGATTTGTGTGGTAGGGTACTAAGTAGACAGTTTCATAGATGTGCACTTCATAGCTCAATAAATATCTGTAGAATAAATAAATAATTAAATTAAACTTCTCTATAAAGGAAAGTCTACAACATAAAACTGTTAATGGGCATGGGACATATCTATAAGTCATGGCATGAAGTCTGTGCTATGCTGCTAAGTGATAAATATAGATTATAGAATAGTCTGAATAAAATCAGCCCATTTATAAAACAAAACGAATATGAATAAATATATTTTCATAAAAACATCTTGAAAAACGTAATTCAAACTGTTAACAATGGTCACCTCTGGAAACATTCACCTTCTCTTTATATGAATATATTTTTGCTATTGTTTGAGTTTTTACTGTCTATTTTATATACACTGCATTATTTAAATTGTTTACAGTCAATAGCTATTACTTTTATAGGGACATACAGTAATAAAAAGCAATAAAATTAAATATACTTTAAGGAAAAGACTCTCTCTAAAACGCTTAACAAACTATTTTTCCTCCAATGCATACTACTTCCTTAGTTCAGGTCTTTTGTCATTTATAACCTAGACCAGAATTCAGCAAGCTTTTCATATAAAGGGTCATATCATAAATATGTTATGCAATGTTTTCACAGCTACTCAATTCTACTGCTGTAGCTTGAAAGCATCTGTGAGTAATACCTAAACTAATGGGTGTATCTGTGTTCAATAAAACCTATGTAATAAAACAGGAGAGGGGACAGCCTCTCAGCCATTGTTTCTTGACCCCTAAAATAGACGACTGAAGTTCCCCAATTTAACCTCCAATTATTTTCTACTCACTCTTATGTATCTTACACTTTTCCTACATGTGTCATGTAATTTCTTCCCACCCTATGTTTTTGCTTAAGTCTTACTGGTCTAGAAAACTCCTAGATTTTTGGTGACTTTAAGATGATTACTTTTAAAACCCTGAGGAGATTTTATATCCGAATAAGCAAAATGGACTACACTTTCTTCAGTGCTTCCACAGTCTTTCTACATATCTTGATTAGCACCTTGTAATGATTTCCTTACATGCCTCCAAGTTAGACATGAAAACTGAAACTACACTTTTGAATTCCTGGAGCCTATAACAAGACAGGGAAAAGAGTAGGCATTCAGAAATGTTTGCTGAGTTAATAGAGAGATATCTCTTTGGCCTCTTAGGCTTTCAAATTAGATGCAGAAAATTGCTTCTCTTAGAAGTTCTCTTTTTCCTTTCTTGATCAGAATAATCAATACCTGGAAGTTGAATCTTTCTCTCTTACTTTCCACATTTCTGCACAATTTAATGCCTACAGCAAATAAGACCATATAGCTAATATCAACTGTTTGAATCTCATTTGTCATCTGACTCAAAGCAATGCTCTAAGTAGCATTTACAAGTAAAGACATTCAGAGTATAGTTCACCTTTGCTTTCTGATCCTGTTTATAAGAATTTCTTATAGCCCAGGTTTACTACAGTTAGGTTTACTAGATGATGAGCTACTTGACTATAGGAACTTTATTTCTGAAAAGCTAAGAAATATTTAGTGCATAAGTGAATGAGTCACTAGGTTACAACCTGAAAGCTCAAAATAGTCCCATCTATGCTTGGGACTATTTCACAGGGTTTATACATAGGAGACATCTTACTTTATATAGAATAATCAATTACCTTATATTAAAAAACAGTTATGGGCTCACTATATGTTATATACCTTCATTTATTATTCAATTTAATTCTTCTTCATACCTTTAGATGGCTATTGTCATTAATTTGCTAATGAGGAAACTGAGGCTTAGAAATGTTAAGTAGCTTTCCCAGTGTCATAGTAAACAAAGAAATACAGGCCAGGCACTATGGCTTACACCTGTAATTCCAACACTTTGGGAGGCCGAGCTGGGTGGATTACTTTAGTCCAGAAATTCAAGATCAGCCTGGGCAACATGGTGAGACCCTTGTATCTATAAAAAATAAGAAATTAGCCAGGTGTGGTGGCATGTGCCTGTAGTCCCAGCCACTTGGGAGGCTGAAGTGGGATGAATGCCTGAGCCCATGAGTTTCAGGTTGCAGTAAGCTGTGATTGTGCCACTGTACTGTACTCCAGCCAGTGCAACAGAGCAAGATTCTGTCTCAAACAAATAAAAAGCCACAGGTGGATAAAGCTGGGTCTCCAACTCTGTCCTTCAGATTGTAAGTCCTATAGTCTTTTCTCATACATGGCTTGTTTTCATCTTCCTTTGATTCTTAAAATTTGTTGAAAGCCATTTTTATATCATTTATAATTAGTTTTTGAACTATCCTATCAAGTCCTGGAGCTTTTGCACCTGACTTTCTGCTAAACAATATGGTTAATATATCAAGCCATTGTTAAAAGGGATTTAAATATTTGCATACTGAACATTTTAAAAATATTTAGAATAGACAATTAAAAGTTTTAAGTACTACTACTTACAGAGCTTTATTGGATGGTCCCTGGATTTTGACTACCAGTCAGATGGACCAAACCAAGATGACTTACATCTGGACTGAATAAATATCCATCCATAGCAAGGCAGGTGAGTGGACTAGACCTGTGCAGACCTGACATGGTCAGCATAGGTCAACGTCAGTTACAATACCAGGAAAATTCAACAGTAGGTGAGATCTCCAGTAGATGCACCAGAAACAATAGAAGGACCAGAGTATACTCATCATTCAAAAGATGAGTAATTGAAGACCCTCATAGGGATAAGGACTGAATGGTGAACAAACAAGCAAACAAAAAAGAAGCTAAGCTTTATAGGAGCTGGCATACTGCATCTTAGAAGCAAGGCAGAGACTCAGGCATAGGAGAACCAGACAATATGTCAGAGATAAGAACAGAGATGCAAAATCAAAGTGATACAAACTAACATCATGACTTATGTCCTTCCCATTCTATTTGCCCAAGGGCCAAAATATTTCAAGCAGTTATACAGGTCAGAATCTCTCAAAATATTTCAAGCAGTTATACAGGTCAGAATTGTGACATATACAATCCTCCAGCTATGAAGAGAGAGGAAAAACAAGCAGAGATTACAATATCCATCTGTATAAATTCCTCTTCTAGTGTGTTCATGTGTCCATTTTCATATATACATCTATCTTATCTTTCCCCTACCTGCCTCCTTACCTTTTTCCTTGCTCCTTATTGGTCAAAGGATTTACATAACCTAAGTACACTTTGAGGTACTGTTCTTAATTATTAAATAATGTTTTATATGTTTTTTTCTTATTCTGATTTTCAAAAATAATTGAATAGCTTATATTTCATTATGAAAAGGATATAAATTCAATTTATTTTGTTGCTTTTGTTCAATAGCCCTCTAAAGAATTCCTAACTCTGCCTTATTATTTTTAATAATAAAATAAACTGATTTATTTTATTCATTAAACTGAAAATTGCAATTAATTCAAGCCACACAAAATGAGTTTTTTAAATGAGTTTTTAAAAAATCTCTACACTCCAAAAAAATTAAGAGTATACATGCGCCTAAATATTCACAAATGATGAAAGAGTAATTATTGTGCATTCAATTGATGAAATATTATGCACTGATTAAAATGGTATTTTTAAATGCTAGGAACCAGGTAAACAAATGCTTATATTTAAAAATATAAATATGAACCCATGACTACAACTAGATAAAATGTTTGTAATCATCTGGGCAAAAATATTTAGAGACTAGAAAAAAATATATGTATATGGTTCATAGGGATTCAGAAAGATGAATGGTAAATTAGATTTTATTTTTTGGTATGATAATGTTACTTGGGCAATTAATTATATTTCTTGAAATAAAATGTATATTTCACAAATATATTCCTTTATATATTTATTGAAATGTGCATGAATTCACTGAATGTATAGCCAATTTCATAGAGCTAATACCCTAAAAATGCTCAACTGTTCAGCTATGATACTTTTAAAGTATTTTAAATAATCTAGTATCTTTAGGAAATGAAACCATAACTTTATGTATCTAAAAAAAATTTCAAGCGTAATAGAAATGATAAAGTAAGGCATCACTCAAAATGGTTAGATCAGAATGAATTGAGTTTGAGGTAAATCTCCATCTATGAGCCCCAATTACCCCATTTCCCAACTCTAGATTTCCTTGTCCTCCTGAAATAGCAAAAAACCATTGCTTATTTATATTTGGGGTTTGAAATTCATCTGCAGTCCTCAATATTCCTGCAGAAAACACGGAAAGACTAACTTTTTGCCCTTAATCTGCTTTCTGATGTGTCGTTTTTTTGTTTCTAATTTAAATGCACTTAAATCTTGCATAAAATTAAATTCTGATTCTACATTCACTTATCTTTTATTCCTTAAAAGTAGTTTTCCTTCCTTTGAGCTTATAGTAGCAGTCTGATAAAGGCCTGCTTACACGTGCAATTTTATTAAATTAATAGGCATTCAATGGAAACTTTCAGATATGATTATTTTACTATTCATAATATATAATTTGTTTCCTTTGAGAAAACATTTATTCTTCCAAAAAGTAACTTCAATAAAATACAATAGCATAATATTGAATACATGGATAGACTCTTCATTGTGAAGAAATAAAAATGCATATGAAAAATATAAACTTTTCCCATAAGAACTTCTTAAAAATCAGTTCTAAAAAGATGAAGCAAAAGGGATTTTTGTAATAGTATTAAAATTTGCGGCAGCTTAAACTGAAATAAGATTCTGTATGAAAATAGTTGCTTATTGTTTATATCTTCAGATTCATTGCTACTATATTGTTTTGGCTGCTAGCTATGACCTAGTTTTCACTTGTTTTTATGCTTTGTTTTTTTTAAATCTTATGGCAAAATACAAAATACTGAAAAAAAGTTTGAATACCCTCAAGGATGTTTATGTCAATGATACTAGAAACAACTGAGTTTTAGTGAGTTTAAATTTGAGGTGGTAACTCTAATGCAGTAGCATGCTGGGTATATTGAGCCACAGCAAGGAGGCAGAATGAATGGAGCAAGAGTGAGATTGAGAGGATGAGTATAAGGAGATAAGATCAAAAGATAACCAAGGGGTAAGATAAAGTTTTGTAGAGGTCTTTGGATTTTATTACACATGTCATGGTAAGCCATTTGGGGATTTTGAGCAGAAGTGACATGATCATATTTATATACAAAGGCTCAGTCTGGCTGCTGTGTGGTCAACAAACTATAGATTGGGCAAGAGTGAGTGGAATCAGAATGGTGGCTTGTGAACAGTTGTTTTGTACTGGGTAAGGTGTGGTCAGATTCTGTAGCTATACATACCTAGAGACACACCATCTACCTAGTTTCACCCGCTGTTAATACTGTACCCTGTCTGCTTTATCGGTTGCTATGTCTCTTTAAGTTCCTTTAATATGGAACATTTCAATAAACTTTCTTGTTCTTTCACGAATATATTTTTAAGGTGAGCCAACTGACAGGACTGTATATTGATACCAATGAATTTGATGTGGGCTTTGAGGGAGCTGAGGAAGACTACAAAATTTTTGGCTTAAGAAAAGGAATGGATCTCATTTATTGTGGTAACTAATACAAGAAAGATAGAGCACAGGTATTAGGAATAGGACTCACTAAAGAAGTGACTTTCTGTGAAAGATTTGTCTAGTGCTCATGATATCTGGTTCTTCTCTCTTAAACGCACTGGAGGATTATACTTCTCTATCACCTATGTGAGGCTATGAGATCAATTTTGGTTAATGAGTCATGAACTGAAGTCAGAATTGCCCTGAAGAATGGCACAGACCCACAGTTGACTTTGTACAAATGAATAAACATTTATTTTGTTAATTCACTGAGATTTTGGAGTTAATTGCTACTTAGTCTCTCCTAAGTCACCATTAGACATTCAAGTGGAAATGATTTGTAGACATTAATATAAAATCCTGGAGTTGGGGCCAGGTTAGATCTGGAATGTTTGGGGATCATCAACTTATAAATGATATTCACAGCAATAAGATCCTCCATCCAGTGAGAGGAAGTGTACATAACTGATAGGTGATGAAGGATGGATGAATAGATAGATTAGATAGACAGATGATAGGTAGATAGATAGATAGATAGATAGATAGATAGATAGATAGATGATACATAGATAGATAGATAATCAAGCCCTCAACTGCCTGCCATAGATGACTAATCCAGGAAGGAAAAGGCGTCTGACCTAAGCATCTGACCTAAAGTCTCTTGCAAGGTCTTTCAAACTACAACTAAGGAAAGCGAGCCAGTCTTTCTTAGGTGGTTGAAATCGTACACCATAGAAGTCATATTCTAAGCTATGTGAAGTGATTTATTAGTGAATTCTCTCAGAAGAATGAGGGGAACAGAACAGGGTAGGGAAAGGAAATGGTTTTACCTGGAGACAAGCATCAGACTGGTCACACAGAGAAACGAAAGGTGTTTGTTCATTTGTTTAAATCAAAATATTTAAAATTCAGGAAAGTTATCATTCATTTGGAAACAACTTTAAAAATTCGGCAATTCAAAGGTTCAGAAGATCTACCATCCATGTACTATAACTTACTTAAATATTAAACTCCAGCAGTAAAATAATAAATAAAAATAAAGACCTTAAAACAGTGTATCACTGTATGAAAGGTATGATGGGTCTTTCTATACTCATTCTGAATCCCAAGCTAAGAAATATAATTAAATTCTGAGCAGGTTATGTTCTATTAGAGGAAGGGATGTGGGGGTAGGAAGAGTTTGAACCTGAGATGCTTCATTTAGCTCTGTTTCTTAAAGTTCTTTCCCAATGAAATGTGCTATTTCTTAAATTATGAATTGTATTCCACAATTTAGGGGTGTATCAGTCAAGGTTCTCCCAAGAAACAGAATCACTAGGAGATAATTGTTCACTACTTAATTGTTTGATTATTATGAGGAATTGGCTTACACAACTGTGGAGACTGACAAGTCCCATGATCTGCTGTCCGCAAGCTGGAGGCCCAGGAGAGCTAGTGGTGTCATTCAGTCCATGTCCCAAAGGCCTGAAACCAGGGGAGCTGATGGCATAAAACCCAGTCCATGGCAGAAAAACATATGAGATGTCCCAGCTCAGCAATGAGCTGTAATAAAAAAGGAGCAAATTCCTTCTTCTGCCCCTTTTTGTTTTATTCAAGACCTCAATGGATTGGATGATGCCCACTCGCAGAGGAGAGGACCATCTACTTTACAGATTTTACAGGTTCAAAGGCAAGCATCCTTGCAGATGCACCAGAAATAATAATTAGTCTGGTTACTCAGAAATAATATTAACATTAATATTAATAAATAATAATAATAATCTGAGCACTCAAATAATAATTAATCTGGGCCCTGTCAAGTTGACATAAAATTAACCATCACAAGGAGGCTCCACACAGTTTATTGCTAATCTTTCTCCTGCAGAGGAGGTAATTACTGAAAACTCTTCTTTCCTTATCTAGAATATTTGACCAGAGTTTTTCTGCAGACCCATCCTCTCATAAGTAATTTGTTAATGGAAAAAGAAGGTGAATGCCCTTTGGATAAATCTTCATCTGGAGTCAGGGTCATTCAACAGGAAAAGTATCACAAGAGTCCAAGCTCTGAAGTTGACTGAAGGTTCACTTAGATTTAATACCAGGAGGCCGGGCGCGGTGGCTCAAGCTTGTAATCCCAGCACTTTGGGAGGCCGAGGTGGGTGGATCACAAGGTCGAGAGATCGAGACCATCCTGGTCAACTTGGTGAAACCCCGTTTCTACTAAAAATACAAAAAATTAGCTGGGCATGGTGGCGTGTGCCTGTAATCCCAGCTACTCAGGAGGCTGAGGCAGGAGAATTGCCTGAACCCAGGAGGCGGAGGTTGCGGTGAGCCGAGATCGCGCCATTGCACTCCAGCCTGGGTAACAAGAGCGAAACTCCGTCTCAAAAAAAAAAAAAAAAAAAAAAAAAAAAGATTGAATACCAGGCAAGTGTAACACATTTCCAAGCAGTCTAGTAAGTTGTAAGTTTTCTGTTCTAGTTTCCTCTAAATCTTACATCTAAAGCCACTTAATCTTCACATAAATATTCAGCTTTACCTCAGATTCTGAAGAGTCTTTATGAAAGATATTAAAAGGAGCCCCAAGTCAGTTGGTTTTACCTCAACAAACGTATTTTTGTACTAAAGCTTGACACCATACAAGTTACTGATAGCAATATAAATAACCACAAAGGTAAATAAGCCATAGGCTTTACTATTGACATGATTATAGTCTAATGCAGTGGTCCCTTAAATGCTAATGTGTATAAGAATTATCAGGTTTGTTGGTAAAAATATAGAATCTGACCCCATTCCTAGAGTTCTGATTCACTAATACTTTTAGGTATTGATGAATACCTAAAAGTATTAGGTATTAGGTATTAAAAGTATTAGGTATTACGTATTCATTACCTAATACCTAATGAGAGAATGAGCAACTTCTCCTTGGCAATGTTCACCTAAGGACCAAGCACAGAATAGATAGTATAATATAATGCAATGTCAAAGCACTATGTTTAAATAATGGTTAAAATCATAGACTTAGGCACTAGAAGATCTGGATTTGAATCTAGCACTACTACTTACTACTGTGACACCGGATAAGTTATTTAGTTTTTTCCTATCTCTATAAAATCCTACCTCCTAAAATTGTGAAGTTTAATATACATGGGCTAATGAGTATTTAAAAATGTACTAAAGTTTACTGTCTTACTAATTTTGTTTTACTGTTGTGCTATAGAAAAACACCTCAATACAAAATGGGACTTGAGAATCAGTATAGGAAAAGTGAGTAATGGAGAGAAAGATTTAGATCCTGAGGGATGAAGAAAGAGATTTTTTAGGTTAGAAATGGGGCCTCACTATGTTGCCCAAGCTGGCTTTGAACTCCTGGTTGCAAGTGATCCTCCCTCCTCAGTCCTCTGAGTAGCTGGATTGCAGGCTCACATCACCACCCCTGGCTGAAGAAAAATATTTTTAAGGAGATTTACAGAGACATCTGATGAAGAAGATCACTTAAAGTTCACTGTGTGTGTACAAGTTTCCCCAAGAAAATTCCGTAACATTCACATTACTGAGCAATGCTTTTTTTTTTGAGATGAAGTTTTGCTCTTGTTACCCAGACTGGAGTGAAATGGCACGATCTCGGCTCACAGCAACCTCCGCCTCCTGGGTTCAGGCAATTCTCCTGCCTCAGCCTCCTGAGTAGCTGGGATTACAGGCATGTGCCACCATGCTCAGCTGATTTATTGTATTTTTAGTAGATACGGGGTTTCACCATGTTGACCAGGATGGTCTCGATCTCTTGACCTTGTGATCCACCTGCCTCGGCCTCCCAAAGTGCTGGGATTACAGGTGTGAGCCACCGCACCCGGCCTGACCAATGCTTTTGAAGTTGCACTTGCTTTTGCAGAGAATGTCAAAAGTGCTGAGTCTGTTTTCAAAGTGGACTGGGTGCAAGAGAAAGAGCTGCTCGAAGTGTTCAGTCACATTTTTATTACAGAAGTAAAAGGCTACTAAAGACTGGCACATAATAAGTCCCCAGTGAATCAGTTATTATTCCAGCGATGTCATGCACTCTAAATAGAGGCATGTAGTTGGCTGAATGGAGGCCTGCAGAAAGGCATGGCCACATCCTTATCCTCATAGATGTGAATATTGCCTTATATGGCAAAAGATGTGATAAAGTTAAGGGTCTTGCAAGGAGGAATTTATCCTGGATTATCTGGGTGAGCACTTATGCAATGATATGCTTTTCTAAAACATAAATCTTAGTCAGACAGAGTTTTAAAACATATGAGATGGCAATATGACCATGGAATCAGAGATTGTAGTGATTTGGCCACAAGACAAGGAACTACTGGAGCCAGCAGAGGTGGAGGCAAGGAACAGATTTTCCCTTAAAACCATTAGAGGGAGCATTGCCCTCCTGACACTTTGATTTCATACTTTGGGCTTTCAGAGCTGGGAGAGAATATATTTCTATGTTTTAGGTCATCCAGTTTGTGGTAATTTGCTACAGAAGCTACAAGAAACAAAAACACCTCAGCTTGTGAGTACTGCTTTTTGAGCTGAAGTAACCTTAAAGGGAAAAAAAGGTCCCAGCCAGTTACTATCACACGTAAATCATCAATTAACAAAAAAAGAAATAAGTAAATAAAGGAAAGGAAAAAAGAAAAAGTCACAAGACATGAAACAGCATGATTTTTAAAGGTAATATAATGCTAACAAAGCATGAATTGTGGCCGTGGAGAAAGATAAATGATGAAATCAGAGATATAGATGAGGTCTTCATATAGCATAGGTAAGGAGTCAAAACTTCTCTATGTTTTTGGCATCAGTATCATCTCAGAGTTTTTGTTTTGTTTTGTTTTGTTTTTGAGACGGAGTTTCGCTCTTGTTACCCAGGCTGGAGTGCAATGGCGCGATCTCGGCTCACCGCAACCTCCGCCTCCTGGGCTCAGGCAATTCTCCTGCTTCAGCCTCCTGAGTAGCTGGGATTACAGGCACGTGCCACCATGCCCAGCTAATTTTTTGTATCTTTAGTAGAGACGGGGTTTCACCATGTTGACCAGGATGGTCTCGATCTCTCGACCTCGTGATCCACCCGCCTCAGCCTCCCAAAGTGCTGGGATTACAGGCTTGAGCCACCGCGCCCGGCTTTTTTTTTTTTTTTTTTAATGCAAAGTTAGAAGCCACACTCCAAATGTTATTCTAACAGAATCTGCATTTTAACAACATTCTCAGATCATTTTATACACGCTAAAGTTTCAGAAGCATGCCTCTAGGGTAAGGTTATTGGGAAATTTTGAAAGATATAAAGCAGAGAAGTGCAAGATAATATTTGCATTTCAGATCAACCAATCCAAAGGTATTCTGAAGAACAGATTTAACTGGGATAAAACCGAAATCAAAGACAAGTGACTTCAACAGTACTTGTTACAGATTATAAAGTTTTGAACAAAGATATGGGTAAATATAGATAGGCAAAATGACATATATTTAATAAATATTTAGACCCTGGTCTGATATATACTAATTCTGCTTTCTCCTAGGTTCTATAATATGCCTGCTTATTTGTGCCTATATTTCAAAAAGCATCTTAGAACAGGCAGGCTTCTTTCTGTCTGTCCTACTTTCTATTGAGGCACCAATGGATGATAAGACACCTAAGTGAGTCTGAGATATAATCTTCCCTACATATACAGGTTTACAAATGAAATGGATCCAAGAAACTGTAACATGATTCTTTAAGCCTTCAACCAAATTAAAGATATATTTTTTTAAAGTGTCAGAGAAAGTGGAGGAGAAGCTTCTTGAGAGAGTTGTTACAGGGGTGTGAGTACTCTCCCCTCTGGGGAATAGGCATAGGTAAGTACTACTTTCTAACCTCAACGGAAGCAAGGGGACTATAGGAGAGCTTTGGAATGTTTTTTATGCAGTTAGAAAACCCAAGGCTCGGTGTGGTAGCTCATGCCTGTAATCCCAGTACTTTGGGAGACTGATTGATAAGAGGATTGCTTGAGGTGAGGAGTTGGAGATCGGACATAATGAGTCCCTGTCATTACAAAAAAAAAAAAAAAATTAATTTAAAAAGAAAAAGAAAACCCAAAGAAGTAGTGTTGTACTGACACCAGAAAAAGCTTAAGTGGACTGCAGATTGGGGTCTAACCTCGTCTCAAGTAATTTAGAGGCTAAGAGGATGACTGACTGCTTTGTGGTAGAGCCAGGAGAGTACTGTTGCTTTAAAACTTGCCCTCATTCTTAAAGCTTCTCAGGGCAAGGAATGTAAGCCATCCAAAAGACAGAGAGACAGATAGATAGACAGATAGATAGATAGATAGATAGATAGATAGATAGATAGATAGATGCCCAGCACTTTGGGAGGCCGAGGCGGGTGGATCACAAGGTCGAGAGATTGAGACCATCCTGGTCAACATGGTGAAACCCTGTCTCTACTAAAAATACAAAACACTAGCTGGGCATGGTGGCGCGTGCCTGTAATTGCAGCTACTTAGGAGGCTGAGGCAGGAGAATTGCCTGAGCCCGGGAGTCGGAGGTTGTGGTGAGCCGAGATCGCGCCATTGCCTGGGTAACAAGAGCGAAACTCCGTCTCAAAAAAAAAAAAAAAAAAAAAAAACAGGAGCACTGATGTGCAACAGAAGAGGACTGATGTCCCAGCTCCAGAAGAGAGCAAATTTGCTCTGCTTATGACTTTATGTTCTATCAGAAAGGTTAATACATTGGATATGCCTGCCCACATTGTCGAGGGTGGATCTTTTACTCAATCTACTAATAAAAATACTTATCTCTTTTGGAGGTACCCCCAAAGACACACCCCAAAATAATGCTTTACCAGCTATCTGGGCATGCCTTATGCAAGTCAAGTTGACACAGGAAATTAACCATCAAAGGTTCTCTCCAATAAAACCATCTGGAGAAGTAAGGAGTTCCTCTCAAAAAAGAAAGTGTAGGTGCACAGCAGATTTCCCTGGAGTGGAGGAAGGAAAGATGCATCAACCAGAGAAATGCAGGAGTTGGAAGGGTCTAGTTGGGAACCTTCAAAGAGTCCTCAAAAGTGTCCCCCAAGAAAAAAGTTTGTTTTAATCTTTTACTAGGACTTGCCAGGAACCCTTGCCTTTAGATCCAGAGAGGGAGACCTCTGGGCTTTGCAACCAAGTAAGAAATTTCCTATAAGTGGCCGGATGCAGTGGCTCACACCTGTAATCCCAGCACTTTGGGAGGCCGAGGCGGGCAGATCACTTGAGGCCAGAAGCACCAGACAAGCGTGGCCAACATGTAAAACCCCATCTCTACTAAAAACACAAAAATTGGCCAGGAATGGTAGCACAAGCCTGTAACCCCAGCTACTAGGTAGGCTGAGGCATGAGAATTCTTGAGCCCAGGAGGCAGAGGCTGTAGCGAGCCGAGATCACCAGTACACTCCAGCCTGGGTGACAGAGCAAGACTCTGTCTCAAAAAAAATAGAAAGAAGTTTCCTATATCTCCTGATCTTTTCTCAATCTCACAACTACTAAGGGACATGTGTAGCCTTGGAAATGACAGAGATAAGTCGGCTAGGCGGATGTCATGATATGGAGAAAGGAGAGAGAAGAAGATCCACTCTACTTCCTCAGTTGAGGCTCTCATCCTCAAGCAGGCTTATGCTAAGGGAAAAGAAAAAGAAGTAATACTAAATTCAATTCTGAATTTTTATTATCACATAGTACTATAGTCTATTGCAAGCATCTAATTGCAATCGTGTTTGTGACCTACAACAATTATGAAATGTTACATTAACTTAAAAGCAAACAACAACAAAGCCATAGGTCCCACCAAAGATTTTATCTAAGTACAGGAAATCCCCACCAATCAACTCCACCCACCTCCACCACCAAGTAGAATTTAAGGAACTGTAAAAGAAAAAAATAAAGTTTAATTTTAGATATGTCAAAAGCTATGCTTACGCAACATAAATACTACATTTACATTTTTAGTAAACATTGCTTTTTAAAACGTTATCTTTTAAACTTGTAATATCTGGCAAGTTGAGCTGGTTCCATTAGGTCAGAAGACAGCTAAACAGAAAAAGACAAAATTCTGAGACTGATGTCAGCTGTGGGTATTGGCAACCCCTATTCATATCAGGTGGAAGGGAGTCTCAACACACAAACTCACTATTCCTAGAATATAGTTGTTCCCTTTCAGAGTCTCAAACTATAAAAGGATATTAAATTCTTTCTGCTTTCATAAAAGAAAGAAACAATAATTAGTGCTACATACATATAAAAAATTGCTGCTTAATCTTGTTTTGCTTATATATGTATTTACAATTCCTTACTGTGTCTTTGTGAAAGTTAAAAAAGGACACATTCTCCCAAAGAGCATATATGTCAGCAATTATTTGAAAAATTCACTTTACTCACTAAATAGCCAGGTTTGTGCAGAGTATTTAAATTTTAGACTTTATGTTCAGGCAAGGACAATTTTTCACTTTGTTCATTAATTAATTGTACTAGGATTTTAAATTTTAAGATGAGATATTGGTGAAACCAATATCACATTCTTAGGGAACAGCTTATTTTAATGCAACAAGGAATACATAGTTAAAACGCTGATATGCTAAAATTAATTATCCTTTTTTTTTTCTTCTGCATAATAGCAAAATAAACAAGTAATAGAGCTGTAACCAAACTCAGCATCTCCTTTTCTAGAAAATACTGATATCCTAAAGGAGAAAAACCTTTTTAACAAGAAGAAAATAAAGTAAACCATAATCAGTTTGTCATCAGTCCTGAGGTTGCCCTTCTTTATGAAATTTCATAGTTTGCTAAAAGATGGGGTTCCTGTATCCAGGACAGAAGCTAAAAGTGATGAGAAGATAAGGATACTTTTTCTAATTCTGAGGAACTGTGACCACCACAACTGGCAAAGGCCTTTTGACAGGAAGAAGTTTCCACTTTAGAGCATAGGCCAAGTGTCTCTGAGATGTTTTCTTTCAGCTAAATGGTAAATGTCTCAGAGACTCGATTTCCTTATTTGCTTAAGTTAGATAATAATTAATAAAGTTAAATATCAGAAACAAGAACATAGCCTGGCAAACAGCAAGTAGGTGTTCAGCAAGTCAACTATCATCTGTAAAAGCTGCAACATCATTTTCTTGTCTGTTACTTTGCCAACTCATAGTAGCTGCTCAATATATACCAATTGAATGAATGAATGACACTTCAAATTAACCAAGAGAATTAGCTAAATAAAGCTTTTAGTTTCAGCCTTTGAGCCTATGAAATCAGAATCTGATGCCTGACTTGAACCTTGCCCTTCCTGATGCATAATTCTGTAATACCTGCCTGCCTGGCCTGTGATTTGATTGACTTCAATTTCCCCAGTCCCACTTGAGCTGCTAAGATGGCATTTCAGTCTCCAGCCTGTTTCATCCATTTAAGTTCTGTACAAATACAGAACTTGTTAAATATCTCAACAAGAAGAAAAAAAAATCTGGCAACTCATATCTAAACTCAGAAGGGAACTAAATTTATCAAAATAGTCATTGAAAATTATTTTAAACAGAAACTTGACATGAATAATACTAAGTAGCCCCTTAACTTTTAAATCTTTTAATTTCACTTTTACTATAAGGGAAATAATTCCACAGTGATGACTCTTCAACACATTTATATTAAAAAAAAAAAAGTAATTATTTTCAAAATTTAGATATAATTTTTGAAAAATTTACTGTTTCTTACAGAGCTCTTTAGGAGTTTCACTGTTTCTTGAGGGAGTGTTTGACCCTTGCCCAATCCCCAACCCTTAAAAATCACTGAAATGCTGCTACTTAGCCTTGTTTTCCATTCATTGCCAGTTCCGGCATTGCAATCTACTGGGAAACTCTCAATTTTATTTTGTAACTATTGCCTAACTTTAAAAGGAATGTTCAAGTTTAGTAATCTTGGTAGAATTCTCATACTTATATGTGTAAGACAATTAGAGGGGGAAAAAAAGTTAGTACTTGTACTTCGATCTTAATTCTCTTGTCAGGTATGTTGAGATGTTTTATGATCATTCAGTTTTTAAAAATACAAACTCATGGAATTAATCACTGAAGGAATACATTTTGAAGAAACAAATTAATTTTAGGGTTTAAATGCAACAAATTCTCCATATAGAGAAGTGAAAATTCAGAAGGGATGTAGTAAGTAAAGAATTTGTGCTTGCTCAAAGAGAAGGCCTAGCCTTATAGGATTGTCTATTTGTTTGGGGGACTTGGATCAAACTACGTGTCTAGCAATGTGATTTAGAGTTGGGGCTAGCCACACACATATGGTTTTATGTTTGGGACTAGCCAACCAAAAACACCAACAATATAACTTAAGGGGGGAGCTTTGGGTCACACAATGTCATAGTATCAACGGTCCTGAATTCTTAAGATTAACCAAATGGGCAACAAGCAATCAATCAATTATGCCTATATGATGCAACTCCCCTAAAAAACCACTGGACACTATACTCAGGTAAACTTCCCTGATTTGCAATACTATATGCATGTTGTTACACATAGATAACAGAAGAGTAACATCCTAATTTCATGGCTAGAAGACAACTGAAATTTTGCATTTGAAACTCTCCTGGACAACATTTCATATGTGTCTTTCCTTGGCTGATCTTAATCTGTACCTTTTCCCTTTAATAAACCATAACCATGAGTATAACAGCTTTCAGTGAGTTCTTTGAGTCTTTCTAGCAAATTATCAAAACTGACCTGGTGTGGGGAACTCTTTAAACCTGCAGTTGGTTTCAGAAATTAGACTGGGGACTGTGCTTCTAAGTTTGTAAGTGGCTCAAACTTCTCAGGGAATTTCCATGTTTGTTTTAATAAAAAAATTACAGCAAATTAACTTGACTGTCATTTTAGAAGTACCAAGCTGTACTACAATGGTGCAGGATAAAAGTTATGCTGGTTTTGGCTTATCCTTAAGGTAAGCACAACCTGTCTTTGAAGTCTAAAGATTAATGAAATCTTTAATGTATAAAATTGTATAATAAAAAACATTTTCCACACTGTCATTAGGTTCTCTCCATAAGAAAAGTCTTTTAAAATAGAAGGTGGAAAATATATCTTTCTAGCATTAAAAGGCCTCACAAATTAAGGCCAGGATGGCAACAAATTGAAAAATAGTGAGTGACATATCACATGATTTTCTTCATATGAAGTTCAAAATTAGGAATACTAGTCTATGTCTACAGAGATCAGAATAGTGGCTAATTTGGGGTGGGTGAGGTGGGGTGGGGATTCAGGTGCTGACTAGGAAGAATCATAAGGGAATTATACAGAGTATTGGAAATGTTCTAAATCCTGATTTGGGTGGTAGCTATGTTGCAGAAAAAAATGGGTTCTGGTCACACAAACAGTAAAAGTCAGGCACACAGACAGTTTTAAGAGTGAGGAGAAATGGAATTTACTGGGAAAAAAGGAAAAAAAAAAACCTCTCAGCAAAGCAAGAGGGGTTCCTGTTAACCAGCCCCCACCTCACAGATTGAATTCCAGGTCACCACATAGGAACTGAAGACCCCAGGCTTCTCTCGCTGCAAATGGCATGAACTTCACGAGGCTCATAAATAGTTTAAAATAAGTTTCCTTGACTCTGATAAACAAAACAAGTATCAGTCGTATTCCAAGCAAAAGTCAAAAAGATTGCTTCAGTTTTCTATGAGTTCAGTCCATTTAGTTAACTCTTGTGTTACTTGATATCAGTGAACATTTTAGCACTTCATAAGTCCTGTACATTTTTCCTTTATTCCAATGTCACAATTTCCAAAGTTATCAGAAACCTGTATTTGAGAACCCCTGTCAGAGTAGTTTAGCTTATTATAAACCATCTTTAGAAAAGGATCGAAATAAGACAATTGTCTGTGAATAACAAAATGTTCAGGGTAGTTACAGTTAGAAACAAAATTGACAAAGAAGATTCATTATCTCTGTGTTTTACAAGAACTTAATATAACTGCCTTAATTATGATTGAAAGCATATACTTTAGATATTAGAACTTTAGAAATCTCATACAATGTTGGCACATATATTAGTATTATTCACCAAAATATAATATAAGGAAGATTGAACACTATTTTGGCAACAGCGTATAGCAAAAGATGTCAAATATTCCTGTTTACTGGTCTTTTAAATATTCCAGTTGCCCTCTGCAGCATCCAAAATCCAGGCATAAGCAAGGACAATCTTGAAACTGAGGTTTGATTTTGGGAAGCCTTTTAAATATGCAGAGATTTAAAATACTTGATGTTATGAAAGAGAATTCCAGATTACCATAAGCTATTTATTTTGCCAAAATGCCTCAGAAATGCAAAAAAGCAAAACCTTTTATAACTATTTACAAATTTTGCTAAAGAGAGATTAATGCCTTAAGAGTACCTTGTGCTTTTATTTCAATGCTCAATTTACAGAGAAACCATATAATACCCTTTTGAATTTAGTCAATAGATTCACACACGGAATTTTTTCAAGATTAATTTTTATAATCCTTCCGCCACTTGTTTGAACTTTAGCTTTATCTTATCTAATTTAAAACAATCCTTTAACCCTAGGCAAAAATTTACATTTCCATGCCTTTTTATAATCTTTTACTAAAAAATGTTACTGTTCTTACACCCCTCACATGGCAAGTCTATTTGCAGTAGTTTCAATTACATTTTTAAATTTTTAACTTTAACATAAAACCTAGTAAGTAGTTTTAATTATGTGCTAGGTGCAGCCAAGGTTTGATTCCTTCCTGCATAATTAAGGGCATAGTCAATTTTATATGTGCCTGAGCCTTACCAATTGTGGAGCAGAGAATTCAAATAGTTCTCAAAACCCAAAAAGCAGTTTATAACCTTAAAACATATAGAAAATCTAGTATCAGACCTGCATAATTTAGTTCATTTATTTACATTTTGACAACATCTGGCATTTTACCAATAATTTCTTTTTTTTTTTTTTTTTGAGATACAGTTTCACTCTCGTTGCCCAGGCTGAAGTGCAATGGCATGATCTTGGCTCACTGCAACCTCTGTCTCCCGGGTTCATGTGATTCTCCTGCCTCAGCCTCGCAAGTAGCTGGGATTACAGGCATTCACCACCACGCCCAACTAATTTTGTGTTTCTTTAGTAGAGACAGGTTTTCACCATGTTGGTCAGGCTGGTCTTGAACTCCTGACCTCAAGTGATCTACCTGCCTTGGCCTCTCAAAGTACTGGGATTACAGGTGTGAGCTACTGCACCTGGCCTTAATAATCTTTAAGGCTGTTTTATTTCTCAAATATTAAAGTCACATGAATTAAAAGGTATCACAGCTTTTATCTTCCCTATAAAAAAAAAATTTGATGAAAGCACTTGTCTTCCTTTAGGCCAATTAATTAGAGCTATTTTTATAGACATCACACACATAACACATATATAAAACTACACAGACAGGCAGAAGAAAACCCAGTTGCCACAAGATCTTTCACTTGCCAGTCTCCTATGTTGATTATTGGTCTCCTGGTGGAGCTCTTTAAGAGACAGGGCCAGAAAAACATGTAGCTTCTCAGGCCTAATAAACAGTCATAATTGAAAGCAGAAATAGATTTTGAGAGGTATCTAACTGCTTTTAATTCCTGGGTTCCAGTAGGAAAACACAGGTCTCTCCCTTCTCATACATGAATTAAAAGTTGCAAGGCAAAATGGAGAAAAAAGAATTCCGTTGACTGAGAAAAAAACTTTTTCCACTGGGAGGCTGAGATGGGTGGATCACAAGGTCAGGAGTTCAAGACCAGCCTGGCCAAGATAATGAAACCCCATCTCTACTAAAAATACAAAAATTAGTCAGGCACAGTGTCAGGTATCTGTAATCCCAGCTACTCAGGAGGCTCAGGCAGGAGAATCATTTGAAACTGGGGAGCGGAGGTTGCAGTGAGCCAAGAGCACAGCACTGCACTCCAGCCTGGGTGACAGACTGAGACTGTCTCAATAAAACAAAAACAAAACAAAACAAAAAAAACAACAAAAAAAAACTTTTTCCAGCAAAACAAGAGCCCAGAAAAGAAAAAAATTAAGACCTTTAAAATATACCCATAATTTGGATAACACTTTTGTGTTTAATGGGTTCACGAAGATTTTATTTTAATTACATAAATTTATGTACAATGGATTGTGACACAAGATAGATTTCCTACTGTGCCTTTGGGTCAAAGCATTTTGAAAGCCACTGTTTTAGAGACAACACTCCAAATCTTGCTCAAAAGTGAGAAAAGTGGAGTACTCAGATCACAGGATATGTGAAAGATTATAATCAAGGGCAGCCAGGGTGGCTCATGCCTGTAATCCCAGCACTTTGAGAGGCTGAAGTGGGCAAGTCACTTGAGACTAACCTGGCAGACATGGTGAAACTCCATCTTTTTTTTTTTTTTTTTTTTTTTTTTGAGACGGAGTTTCGCTCTTGTTACCCAGGTTGGAGTGCAATGGCACGATCTCGGCTCACCGCAACCTCCGCCTCCTGGGTTCAGGCAATTCTCCTGCCTCAGCCTCCTGAGTAGCTGGGATTACAGGCACGCACCACCATCCCCAGCTATTTTTTTTGTATTTTTAATAGAGACGGGGTTTCACCATGTTGACCAAGATGGTCTCGATCTCTTGACTTGTGATCCACCCGCCTCGGCCTCCCAAAGTGCTGGGATTACAGGCTTGAGCCACCGCGCCCGGCGAAACTCCATCTTTACAAAAAAAAAAAAAAAACTTGCTGAGCCTGGTGGCACATGTCTATAATCCCAGCTACTTGGGAGGCTGAAGCAGAAGAACCACTCGAACCCAGGAAGCAGAGGTTGCAGTGAGCCGAGATTGCACTCTAACCTGGGCAACAGAGCAAGACTCCATTTCAAAAAAAAAAAAAAAAAAAAAAAGTTATAATCAGATATGAGACAAAAATGGTAAGATTGGCCTAGAATGCCATGCTAAAAAGTGTGGTGATAGGGAAGTTAGAAAGGCTTCTATTGAGGAGGGCAAGTATTTAAGTTTTTTGAATATCTAATATATTTTTATGGTTCAAAGCCCCAAAAGTATTGCAGAGCATGTAGCGAAAAGTCTCACTTCCACCCCATCCTTAGTTATTTAGTTCTCTTGTGACAGACATTATTAGTTTTTTGGGTATCTTTCCAGAGATGTTTTATATATGTAAAAATAACTGTGTATGTTTTTATTTTGTCTCTTTTTTACATAAATGATAGCAGACCACGTATCACATAAATCTTGTTTGTTTGTTTATACCTATTACGGGATTGCTCTATCACAGTAAAGGAAAAGCTCGATGGAAGGTCGTTGAGGAAGGAAAATTACTAGATCTGGTTTATAGGTTAAGCAGTCAAGGCTAAATTAGAAAAACAGAATGTTCCCTTCAAATTTGATCTGAAAACTCACCTTAGGTGCTCCTCCCTTTCTTGTCTTAAAGTTCTTAAACCACCCTCCAGCTAAACACAGGTGAAGCTGTGTGCTATAAAGCCCAGCTTGATTCTTGATTTCTTACTATTTCCACCAACATTTTATCTGTTTCCCTTTGGGTTTTTGGGAGTCTCTCCCTTTGCTTCGGATATCCACTTTTAATTAAGCTGAATGCTCTTTAAGAAAATCCTTTCAACACCCTTATTACCTAACTTTAGCCATACCAAGCAGCCAATATTTCTGGCTTTCAAACTTTACCGAAAGCTCAGGGAAAGCAAAATCCAAGGCAGTTCATGGAGGGGAAGAGAATCAACAAAGGGCAAAGGTCACACAGATATCAAAGCAGAAAGGAAGAAAGGAGTCATTTCCCAAGTCAGGATTGAATCTGGGCTGTGCAGACACTAAACAAAGCATTGCCATGGGTTTACAAAACATGCTCTCAAGGACCTAAAACAAGATGGAGGCCTGTAGCCAAGTTTGTTGCTGACCATGCTGAGGATTCCGAAAGTCATGCAAAGCACACCAGATTGGCTACAGCTTAAAACCAATCTCACAAATTTTTTCTTAACTAAAACTTTACAGAGAAGCTGAATGGTGATCACTGGGATCCTGGCCTGGTAAAATGTTTTCCAAGAAGAAAAAAAAAAACACCCTCTAACATAAAAGTTAACTGCTGATTGGATAGAGAAAAGGAAACAAAAGCTAAAGTGCAAGGTTGGAAAGATGCCTGGGGGAAGAACTTACTCTTATGCAAATAGTTACTTTCCCCACCCCAGGCTTGGACCCAGCAGCAGTCTGGCAAGCCAACTATGCAGGGCCTGAGCCCTCAAGGTCGCCTTGGGGCCTGGGTAGTGGCTGTGGCTCATTCCTGCCCTGCGGTTGGACACTGCACACACATGTGGTATTCAGGGCCACAAACCCCAGCTGGGAGAGAAGGTAGGTGGGGCACCACTGCTTGCCCAACCATCCCACAGGCATGCCTATGGCTGTTGGGGTGGGTGTGGACCACTTCCCATATTGTAAAAGAAAGATAGGTGCCGTTACTGTCCTACAAAAAAAAAAAAAAAAAAAAAAAAGAAGAAGAAGAAGAAGAAGAAAAATGTCATAGAAACAAAATACTCAGAAATGAAAGTGAGAGATTTTCGGCCCACATTTCACTCACCCTTCTTCAGGTCCCAAGTTCTGGGTGCCAAAAATGTAGAAAAAAACCAGGTTCTTGTCACATGACCAGAAGTTAGCCACACAGATACTTTGAAGGGTGAGGGGGAACAGAATTTATTGGGTGAAAAGGAAAAAAACTTAGCAAAGAGAGAGGGGTTCCCGTTAACAGGTCCCCATCTCACCGATTGAATCCCAGGTCACCACACAGGAACAGAAGAAACCAGGCTCCTGCCCCTGGCAAAAGGCATGAATTTCCATAGGCTCCACCCTATCCTCCTGGTGCCCAGGCCAGTAGGAGCTTATACCAGGACCCTCCCTTATCTTCCTCCTGCATCTACCAGTTGTATGAAGTGGTGTATACACTGATTACTTAAGGTTTCTATACTTTGGAACACTTCAATGTTTAAAAAAGCTGTACCTCTATTTCAAAAAGTTCTTGGTCAAACAATAAAGGAAACACTGATTGTAAAAAGAAAACTATTTAACAAATACTTACTTGTGTCTACTATGTGTCAGGCATTCTGCTGGCACTTGTGGATACAACCTAAAGCAAAAACACAGAAATAAAACTGGCTTATACACTCAATCAGTTATTTTTATCCTTTAAACTACCACCAGCAACAAATTAGAATTTTAAAATACAATGGCTTTATTATCTAGAATGAATCCTACAAATATGTCTTTTAAGAGTTCACATATGAAAGATTTTATAAATACATTCTACCTATACTTATATGATCAATTCAAATTTCAGCTTTCTGCAGAGGCTTTT
The DNA here is from genome assembly GCF_048565385.1 of Saimiri boliviensis. Classification (NCBI taxonomy): domain Eukaryota; kingdom Metazoa; phylum Chordata; class Mammalia; order Primates; family Cebidae; genus Saimiri; species Saimiri boliviensis. Next base: position 68,323,322 of record NC_133452.1, read on the forward strand.
AATCTTCAGCCAACAGGGGCCTATCTTTAATTTGAACTCCTTTTGTATTCATAAAAAAAACTACCACACAACTCAGCACCTAATCGTTCTTAAAAAGCCTTGTGGATGTTAAATTTGTCTCCTACCCAAACTGTAAGTTCTTGTAAATTCCTTGAGAATAGAGATCATATCATATTTTTCTTTGGAGTGTTTTACAATGCTTAGGAAAGTGTGGATTATGTGATATATGCTTAATTAGTTGTTGGTAGAGTGAATGAAATTTTCACTTGATCATATTTTAAAAATTAAGAATAGTTTATAAATTTTAGGAAAAATTAATTTTTAAAATAATATCTAGCATTTTATTTTGCCATTTTCTATTAGCTCAATTTTCATGTGCTTGAAAGAGATAAAGGTTATTATTATTGACACTCCATTCCATTCTGTTCCCTGAGGTTCAGTTCTGAAAAGAACTGAAGAGGGCTACCCTTAACTGCTTAATACCAGTATGTTTGCTTTAATTGAGGAAAAGCTTTATGGATGAAACATTTATCTCTAAGTATCTGTTTATCTCTTACAGTAACAGAAACCATACTTTTTATCTGAGTATATAGTTGCCTAAAATAAGGACTGTATGTTCTAGCTTTCCTTGTAACTGGATGTGGGCATGTGACTTAAGTCTGGTAAATAAAATCACTGTAAGTGATAGGTGGACTTTCAACTCATGTTCCCAAACGTATGTCCTTTTCTTCCCCTCTTCCTTTAGACTGCTTCTTGTAATATATATGATCATAACTGCGAGCCATTTTGAACTAGTAGATGAAAACAACACAAACATCATATTTTTAATGTCTGAGAGCTCTTTTTGCTCTATCATTGCTCCTTTTTCAAAGTACCTTGTTCATATCTTGTAGATGTAATATGTTCTCAATTCCATATTAATTGGGGTTCTTCTTAAAACTCTTTTATTTCTGCTTCCTTGACTCCTTTAGAGTTAGTTTTTCTATGTTTTTCTTTGTATTTTTCTTTCATGATATGGATTTTCCTTATTTGCCTCTTAATTCTGCATTGTATGTTCATACACACACACGCACGCACACACACACACACACACACACACACACACACATAAGCAGCTGATGCAGTTTTCCTTTTCTTTTTGTAGGTAAGAGGCCTGCCAGTTCTCTCTTCTGCGTAGGAATTATGAATATGTGGCTGCGTTAGGTAGGGCAGGGCCAGGAATGCCAAATATGAGGTTTCTCTTTAGATGAGTAGGCAATTAGCTGGTTCTGAGGATGGTGGCCCTGAATGCCAGAATGAGAAGGGTTTTCTCCTGTGTCATCAACCTAAAAGTTTTCACTTTTCTGTACTATTTATTCAATTAATTTGGAGAAGATTTTGGGGTCATTTTCGGTTCCCATTTTTGTCTGGTGGTAGATATTAATCTCTTTTGCTTGCTCTTTGTTTATATGGATGAGAAAGAGCAATGTGTGGTGATAGATTCAATTGTACCATATTTAGAATGTGATCCCCATTTTCAGCCCTTATTCTCACTTCTGCCCTATCCTGTGTAGCTTCTCCACTATATTTTTTAGGCTGTGGTTTCAGTCAAATCATTACTATTTGCTTTGTTTCCCAAGAAATTTTTGAAATTTTATTTGCTTTTCTTGACATCATCTCCTCTCTTCTACTCACATTTAAGTACATGCATACAGGCACACATCATCTTTACTCCTTTACTTATTCTTCATTTTTTCTGCTTCTACATTTTTGTTTCTATAGTGTGTAGGAAAAGACAGTAGACAAATTATATGCCAAGTTCACCATCTTGAACAGTAATTCAAGAAAAATCCTTTATATATTGTAAGCATATATCTTGAAACCTGGCTAAAACATATTGCAGGATTCTCCAAAACTGATTGTCCCTTGGTCACATGACCACCTGTACAACATTCTTATTCAAAGGGGAATGAAATTACTTTGGGAGAAGCTCACATTTCTTGAGTTGTTTGGAGCTTTTATAAAATCATCTTATTGGTTAAGAAAGAGGAGAGAAATGGTGATTGAGGAGGCAAACAGCAGTGTCTTCCATGGTAGTAATCTAATTTTTTTCTTTTCTAATATAATTTATTTAAAAGAGTGGGAAAACATTTTAGAATTGAGTCTTTTATTAATCAGCATTCCCCAAAGGTTAAGCATAACTTCAGAAAAGGAACTGCACTGGAATGCAGTAAAGATAGAATTTTAAGACTTGGTGTTGCAAGATGAGGCAGGGGTGAAAAAGGGCAGGAAAGAACTGGCTGGCAATAGGTAAAACAAGAAAGGCCTAGAAGTTGAGGCTATGGCACACTGGTGAGGTAGGCAGACCTAGTGGACACACATACTGAAGGAGCTACCCAGAGACTGACAGGCTGGAAATTGTTCTGAAACTTGGCAGCCCAACCTGACAACCCATGAAGTGACAAGTCTGAGAATGAAAGGCTAACATACTACAGGATAATGAAACATAAAAATGAAAAAAAAAGTCAAAAGCATGAATGATTCTGTTGAGCTGTAGAAAAATAGGCTGGAAACACTTCCACCTCGAAATTTTCTGGGGACAATTTTGAGATAATTTAAGGCACTCTTTGCAGAATGAAATGTTACATACACACAAGACACAAACAAACATATGATTTTAAATAAATGGGTTCAAATTTGTATATATTGTCTTGCAAGCTATTTCATTCAACTGTACATCTTGGATATATTCCCATATCAAGCAATATAGATTAATATCATACTTTTTTAATGTCTCTAAAGTATTCCACTTTAGAGATGTATTACAATTTCTTTAAGTCCAATATTAAACCTTTTTTTGGGTTTCACTCTTACCCAGGCTAGAGTGCAGTGGTGTGATCATGGCTCACTATAGCCTTGACCTCCTAACTCAAGTGGTCCTCCTGCCTTAGCCAACTGAGCACCTGGGAGTACAGGTGCATGCCACCACACCCAGCTAATTTTCGTATTTTTTTTGGTAGAGACAGGGTTTTGTCATGTTGCGCAGGCTGGTCTCAAACTCCTGGGCTCAAACAATTCACCCACTTCAGCCTCTCAAAGTGCTGGGATTACAGCTGTGAGTTACCACATCCAGTTGTATAACACATTTTTTAATTCTGAGACGAAGTCTCACTCTGTTGCCCAGGCTGGAGTGCAATGTTGAGATCTCAGCTCACTGCCACCTCCACCTCCTGGGTTCAAGTAATTCTCCTGCCTCAGCCTTCCCAGTAGCTGAGATTACAGGCATGTGCCACCACACCTGGCTATTTATTTTTTATTTTTTATTTTTAGTAGAGATGGGGTTTCACCACATTGGCCAGGCTGGTCTCGAACTCCTGACCTCAGGTGATCTGCCTGCCTTGGCTTCCCAAAGTGCTGGGATTACAGGCATGAGCCTCCGTGCCTAGCCTGTATAATACATTTTTAAATGCAGTGTGGTGTTTTGTTCTGTTTTTCAGTTAGAGAGGTGTTCTTGCTCTGTTGCCTAGGCTGGAGTTAAATGGCATGATCATAGGTCACTGTAGCTTCAAACTCCTGGCCTCAAAAGAGCCTCCCAGCTCAGCCTCCTTAGTAATTAGGACTACAGGTATGTACCATCAAGCCTGGCTACTTTTTTTTTTTTTTTTTTTGGAGAGATGGGGGTCTTCCTATGTTGCCCAGGCTGGTTTTGAACTTCTAGCCTTAAGTGATCCTCCTGCCTCAGCTTCCCAAAGCACTGGGATTCCAGGTGTGAGCCACTGTGCCTAGCCCACTGCAATCAGTTTTAATTAGTTTCCCAGCCATGCACTAATTCCAACCCACCTACTCAATGTTGAAAAAATTATCTCCCATTCCCATTTTGTGACTGCCAAACACTGACTGCCTATTATACTCAATTATTTAAATTCAAAATTGAGTCTCCTTATAGACTAGTTTGTTTACATTTTAACTTTGTCACTACCTTCTATTAAGAATGTTCTATTACAGATAAATAGGTTACTCATTATCTCAAATGCAGTTATAGTTTCGTTTCTTGGCTTTCCTCATGGCATACTTTCTGGACAGTCTTTCTCTGTGTCATCAGGGGCCATTTTCATTAGGCTGTCTTTCCACTAATATTTGGGGATGTACCTGTACATTGGACATGTACCTGTAGTCCTAGACTTGGGAGGGTGAAGCAGAAGAATCATTGAGCATAGGAGTTCAGCATTGTTCTGCACAATGGTCATGGTTGCGAATGGCCAGTGCACTTGCACATTACAGCAAGACCCCAATCTCTTGGGAAAAAAAATTGAGGAAACCCCAGGGACTAGAAAGAGCACAAAGATAGTTCTTAGAGTTCAATGAAATAAGGCCATTCCTGAGCATGCACAGGGGATTAGTTCCAGGACATCCCCACATACCAAAACCCCAGGATGCTCAAGTCCCTTATACAAAATGGTACAGTATTTGCATATAACCTATGCACATTGTCCCACATACTTTAAACCAACTCTAGGTTACTAATAATACCTAATACAATAGGCAGTGCTATTATACCCATATTGTTTAGGGTATAATGACAAGAAAAAAAGTCTATTCATGGTCAGTGTAGACATAACCATTCTTTTTTTTCATTGTTTTTCTTCTAAAGTCGGTTGAATCTACAGGTACAGAACCCATGGCTACAGAGGGCTAACCAGGTCTATTAATAGAAATATGGTGATCATAGAAACATGATGCAAGCCACCTCTGTAATTTAAAATCTTCTAGAAGTCACATAAAAGAGTAAACAGTTGAAATTGATTTAAACATATTTTATTTGATCCATTATATATTATTTCAACATGTAATCAACATAAGAATTACAATATTTTACATTTGTTTTCTAAGTCTTTGAAATCTGGTGTACATTTTGAACTCATTGCATGTCTGTTTGGACAAGCCACATTTCAAATGTCAATAGGCACATTTAACTGGTGGCTACCCTAATGGATAGGGCAGCTCTAGCCAGTATATTTTCAATTCCTTTCTTCTCCCTTAAGCCTCTGGAACTGTCATGGAAATAATCTGTCACGTGAATTCCTAGCACTTACTAGCACCTCTCATTATCACGTGGCCTCCTTGCATTATTTATTTTTGTAATGAATTTGTCTTGTCTCAACTAAATTCTATGAAGTCCAGGACAAAAGACACATGTAATCTCAAGACTGGAAATACCTTTAACAAAACCATCAACTAATTCTTCTGTTGATGTGTGGTACCAAGTCCCTATTAAGTGAGCATTCAGAATCTCCTTGAAGCAAAATCCTGTGGTTGAGGTATTCACAATGCTAAGGTACGCAATGCTTTAGGCAGTTCTACAAGGGCATCTTCTTTTCAGGATCTTAAATCTGTTCCCTGAAGTTTGCATCACATAAAACAAGTCTACTTCACGTGATAGGTAACTTCATATTTGGAGATAGTCCAGTAGATTTCTCTCTTCTGGTTAGTCCTGGAAGGTTTAATCAATACTTCTTCACTTGCCCTGTTTTTGAGTTCCCTTCATCATTTTGCTCTTCTCTAAACTAATTTCAACTTGATTGAGGTCTTCTTCAAATGCTGAACACAGCACTTCAGAGGCGGTCTGACCAGTAAAGATCCTAACTGGATCACTATTTCACTATTGGCTGCCTCTATAAAATAGTGCTACCAGGCATCGGGACACGTTACCTTAGGAGGAAGCAGGAATGGCAGCGGGGAGTCGCAACAAACACATTGACTCATACACCGTTGGCTTTTAGTCCAGAACTCTTTGCAGATAAACCACACAGTTCTTCAGGTTAGTTTTTCTTCATATCTTCCTCTCTTTTCAATAGAGTTAGGGAATCATCCGGCATTCTGTTTTTGGAGGAGGTCTTCTGACCTAAGGACCGACTTGCAGAGATCCGTAATCAGAAAGCTTATGGAAAACAGGCCTCGACACCAGAGAACTATAGACACTGTTCAGCAGCCAGAGGGCTTTGGCTGAAGACGATAGCAACTACCCGTTTATTCATTCAAATTCATCTTCTTTTACCTCTAACAGGAATATTTCCTTCACGTATTTACCTTACGGAGAAGGACGGGGAGAAGTCGCGGCAGACTGAAGTAAACGCAGGGGAAGAACTCACAGGGAGCGAGCAGGGGACGGCAGGCCTGGCCCGGCGCGGGCAGCCAGGGCACCTCGGAGCGGCCCGGCCCGCGCGCATGCGCGCCCGCTCCCGCCCGAGGGCGCATCCTCGGGGTCCCCGGGACCTTCGGCCTCCGCTCCTAGAAGCTCAGCCGGCGAGAGGCGCGAGACGCCGGGCAGGAGGCGCAGCGTGGGAGGCGCGGGGCTGGGGGCGGGAGGCAGGAGGCGGGGCACAGCGTGCGCGCGCGGGAGGGGCGGGGGGCCCGGAGCCTACGAGCCGACGTGCCGACGTTGGCGCTGCCGCGGGCGGTGACGTGTAGGCGGGCGCCGGCTCCACCGCGTCCTTCTTCCTGAGTCTGTGGATCTGCGGGGCTGGCTGGCTGGCTGACGGTCCTTGCACGCGGTTCCTTGTGACTGAGCGCGACCCCGCAAGCCCGTCGCGGAGAGCGGACGGGGCGCCCCGGTACAGCTGCCCACTGGCATCTTTGGCCCTGCCCTCCGCTCCTCACCCGGTGTGGGAAGTTAAAGTAAAACCTAAAGGGAAGGAGGCGCGGTGGCGGGAGCTGACAGTGATGGGAAACGCGTGAGCCGGCCTGAGAGGTGAGGAGGTGGAAGTGGAGGTGGAGGTGGGAGGAGGAGAAGGGTTGCCGCGACCAGGGAGCTGGCAGGAGGCGGGGACGGCGGGGCGGGCGGTGCGACCCGCGGAGCGATTCTCTTCTTGCCTCCGGGGCAAGTCCCGACATGTCATCCTTTTCCTGGGCCTGAGATCCAGTCCGGGATCTCGCACCAATACCGCCCATGCCTAGAGTTTGTAGGTGGGGCTGGGAATAGGAAACTTAACCTAAGCCACATATTGTCCAGGTGTTAAGCTGCAACGTGGCCAGATGGGGTGGTTTTTCTGTCCCATGTGTGGGTAATTTGTTTTCTTTCTTTTTTTCTGTTACAAAGCCTTGGTAACTTCGTTTTCTTCAAGTAGATTTTGGGAGAGAAATCTTCCTCGTATGTCCCGCCGCCCCCTACACACACTGAAAAGTAAATAAGTAGCTGACGGTGTTGGATTGTGGGTGAATTTAGCAATCGAGGAACCTAGAATGTCATTTTGAAATAAATAAATGTGTATGTGGGTGCTAGGGAGGTTTTGTACCTACTGGGCAGTTGTTTCAAATAGGTTTTATCATACATTTACTCATTTATGGAATGCAGTGTGCTAATGGTATTTGTTATTCTTTGGTTAAAAAGAAGCATAATTCTACGGGCTGCTAAAAGTGATGTGTTACCACATGTGCATTCAAACTCATAATTACATTGTCTTTCTTTCTCTAAGTTAGGTTGGATTGATAACTTTTTTTTTTTTTTGAGACGGAGTCTTGCTCTTTTGCGAGGTTGCAGTGCAGTGGCATAGTTGGCTTTTAGTCAGATCTTGGCTCACTGCAACCTCCGTCTCCCAGATTTAAGCGATTCCCCTGCCTCAGCCTCCTGAGTAGCTGGGATTACAGGCGCGTGCCACCATGCCCGGCTAATTTTTTGTATTTTAGTAGAGACGGGATTTCACCATGGCCAGGATGGTCTCCATCTCCTGACCTCATGATCCGCCCTCCTTGGCCTCCCAAAGTGCTGGTATTACAGGCGTGAGACACCGCGCCCGGCTGACAGCAATTTTCTTTATTACCAGATTTTATGTTTCATAGATTGAAATCCTTTTTCTGATTTTCACAGTTCTCAAAAGTTGAGAATTCAGCTTTTGGTTTTACTCTGGATTGTGCTCCAGTTTATGTTGTGTATTATTTTTAATAGTTATAATAGTTTTAATAGGTTATGATAGTCTTCCATGAGAAAAATGAACTTTAAAGATGCTGTTAAGCATAGGTGAAATAACCTTATTTGTATGAGTGAATTAATTTTTCACAGCTCACCTTTCTTGATCCCTGCTAAACAGTGTTTTTTCATTAATTCATTCAAGTCTTCCTACGTGTCAAACGCTGGGGAAGGCCTAGGAGAGAAAGAGAGAGACAATCTCTGAGCTCATGAACTTTTCTATAATCCAGCAGTCTCCTTTTAAAAGAGAATCTTGATGGGTTCTTTCTCATGCCGTGGATCTGAAGTTGACCTAACCAAAGCTTTTTAAAAGTTATTGTCAATGTATGTTTATAACTGGCATTGAAAGAGGAGCAGATGATCTTGCTTTAACAGCATGATTTGATACTGCCTTTGATCAAAAAGAGAGTATATGTATCAGTGGTTTTCCAGTTCAGAAGAGCAAGTTTTCTTTTGTAAAGTTGGTTTAAATATAAGGTTCACAAGTGGAAATCAGTTTCTCGCAGCCCCCCCCCCCAAAAAAAAAAAAGCTTTATCTTTCCCGTCTTTACATTGATCTGATTGATCATGTCTCAGGAATGCCTGGGCTCAAGCAATCTCCCTGCCTTGGCCTCCCAAAATCCTAGGATTACAGGCCCCATTTTGTCTTTTTGTATGCTAATGAATTGACTGAGAATTTTGTCTTTGCTGGCTGGCTGCCCCTAGCTAGCTTCAGGATGGGGGCTGGTTACTAGAGAGATCAAGGAATTATTAGAAGGTTGGGACTTTCATCCCCACCCCCTTACTTCTTATGGAGGTGAGAGAGGGGCTGAAGTAAATTAAGTTGATCACCAGTGGCCGAAGGTTTCATCAATGAATGAAGCTTCCATAAAAACGCAAAATGACAGGGTTCAGAGAGCTTCCAGAAGCTGAACGTGTGGCGATTCCTTGAAGTGGTGTGCCCAGGAAGTACATACAAGTTCTGCAAGGGAATTCCCTTCCCTTATAATTTGCCCTATCCTATGTATCTCTTCATCTGTATCCTTTCTAATATTCTTTATAATAAACTGGTAAACTTCTAATATTCTTTATAATAAACTGGTAAATGTGTTTCCTGGAGTTCTGTGAACCACTCTAGCAAATTAACCGAACCAAGGAGGGGATCATGTAATGGCCAATTTATAGCTGGTCAGGCAGAAGTATAGATTAAAAAAAGCCTGGAGCTTGTAATTTGCATCAGAAGTGATGGGCAGCCTTTTGGAACTGGGCCTTCAATCTGTGGGATATGACAGTATCTCTAGATAGATAGTGTTAGAAATGAATTGGAGAACACCCATCTGATGTCTGCTGCAGAAGTGATTGCTTGCTTGGTGTGTGGAAAGAAACTCATACACATTTTGTCACAGATGTCTTCTGTGTTGATGGTTGTGGTGTGAGGGCAGAGGAAAACTGGTTTGAGTTTTTTCCACTCTCTCAAGAAGGCAGGTGTAAATTCCTTGAGTCTGCCTTCCAGAAGCTCATGGATTAGAGTGGAATAATAATTTTGACATTCAGATGTAATCTGTGCTAGACCCTTTTTCCACTGGACTATTGTGGGAAGAGTTATATACGGCCTAACATGCATTGGGTCTGTTCCACATTTTCTAGAGAGTAATGGGTGTGCTTGTTTCATCTTTATGGGATGTTCTGGAATTTTCTTTTTGACTATGCTTGTCCTTAACTGGTACTGAAATATTTTTTTAATTACTTGTTTTCCTAAGGACATTTAAAAGAAATGCTTTACTAACTGTGCCAAAAGTAAAAGTAACACAACTTTAGTGGGGAGGATATTCTGAATATAAAGACTAACCTGCTTTATAGTTATAAGCCTGTCCAGGTTTTTTTTCCTCCCACTTTTGGTTGGGAAACCTAGTTAGAGGAATAAGTTAGAGAATGAGAACCCCATACAATTTTTACTGTTTTTAGCCATTATATATTTTGTATTGTGTGAAAAGTAAATAATAAATATGTGTCGATGTGTTTATTTACGTGTTTTATTATTTTTGTCATGCTTTCTCTATTCTGCATGCTTCAGATGTGTTTCCTAATTTGATTGGGAACTATTCAAGGGCAGTTGCTTCTTGCTTAAGAATGAGTTAGCATCTAAGATGAACTTGTTAGGTAGAAACTGTGAATAGCTAAGATTACCTTCAAGAATCCCTTAAGGGGACATCAGGTTGGCATAACTTAACTGTCTGTCAGCATGTCGCATACAGCCATGTTTTCATCCTGACTTGGAATGTATCACAGTTTGTTTAGATGAACTCCCAACGAAAAAAATTGGTTTATGTTTAGTCACCACCTTGTGTGTTTCTTTAAAAAGAGAAAAAGTATTAAAAACTAGAGTCATATAGTGTAGCAGGATGCTCACATTTTGAGATGCGTGTGGTGATTAAAACAAACTAAAAGAGCAAGATTCTTGTTGCCCATCCCCCATTCACTCTGGAGCAGGTATTCAATACCTGAAATGGTAAGCAGCATCTCCAGTATTATTGTTTTTGTCTGTCTCTGCCTTCCGTTTTTTGGCCACACTATTTGATAGGTTCAAGAAAGTTAAATGTACGTAGACTCTGCTGTATGAACCAATTGATGGCAATAAGGTTTAATACAAGTAAGAAATAAAAGGTTAAAATTCTCCTTAGGATTTACCATGAAAAATCACTCCCTTTTGAAACGGCATAATAGAGGTTTGTGTGTGTGTGTGTGTGTGTGTGTGTGTGTGTGTGTGTATATTTATAGATAGATATGGATATGTGTGTGTATATATATATATATATATATATATATATATAATGTGTTGATGTTGGCTGTTTTCTGAGTTCTGATCTTGCTAATGCTAACAGTATCACAATTCAATTTTTTAAAAAGGTACTGTAAAATATAAATATTATTCACTGTTTAATCCTTATTCATTGTTGATTTTTCAAGGTGTGTTTGTGGGTACAAAGTAATATTTTAAGTACTGAAATCTTAAATTTTAATTTTACTGCATTTACAACCTACTCCTTCATGTCAGTGTTTTTATTCCTTAATCATCTGTACTATATCACTTTGACTATTTTTTTTTTTTTTTTTTTGAGATGGAGTTTCGCTTTTATTACTCAGGCTGGAGTGCAATGGCGTGATCTTGGCTCACCGCAACCTCCGCCTCCTGGGTTCAGGCGATTCTCCTGCCTCAGCCTCCTGAGTAGCTGGGATTACAGGCACGCGCCACCATGCCCAGCTAATTTTTTGTATTTTTAGTAGAGACGGGGTTTCACCATGTTGACCAGGATGGTCTCGATCTCTTGACCTCGTGATCCACCCACCTCGGCCTCCCAAAGTGCTGGGGTTACAGGCTTGAGCCACTGCGCCCGGCCACTTTGACTATTTTTATCCCTTCAATAATTCTCTAGTATCCATAATTGCCAGCAACTAATTGCTTACTTTAAACTTACTAGGAAATATAGTTTGGCTGTTTTGGAGATTTTCTCATTTTTTAATAGTGAAAAAATGCTAGTAACTATATTTTCCTAAAGTTGCTATCAAGCAGTCAGACCCTCTTTAGAGACACAGGATTGGTTTATGAAGAATTAACATTACAATTTTTATATATAATACTTCAGAATAGTGTGTACTGGAATTCTAGCTCACTGATTATTGGTTAGTATCACCTCACAAAAGGAAATATGATACCATTAGATTAGTTTTCTCTTTATTTGGAATGTAAAAAAGGGCAGTTACATTTTCAAGACTTTCTTTTTATCTGTACATATGTTTAATTAACAATTTAAAGATTTGTTCAGATAGCCATAGCTAGAACTTCTGATGAACAGAAATAGGCCTTTGAGGATTTAATCCTTTAGGAATTATATTTGTTCTGGGGCGTTAAATATTTATTATTAACAGAATTTTTCCTTTACGTATTTGTCATTTAGTGGATCATACTAAATGTGGAGTAAAAATTAGTAAGGTAAAAATTGGTATATAGACCATTTTTTCTTAATTCTTATTCACTGTGATCTCATAAACCAGACATTTTAACTATGAATGTTATGACTCATCTTTAAGACCTCCTAGTTGAAAATCTTTTTTTTTTTTTTTTTTTTTTTGGAGTCAGTTTCACTCTTGTTGCCCAGGCTGGAGGTTTGGTTCAGGCTGGTCTTGAATTCCCCACCTCAGGTGATCCGCCCATCTAGGCCTCCCAAAGTACTGGGATTATAGGCGTGAGCCACTTTGCCCAGTCATTGAACATCTTTTCCTTTCTTCTAGGCCTCAAGCTTGTAATCACTCTCATCATTTAGGCTTCATTGTCTCACCGCCCCTGTGTTACAAAAACCTTAACCCTGGTTCACACCAACCTTTGTTCCTATGCTACATTATTGCTGCCTTAAATTATTTGCAGTATGAACTGAGCATTCATTGCTACCTGAAAAATCCTTTAATGGTTTGTTCATTAATTTCTTCTATTATTGTGGGTGGCAAGGTCAGACTTTTGCCTCTGTGTTAGAAAAAAATCCCATCTCATCACCTGTTAGAGCAGTCTCAGCATATCTCAAAGAAAATAGGAGTCATTTTGGTAGAACAGCCTTTTACCATGTTTTCCTCTACTCATTCACCCTCTGTTTAACCATGTTAGTATGCACTTTCACTCATCCTTCCTTCCATACTCCTTCATCTATCCAAGTCTCTCTAGACCTATGTTTTTGTTGCCATTCTCTCCTCCATTCTCAGAGATGCTACTTGATCAGTCATAGTCTTTCTCCAGAATGCTCTTTTCCTTCTCTCTCCACTCTCCCCTGATTATAACAGAATTGTTATCAGCTCTATCCTGTATTTTCAGAAACCCTTAAGCCCCATTATTTCACTACTTCCTACTTTTTCTCCTTTTCTTTCTCCGTCAGGTTCTTAAAAGAGTAGCATGTACCCATTTGTAGTTATTTTTTTTCTCTATTTTCTCCATTTGCATTTATCCTTCAACTCACTGAGATTTGCCTTCTACCATTTTTGGAAGCTAGGTGTGCTAGTCATCTAGGACCTCAGAGTAGCTAAGTACAGTGGACTGTATCATATTTGAAACTTTCTTTTCTCTTGTCATATTACTCTCTCCATACAACATCTAATTTGCAGATCACTTTCTTAGGACTCGGATCTTAACCCTCTACGGTTTACTCCCAAGAGGCCTTTAGGAGTGGAGTGCATGCATGAGTATTCATGCAGCTTTTGAAATGGAGTACAAAATGTTGTTTATATGTGTGTATGTCTGTTTTCTTAGGAAGAGTGTCCATGGACTTATGTATATTTGACTTAAAGGAATATTATGTTCATCCATGATTTTAACTACGATGAGGTAATAACATTAAATTCTGGATTTCCAGCCCAGACCTCAGATAGGAAATCTAAAACCATATATTCCACTTGATGGCCCATAATCGAAATTTCCAGAACAGAATTATCTTTCCTCTTCCTGTATGTCCTCTATACATACAGACTCCTCAGCATTTCCTAAGCCAGAAATTTGAGTGTCCTGCTCCTTTCTCTTTCTTTACATCTTATTCCACATTGATTCTATCTTCCAAGTATACTAATCTCCTAAATCCGTCCTTTTCTGCTTTTCCCTGGCTTAAGTCTGTCCTCTTTATCTTTCACTTGATTTATGGAAATAGCTTTCCAACTGGTTTGCCTGTGCCCTGTTGGATCCCACCTTGACTGTTTACCACATGTAAATCTGAGCAATTTTTCTATAACATAATTTTTTTTTTTTTTTTTTTTTTTTTAGTGATTCTGATTATCAGAATGAAAAGTGCTTAACTTGAGACATGTTGTTTGGTTTCTGCTTACATCTTTAGGTCTTATCTCATCAGTTTCCAAATGCCCATTCTGTAGGGGTTTTAAAAGTAATTAAGTCTGTTATTTTGGCTTTCCCCCTCATAGTTTACCCCTTATAATAACCTTATCTAAGTCCTTTTAAGTCTCAGCTCAAGCTCAGCTTCCTTCCTTTATACCTAAGTGCCCTCCCATCCCTTTAGATGCCCGTTACCTGTCTTCCTACCGTTAGAGCTGCATAATTATTACAACTATTTTTCTTTCTTGCCAACCATACTGTAAACTCATCATGGAAGGCAAGTACAGTGATATCAAAGTGTTTTTCTTTTTTTAATCTCTAGAGCCTCATAAAGTATCTAATATATGATGGGTGATCTATAAATATTTGCTGTCTCAATTTGAACTTTATACATTTCAAATACAACTTAAAGGGAATGTTTTTCCTGGTACAAAATATAATGAGTTTGAAGAACTGTAAACCTTATTCACATCCAGTGTTATACACAGATACTCAAATATTTGCATATAAATAATATTTAAGTAACAATGAGCTAATGAGTTGATACGTTTTTAGTGTTGATCCTTTAACCTGGTGAAGAAAACACATCAAATAAAAATAGCAAATCTGGTAATGTGCTTTGCTTCATTCTCTTGACAAGCATAATTCATGCTGATTATTTTGATAAGATCTCAGCTTTATTTGATGTGTTTCCAGGATTTGTTTCAAGATTTGGGACTTGTTTTAGCAGTTTTTGTAGTGCTGGCTTGGTAGTGGCGAATTCTCAGCATTTGTCTGAAAAAGACTGTACCTTTCCTTCATTTATGAAGCTTAGTTTCTCTGGATACAGAATTCTTGGCTGGTAATTGTTTTGTTTAAGTAGGCTGAAGATAGGGCTCCAATCCCTTCTAGCTTGTAGGATTTCTGCTGAGAAATCTGTTGTTAATCTGATAGGTTTTCCTTTATAGGTTACCTAGTGCTTTCACCTCATATCTCTTAAGATTATTTTCTTCATTGTAACTTTAGATAACCTGATGACAGTGTGCCTAGGTGATGATGTTTTTGCAAGGAATTTCCCAGATGTTCTTTGAGCGTCTTGTATTTGGATGTCTGGGTCTCTAGCAAGGCTGGGAAAGTTTTCCTTGATTGTTCCTTCAAATATGTTTTCCAAACTTTTAGATTTCTCTTCTTCAGGAATGCTGAATATTCTTAGGTTTGGTAGTTTAACATAATCCCAGATTTCTTGGGGGCTTTGTTCATATTTTCTTTTTCTTTCATTGTTTTTTTCTTTTTCTTTTTTTTTTTTTTTTTTTTAAACAGAGTCTTGCTCTGTCACCAGGCACCAGGCTGGAGTGCAATGGCGCAGTCTCAGGTCACTGCAATCTCCATCTCCTGGGTTCAAGCAATTCTCCTGTCTCAGCCTCCTGAGTAGCTGGGACTACAGGCACACGCCAACACACCCAACTAATTTTTGTATTTTTTAGTAGAGACAGAGTTTCACGATGTTGGCCAGGATGGTCTCCATCTCTTGACCTCGTGATCCACCTGCCTCGGTCTCCCAAAGTGCTGGGATTACAGGCATGAGCCACCTCGCCCAGCCTGTTCATATTTTCTTATTACTTTTTCTTTGCCTTTGTTAGATTGGTTTAATTTGAAAACCTTGTCTTTGAGCTCCAAAGTTCTTTCTTCTGCTTGTTCAATTCTGTTGCCCAGACTTCCCAGAGCATTTTACATTTCTATAAGGGTGTCCATTGTCTCCTGAAGTTTTAATTGTTTCTAATTTATGCTATTTCACTATTTCTCCCCTCATTTTTTTTGTTTGTTTCTTTTTTCTTTTCTTTTTTTTTTTTTTTAATGTCCCTAAATTGGGCTTTGCCTTTCTCTGGTACCTCCTTGATTAGCTTAGTAACTGACCTTCTGAATTCTGAATTCAGGTAAATCAGGGATTTCTTCTTGACATGGGTCCATTATTGGTGAGCTAGTGTGTTTTTTTGGTAGGTGCAGGTATTAAAGAACCATGCTTTGTCATATTACCAGTGTTGGTTTTCTGGTTCCTTCTCATATGGGTAGGGTCTGTCAGAGGGAAGGTCTAGGGCTCAAGACTGTTGTTCAGATTATTTTTGTCCAATGGGGTGTTCCCTTGATGTAGTATTCTCCCCATTTTCCTTTGGATGTGGCTTCCTGAAAGCCAAGCTATAGTGATTGTTATTTCTCTTCTGGGTCTAGCCACTCAGCAGGTCTGCCAGGCTCTGGGCTGATACTGGGGGTGAGTCCTATGATGTGAACTGAACAGTCTGTGGGTCTCTCAGCCATGGATACCAGCACAGTATTTGGGGTGTCTCCTGGGTCCTGCACAAACAATCTGCTTCCTTCAGAAGGTCTGTGGGTTCCTGATTTATTCCTTCAGTCATTCTGGAGCAAAAGTTCATGATGCGAGGCTCCACACACTGCTCTGTCAGAGTGGGAGCTGCAGTCTAGTCCTGCTTCCCGTCTGCCATGATCCTTTTTTTTTCCTACTTAGATCTCAGGGAGCTTTAAAGTTTTCAGTTACTATAGTTTGTAACAATGTGATCTCATAAGCAAATCCTAATACTACATCTCAGAAGTTGAGTGTATTATCTTATCTTGTCAGGATTTGCTAGGTTTGTGAGTTAGGATAAAAATGAAGTCTTGTTTCCTATGTTTTAAAAAAGAAAAGCACAAGGCCAGGCGCTGTGGCTCACGCCTGTAATCCCAGCTCTTAGGGAGGCAGAGGCGGGAGGATAGCTTGAGCCCAGGATTTCGAGACCTGCCTGGGCAATATAGCGAGACTCCATTCTCCACAAAAAGGAAAAAAACAAAAAGACAAAAAAACAAAAAAACAAACAAAAAAAAAGCACAAAGGATTCAGGATATTACTGTGATGTATATAAAAATGGGGAAAGTAGTGGTCCCAACAACCCCATTAATTGGTAAGACCATGCCTGAGGCACAGTATTCTTATATCATATGTTTCTTGTTCTGAAGCTACATTTTGAAAGTTCTAATTTGTGTCATAAAAGGTATGTTCTGAGGCAGAGTATCTTTAGTCTACTTTCAGAGCCTTTCTTTAAAGACTTTTGACTAAATTTAGTCATCATGAATACATTTTTGCAGTCTCTCTGTGGGTAGAAAATTAAAACCCCAATACCTTAGGCCATTGTATGCCTCATTTCATCTCTGTAGATGATATGTACAATGTACATACATACTATGTACAATTCTTGGAAGAATTGAGAAAATGTCAAGTCACTTTCAGTAAGAGACTTGTATTCTCTTACAGACCACAGTTGAGAAAGACTGGTAGGAGCCAGGCTATGCACTGAATTCATGCTATGGATTTCTGTCACTCAGGCTGAGTGCAGTGGCACGATCATGGCTTACTGCAGCCTTGCCCTCCTGGGCTCAAGCACTTCTCCCACCTCAGCCTCCTGAAGACCTGGGACTACAGGCATGTGTCACTTGCCTGGCTTTTAAATTTTTTTTTTTTTTTTTGTAGAGTTGGGGGTCTCACTCTGTTGCCCAGGCTGGTCTCAAGCGATCTACCTGGCTTAGCCTCCCAAAGTACTGGGATTACAGATGTGAACCACTGTGCCCAGCACACAGTCCGTGGGTTTCTTAATAGATGAATTTATTCTTTGGCCATTATTGACTTGAGACAAAAATAAGTGATAATTTAAGAATAAAAGATATCGGCCGGGCCCAGTGTCTCATGCCAGCACTTTGGGAGGCTGAGGCAGCAGATCACGAGGTCAGGAGTTTGAGACCAGCCTGACAAACATGACAAAAGCCCATCTCTACTAAAAATACAAAAATTAGCCAGGCGTGGTGACAGACACCTGTAATCCCAGCTACTCAGGAGGCTGCGGCAGGAGAATCACTTGAACCCGGGAGGCAGATCCGAGATTATGCCCCTGCATTCCAGCCTGGGCAATTCTGCCTCAAAAAAGAAACAAATAAAAGACATCATCTTAGAGATAATGGTTCTCAGCTATAATCCTTGACCTGCTGTATCATCAGCAGACTTGCTGGAAATGTAAATTCTCAAATCCCATCTCAGTGCCATCTGATCTACTGAATGGAATATTGGTGTGAAGGGGGTAAGGTGGTAGGGCTCAGCCAGTTTGTTTTTCAAGAAGCCCTCCAGGTAGTTTCAATATAGAATAAAGTTTGAGAATCTCTGCTCTATACTGTCCACTGACTCTTGCTTTCGTTTTCTTCCAAATGCTCCAGGACGTTATCTAGTGTTAGAAAAATCCAGATGTGATTCACTGAATCATCTTATTTCCATACATGGTCTCCTGAATTCATTCCCAAGAGGTAGTTGTAATCGGAAGTCGGCTAATTTAGCAGTTTATTTGTAAGTTGGATCATTTGACTTCTCTGTTTAAAATTCTCCAATGTGATATAGAGGATCCAACTGGTTTTTCCTCAGCTGTCCTCATACCAGTTCTTTACTGATTTGCAGTGAAATCATGTCTGTTTTTAATACCTCATTCTTTTGTTTCTGATTTGTAATCTTAACTATTTTGCTCAAAGAATATGACCTGTGTTAGGGGTCAGTAAGTAGATTTGGTCATCCTGAGCCCAAGAATAGGTTTTATACTTTTAAAATATCATAAAAAGGAATGAATATATGGCAGTGACTCCGTATGACTTGCCAAACCAAAAACATTTTTTTTTTTTGAGAGAGATTCTAACTCTGTCATCCTAGCTGGAGTACAGTGGTGCAATGTCAGCTCACTGCTGTGTCCACCTCCTGGGTTCAAGTGATTCTCGTGTGTCATCAGTCTCCTGCTTAGCTGGGATTACAGACGCCTGCCACCATGCCTGGGTAATTTTTGTATTTTTAGTAGAGATAGGATTTTGCCATGTTGGCCAGGCTGTTCTCAAACTCCTGACCTCAGCTGATCCACCCACCTCAGCCTCCCAAATTTGGGGATTAGGCATGAGCCACTGTGCCTGGCCTAAACCTAAATTTTTTACTACTTTCTTTATGCATAAAAGTTTACTAATTTCTGACTTACACTTATTCTTTGTAATTTGTTGAGACTTGCTTTATGGCCCAGTATACATAGACGATTTTTGTAACTGTTCAAGTGTATTTTAGAAGAATAAGCATTTTTTAAATCAAGTTCAGGTTTCTATATTCGTTCATTAAATCAAACTTAGTAATTATACTCCTCAGGTTCTCTTTATGTTTATTGATTTTTTATTTTGGAGGGAAGGTTGACTTGACCTGTTAATAATTGAGGTCTTTAAACTTTTACTTTGATGTTGGACTTGTCATTTCTCCTTGAAGTTTGTTTTATTTTAACAACTATTCTAGCAGTACATAGAAATTCAAGACTTCTATGTCTTCTTAGTGAGCTTTATCTTCTCCTATTATGTAGAGTTTTTTTTTTTTCTTCTTTTTAAATCCCTCCCTAATACCTCTTGTTTTGAAGCCAATTTTGTCTGATCTGATATTTTTGATATAACCACCAGCTACATTTGGTTATTTACAGAAAGATCTTATCCTATCCCATAACTTTCAACCTTTCCTGTCCTATGTTTCCAGTGTAGCCCTAGTGTTTACTTCTTTGTTGTTTGACAGTTCATCCTATTAGTCTTTTGAGAGGTAAGCTTGATTTGTATTTATTATGATTATTGATATATTTGGATTTGCTTTTATTTATCCTGCATTATCTTTACTTAGTCCATTTGTGACAGCATGCATGGGTTATTTCTTCTAAGGTCTCTTCCACGTCATCACTTTTATTTTTAGCTGTTGCTTAACCCATCTGTGGGTTGTTTTTAAATTTAATAAGTATATGTTTTTATTTCCAAAAGTTATATTTTCAAATCAGCCTACTCATATTTTATTATTCATTATTTTAAAAATTCTATTGTAGTTATTATAGATACTTATTTTGTATCTGATTATTCTAATATAGCGATCAGAAATTTTTCCAAGTATTACCCTTTCTGATAACTTCAAAAATACGTAATCAAGGGGAACAGCAGGAACAGAGAGTAGTCTGAAACATACTGTATGTCTTCCCTTTCCCAGTTCTTCCCTTTCCCATTTCTTTCCTTTCCACATTGGACATTTTGGCATAGGTAATTCTCAGTTATTGGGGAGCTGTCCTCTGCATTGTATGTTTAGTGGCATCACTGGTCTCTATCCACTAGAAACCAGTAGTCCCCTTCCCCCTCCCTTATGGTTGTGACACCCAAAATATCTCAGGTATTGCCAGATGTCTCATGTGGGGCAAAATCATTCCTAACAGATGTTTTAAAGACTAACATAGCTTATGTGACATTCTTCAGGGAGCCATGCCTTATAAATCTGTAGATAGTAGTTGTATTACAATAAGCAATCTTAAACTAGTACAGTCCTCCAAGAGTATTTCACAGTAATGGTAAATATTAATCTTTTTGCCTAGAAGTTGCTTAGTCATCAGCCTGTTAAGAAGGAGATTAGACCAGGCCATCTGAATTCTCTTTTTCCCTATATGATCTTCCCCCTCATCAGCTGTTTTCTTTTCTGGCCTGTTATCCAGTCTGTTGTCATTTTCATCTTTTTTTCATTTTTCTTCCATTTATTCATTTAACAGATAATTATTCTAGTTCTGTTTTCCATTTGCTGGAGAGATTAGTAGAATAGAAGTCTTTCTGTCATGAAGCTTACTTTTATGGGGCGAAACAATACAAACTTTAGTAAATAAACAAAGTGTCAAATATTGCTTAGTGCTGTAAAGAGAATTAACATTTGGGGCTTTGACAGACAATGACTGGGTTGCCTGTTTTAGATGGGGTGGTCAGGAAAGGCTCCATCTTAGGAGGCATCTTTTAAGCCAAGGGTTCAGTGTGAAGCCAGCTATACGAACATCAAGGGAAACCATTGCAAGCAGCGGTAACCACTGGAAAGTGGTGTAATTTGAAATCAGTGAGCATACAACAAAATTAAAGAAAAAAAAGAACAAGTGGTTTCATCTCTTTCAATATTATTGGCAGTAGTAATACAGTGTTTGAGGCCTGTACATGGGAATCTAAAGAACACATTTTGAGGAAATGTTTGTTTCTTTTTCCTTTCTCCAACCATAGCTAATGCTTTATAAAAACAACAACAAAATAAACTTTATGGATAGAAAATAGGTCAGGAGAATTTTTCAACATTTATAACAATTGCTTTTTTACTATTTTTTCTTTTTTCTCTTATATAGGTTAATTTGTTGAGTTTGATTACCTCTGCTACCTCTTCTGAACAGATAAATATCATCTTGTTTTGTTTCAGTTTCAGGTTTCTTGTTGTATGGATCACTGATTGAATAATAGATGGCTTTACCTCGTCTCACAGGAGCCTTGCGTTCGTTTTCAAATGTCACCAAGCAAGATAATTATAATGAAGAAGTGGCTGACTTAAAGGTAGATTTGTTAAAGGTAGAAATGTTGAACATCATTATAAACATAGACTATGGACAACTATTTGACATTGGTTTTTCTCTATTCTATGTGCTTAACATGGAAGTTTTATCTTCTTTAGTGTGAGACGAAGATGGAGAATGCGTATGCTGCTGTTTCCTATGGAATATGTTAGCACCCTATAACCATATTGTCAAGGGGAATAATCAGAACTATGATATTTGAATCCTTTGTTAATGTTTCTGTTGTTGTTCAGCTCCCTATCATAGTTATTTTTGTAACTTAATCCTGTAATTTACCTCTGGATCATCTGAGTAAGTTTTTAGGTCTCTGGCAAAATTCTTATCAAATGAACAAAAGCAGTGTCTGTACCTAATCATGAAAAATGTGAATATTAATCTCTTGAACTCAGAGGCTGATCTTCTAATTGACTTGTCTTGTCCTTATAATTGGTAAGAAAGGCATTTAACACTTAAGAAACATTGTCATTTTAAAAGCTATTTTATGACAAATTTCAGAAATAAATTTTAGTAAGAAACAAAAATTTATATGTATGTGGACTGTTTTGACATTTGCAGTAAAGGCTGACTTCTGCTTTACTAACTGTGGTATGGAAAAGTTTCCTTATGTGAGTTAAATTTATGATAAATAATGCTAATTTTACCTTCCTACAAATATGGATAAATCTCACTAGGGCAAAAATGAGCGATTATTACTTTGGAAGAACATTGATCGTGCCACTGCACTCCAGCCTGGGCAACAGCGAGACTCTGTCTTAAAAAAAAAGAAATTATATATCTCTAAGTTGCTGAAATTTGAAGAAATCACTCCAGGGCCTGGGTGACAGTGAGACTCTGTCTTAAAAAAGAAAAAAAGGAAATTATCTCTAAGTTGCTGAAATTTGCAAGAAATATAATGACAGCTTTCATATTATAAATGTCACCAGGAAAGGGCAAATGTTTTAGAATCTTAGCTGTAGTGAATTTTAAAGTCCTAAAGCTATATCAAGTCTATGTATGAAGAAATGAACCATGTAATATAGTATATGAAATAACTGGCCGTTTTCTGTTTTTGAAAAGCATTCACTTTAATTGCTGGCTCCTTATTTGAATGTATTGTGGAATGATAACATTGTTTCCTATAGGTTAAAATTTTATTGCTAAAAGTCCTTATGTAGTTTTTTGACTAATAGTTTCACTCAAAGATTGATACTAGGAAGAAAAGATTTGTAACAGATTTTTGATAGTTTTCTTTTTCTCTAATGATACAAAATTTTGTTCGACAGGAAACAGTTTACCTTCTTGACAATAGAGGCTGTTTTACATTGTTCCCAACAGCTAAACAAGAGTATATTCTATAGTTAATTAATGTTGCTATCTTAAGCTTGAATTATTTTCTCTCCTCACCTCCCCAAGGCCCTTTGCAAGTTATTCTGTATTAGAGATATAACAGAAGATTTTAAAATTTAAAAGTGTATAAGGACTAAGAGCTTATCCCATCTTATTTATTCTTGTAAACTTTTAAACATTTTTTCCTCCCTGAGGAAGGAAAGTAGTAAATATGATGAGCTTCATTTTAATACAGCTTTTTATCTCAGAAGCTGTTCAATGTATACCAAAGTAAGGAGCCAAATAAGATAAACCTTAATGTGCTTATGACCCCGTTGTAACAACTTAATTCATTTTATGGGCAATCTTATTTCATCTCTGCCATTGCCCATTCTCCTCCTCCTCCCACTAAACTCAGATTTACTAGCCTCGTTTGAAATAAAAAAAATGTAGGCAGGGAATTATGCATTTTCATCTGTCCAACCAATAGTAACATTACTGCTTTCTACCTGACAGACTACTTTTTTATTTGGTTAGAAACCTTCATGAGTTTTCAAAGCCAGAGGTCTAAAATAAAAATTTTATTGTGTTCTGTGGTCAGTTCTTGAGAATGGAAAGATGTGTAGTCTCAAATATATAAAATCCTCAGAAGAAACCAAGCTTGCCAACACCTTCATCTTGAACTTCTAGCTCCAGAACTGTCAGAAAATAAATTTCTATTGTTTAAGTCAACTAATAGAAAAGAGTGTGTATAGAAAAGAATCTTCGAAATGCCTCACCTGATCTAAGATCATGCTTAAGAAAGCAATGCTGACTTGAATATGTTTGAACTTATCATGAGAATCTAATTTTCTATAAATGCCTTTCATCAAAAAGCATGACATAAAGCTCTTATTTATATACATTATATAAATGTAAATAAATATAGTTAAGCTATATTAAATAAAGACTAAGCTATATTAAAAACAAGCAGTTAGAAAAATGGCAAGACACATGTGTTATGTTATCAGTAACAATAATAATAGTGTTATCTGCATGTTGAACTTTTTACTTTGCTCTGTGAAAAGATTTTATGAGTATGCAGTGTAATTAAAACTGTAAAAAGTGCTGGGTGCAGTGGCTCAGACCTGTAATCCCAGCACTTTAGGAGGCTGAGGTCAGGAGTTTGAGACCATCCTGACCAACATGGTGAAAAACCATGTTTACTAAACACACAAAAAATTAGCTGGGTATTGTGGCTCATGCCTGTAATCCCAGCTACTTGAGAGGCTGAGTCTGGAAAATCACTTGAACCCAGGAAGTGAAGGTTGCAGTGAGCTGAGGTTGAGCTGTTGTTGCACTCCAGCCTGAGTGACAGTGAGACCCGTCTCAAAAAAAAAAAAAAAAAAAAAAAAATATTCTGTGCAACGAGCTTTTATTAAACATATCTTTTAAACAAATGAGAATCTACAAAAACCCATTTAAGTAAAACTTGTTTTTTGAGTAGTCAGTTTGGATGTGAATAGATACAATTTTGAATTCTGGTGAGTAGTACCAAGTTGTATAACATAATGCAGAATATATGTAATCAGTGTTGGAGTTGAGAACAACTTTAACCAGTATTTTTCTACTATATTTTGATCTCTATTTCAGATAAAGCGATCTAAACTTCATGAACAAGTTTCAGATTTGGGCTTGACATGGAAGAAGATAATAACATTTTTGAATGAAAAACTGGAGAAGAGTAAAATGCAAAGTATAAATGAAGACTTAAAAGATATATTACATGCTGCAAAACAAATAGGTATAGTTTTATTTTTTCTTTTCTTTTCCTTTTTTTTTTTAAAGAGAACCAGTAAAGTTCAAAAATAGATTTCTTGTAAGCAACATACTATATAAAGGAAAGCTAAACTTTCTAGGCAGAAGTATTCATAATTATGAAAGACAGTCCTGGCTAAGCACAGTGGCTCATGCATATAACTCCAGCACTTTGGGAGGCCAAGGCAGGCAAATTGCTTTAGTCCAGGAGTTCAAGACTAGCCTGGGCAACATGACAAAACTCCATCTTTACTAAAAATACAAATGAAGTAAATTGCCTGGGCATGGTGTTGTGAACTTGTAGTTCTAGCTACTCGGGAGGCTGATGTGGGAAAATTGCCTGAGCCTGGGAGGTTGAGACTATGGAGAGCTGAGATTGTGCCACTGCACTTCAGTCTGGGAGACTCGAGTGAGACCCTGTCTCAAAAAGAATAAAAAAAGACAGTCCTTTTCTATCAATGAGCTTAGATAGAGAGTGGCAGGCTAGAGATAGGCAGAAGTAAAAACAAAACAAACAAACAAAAAACTACTGTGAAGCATGAAGGATTTGTAGGAATTTAGGGTTTGAAAACCACTGTTGATTAAAATAAGGATAAAGTAAATTAAAATTTTAATGTAGCTCTAAGGAAGCTTACAAGCTATGTAGCTCAGTCTCTTATAGATACCTACCTAATGCACAGTCAATAACAGCACTTAAACTATACTTTGACTGCTTCTGTTTCCTTCCCTCACATATTCTTATCAATTGATTATATTTGAAGGGAATTATAATTTGAAATTTTAATATTATATACCAACTCGGGTTATTTTCCCAAAGTTAAAAACCAGACTAAATGAAACAAACAAATGACTGGTAAAACTCTGTGTATAATTAACACCAGTATAGTTCTAGATTTTCCAAATTCAGCAGGTGTGTACCTATAAAAAGTCCAGACTTCTACTCTAGTCTTATATGATCTGGCCTCCCCCTTTCTCTCTGACCTCACTTCATTCTTGCCTTCACTACTGTGTTTCAAACACATGGCTTTCTTCAACTTCCTCAAACCTGTCAAGCTGGTACCTGATTTGGGTTTTTGCACATGCTGCTCTCTGTGTTGGGAATGCTCTGTTCTAAACTTAATGATGGTAGATCCCTTTTTGTCATTTTAAACTCACCTAAAAAATTATTTCCTTAATGGTTTTCACTCCAGTAAGTTGTTACCCAATCACTCTTTATCTCGTAACCATTCATAACATTTTCTCCATAACATGTATCACACTATCTGATATTTTGCTTGTTTATTGCAACTCTGATGTAAGTTTCATGAGAATAGGATCTTATTCTTATTAAGCTCTCCATCTTCAGTGCTTATACTAGAACCCAGAATATTTTAGGGTCTTAATAAAAATTCATTTGTTAAATAAATGAAAAAAAATTTCTCAGGTAATTCCTTGGTAGAGAGAGAATTTGGATCCTTACCTTACCATGGGCTTGCTGATTGGCAGTTTTATTCCATATACCAGCTCTGGAGTGTGTTTGTTACACCTCATAAATGTGAAAACTTTCTTATGATCATCAAATCTTTTTTTTTTTTTCAAATGTGTTAACTTTTAAAAATATGTCACTTGGCGGGGCGCGGTGGCTCACGCCTGTAATCCCAGCACTTTGGGAGGCCGAGGTGGGTGGATCACCAGGTCAAGAGATCGAGACCATCCTGGTCAACATGGTGAAACCCCGTCTCTACTAAAAATACAAAAAATTAGCTGGGCACGGTGGCGCCTGCCTGTAATCCCAGCTACTCAGGAGGCTGAGGCAGGAGAATTGCCTGAACCCAGGAGGCGGAGGTTGCGGTGAGCCGAGATCGCGCCATTGCACTCCAGCCTGGGTAACAAGAGCGAAACTCCGTCTCAAAAAAAAAAAAAAGTCACTTAACTATCATTGCTTTATAACCTAGTATAATATTTAGTAGAATGTCTTCATTGTTTTAAGTTGTGAAAGTATAAAATATCTCATACGTTTGTAAAGTTAGATCTTCAAAAGTTCAAGGACATTAGTAAAAATTGAGTTTGCTTAAGCCTAGAGTACTTTTGATGAGGTTTGTAATAGCATTTGGCATAGAATTAGACTTTGTATTTTAAGAATACAGAGGCAATTAGGTTGTTTGAAAAATAGTGGTGAAAATGCAGTGTTCCACATTACCTTGACTAGGATCTTAACCCTTCTGGTCTGCATTACATTTTCATTTGTAAGATGTTGGGGCCACCACAATCTGACTGAAGTACTTTTCAAAAACTATACAGAGTATCCTTCCTCTTCTTGAGTTACATTATAAAAATGCCTCAGCATACTAGGCAAAAATGTAATGACATATTGAGCTTATTCAATCCATGACTAAGTTATTTCTTTACATAAATGATTTGAAATTTAAGATTAAAAAAAAAAAACTTTAAATCTTTAAATTTTTTTCTCTGGATATCTCTGGCCACAAGTCAAAAAACATTGTTTTAAATACCAGTCATTAAATGTAATCCTAGGGATTGCACCTGTGATGAGATAAATATCTGATTGATATTTAGGGACTGAACACCTGACCCATATATTTAAGGGATTATTTTGAGATTAATGTCTCAAAAGAATATTTCTCAGACAAATAAACTCTTAAGTTGGATGCAGGCAAATTCTAAATCTGTTATACCCACTTTTAAATGCCATACTTAAGTTGAATAACTATTAGCTTTAGTGAAACTTCAGTTGAATAGTAGTCAGCTGTCCTTTCTGGATGAAAATGCTGATGCTGGAAATGTTATTAAAACTACCAGCTTTGAAAAGATTAGTCTTGTGTGGAAAATGTCCCTGTCATTTCTCTTATATTTCTCTTCTAACATAGACAATTTTGGTATAATTGTATTAAAAAGGTTAAACAAGTGAATAAAGAAAAAGATTATATTTCACTTGAGTATAATATTATGAGACACTTAAGGCCATGCATATGTTTAATCTGAACAATCGACATTAAGCTGGAGGAAATATCAGAGGACATCTTGTCTATTGCCTTCATTTTTGTATGTGAAGAAACAGGGTCCATTAAGGTTAAGTGAATCTTCTGGTTTGTATGTGTTGAAAGTAGGCCTAGATCCAAATTCTGAAATAGAAATATGACAGAAATCCTAGATTTTTACCTTTCCTTTCCTTGTAGTTAGAGGTCATGTCCTATTAAGTCTGCTTTTCAGCTGTTCTTAAATTTACTCTGTGTATTTACCATTGCCCCATTTCAGCCTTTAACCACCTCATGTCTGAGCTACTTCGGTAGTTATTTGCTTCAGCCTTCCTTTCTCTACCTTTTTCACTGTCACTACACTGATTTTTGTCAAAGCAAAGCTCATTTTTATTCCCAGCTTACCTTTTAGATCAAATTCTTTAGAATAACACGTAAAACTCCTTTGTGAGTTGACACGATGTACGTTTTCATCTCTTTGTCATTGAATCACATGCAACTTTTATGCCAGCATATGCAGTGTTTACTGTCTGAATTTCCTGAACAGTGCATACTGTTTTCTCTCTCTCTTTTATGCGTTAAAATAACTTTCCCCGTTGTGTTCTATTATTCATACTTTGTTAGAATACTTTTCTTGTTGTTTCATAATTATTTTCCTGTCTTCTCCCTTCACAGTAGTAAGGTCTCTGATAGACTGAATGCTTTGATGATACAGGGATTATAGGAATTACAGCATATTTCTATTCCATTGCCAAATGTGCTACAGGGATCCAGTAGATGTTCAATAAACAAATGAAGTATTGAAAATTTAACTCGAAGTTCTCCATGGTCTTCACTACCTGTAATGCTGACCATGTCTTACAAGTGGCAATGTTTTGTCTTTTTGTTATTTTTAAGTATTCCTCCTCTTGCCCCCAACCCACAATTTACATTTGGTCTATTTCCATACCTTTTTACAATTTGATTCTCCCCTTAAGATTATTTTAATAATAAAATTTAGTTTTAGAGAGAAAATGTATAAATTATTTAAAAATAGTATTCTTGGTTCTTATGTATTCAAATATTGATTGTAGGCATAGCTGTCTCCTTCATGAATACTGAAGGATTATAGTCATATTAACCTATATTTTGTTGGCAAAGAAACTTTGTCATGTTATATGTGCTCTAAGTATAAACATTTTTGAAAATAAGTCAAGATTGAGACTAGCAGTAAGTAAAATGGATGTATCTGTTACTTAAGAGTTTAAATAATCATTTCATGAGGCTAGTAGGATTTGCACAGTGTAGACAGAAACTGTGCAAAGATGGGGGCCAAGAATAGTAGACAGGTGGTTAGAAAGACCCTAACATTCTCTAACCAGCTCTCTAACCGAGTATCTCTTCAAGAGCCAGAAGAGAATGTTTGAAGTTGTCTGAGAGTGTATTGATCTAATGATTTCACTCTAATGTGGATACAGGTCAAGACTCAGCCATAATGGAACTAGTTTCTTTCACTGTTCAACTTATTTTGTTACACAAAGACCTGTTTGTTTTGCATTTTCTAATTTGTAAGACCTGATTTATATGATTTGTGACTTTTTTATGCATCTTACCTTTAATAACTTTGTCTTTAAGAAAAGTAAGACTCAAAAGGTAGGTTGGACGGGAGTGGCTTACAAAGTGTGGTTTAGGGCATTTGTGAATCCATTATAGTTTATGAGTTGTCAAGTAAGTAGGATTTTGCTTTTAAAAAATGAGGAGTCAAAATCCAGGGTAGAATGCCATTTATAAAGCATTGACTGAATAGGAACTATAAAAAGGTATTAGCAGAATCTGGCAATTTTGCTTATGGACGTAGTGGTAGACATTTAGAATTATAAAGGCCTGTTAAAGGGATATAGCAGTATTTGTGACAGTTATTTTGAAAACTGCAGATTGCAAAAGAGTTCAAAGAGTTTCACTTCCCACAAGGTAGCAGATAGGGTAATGTGGAAAAACCCTCTACAGAGAATACCTAGAAAAGCTGCAGAATACAAAGTCTGTTTGACAGTATCAGAGAAGTACCAAAGCAATGAAGATTTTGGGGGCCAAGAGGTGGAAGCAGAAATTAATCCAGAAAATGTGATCCTGGCATTTGGGCCACTTTTTCCTAGAAGTTACTTGTCCACTCCAGAAGAGGAGGCTGGATGGAAAAGAGGAGGATGAGAAGATGAGCTTCTGACAGATTCAGTGGACTAAGATGACAAAAATGATTAAAATGGACAAAAGAGAAAATAGAAAATCTGAATATTTGACTATTAAAGGAATTGAATCTGTAATTAAAAACCTTAACTACAAATAAATTATGTTATGATGGCTTTAATGGAGCATGTCATTTAAAAAGATATGAGAGTACTATTGTAGATTAAAAGAGGTTAAAGGCATATAATAATCAGATGTAATGTATGATTCGTGATTGACTCTTGAATCAGATCAAAGTTACAGGTATTTTTGGGGCAATTGGGGAAATCTGAATATGGGCTGGACATCATTAGGTAATATTAGATCTCAGATGTGATAATGTTCTAGCTATGTAAGAGCTAGATTAGATTTAGCTTCCCCCTAAATCTCAGGGGAAGTATACTGCAGTATATATAATGAAATCTCACAAAGATTAAAATGTACTGTCAAATGGGCCAGCAAAAGAAAAATAGACACATGATGTGTTTGTGATACATTCACTCAAATGGTTACAGTGTAAACATACACTCAAATATTTACAATGAGTGGATTAATAAATATGGGAAGAGAGTGTGATTCATTGTAAAGTAATAAAAGTTTAAAAATTACATGATTATTCAGTAAAGAAAAAGCATTTGATGAATATCTAACATCTATTTATGATAAAAATTCTCAGTAAACTAGAAATAGAAGGGAATTTTGTTAATCTGATAAGCTGTAGGTATAAAAACCCTAGAACAAACATACTTAATATTACAAAGTTAAAAGCTTCCCTGAGATACAGAATTAGACACGAATGCCTATCACCACTTCTGTTTCTGACTGTATTAAAAATCCTTGCTAATGTAATATGGCAAGAAAAAGTAAGAGCACAAAGGCTGAAAAAAAAGAATGTTTGCCATTTTTCACATGACTGTACCTGTAGAAAATGAATTTAACATGGTTAATATAAAAATCAATTTTTTTTTACTTGCTAAGAAGCACATTAAAAATCAAATTGATCTTTCTGTAACTTAATATACTTTAAATTTTATAAATTTAAATTTGTTTTACATTTACAAAAGCATCAAAAACATCAAATACCTAGGAGTAAATTTAACAAAAAATAAGCAAGACTTCATGGAAAACTAAAATATTATTGAGAGAATTTAAAGACCTAAATAAACAGAGTGATACACCAAGGATTGGAAGACTCACTATTATAATGATACAGTTTTTACCCAAATTGATCTACAGATTCAATGCTATCCCAAGCACAATCTTATGTTTGAGGGTGTGTGTGTGTGGAAATTGACAAATCAATATGAAAATTATATGGAAATTCAAAGGTAAAGAATAGTCTGGTTAACTTTGAAAAATAAAGAGGGAGAACTTACTCTAGTAGATACTAAATTTTATAATGATAAGTAGATAGTGTGGTATTGGTCCACGAATAGGCAAATAAATGGTCTAGTGTGACAGAATATAGCCCAGAAACAAACCTACAGATAGAAGTATACTTGATTTATAATGAAGGCCAAAAAGTAGTGAAACAAGGGCTGTTTTTTCAGTATGTGATGCAGGGTCAACTACATATGCAGATGAAAAGAAGTATGTACTTTACAGATAATTTTAAGCAGCAGATAATTTTAAGCAGCCTATATAATTAAGCATGACACACAAAACAACACATCTCCTAAAAGATGTAAAAGAGTATCTTTAGGATCTTGGTATATGGGAAAATTTATTAAACAGAAAATAAAAAATATAAAGGGAATGATTAAATTGGACTGTAGTAAAATTAATACCTTCTATTCATTAAGAGTAAAAAAGCAAGCCATAGAGTGGGAGAATATAGCTTCAAGATTTATAACCAAAAAGAGAGCTTGTGTCAAGATTAAATATGAACTCCTACAAATCAATAAGGAAAGGACAGATAATCCTATATAAAAATGAGTAAGAGCTTTGAACAAGGACTTCATAGGAGATAATTGCCCACTAGACATGAAAAGGAGTTCAGCTTCATTGGTAGTCAAGGAGATGACCTTAGAATGGTTAAAATGAAAAAAACTTACATGCCCATTAGAGTGGTTAAAATGAAAAAGACTGACATACCTAAGGTTGTTAGGATCAAGAATGTGAAACAAAAATTCTCATCTGCTGCTAGAGTTTAGATTGGTACAACCACTTTGAGTAACTGTTTGACAGTGTCTACTATTAACCAGCTATGGTTGGACAAGAGAAATTTTAAATCTTACAACATAAATATCCAGTAAAATTGCTTGTACATACATGTATATCAAAAAGATGTACATTCATGGCAACATTTGTGATAGCCTTAATGTAGAAACAACCCAGTTGATTGTTAAAAAGCATAAGCCTGTAGACTACTTTATAGCAATAGTGGATTACACTATGTATAACTTGTAAGAGACTCATAATGTTGACAAAAGAAGCCAAACAGCACATACTATGATTCCATTAATATAAAATTGAAAACTAAGCATGACCAGTCTCTGGTTTTAGAAGTCAGGATAGTGGCTACTCTTGAGGAAGGAGGTAGTGACTAGGATTGAATATGAGGGAAGTTTCTGGAGAGCTCATAATGTTCTGATTTTGGAATTAGTTAACCAGATTATACAAGTTTATTCATTTTTTGATAATTATTTGAGCTGTATGTGTACTGTATATTTTCTTGTTATATTCAATAAAATAATTACTATGCTTTTTATGTTAGATTAAAATGGAAATATTTCAGATTGATAAAAGTACCACATGCTTGTATATTCATTTAGCTTCAGATTTGGCTATCATGGTAAGAACTCCTATGTCTCCTGCTCAGGCCCTGGTAACCAATATCATAAATGTAAGAAATTGATGTTTTTCATTCTCATGCTTTTTTTTATATTTGTTAAATATTTATACATCCATAAATATATGTATTAGGAATATATTCATCTCAAATATCAAAACCTACTGTAGTGACAAAGAGACCAAGTGGGTTTGTTTGTTTCATCTGACAAGTTCCCTATGTAAATCAGCAACTTGATAATAGTAGGGCTCAAGTCCGTGCTAATGATTTGGCTTTTTCTTCACGTTTGTTGCCTTTTATTCACTAGGTGTCTGCTCCACATCTAGGCATTATATCTGTGTACTTGAGGCAACTGTATTTCTTGTACTACTATTATTTGCTTTTCGGTTTCATAACTGTTATTATAGTTTGGGATAATTTCAAATTATCAGTTAATATATGTGGGTATAAATTCAGTTCTGTGGTTACTAGTGGGTAGCTAATATCACTAAACCTGTTTTCTCATCTATAATATGGCGATAACAGTTCTCACCTTCTGTGGTTGTTGTGATGTTAAGTAGTAATATAAAGTGCCTAGGGTTAACAGCTAGATAAGTGGCTGTCAGTGAATAATTTTATTATAACTTAGATGTGCTAATAACCATTAGTAAACAAATAGTTATTTCTGTGGGTTAAATGTTATGACAGATTTAATGTGTCCAGTGATGTACTGGTTCAAAGGGCAGGAAACTGCTTAGGTAAGTCAGGAATAAATTCATAGAGAAGGTAACATTGGACAGCAGTATATTGTGTTTTGAATGTTTCAAAGACAGAGGTGTTATATTTATGTCCATTTTACAAGAGAAATTAAAAAAATAAAAGCTGAATATCTTTATAAAAAGAGGACTTTACAAATGTATCAGCTGTGTAAATAGGTAATTCAGATTACCTGAGAATATAGCAAAACAATTGTAAATTAGGGTGGATACTGGTTTGGCACAGTGGCTCATGCCTGTAATCCCAGAATTTTGGGAGGCCAAGACGGATGGATCACTTGAGCTCAGGAGTTTGAGACTAGCATGGACAACATGGCAAAACCCTATCTCTACAAAAAACACAAAACAATAGCCAGGCATGGTGGTGGATGTCTGTAGTCCCATCTACTCAGGAGACTGAGTTTGGAGGATAGCTTAAGCCCAGGAGGCTTAAGTGGCAGTAAGCCAGGATCGTGCCACCGCACTCCAGACTGGGTGACAGAGCCCGACCTCTGAACTTTTAGTTCAGAGGTTCTTGAAATTTTGCTTTAGTTTATCAGTAGATTTTTTGTCATTAACAAATTATGATTCCTTAAATATAAGAAAACTTAAAACTGTATTCCTTAGTAGAGGCATTTTAAAAGTGATACTTTTAAATAGTATTACGAGTATAATATTACTAAGCATCTGATAAATGGATACAGCACAGAAGTATATACTATAATCTTTTTTGTTTGTTTTTCCTTGGATGTTAAAAAAAATCTAAAATGGCAGTTAAATCTCAGTGAACTATGTGTTTGTTTTAATTTTCTTAATGATGCTCAAAATGATGGTTTTATTATAGGAAGCTTTTATATGAAGTCTAATTCAAACTTTTATGTTAGCTATTTGGTTGCTTGGGAAGGTACATTATAATTTGATACAGGATTTTATGCTACTGGAAAGGTAATGTAGTGGCTGGTTGCTGCCTTAAAGTTGCAAGTTGAGTATTCACATTTTGTAATGAATGTACGTAAAATGAAATGGCTGTTTTTAAAACATAGGGAAATGCCTTGGACTATTTTTAATCTTTTGTACTACTACACTTTTTTTCTAACAAATACCTTTCTTTGTTTGCTTTCCTTTATTCCCTCATCCCAAAGGCAGCAGTTTTTATGTAAATGTAGTCATAATTTTAACATTTAAGTAACTCCTTCAAATCACTATATTGATCATTTCTTGACTACTTTCCCTGTTTAATGCAAGGTATTGCTAAAGGTGCTTTGAAGAGTTATATACTCTAAAATACATGAGGCTCATTATACTAAATTACTTAGGCAATTTAAAAATTATATCACAGAAATTGTTCATTTTATTCCCCCAAAAGCCACATGGAAAATGCCTACCTCTGTTATGTCAAATATTTGATAATTTTTTTTATCATTTGAAAGATTGTTTAATATTCTTTCCCTCAGGAAAAAAAAAAAGTACCTGGCTTGTTCTGCAGCATCATTATGTTATGTAATCTCTTCATATCTGAGTTTTGCTGTAAAAATGAGGAAAATATTAGCAAGATTTATGAGACTAATTTAGATATTGTACTTGTTTAATAATTACACTAACAGGAACTGAACAGAAATATATAGAGGGAAAAATTATGAGGAAATGGTATATTTTATATTCAAGTGGAATCATTTTTGTATTTTGTTAAATAATGTACTTCGTTGTATCTAGTATTATAGGTAAGGTCCTGTGTTTTACATATTTTTAAAAGAAAACATCATCATATTTACCAGATTTAAAAAAATCAGGTAGCTAATCTCTTTTCAAATATAACATACTTATATCAGCTTGCCTATCTTGCTGATAATTTTTAGTAAATGGAATGAGCTTAAGTAAACAGTACGGGGTTATATTATGGTATTCACAGCTGAAGAGCAAGTGTTGGGGTAAAAATGACATTTAAAGTATGGATATAACATGAAAAAATTTGAGTGCTTTGAACATTTCAATCTTTATAAAATATTTTCTACTGTACAATGAGGATTTAACTGGTCAAGGAACTCATTGGTTGACAACTTCTAAACTGAATACTTATTGTCCAGGTGCAGCGGCTCATACCTGTAATCTCAGCACTTTAGGAGGCTGAGATGGATGGATCACCCAAGCTCAGGAGTTTGAGACCAACCTGGGCCACATGGTGAAACAACTCTACAAAACAGAGTTGTTAATAAAAATTAGCCAAGCATGGTGGGTACGTGCCTGTAGTGCCAGCTACTCAGGGGGCTGAGGCAGGAGAATGACTTGAGCCCAGGAGGCGGAGGTTGCAGGGAGCTGAGATTGTGCCGCTGTAGTCCAGCCTGGCCACTAGGCCAAGACTGTCTGATAATTTAAAAAAGAATAGTTATCAATTATGGATACAAGTTGTTGATATTTTAATTCGATCTTCAATTAAAAATTTCCACTCATCTTTTTTTCCAGGATTTCTCAACAATTAAAGTAGGCTACAGAAAAAAGTGACAGTTTGCAACAATTTAATTCTTAATATTCTGAATTTTAAAAAAATAGATGTAAATTGTGTGCTGAGGATGATTGACAATTTTAAAAAATTATTTTGTAATACAACAGTAACAATCTACCAAATATATCATTTTATGTGGTAAGGTTCTATATAAGGTTTAGTGGAGTTTTTTTGTTGTTGTCGTTTTTATGTTTGAAGATGATTTAAAATAAAAGAGCACCAACCAGCCAAGTTGAGTTCTGATCATGCTCTGCTACTTAATGGTGATTTTTGGCAAGCCTCTTTCACTTCTGACTTTTTTTTTTTTTTTTAATTCTGCAAGTGCCTTATAGTTTACTATGCGTTTCATATCCCAGTCCTCTCAATATAACTGCAGAGTAGGGTATTTCTTCCTAATGAAAGTATTCTAGGGACTTTCTAAGTGTATCCTTTTAAATGTGTTACAGTTAAAGTGCCAGGTGGGCAGAGCCAGTTTTTTGGCTTACAGCTTATGTTATCCAGTATTTTTTTGGATAGAAAATTAGATACTCAAGTATGTAGGTTTCTAGACTAGCTTCTTTAAAAGTTTGGAGTTCTTAAATTTTATATAAACTTTTTGCCAGTTGATTAGTGTATCAGTTTATCTGTGGCCAGAACTACGTAAAATCCTGATTCCTCTTTGAAAGATTACCATAGTGAGAGGTATGAAGCAGACAGAAAAAGCTTTAAGAATTGAGTGCAAATGTTAACTAACCAAAGATCATAAACCTAACCGTTTATATGTTTACTTAAATATAGAATATAAAGGGAAGTGAACAAGACGGTATTTCGGAACAGGAATCTCACAGTTAATGTAACATGTTCAATTCCAGATGTAATGTAAGAAAACAAGAACATGATTATAATACCTTTATTTAGAAATGTACCAGATGCGTTTTCCAAACCCACCGATCTCCCACTTCTTCCGATGTGACCAGTTCCATGGCTTCAGCTGGCTAGTAGAGGAGCACTTAGTATTTCCCTTCCAATTACATTTTTGTTGAGGGTAGGTTGGCCTTCCATACCTATTTCTTCAGATGTTTTTCTATATTTTACAAACTTTTTTCATACAGTTTAGTCAATAAACAAACAAACAAACATTTGAGTGTGCTGTACCAGCAAGTTGCCTTGCATCCTTTGTGGCTGCAGACCCAGGGATCCTTCGTATGCTCCACTCTGATCCCTCCCCCCTCATCCAGGCAGCGTGTTAACAGCCAGTCTCTTAGGCCAGCAACATATGTCATCTCATGTGGCCAATGTGCTGGTGGAAAGCATGTGGGTGCCCCTTGGGGAAGACAAGCCAGTGTGGTTGCAGGAAAGTGGTGGAAGTGGATGTGACCGTCTCATATTTTAGCGCCCTGAAAAAGTGCGTTGTTTTAAGAATATCGTAGACATTATTTCCATTGGGTAGCCATCCATGGCAACAAGAACTGTTTGCTAATGATTCTTAAACTTTGGAACTCCTAGAACAGCAAGGCATATAGAGAATCTCTCTTGAGAAACTGCTATGTGGTGTGAACACGTGTCCATTCCACACAGGTTGTGCAGAAAGAGAGTTAGTCATTAGTTTAGAGTATTAACATTTATGAAACACCACAGCCCCGCTAGATTTAAAATTTTTAGAGTATTTGTAATTTTTGAAATTATAGATTTAAGTTAATGCTTATTAAAAATTAGCTTTGATCTTTCAAAGCAACTGAAAAAGTTGCTTTGATCTTTCTTGATGTTTCTATGAGTCTACAATTATTTTCTCTTCATTCAAACATGGGCTTATAACTTTTCTCCCACTTATTAATGGATTTTTTAAAGGAAAGTTCTGCAGTATATTTAGTGAATACAATATATGGCTGTATCAGAATTCAACCAGCAACCTAATAATGGATATTTAAGTTAATTACACTTTTGCATTATATAATAAGGCTATTCTTCCATTATTTCATTTCTTAAGGTGACTTAGTTATTTTTAAAATTTATTTTGTAAACAAGAATTAGAAGTAAGTCTACTTTCTAGGAATTTACAGGGAATCAGTGTGACAGGGGAAAGAACTTGTTTAGGAGTTAGAAGACTACTGTTAATTTTGTTTAATGACTTAATAGCTTTTTGATCTTTCCCAAATTACTCAAATTCTGTTGCCATTTAACATCTATAAAATGGAGATACTTCTGTTAAGACAAAGTGAGATAATTATGTGAAAATTTTTAGTAAATTATTATTTTAAAAAAACTTCCAAGATGCAAAGTAATAACAATGCTATCTTTACAAAAAATATATATTTACAATGGTAGATAATGTTTGTAAATGTGAATTCCATTTTTGCTTAGATTGCTTTTATCAACCCTTTTAAATTATCTGTAGAAGTATCGTAATCCCAAAATTATACCTGTTTTACAAGTTATAAGTAAAATGTATAGAATGAATAAGTAAATGTACATAAATACTATTGAGTTAATTTATAAGCACTATTTATAGAAGATTTTCATGTATCTTCTTAAATACTAAAGGAATAACTGTATGTCAGATATTATATAAATTATAACAGTAAAAGTAGACTTCATACTTGAACAAATTGGAAATATACATTGTAAAATTGCTTATTTTCCTACATATAAACTCTTAATCTACACATGACTGAATAGCAGATATAGTAAAAAGTGACTGAGGCAGTTTGATATAGTATAAAAATACTAGTCTGTTGTCAGGGAGGCTTTGGTCCGGTTTAAATCAACTAATCTTTGTGAAGCCACCTATTTGGGTCTAAGTACAGTGAGGGGATACTATAGTATTGTAATCAATACCATTTTATTTGTGCAGTGTACTCAGTGTACTCATCTTGAAAGAGGCAGGGGAGCTGGATTCTGAAACAAGTGATCTTTCTGTTTTGGCCTTCCAGAGTGTGGGGGTTATAGGGAGTCACTGCACCCAGCCCAGCCTATTGCTATGATTTGACTGTTAGATTTACTCGGGAGAATATTTGTGGTAATTTTTTGGAAAATCATAACTTGAACCATGATTCAATTGAGCTAATACTGTTTCTTTTGTCTTTGAATAGTTGGAACTGATAATGGGAGAGAAGCAATTGAAAGTGGGGCTGCATTTCTCTTCATGACATTTCATTTGAAGGACTATGTTGGTCACAAGGAAACAAAGGCTATCAAACAGATGTTTGGCCCCTTTCCATCGTCATCTGCCACTGCAGCTTGTAATGCTACTAATCGAATTATTTCTCATTTTAGTCAAGATGATCTTACTGCTCTTGTGCAGATGACAGAAAAAGAACATGGCGATGGTTTTTTTTTTGGTAAAAATTTAGTATTTTCATTTGACATGCATGATTTGGACCACTTTGATGAACTGCCAATAAATGGTGAAACTCAGAAAACTATAAGCCTAGATTATAAGAAGTTTCTGAATGAGCATCTCCAGGAGGCTTGCACCCCAGAACTTAAGCCTGTGGAAAAATCAAATGGCTCCTTTTTGTGGTGTGAAGTTGAAAGGTACTTAAATTCAACTTTGAAGGAAATGACTGAAGTGCCAAGAGTAGAAGATCTTTGCTGTACTTTATATGACATGCTTGCTTCTATTAAAAGTGGTGATGAACTTCAGGATGAGGTACAGTTGAAATTATTGGTTTTTTATATTAATGTAAACTATCTTAATGAAATAATGTTTTTAAACATGGTGGTTAGCAAAGAAAGGTCTTTAATATTCTGTATAGAAGTTGAATATGGTTTCACATAGCAGGCCTGTATATACTTTTCCACTGGATAGTTACAGGAGGTCTGAAAGTGTAATGAGTGTAGCAGAGGAGTCAGTAGGCAATAGTTGGGTGTCCACATGTCCTGTTTACTGGGACAATACTTGTTTGATATTAACTTAATTTTAATACTGGACAAATTGAATGAGTAACATATTTCATGAAGGATTAAGAGAAATGTCATACCATTGTAGAAAGGACAGAGCCTTTGAAATCAAATCTTTGGGCTATCTCAAGGAGACATAGAGAATTGTTAAAAGCATTGAAT
Source organism: Saimiri boliviensis (assembly GCF_048565385.1). Taxonomy (NCBI): domain Eukaryota; kingdom Metazoa; phylum Chordata; class Mammalia; order Primates; family Cebidae; genus Saimiri; species Saimiri boliviensis. The sequence goes on from NC_133452.1 coordinate 68,362,875, forward strand.
GTGATATATGCAAAATGGTAAGTAACAGTAAATAATCGGTAGCTATGATTATTTTTGTTGTTATTATTGGAATTAAGAATTTTAAAATCACACTGAGTATCAGAAATACAGAAAAAAATAACAGCTGTATTTTTCAGAGAAAAATTAATTTAGACAATTAGTTAACTAGATATTGGAGGACTTAACCCATGGTAGTGATAGGTGTTATGCTGATTAACATTAGTTTGGAAGAAAGGTATTATATTGTTAATTCTGTGGTCAGTCTTACCTACCTTGAATGTTTTACACTTGGTTTAATTTATATCAGATCTGTTCTACACTATTAAATTTTCTCTAACATTCTGAACATAATATTATTTTAAAAATTGTAATTTATGAAGAAAATTTTACAATTTGTTCATCATAATTGAATACATAGCAGTTATCCTACTATGATTATAGTAAACTGAAACTTATAAATAGCTAGTGGATATTTTCTTAGTCATAAAACCATTACTTCGGAATATCTATAGTAAATTTGTATTTCTAAGTTTTTCATCACAGTTTTAAGTATGTAACTGAATCTGATTGTTGGAAGGGTAATATTTTTTAGTTCTAGATTTTTTTCTTAATAGCTTCATTTGTCATGTATTTATTGTATGCTTAGTGTATTACTAGGTACAGTGCTATTTACCGAACACAAAAGGATGAATACGATTGCAAACTTGTTCTAAAAATTAATTGTCTAGCAGGAGGAGACATGTCAACAAGTAACTGTGCTGAAATATTATAGGTATTATAAAATACTACATGCAAAGAAAATGAGGACATAAAAGAACAAGTCATAGATTTTATATAGGTGTTAGTATGGTAGGAAAGTATGCATAGAGAAGATTAAACTTTAACCAAGTCTTAAAATATGACTAGATTTAACTTTTTCAAGTGGACCAGAAATGTAGGGAGCATATTTCAGGCTTTAACACTGTTTCAGAGAGCTGTAGTTCTGTACAGCAAGAGTTGCAAAATGCAAAGGTGAAGTGCTGAGAAATAAGGGCATGCAGATAGGTAAGAGCCAAATGAGATGAGGGCTGTGCACCTTGTTAAGGTGTATGACAAACCACTATGAAGCTTGCATAGTGTGGCTCAATGATTTTTTTCAACTAGGATTAATGGATAGTTTAACATGTAAGTTAATGTTTCAAGACATCCTGTCAGTGACTTGAGTGGTATTTCTATATGGTTTTATATAGTCAGTGTTTCGGTTTTCCTGTTTGTATATGAAAATGAACAATCATTATGATAATTTTTGTTCTACAGCATAGGTTATTCATACTTTATATTTTAGATACATTTCCTTGCTGTTATATTCTGTTTTTATAGCAGATTTTCAGTATAATTTTCAAGTGACGGTTCAGTAGTTTTCTACAATTGTTGTTTTTTTTTTTGCAGTTGCCTCACTACAATTGTTCTTGACCAGTGCTTTTTTCACTTTCGGGTATTCTGTACCTTCTGTGTTGTCTACTTACTTCTAAATACTTCACCTAAGCCTCAAAAGAGGGTAGTTAAAAAGCCAATCAATTCATATGATAACAGTTAATTTCTGTTTCTTTCTAAGCTTTTACTTGGTTCTTTATTTAAATAGGGATTTTTAAGTAGCATGCCATGTTCTCTTGCTCCAGAGATTTAGCAGAACCATGGGAATATTTTTACAAATAATCTAAGAAAAATATGTAAAGCTATTTCTATGCTGATGGCAAAAATTCTTCTCAATATATGGTTTCCCAGTTCTTAATAGTTTATTGACCTAATGCCTACTTGATGATAAAGGCATTATATTATTGTTAAGCTAGTGTTAGAAAAAAAATGGGAAAAAGGTATATTCATATGATTACATTTACCACAAAGACTGTGTGAGGTTTCTGACTGAAACATGAAGAGGAATAGTATTAATGACAATATTAGTAATAGTAACTGACATTAATATATGACATAAGGCATATGTCATATACTTTATATGCATGACTTCATTTAATCTTTATAGTAGTGCTTTGAGATAGGCAGTGTTGGATGAAGATGTTAGAAGCCCTAAGAACTGAAAACGTACACTCTGAGGCATTTCTCCTCCCCATATGTGATTAATTTTTTTCTTTAAATAGCATACTAAAGCAAACATAAAAAAAAAAAACTAACAAAATTTTATTTATTAACATGATGATGAAGTTGATGTCTTTTTCAAACATCAGATTCCTTTTTAAGATGTTTTTCTAACTTTCCTGGTCTGTTTTGCTGGTACCTTAAGGAAATGCTTTGTCAGCCTCATAGATTATTGCTTGCTGGTGGCAGGTATTTTATACATTATCAAACTGAGTTTAGAGATTTTGAGAAATTTGTCTGGAGTTACAGAGTAGGTAGTGGATCCAGGATGTAAATTCAGACATTCTGACAAAGTACACAGGTGCATTGAAGTTTAAGTAGATTTGTACATATGACTGTGTTTTGAAGCTAAGCATCTTAAGTTTATGTAGGGGAATTATTGACATTTACTCTTAATTCATAATTTCTTTAGAAACAAGATCTTTTCCTTTATGAGTTTCAAATAAGGAATTGGCTGAAATAAAAGGATGAAACTTTTAGACCCGTTTAAAATGAGTTTTAATAATTCCTCAGGGAATTAATTACATAGAAAGTACGTCTATGTTGTCCTGTGTGTTGTACTAATAAAACAAATTAAAAACCCGCTTCTTAGCTTTTATCAGTATCATCCCCTTTTCCCTCCCTGCGTTGAGCCTCTACATTACTTTCTTCTAAGAGCATTTCTTCTTTTGGCCTTTGCAATTTTTCAATTAAGGCTGTAAGTATTCTGATTAAGCCTTAGAATTTGATTGGCTAGAAGATCTTGAAGGTTCTTTATGTTCTTGAATTTTATTCACTTTTAAAAGTGCATTTTAACTTCCAGAAGTGAATAAGACTTGAATACTTCGTATTATTTTCTTAATCAAAACCTGTCCATTATTGGTACAGATTATCTTCCTACTGCTGCTGTTTCATAACCAGAATTGTAGCAGTAGGGTTTGTTCTGTTGGGATAGTATAATTATTGGACTTTGCAACAGCAAATTTTCCTCCAGAAAGTAGTATTAATAATAGTAAAGCTACCAATTTTTAAGTGCCTGTTATGTATGGACCTGAACTAGGCTTTCTCCTTTGAACTAACCAGCTTCTTCACAGTCCTGCAACGTGTAGAAGTGATGTCCTCTTTTAAAGGTAAAAAAAAAACAAAACAAACTAAGGCTCAGTTGTTTACTAAAGTTACAAAGCAAGACAGTTGTAGAAATTCCGGGCTTTTTTTCTCAGCATAGGTCTACCATTCCTGTCTAGTATGCCATCAGATTTTTTGAAGAAAAGAACATTAACTGCAAGGTTCTTTGAAGGAATTTCTTTTCTTATAAAACCAGGCCAAATTTTGTCTCTGTTTGCTTGTGTCTTATTGACTCTGGGCAAATTACTAAGTCCTTGTGAACCCCAGTTCTCTAATTTGTGAAATAATTTGCTTCACAGTGTTGCTGTGAGGACTTGTGAAATAATATGTATGAGACATAATGTTTCACAGACTAGGCTCTCAAGTGTTAGCACCATATATTTGCACAATCAAACTTTTATTTAGGTGTATATCTTATATGTCAGTAAATAAATTTTTATCTATGCCTTCTTATCTATGGATGTTTCAAATAACAAAATGATGCTTAAAAGCTAGGTCTTAATTCAGATAATTATTTCTTTTTTCCCTGTTTGACTTTTTAGTGTCTCGCTGCCATGAAGAAAATCTTTTGAATTAAGTTTTTGAAGTGAGCTCTGATATTAATAGTTCTTGTTGAGATGGAAAAGATGTGAATTTAAAAACTGCTTGAGAAATATATAATCTGAAAGGGATCTGAAATGCTGGCATATTGGAGAGATATTGGAATATACATATCTCAGTATTATTTTAATATTAAATGTTATTTGCAAAGCTGTTAATGCTGATGTAAATATTGATAGAGTTGCTGTGTAATCAGTTTTTAGAAAAAGTGAGTTTTGAGTTTTATTGATACAACTGTAGTTTTCTTTTGTGCAGATGGGCCTCTTCTCTATAGCATTTGTGATTTGACATTTGCTGTGTATTATCTCTTGACCCTATGCAGATGGTGTTACTTGACCCAAGCAAGTTCATTTCTGAACCTAACCCTGTTCCAGATATGTGTGTGATGTCAAGGAGTTTGAGTTATTTGGTTAGATTGTCTTCTGAGGGAAGACTGTGTTTTTTTGGAACTTATTGGGATCACAATTTGATTCTATCATCCTTTGAAATTTTGGTGGAGAATAATTAGCTTGTTCTAATAAAACGATTCTCAAGCTTTTTGTTCTGAAAACTCCTTTGTACTCTTAAAAATTACTGAGGAACTCATAGAATTTTTCTTTGTGATATTTATCTATATTGATATTTACCATATTAGAAATTAAAATTGAAAATTTTTACTGTGTTAATTTAATAAGTGTCTATTAAATCATTTGTATTTTAGTCTTTGTAATTATCCTTTCAGAGACAGAGTCTGATTCTGTCACCCAGGCTGGAGTGTAGTAGCATGATCATAGCTTACTGTAACCTGTAACTACTAGGCTCAAGCAATCCCCCTGCCTCAGAATCCCTAGCTAGGAATATATACCATCACACCCAGCCAATTTTTTAAAAGAATGTTTTGTAGAGACAGAGTTTTGTGATGTTGTGATGTTGACTGGTCATGAATTCCTGGCCTCAAGTGATACTCTTGCCACAGCCTCCTGAAGTGCAGGGATTGGAGGCATGAGCCACTGCACCCAGCCCCAAATCATTCAAAATAATACTACTATATGCATCATATTACTATTAGTATAAATAACATTTTTGTGAAAAATAACTATTTTCTAAAATCAAAAAAAGTATGAAGAGTGCCATTGTATCATATTTTTAGAAATCATTTCAGTGTCTGGCTTGATAGAAGACAGCTAGATACTCATATATATTTTTGCATTCAGTATGTTCTGATACCATACATTACATTATGTAGCTTCTGCTAAAGTCCATTACATTATTCTCGTGGGAAATGAGAATCAAAAAGGCAAATAATGTTTTACTATTATTATGAAAACAATTTTGACCTTATATATCTTCTGAAAGGATCTTAGAGATTCTGGGCCACACTTTGAGATCCCTTATTTAATGTGTGTATTACAATTTGATTGAGAGGGTGTAGTAGCTTTTTGTACCTAGAATGGGATATTTAAAATATCGCTGTAATGAAAGATTTCACAATGCTTTATGAAAAGGTTCTCTCCATTAGGTGCTATACATTGTTTTTGTTAGCCTTAGTACTGCTGAGCTAGTTTACCACATCAGCCAGATTGGAATTAAAAGTGTCCTTTCAGCTATGAGGACCAATATGTATTTTTTTTATTGTCTTTTCACCAAATAATCAGAAGATCCTCTACCCTCCTGCCTGAATTGAAAATTACTGTTTAAAGAATGTTTAGAATCATAGAATTTCTCCATCCAGTGTGGTATTTGTGTGTTTAGAATTAGAGAAATGGTTATCCCTGTGTAATGAGGTATACTTATTCTATTGAAGAGCTTCTTTTATTCAAATAGTATCCCATCTCTTTCTGTAGTAGTTATCTTGTAATTTATTTCTTTTGCTAACTGATACTATGCCTATTCAGCCATTCAGTCCTATATGTGTGAAACGGGGCAACAAAGTCATAGGCACCTACTCCTATATGACTTTCTTTTAGACATATGTTATCAGTTACACGTTTTATTCCTTAGCCTTTTTATTTAATATGCACAATTTCATTTTTCTTCTATGTTGACATTAATCCATTAACACAATTTGGTTACAACTGGTTAGTGTTCTAATAATATTGACATGTAGAATGCCTTTTCCCATCATCTTCAAAGATGTCACACTTACAGTTGCTTTGTCAATTTAAGAACCACTAACCTAATAATCTCATAAAAAATTAAGATTATTTTGTCGTGACTCTTCTTGTAAATTTTCACATTGTTATTTGTTGATGTAAAGCTTGCAAATAAGGAGTTTTCACAATCCATCATTTTTATCTTTTCTTTTTTGAAATTGGGACTTTTGCCTTTATCTTACACATACTATTTTTTTTTAATTTTAATTTTTATTTTTTTATTTTTTTTATTTTTTTGAGGCAGAGTTTCGCTCTTGTTACCCAGGCTGGAGTGCAATGGCGCGATCTCGGCTCACCGCAACCTCCGCCTCCTGGGTTCAGGCAATTCTCCTGCCTCAGCCTCCTGAGTAGCTGGGATTACAGGCACACACCACCACGCTCAGCTAATTTTTTGTATTTTTAGTAGAGACGGGGTTTCACCATGTTGACCAGGATGGTCTCGATCTCTTGACCTCGTGATCCACCCGCCTTGGCCTCCCAAAGTGCTGGGATTACAGGCTTGAGCTACCGCGCCCGGCCACATATTATTTTTTTAAAATTATTTTTCAAGAGATAGCAGTGATTCTGAGGCCAATTGTATAAGTGGTTCCATAACCTCATGATATGCTTGTCAGGGCCTGCATACTTGAACTTATTTGAAGGGCTAGGATATTCCTTACTACTGTCTCCTTTACTGCAGATAGCAATGTAATATTTGGGGGTTATGTTCTGCTTTTTTCTCATCTCTGTTATCTCACTGGAGCTTTCTCTTTAAAAGGATTACCGACTACAGTTTTTTTTTAAATAAGTGTGAAAAAAGCAACATACAACAAAGATAAATAAAAGATATGGCCTGGGCTTTCCTAATACAGATTATAAAACTGGACTCTGTTTGGGAAAACCAGAATGATATGTTGAAGAGCAAATTAAATTATTTTAGAATTTCATTTGGTTATACCAATAATATGTTATTCTGTGATTTAGAGTTATGTATTAAAATCTTAATTATTTTTAAAAATTGAGTACTGTTTTTTAATTATAAAATTCCAGATAGCCTTTATAAAGATTTTTGGGAATGTGAAGAGTCAGTTATCTTAGTTTAAATAACTATTTTTATTAAACTTTTTGAGATAGTTTGGATTTACACCTCTGTTGAATAGGTTAATAACTTGAAAAAGTTAACTTTGAGGTAACAGATGTTTGTTACTTTTTTCTCTTTTTATAAGCTATTTGAACTGCTGGGACCTGAAGGACTTGAACTTATTGAGAAACTCCTCCAGAACAGAATTACAATTGTGGATAGATTTCTTAATTCTTCAAATGATCATAAGTTTCAGGCTCTTCAAGGTAAGAAAGTATGCAGTGGTCATTGTAATTTAAAGGAAAGATTCATTGGTTAGCAAATGTTTGTAATGTAATTACATTTAAATATCTTTTGGTTTATTATATAATTTACTGATATTACTCTGTTAAATAGATTTTAAATATGGCATATTATGAAACAAACATACATGATCTAAATAGGAGAGCAGTGTCTGAATATGGCATTTTTTGGTAAAAAGATAAAACTACTTAGAATACACAAATATGCTTCTTTTATTTTGCAAATAGGAGGTACATGTGCAGGTTTGTTACATGGGTATATTGTTTGATGCTAAGGTTTGGGATACAGATTTGTCACCCAAGTAGTGAACATGGTACTTGATAGGTAGTTTTTTTAGCCATTTTCCTACTCCCTCTTACTTGTCTTTTGGAATCCCTAGTTAGTGTGTTTTTTCCATCTTTGTGTCTGTGTATACCCAATGTTTAGCTCCCACTTCAAGTGGGAACATGAGGTATTTGGTTTTCTTCATTAATTCACTTAGGATAATGGCGTCCAATTGCATTCATGTTGTTGCAAAGGACATCATGCAATCAGGCAAGAAAAAGAAATAAAGGGTATTCAGATAGGAAAGGGGGAAGTCAAATTGTCTCTATTTGCAGGCAACATGATTGTATATCTACAAGACCCCATTGTCTCAGCCCCAAATCTCCTGAAACTGATAAGCAACTTCAGCAAAGTCTCAGGATACAAAATCAATGTGCAAAAATCACAAGCGTTCCTATACACCAATAACAGAGCCAAATCAAGAACGAACTGCCATTCACAATTGCTACAAAGAGAATAAATACCTAGGAATACAACTAACAAGGAACATAAAGGACCTCTTAAAGTAGAACTACAAACCACCGCTCAGTGAAATAAGAGATGACACAAAGAGATGGAGAAACATTCCATGTTCATGGTTAGGAAGAATCAATATCGTGAAAATAGCCATACTGCCCAAAGTAATTTACAGATTCAATGCTATCCCCATCAAGCTACCAACAACCTTCTTCACAGAACTGGAAAAACCCACCTTAAACTTCATATGAAACCAAAAGAGAGCCCATATAGCCAAGTCAATTATAAGCCAAAAAAACACAGCGGGAGGCATCACACTACCGGACTTCAAACTGTGCTACAAGGCTACAGTAATCAAAACAGCATGGTACTGGTACCAAAACAGAGATATAGACCAATGGAACAGAACAGAGGCCTCAGAAATAATGCCACACATCTACAGCAATCCGATCTTTGACAAACCTGACAAAAACAAGCAATGGGGAAAGAATTCTCTGTTTAATAAATGGTGTTGGGAAAACTGGCTAGCCATGTGCAGAAAGCAGAAACTGGACCCCTTCCTGACACCTTACACTGAAATTAACTCCAGATGAATTAAAGACTTAAACATAAGACCTAATGCCATAAAAACCCTAGAAGAAAATCTAGGCAAAACCATTCAGGACATAGGCGTAGGCAAGGACTTCATGACCAAAACACCAAAAGCATTGGCAGCAAAAGCCAAAATAGACAAATAGGACCTAATCAAACTCCACAGCTTCTACACAGCAAAAGAAACAGTCAGAGTGAACCGGTAACCAACCGAATGGGAAAAAAATTTTGCGGTCTACCCGTCTGACAAAGGGCTGATAACCAGAATCTACAAAGAACTAAAACAGATTTACAAGAAAAAAACAAACAAGCCTATTTGAAAGTGGGCAAAGGATATGAACAAACACTTTACAAAAGAAGAGATACATGAGGCCGGGCACGGTGGCTCAAGCCTGTAATCCCAGCACTTTGGGAGGCCGAGGTGGGTGGATCACGAGGTCAAGAGATCGAGACCATCCTGGTCAACATGGTGAAACCCCGTCTCTACTAAAAATACAAAAAAAATAGCTGGGCATGGTGGCGCATGCCTGTAATCCCAGCTACTCAGGAGGCTGAGGCAGGAGAATTGCCTGAACCCAGGAGGCGGAGGTTGCGGTGAGCCGAGATCGCGCCATTGCACTCTAGCCTGGGTAACAAGAGTGAAACTCCGTCTCAAAAAAAAAAAAAAAAAAAAAGAAGAGATACATGAGGCCAACAAACATATGAAAAAATGCTCATCATCACTGGTCATTAGAGAAATGCAAATCAAAACTACATTGAGATACCATCTCATGCCAGTTACAATGGCAATCATTAAAAAATCTGGAGACAACAGATGCTGGAGAGGATGTGGGGAAATAGGAACACTTTTGCACTGTTATTGGGAGTATAAATTAGTTCAACCATTGTGGAAGACAGTGTGGCGATTCCTCAAGGACCTAGAAATAGAAATTCCATATCTCATTACTGAGTATATATCCAAAGGATTATAAATCATTCTACTATAAGGACACATGCACACAAATGTTCATTACAGCCCTGTTTACAATAGCAAAGACCTGGAACCAACCCAAATGCCCATCGATGATAGACTGGACAGGGAAAATGAGGCACATATACACCATGGAATACTATGCAGCCATCCAAAACAATGAGTTCCTGTTCTTTGTAGGGACATGGATGAACCTGGAAACCATCATTCTCAGCAAACTGACACAAGAACAGAAAATCAAACGCCACATGTTCTCACTCATAGGTGGCTGTTGAACAATGGGAACACATGGACACAGGGAGGGAAGCATCACACTCTGGGGTTTGTCGTGGGGAGATAGGGGAGGGACACCTGGGGGTGGGGAGTTGGGGAGAGATAGCATGGGGAGAAATGCCAGATATAGGTGATGGGGAGGAAGGCAGCAAATCACACTGCCATGTATGTACCTATTCAACAATGTTACATGTTCTTTGCATGTACTCCAAAACCTAAAATGCAATTAAAAAAAAAAAAAAACATTCTAATGGTTCTTTCACTGTAAAATGACAGCTGTTATGTAGTAAGTTATAAGAAAAATATTACTATGGACTCTATTCAGGAAAACCAGAATGATTTGATCTTTACATGGCTGCATAGTGTTCCATGGTTCATATGTTCAAACAGCCTTTTCCTTATCCAGTCCACTATTGATGGGAACTTAGGTTGATTCTGTGTCTTTCCTGTTGTGAATAGTGCTGTGATGAACATGTGAGTCCCTATGTCTTTTTGTTATAAGGATTGAGTTTTTGGGGGTTATATACCCAGTGATAGAATTGCTGGGTCAAATGGTAACTCTGTTTTAAGCTCTTTGAGAAATATCCAAACTACTTTTCACAGTGACTGGACTAATTTACTTTCCTACCAAGTATGTAAATGCTTCTTTTTCCTGCAGCTGTGCCAACATCTGTTATTATTTGACTTTTTAATAATAGCCATTCTGGCTGGTATGAGGTGGTGTCTCGTTGTGGTTATGATTTGTTTTTCTCTGATGATTAGTGATGATTAGCATTTGTTGGCTGCTTGTATGTCTTTTTTTTTTTTTTTGAGACAGAATCACACTCTTCACCAGGCTGGAGTGATCCATCGAATATTAGCAATATGGTGTTAAAGTCTCCCGCTATTATTGTGCGGGAGTCCAAGTCTCTTTATAAGTCATTAAAAACTTGTCTTATGTATCTGGGTGCTCCTATATTGGGTGCATGTATATTTATGATCGTTTACTCCTGTTGTTGCATTGATCCTTCTACCATTATGTAATGTCCTTCTTTGTTTCTTTTAGTCTTTTTTACTATTAAAATCTATTTGTCAGAGACAGAAGTTACAAGTCTGGTGTTTTTTGTTGTTGTTGTTGTTCTCCATTTGATTAATAAGTCTTCCTCCAACCTTTTGTTTTGAGTCTTTGCGTGTCCTTGTTTATGAGATGGATCTGGATACATCGTGCTGATGAGTTTTGACTTTTTATTCAATTTGTGTGTCTGTGTCTTTGATTAGGGCATTTAATCCATTTAAATTTAGAATTAATATTGATATTTGAGTTTAATATTGTCATTTAATGCTAGCTGGCTATTTTGCACATTAGTTGATGTAGATTCTTCATTATGAAGATACTCTTTACTTTTTGGTAAGTTTTAGGGATGACTGATACTGGTTGTTCCTTTCTGTGTGTAGTGCTTCTTTCAGAAACTCTTGTAAAGCAGGCCTGGTGGTAATGAAATCTCCGAATGCTTGCTTGTCCGTGAAAAATTTTATTTTTCCTTCATTTATGAAGCTTAGTTTGGCTGGATATGAGATTCTGGGTTGAAAATTATTTTCTTTAAATATATTGAATATTGACCCCCACTCTCTTCTAGTTTGTAGGGTTTCTGCTGAGAGATCTGCTGTGAGTCTGATAGGCTTCCCTTTATGGGTAACCTGACCTTTCTCTCTAGCTGCCCTTAGAATTTTCTCCTTTATTTCAACCCTGGGGAAACTAACGATTATGTGTCTTGCTGTTAATCTTCTGGAGGAATATCTTTGTGGTGTTCTCTGTATTACCTGGAGTTGAGTATTGTCCTACCTTACTAGGTTAGGAAAGTTTTCCTGAATAATATCCTGAAAAATATTTTCCAGCTTGGATTCATTCTCTTCGTGACATTCAGGCACACCTATCAAACGTAAATTAGGTCTTTTCACATAGTCCCATATTTCTTGGAGATATTGCTCATTCCTTTTTACTTTTTATTCTCTCATCTTGTCTTCTTATTTCATTTCATTCAGTTGGTCTTTGACCTCTGATATCCTTTCTTCTGCTTGATTAATTCAAGTGTTAAAACCTGTGCATACTTTGCGGAATTCTCGTATTGTATTCTTCAGTTTCGTTAATTCACTTATATTCCTCTCTGAATCTTCTGTTATCATTAGGGTTTCGTCAAACGTTTTTTCAAGGTTCTTAGTTTCTTTACATTGGGCTAGAACATGTTCTTTCAACTCACAGAAGTTTCTTATTATCCACTTTCTGAAGCCTAATTCTATTACTGGAACACACAATTTTTAAAGCAAATTTTCTTTAAAGAGAAAATACAGATATAATTACTGTGGGCCCAAGTAGTAGTTTAATTTCTCTCCAACTTTTTATTTTGAGAACTTTCAAACCTGTAGTTAAAATTGCAAGAATAAAACAATGATCATTGTTTACCTTTCATGTAGATTCATTAGTCTTCAACATTTTGCTCCTCCTAGACCTTTTACACGTACACCTACTTTTTAAATTTTTGCTGAACAATGACAGGAATTTGTAGACATTTTGATACTTTATCTATAAAATCTTTAGCACACATCTAAACACAATGCAATTATCATGCTGAGCATATTGAAAATGTTATTACATATATTTTTAAATCCCAGAAAAATTAGAAGAATTGACTAGGGAACCAAAATTATTTTTTAAAAAGCTTGACTTACAACATAGCTGATGCAAAACTCAGGTTTTAAGTGATAAACAGAATATATATATATATATATATTTTTTTTTTTTTTTTTTCTTTTTTTTTACCTTTACCACAGTGTTTTTTGCCAGCTCTATAGATAGTTTGGAATTTTTTTTTTTTTTTTTTGAGACGGAGTTTCGCTCTTGTTACCCAGGCTGGAGTGCAATGGCGCGATCTCGGCTCACCGCAACCTCCACCTCCTAGATTCAGGCAATTCTCCTGCCTCAGCCTCCTGAGTAGCTGGGATTACAGGCACGTGCCATCATGCCCAGCTAATTTTTTTGTATTTTTAGTAGAGACGGGGTTTCACCATGTTGACCAGGATGGTCTCGATCTCTTGACCTCGTGATCCACCCGCCTCGGCCTCCCAAAGTGCTGGGATTACAGGCTTGAGCCACCGCGCCCGGCTGATAGTTTGGAATTTTAAAAAAGTATATGAGCATAAAAAATCTGGCAACTGTCTTCAAACTATTTAATCCTTCTTGTAAGTTATGCTCTGATTTTCTTACGTTTATGATTATTGTACTAAAAGGAAATAGTAAAAATAGCTATGATTTAAATCTAAAATTTCTGACAAATTTCTTGTTTCTTAACGGATTTCTTTGATACTAATAAATGTTCTCAGAGCCTTAAAGTTGCTTTGAGATTGTAAGACTCTTGGAAAATATGAATTTAGCAACTTTGTCAGCAAGTCCCTTTGTTCTTTAAGTGTATTGAATATTTCGATTCTGCCTTCCTCCAAGAGTGCTCCTACCTTGTATTAGTCTGTTCTCACACTGCTATAAAAATACTACCTGAGACTGGGCAATGTATAAAAAAGGAGATTTAATTGGCTCCCAGTTCCACATGGCTGGAGACCTCAGGAAACTTGGCAGAAGGTAAGGGGAAGCAAGAACCTACTTCACATGGTGGCAGGAGAGAAAAGTATGTGCAGGAGAAACTTACCAAACATGAAACTATCAAATCTCCTGAGAACTCAATCATCATCACTAGAGCAGCATGGAGGTGACTGGACAGCATCATAGTGACTGCCCCTGTGATCCAGTCACCTCCCACAAGGTTCCTCCCTCAACACCTGGGGATTATGGGGATTACAATTCAAGCTGGGATTTGTGTGGGGACACAAAGCCTAACCATATCACATCTGTTGCATAATATATAACCAGAAATTGCAGTAAGCCAGCAAGGATTATGAGCATCTAAAATGGGTATCTGCCAAAGAATACAAATGAGTTTAAATAACTAGTCCTACAAAGTTGTAAATTCTGAGAATTTGGTGTTTCTTTTTGTCAGTCTCCTAAATTAATAAAGAGATATTTCTGATTCTAGCTTTTGTTTTTGAGACAGGCCTTTGCTTTCTTGCTCAGGCTAGGGAGCAGTGGCACAATTGGGGATTACTGCAGCCTCAACCTTCTGTGAACAGGTGCTCCTCTCAGCCTCCCAAGTAGATGGGTCCACAGGTGTGTGCCACCATGCCTGATTAATTATTATTATTATTTTTAAATAAAGATGAGGTTTCCCCATATTGCCCAGGGTAGTCTCAAACTACTAGCCTGAAGCAGTCCTCCCACTGCAGCCTCCCAAAGTGTTTGGATTACAGGTGTGAGCCACAGTGCCCAGCCTGATTCTACCTTTTAATAGTGGTAATTTATTAATACAAAGTTTACTATAAGTCCAGCTTTATGTATTTTTTGGAAACTGATGATTTATTCATGTTTATTATGTTGATTTAATAAATTTTATTCTATTAGGATAATTTCTTAGAAACAATACACTTTTTGTATCAGTACATTCTCACATTGCTATAAATACTTGAGACTGGGTAGTTTATAAAGAAAAGTGGTTTAATTGGCTCGTAGTCTTCAGGATGTACATGAAGCATTAGCAGCTTTTGCTTCTGGGGAGGCCTCAGGAAGCTTCCAATCATGATAGAAGGCAAAAGGGGAGCAGGCATCTTACACATCAGGAGTAGGAGCATGAGAGCAAGGGGGAGGTGCTACACACTTTTAAATGACCATTCTAAAAGGACACAAAATTTTGCATAGTTCTTCAGAATAACTTTGTGTTAGAATTACTGTTGAGGATATTCATTTCATTTTTGCAGGTCAGTCTCTACAGTTAACTTAACCCAGCTAGGAGAACCATGCATTTAAACTTTTACTGCTTTGCAACTTGATTTTTTAAGATTACCTATTATACTCAGCCTTACAGGATTCTAGTATGTATGTTCTAATTAAGACTTTTAAAGCTATGAGGTAGACATATTTTCTTCTTATAATTTTTATTTTATTTGGATGATCATAAGTATGTATAATAATATTTTATTACTGCCACATTTGCTTAAAATTTAATGACATTGGCATAGCATTTAGTATGTCACCCAAAGTATTTACAGTTTCACGCTTAAAATATTTAACATTCATTTCTGATATTAAGTACATAACATTATTCACATTTAAACATTCTGCTTAATATCTGTGTTGCTGATTGCATAACTTTGCAGACAAGTTAACTTTTATCAAGAGTTCAGAATGCATGTGAAAATTGGCAGAAAATTGCATTCTTAATTCTGTTATTATAGTAGGTATTTATACTATAAATATATAGTATATGTATATTTAATATATACATATATTAAATATACATATATTAAATATACATATAGTATAATTATATATTTAATATATATATTAAATGTACTATATAGTATATTTATAAATATATAAATATATAGTATATTTATATTTAATATATATATATTTCTAATTCAGTTAGAAATAAGGGATATAAGACTTAGGAATTAGAATAAGAAATATAGAAATTAGAAGTAAGGGATTAGAAATAAGGGATATAAGACTTAGGAAAATGCTTTTTTTAGAACTGTATAGTCCTAATATAGATGAGATTTTATTTTATTTCATAATTTTGAAAGATATTTTCCTTTTTAAGGCTTATAAAGCCATTATACAAGTTTTCCCTGTGATTGAGAGTTTTATGACTTATATTCAGAATAATGCAATAGGGCAGTAACAAATGTCTGAGAATTGTGAGGATTCAACTTACAGTGAATTAGAAAGCTAATTTTCCCATCTTGATGCTATGTTTAATTCCTTCTCTGTTCTATATTGGATGTTGTAATTCGATAAAATAATTTACACAGTGCTTTGTCAGAGTATGGTCCAAGTCTCATTCTTCATTGTCTTCCTGGCCTAGCTGCAGTGCCTAGAACTGAGTAGGACCTCAATACAATAAATGCTTATTCACTTGGATTACTTTCAACCACATTCCTATTAGTTCCTTTATAGCTGCAGTAAGTGAAGATACTGTTGCTTATAAAGATTTAAACAAACACAGAAGGTAATCCTGTTGGAAGAAAAATTTTCCTGAATATTGAGTTGACCAAACCACAAACGTAAAGTAAACTTTGTAAACATTGAGCTTTAATTTACTTGGTTTTTCTATTTTTTAAAAACTGTGTGTTGGTGAAAAGGTAGACCATACTTTTGCTTTATTTGCTTAGTCATTGTCTTAAGTATGTCTTAAACTACTGCTAGTAAATTTTATGTAATGTATAAATAATTAAGTAGTAACATATATACGGCTTAATTATATAAGGTCTATTATATAGAAAAAAGTTTTTTAGTATGTAAAGAGTTTATTTTATTGCTGTGTTAACAGTAAATACTAACTAGCATTGATATTATATTTATTGAAATTACATAAGCAAATTATTCTAAATGATAAAATCGAATTTTTAGGTTCCTAATGTTATATGTAAGAATTTATAATGTGAGTGATTAAACTGTTGAGTCTGTAGGAAGAAAATACTGCTGACTTTTCTTAAACCACTATGTAACTTTATTTAGATACTGTGGTTTTTAAAAACTCTCCTTAAAACATAATAATTGAATGTGACAGCTTTAAAAAATGAATTGTTAGAGCATTATATATTCTGGCATGGGGAAAAGAAATGGTTTCAAGAAGATTAAATCATATTCAGATTTATAAAACATTGTGTTTCTTAAATTTGCTTCTTAGACAATTGTAAAAAAATTTTAGGAGAAAATGCTAAACCCAATTATGGTTGTCAAGTCACTATTCAGTCTGAACAAGAAAAGCAGTTAATGAAACAATATCGCCGTGAAGAAAAAAGAATTGCCAGACGAGAAAAAAAGGCTGGAGAAGATTTAGAAGTTTCAGAAGGAGTTATGTGCTTTGATCCTAAGGAATTGCGGATACAAAGGTAATAAAAGCCAGAAACTGAAAAATGCTTGTGTTGTAATTGCCACTTTTATGTATTATTATTTTTGTTTGTTTGTTTAATCTTAGCAGTATAGATGATTTTTATTTAAAGTCACATTTTCTTAATAGAAGTTTGTTTTATGAATACCTGATTTTCTGGGATAAGAAATCAATAATCTGCTTAGTTAGTCTATTCTTGTTCGCATCCAAGTAGGTAAGAGATTTAGATTATAGAGGCAGGCTATTGTTAGGTGCTGGGTACACAGCACTGGGTTAAGATTTAAATAGTTTAGCCGGGCACGGTGGCTCAAGCCTGTAATCCCAGCACTTTGGGAGGCCGATGCGGGTGGATCACGAGGTCAAGAGATCGAGACCATCTTGGTCAACATGGTGAAACCCCGTCTCTACTAAAATACAAAAAATCAGCTGGGCATGGTGGTGCTTACCTGTAATGCCAGCTACTCAGGAGGCTGAGGCAGGAGAATTGCCTGAACCCAGGAGGCGGAGGTTGTGGTGAGCCGAGATCGCGCCACTGCACTTCAGCCTGGGTAACAAGAGCGAAACTCCATCTCAAAAAAATAAATAAATAAATAAAGATTTAAATAGTTTACATAAATTTGAGATACATTTCGTTTCTGTGCTTAATGTACCTTTTAAAAAATGTTATGTAGAAGTGTAAAGGAGAAAAATAAAATCTAAGCATTATTATACTTGATTTTTAAATTATTGAAACACATTTCAAAAAAGAAATTTATACCTTGTTAAATAAACTTCTTTGAATTGTGAAAAAACAAAATTATAAAGAACATTAAATCAAACTTACCAGGTGGTGTTATCTAAAAATAATACCTAAAAATGTGCTGAATCCTATTTGGTTACCCAGAAAATTTCAGGATTTCTAAAATCTTCCTTTGTGTAATTTAATTATTCTTTTTTATGATAGAAGGCTACCTCTGATTTTTTTATAATCATCTTGTTTTAGTGTATGCATTACTTTTCAAGATAAAAATTTCAAATTAGTTCTATTTTTTATATTTACAGAGAGCAGGCACTTCTGAATGCTAGAAGTGTTCCAATTCTGAGCAGGCAGAGAGATGTGGACATTGAAAAAATACATTATCCTCATGTGTATGATTCCCAGGCTCAGGCCATGAAAACATCAGCGTTTATTGCTGGTGCAAAGGTATGTTACTGTTACAGAACTAGTTTTGAATAATATGCCTATTCTATGGAAATGACATGTAGATTTTCCCTGTTTCCTTCATGAGTCTAACACAGTTGACTATGCTAAATTTTATTCTAAAGTATTGGGGAAAAGGACATAATGTGGTATATGTAAAGCTCCTGACATATAATAGATATTCAGAACATATTTGTTTCCCTCCCTTTCATTATTTTTGCAATTTATATTTTTGAGTTTTATCAGTTGTGTCACTGTTTGGCTAAACTTTATATTGTTTATTGTACATTTTCCTAACTATATGAATACATTTGTATTCAGGTGTACCATCTAATTAGTATATATGTTAAGATTCATCAACATACTGTTGCCTGTGTACTATATAAAATACCTGATGTTAATGCTTTGTGTGAGTGGTATTTGCATTTGTTTTTGTTCTATTTAGGTTTGTTTTCTTTTAAATTTGCTAAGTTTATTTACCAGTGCTGAGTTATAAAACCAGTGGTGTTTTTTCTTCTCTCTTTCTAAAGAATCTTTATAAGAGCAAGTGTTTTATTTTTTATTATTATTGGATTTTTATTTTTGATGTTTATAGATGATTTTGCCAGAAGGAATCCAAAGAGAGAATAACAAGCTTTATGAAGAAGTAAGGATTCCCTACAGCGAACCAATGCCACTCAGCTTTGAGGAAAAGCCAGTTTATATCCAAGACTTAGATGAGGTGAGAAAAGCCTTTTATAGAGTTGATACTTTTGAGGCTTGATATATGTTATAAATAAATTTATACTGGAAAAATTGTTTTAAGAAAGATATTAGTTGGCAAACACAATACAGACATATGTAGTTGGTTACTGGACAATTACATAGGAGAGTTTAAATTAAAAAACATATATACACATATTTCTTCATATATTAAACAAATGTGTATATATTTTTGTGCATATATTTCTGTTTCATGTTTTCTTTTCAGCTAAGTTTTTGGTTTAACTTATGTAAACTGATTTAAATAAAATGTTTTAAAGGATTTATTTATTGTATCGATTGTATCAAGTGGTCAACCTATAATAGAATCCTTTTGGGAAGGTGGCAAATTCCTAAGTATTTTTAAGAATTAATTTTTCTCAGTTTTTAAAATTTGAATGTCTGACCTGTGGAAAATGGCATAAATAGTACTATCTGTATATTATTTGCTTAGATTCGCCATTTGATAAAATTCTGTCACATTTACTCTATCTCAAAATATAATATTCCTTAGTTTAGGTTAAAGTATTCATATTATTGAAAGTTAATCTTATCCATATCAAAATTAAGTAGCTGTATTTTGTCATATATGTTATATACAATCATTCAGAAATAAGAATACAGGCAAGCAAAAACAGCAGCATAAAACACGTAAAGAGTACCCACTGTCAACCAAAATGAACTCCATTCTATAATACATATGTGTCCTTATGTATTTTCTTTCACAAAAATGTAATTACATCATATATACTGTTGTGTGTGTGTGTGTGTGTGTGTGTAGTTATGTGTGTCTTTCTGTGTCAGTAAACATATTTCTGCACTTGTTATAAAGTTTTTTACAATAAGTTTTTATAGTAGAATAAAATTCTAATTATATCTTGTACATCAGAAGTACTTGTAGAACTTTTTCATAATCCAAGTGCCTCGCTGCTATTTAAGTCCTAATCTCTTCGAAGAGGTCCAGGTATCAATATTTTGGGGATGATTATTTGAAGCTGTATAGGTGATTCTAAAATACAATCAGGACTGATAGCCAATAAAATTAAATAATTATAATACAATTCTTATAAATCTTATCAATCATTATAAGCAGTATCATCATTGAGATTTATTAAGTTTTATTTTACGTACTGAATCTTTATAGTTTTAAAAAACATTGACATTCATTTAAATGAATAATGAATGAAAGAGTTTTTTGTTTTTCTATCATACTTATCTTTAAATAAGTATTTTGTTAATTTTTATTTGGATTATTGGAGTAAAACAGTTTTTCTGAGTAGGTTAATTCCCTCTGCCACCTTAATCTCCATATCCTATATAATCTGATGTATTCACAGACTCTGTGGATTAGGATTTAGGATGCGGACATTTTCTGCCTACCAATCATGATATAGATGACCACAATTTTGTTTTTGTTGTTGTTGTTGTTTTAAACTATTCACCTATTGAAGGACATTCAATAGTTTTTGGTGATTACAAACTGTATTTGTCTGCCACAACAAAAGACAACAGACCAGGTGGCTTAAAGAAGCAGAAAAATGATTTTTCACAGCTCTGGAGGCTAAAAGTCACAGATCAGGTGGTGCTAGCAGATTTTGTTTCTGTTGAGGATTTCTTCCTGGCTTGCAGATACTTACTTTCTGCCTTCTTCCTGTGTTCTCACATAGCCTCTTCTCTGTGTGTGTATGAAGAGAGGCGCCTTGTGTTTCTTCCTTTTTTATAGGGTCACCAGCCCTATCAGGTTAGGAGCCCACCCTTATGACTGCATTTAACCTTAATTACCTCCCTAAAAGTTCTAACTTTAAAACAGTCATATTGAGGGATGAGGGCTTCAGCATACAAATTTTGAAGGACATAGTTCTTTCCGTAAAACAGATAAAGTTTTATAAACCTGGTATGGAGGGTTTTTTGTGAATATAAGTTTTCATTCTGTTTAATAAATGTCCAGGAATGCATTTTCTGGGTCATATTGTAACTACATACTAAGGTTTTTAAGACACGACCAACTGTTTTCTAGAGTGACTGTACCATATAACATAGTAAGTCAATATAATCTAGTTTCTCCACATACTAGACATAATTTGGTGTTGTCACTGTTTTTTATTTTTATTGTAGCCATTTGTATTTATATTTTAATATATTGCTTATATTTTTATTTTAGCCATCTGATTGTAGTGACTTCCCATTGTGGTTTTAATTTCTACTTTTCTAATGACTAATAAAAATTGGAGAATAATACAATTAAGTGAGATTTGTCATTATAAGAAAATAAGCCATTTGCTATCATATCACTGTAGACATTGGTCCTGCCAGACATCGTAAGCTTTAGTAATACAGACCTCGGGAGAAAAAACAGACATTAACAGAATGTTAGATAATTTAGTAGATATTTCTTTTGTCTTGGATCTTTTTTGTACCAGGTGTCAGAGAAAGTATTACTTAAGATGAAGGTCTGTCGTTTTTCACTGACATCATACATGCAATTTTTGCATAGAATTGCATGCTATTCCTAACTGTCCTAAGATGCTTTTATGTCCTTTTACTGACTGTCACATTGAATAAGTTAATAACTTGTGAAATTTGATTTAAAACTTTAAGGAGAATTTTAAAATTCTAGTATGACATGCAAAAATACCATTAATGTCATTAAATGGGTTTTTTATTTTCTTGGAAAGGGTACAATCTAAAAAATGTAGATGGGTTTCTTGATTAGTCAGGAGTCACTCAGTTGGAACTTATAGAAATCTAAGTCAAAGCAAGCACAGGTGACAATTTATGGCTTTTCTGCCTGAATTGTCCAGAAGCAAAGCTACCTATGTGCCCAGCTTTGACATATAGGCTCAAATGATATCATCAGATTTTTTTCTCATCTTTATTTCTTTTTCTTTCATTATCTCCATTTCTTTTTTCTTCACTCTTATCTTTTCCTCCTTTCTCTTATCCACCCCCTTTTTTATTTCTCCTATTATTTTTCATCCCCTGATTCCCAAATAGGCTTTCTCCATACAACCAGGGAAAAACGTATGGCGGCAGCAGCAGCAGCAGTGGCAAACATAACTATTTCCCCCATACTCTAGTCCTAGAAGCAATGTTTTTTTTTTTTTTTCAACCAGTTCTGCCTAGAAAACAAAAAAACTTCTAGGATGAACTCTGATTTTCCTAACTTAGGTCACCAGTTCATTTCTGAACCAACTTCTTTCCCTGAGATGTGAATGTGGGGTTCTTTCTGACACATGGCTACTCACTTGTGTAACCTCATGCTCCCCATGAGCTACCAGGAGTAAAGGGGAGTTTCCCAAAGGGAAGAAGAATGGTATTATTACCCTTAAAAGTATGATGAGAAAGATGCTAAGAAGACAGAACTATGTGTATGATATTTTTGGTGAGAAACTCAGGTTTACTTTTTGTTGGTGTTAAGTATGTTGACTTCTATTTCCACAGTTGGGAGGTAGATTTTTTTAAGAATCAGTAGAGTGTCATTCAGCAAAAATTTACTACTGCCCAAAGATAATACTTGATTTGGAAAGGTAGTATAAAAGATGCATATAATATTTTAAGATTTAAGAAAATTGAGTCCTATAAAATCTGATTGGAAATAAATAAGATTTAAGTTTTCTTTGAGCCCAGATTCTTGAATCCTGTGCTTGTAGGCTAAGTTCTGGGAAAATAAAGAATAGGATATTGTCTCTGATCGTAAGTTACTCAATGTAGTGTATCTGTTCCATTTCTGTGGAAATAAGTGGTACGGTTGGGTTATGTTGTACAAAGTTCTATGGCAGCAGAAAAGGCAGACTAAAGAGATCAAGGAAGAAGCTTTTATGAAGGTGAATGTTTAAGGCATATGTTTTTGCTACATAGACAATGCAGGTGAAGGTGTATGCCAAACAAAGGATGTTGTATGAAATTGCTATGATCTTTGGACATCAAGGACTTCAGTCTTATTACCATGTAAGGTAATAAGGCCATATATGGAGAGCGGCAGGAAATGAGTCTGGAACAAGACCGTTGCCTGCACATGAAGGGCTTCGAAAACCATGCCAAGAGGTTTAGACTCAATGTTGTGGAAAATACTACTTTGTTTTGTTTCTTTATTTTTAATTAATAGCTTTATGTTTAGAGCAGTTGTAGGTTTACAGAAAAATTGAGCAGGAAATACAGAGTCATTATGTTAACCTTCCACCCTCACAATTTCCTCTATTAGTGATACAATGTATTACAGTTACTAATACCTCCTTACAATGAGTCAATATTGATACATTGTTATTAACTAATATCCACCCTTGAATTAGAGCTTCCTCCTTGTGTGATACATGCCATGGTTTTTCTTCTTCTTCTTCTTTCTTCTTCTTCTTTCTTTCTTCTTCTTTCTTCTTTCTTCTTTCTTTTTCTTCTTCTTCTTCTTCTTCTTCTTCTTCTTCTTCTTCTTCTTCTTCTTCTTCTTCTTCTTCTTCTTTCTTTTCTTCTTCTTCTTCTATAATTATACTTTAAGTTCTGGGGTACATGTGGAGAAAGTGCAGGTTTGTTACATAGGTATGTATGTGCCATGGTGGTTTGCTGCATATATCACCCCGTCATCTATACTAGGTATTTCCCCTAATGCTATCTATCCTCTATTCCCACACCCCCTGCTATCCCTCCCCTAGCCCCACCCCTACCCCCCAAAAGTCCCCAGTGTGTGATAGTCTCCTCCCTGAGTTCATGTGTTCTCATTGCTCAACACCCACTTATGGGTGAGAACATGCGTTGTTTAGTTTTCTTTTCTTGTGTCAGTTTGCTGAGAATGATTGTTTCCAGCTTCATCCATGTCCCTGCAAAGGACATGAACTCATCCTTTTTTATGACTACATAATATTTCATGGTATATATGTGCCACATTTTCTTTATCCAGTCTATCATTGATGGGCATTTGGGTTGGCTCCAAGTCTTTGCTGTTGTGATCCATGCCACAATAAACATACGTGTGCATGTGTCTTTATAACAGAATGACTTATAATCCTTTGGGTATATACCCAGTAATGGGTTGCTGAGTCAAATGATATTTCTATTTCAAGATCCTTGATGAATCACCACACTGTCTTCCACAATGGCTGAACTAATTTACACTCCCACCAACGGGTGTAAGAGGGTTCCTATTTCTCCACATCCTCTTGAGCATCTGTTGTCTCCTGATTTTTTAATGATCATCATTCTAATTGGCATGAGATGGTATCTCAATGTGGTTTTGATTTGCATTTCTCTAATAACCAGTGATGATGAGCTTTTTGTCCTATGTTTGTTGGGTGCATAATTGTCTTCTTTTGAGAAGTATCTGTTCATATCCTTTGCCCAATTTTGATGGGCTTGTTTTTTTCTTAAAATTTGTTTAAGTTCTTTGTAGATTCTGGATATTAGCCCTTTGTCAGATGGGTAGATTGAAAAAAATTTTTCCCATCCTGTTGGTTTCTGGTTTACTCTTAAGAGCTTGAGCTCTTAAGTTTAATTAGATCCACTTTTTCTATTTTGACTTTTGTTGCCATTGCTTTTGGTATTTTAGTCATGAAGTCCTTGCCCATGCCTATGTCCTGAATGGTGTTGCCTAGGTTTTCTTCTAGGGTTTTTATGGTGTTAGGTCTTATGTTTATATCTTTAATCCACCTGAAGTTAATTTTTGTATAAGGTGTAAGGAAGGGATCCAGTTTCAGCTTTCTGCATATGGCTAGCCAGTATTCCCAACACCATTTATTAAATAGGGAATCCTTTCCCCATTGCTTGTTTTTGTCAGAGTTGTCAAAGATCAGATGGTTGTAGATGTGTGGTGTTATTTCTGAGGCCTCTGTTCTGTTCCATTGGTCTATATCTCTGTTTTGGTACCAGAACCATGCTGTTTTGATTACTGTGGACTTACAGTATAGTTTGAAGCCAGGTAGCATGATGCTTCCAGCTTTGTTTTTGTTTGTTTGCTTTTTGCTTAGGATTGTCTTGGCTATGTGGGCTCTCTTTTGGTTCCGTATGAAGTTTAACATGGTTTTCCCTAATTCTGTGAAGAAAGTCAATGGTAGCTTGATGGGGATAGCATTGAATCTGTAAATTACTTTGGGCAGTATGGCCATTTTCACGATATTGACTCTTTCTGACCATGGGCATGGAATGTTTTTCGATGTGTTTGTGTCCTCTATTATTTCTTTAAACAGTGGTTTGTAGTTCACCTTGAAGAGGTCCTTCACATCCCTTGTTAGTTGTATTCCTAGGTATTTTATTCTCTTTGTAGCAAATTGTGAATGGGAATTTGCTCATGATTTGGCTCTGTTTGTTATTGGTGTATAGGAATGTTTATGATTTTGTATCTTGAGACTTTGCTGAATTTGCTTATCATCTTAAGGAGATTTTGGGCTGAGACGATGGAGTCTCCTAAATATACAATAATGTCATCTGCAAATAGACAGACAATTTGACTTCCTCTTTTCCTAATTGAATACTTTTATTTCTTTTTCTTGCCTGATTGCTCTGGCCAGAACTTCCAATACTATGTTGAATAGGAGTGGTGACAGAGGGGCATCCTTGTCTTGTGCCAGTTTTCAAAGGGAATGCTTCCAGTTTTTGCCCATTCAGTATGATATTGGCTATGGGTTTTTCATAAATAGCACTTATTATTTTGAGATACATTCCATTGATACCTAGTTTATTGAGAGTTTTTAGCATGAAGGGCTGTTGTATTTTGCCAAAGGCCTTCTCTGCATCTATTGAAATAATCATGTGGTTTTTGTCTTTGGTTCTGTTTATGTGATGGATTATGTGTATAGATTTGAGTATGTTGAACCAGCCTGGCATCCCAGGCACGAAGCTGACTTGATTATGATGGATAAGATTTTTCATGCGCTGTTGGATTTGGTTTGCCAGTATTGTATTGAGAATTTTCACATCAACATTCATCATGGATATTGGCCTGAAATTTTCTTTTTTAGTTGTGTGTCTTCCAGGTTTTGGTATCATCATTTTATGATGTTGGTCTCATAAAATAAGTTGGGGAGGTTTCCCTCTCTTTCTGTTGTTTGGAATAGTTTCAGAAGAAATGATACCAGCTACTTTTTCTACCTCTGGTAGAATTTGGCTGTGAACCTTTCTGGTCCTGGACTTTTTTTAGTTGGTAGGCTTTTAATTGCAGCTTCAATTTCAGGCCATGTTGGTCTATTCAGGAATTTGATTTCTTCCTGGTTTAGTCTTGGGAGGGTATAAGTGTCCAGGAATTTATCCATTTCTTCTAGATTTACTGGTTTATTTGCATAGAGGTGTTTATAGTTTGTCTGATGGTAGTTTGTATTTCTATGGGATCAGTGGTAATATCCTTTTTATCATTTTTTATGTCATCTATTTCATTCGTCTCTCTTTTTTCTTTATTAGTCTGGCTAGTGGTCTATTTTGTTGGTCTTTTCAAAAAACTGGCTCCTGAATTCATTGATTTTTTTTTTTTGAACGGTTTTTTGTATGTCTGTCTCCTTCAGTTCTGCTCTGATCTTAGTTAGTTATTGTCATCTGCTAGCTTTTGAATTTCATCTTGCTTCTCTAGTTTTTTTAATCATGATGCTTGTTGATTTTTTTTTAACTTTCCTCATTTCTCTTGTAGGCATTTAGTTCTATAAATCCCTCTACTCACTGCTTTAAATGTGTCCTAGAGATGCTGGTACATTATGTCTTCATTCTCATTGGTTTCAAAGAGCATCATTATTTCTGCTTTCATTTCATTATTTATCCAATAGTCATTCAGGAGCAGATTGTTCATTTTCCACTTAGTTGTGCAGCTTTGAGTCAGTTTGTTAATCCTAAGTTCTAATTTGACTGCGCTGTGGTCTGATTGTTTGTCATGATTTTCATTCTTTTGCATTTGATAAGGAGTGTTTTACTTCCAATTATGTGCTCAATTTTAGGATGTGTGTGATGTGGTGCTGAGAAAAATGTATATTCTGTGGATTTGGGGTGGAGAGTTCTGTAGATGTCTATTAGGTCAGCTTTGTCCAGAGCTGAGTTCAACTCCTTGATATCTTTGTTAATTTTCTGTCTCGTTGATCTTTTTTTTTTTTTTTTTTTTTTTTTTTAAGACAAAGTCTTACTCTGTCAGCAAGCACCAGGCTGAAGTGCAGTGGCGCAATCTCGGCTCACTGTAACCTCTCCTCCTGGGTTCAAGCTATTCTCCTACCTCAGCCTCCCAAGTAACTGGGACTACAGTCATGTGCCACCACACCCAGCTAATTTTTGTATTTTAGTAGAGACAGGGTTTCATTATGTTGGCCAGAATGGTCTCGATCTCTAGACCTTGTGATCCACTGGCCTCGGCCTCCCTAAGTTCTGGGATTATAGGCGTGAGCCACTGCGCTCAGCTTGTTGATCTATTTAATATTGACAGTGGGGTATTCAAGTCTCCTACCATTATTGTGTGGGAGTCTAGTCTCTTGTAGATCATTAAGAACTTGCTTTATATATGTTCAGCATACATTGCTGGTGAGGTGCAAGAATCCTGAATCTAGCCGAGTTTCAGTCTTGACTACCCCACGTTCTACCTGCCAGACGTTAGGCAAGTTACTTATGTTTCTGCAATCCCATGATTCAAATTGCCTGGTTAGGCAAGGTTTGTATCAAGGAAATTTAGCATTTGCCAGATTAAGTTAGAAATTTCATTTTTGTTCCTTTTAATTTGTGCCACATGTGTGTTTCCTTCCTCTTAAAATTTATGAAATCATCTTTGCTAAGATATCTGTAAATAAAAAAATGATAAATTCAGTTTTCAGTTTCAAACTTCATAATGTATTACTGTTTTTTGATATGACCTCTTAAAAAGGCTGTGATTTCAAGGCCATGGTTCTGATGAAATTGATGACATGTGTGATAGTATAATAAGCAGCCTTGTGCAATGCTTTAGCATAAGGCTTTTTAATTTGGGGCATGCTGGTTTTAGTGACATTTCATTGTCTTCAAAATGATCTCACAAAAAGGATCCATACTCTGAAGTATTTTTCTGGATGCTTCTTTAACTTTCTTACTTTCATAATTTGATTGAATCAAAGTATGTTGATAAACTCTGTAGCTTTAGGATCCCCTTAGCTTCAGAGAACAGGTAAAGCCCAAGGAAAAGTCACATTCTTTATACCTTCTCTATTTGACTTTTTCCAAATTGACAGTCTTAAGATAACCACAAATGTCAATAATTATAAACACTGGTTTCTTTAGTTTCTATCATTTAATTAGAAACTAGTTGAAGATGTCTTGCTATGGTGACTATCTTGCTAGGCTTTTCAGATCTTGTATGATAGCATCCACTACTACTCCACATGTGTTTGGAATGAAAGAGTAGCTGAATAGCATAAATAAACATAAGAATAGTCTATTTCATAAAGATAATTTTCAAAGTGACAAGAAATGGAAAGAAAAAAGCCTTGTGTATTTTATTTTCTTACCTGGTTTGTGGACTGCCACCCTGCTCCAAGTCAAGTTATTGATTTTCTCATGCATCTCAAGTTAAAGTTTCTGTTTTCGCCTGTATCCTTAGGTCAGCTGTTCGTGCAATTTTGAAAACAGTTTTTCTCATTTTTTCATTCTAAATTGGGTGAACTTCTTTAGGTCATGCTAAGCAAAACAACATTGGAGGAAACTATGAAATTCTTGGAACCTAAATAAGGTATTATAGGGTATTTTATATTTAATGGAAATGTAGATTTTCCCTGCTTTCCAGATATATAAGTAATTGGAGTATATTAAGCAGTTTTACAAAAATAATTCATTTATAGCACTAGCAATACTTCATTGACCATGATGATTTTACTAGTTCTAGAGCAATGAATATCAGAGCTAAGAAATAGATATTTTAACCAAAAAAATTTCATACATTAAAGATAGACAGAATTTTACCACCACTTTTCAATAAATTATTCATATGTATTATATAGCAAAATATTTGCCTTATGAAAAATATCTAAATATTGGTACTGTTTATATGAAGATTTAGTGTATTGATAGAAAGTATTACTAGTTTCTAGTTGAATTAAACTGATTAAGCCACATTACAATCATAGTGAAAACTAACAAGTACAGTACTATATTATGATGATTACTTCTTGAGATTTAGTTTTTCTATCACTTTGAATACTTCTGGCTGCAAAAAATCTTACTCATAAAAACATATACTATTATGTTACAAATAACAAAAAGACATAGGAAGCCAGATAGCCCAGGTTGGTCTATTTGTTTGCACAAAGATGTTATTCAGAACCTGATGTCTTTCTACTCTTCTATCCTACTTTTTTTTTTTTTTTTTTGGCCTTTCCTCAAATTAACTCTCATCATGGGTGTTATACCAGGGTCACTGTGCAAAAAAAGTCCAGTAAGAAATGAGGACTGTATTTTTTTATGTCTGTTTTAAGAGTAAAGAAATCTTTTCCAGGATTCCAGGGAAACAGGTTTGCCATGTTTGGCTTAGTGAAATGCATGATTTTGTGAGAGGCCAGATTTTCTGAATAAAAATGGAGTTTCATTAGAAAAAAACAAAATGAAACAGCAATTGTGCGCGGACAACTAACATTGTCTGTTATTGGGTGCCAGAACAAGGTTACTAGAATCATTGTAGGCTATGGCCTTAATGAAGACTTCTTGGAGAACATGAGACTTGAGTTGTTTCTTGACTGCTTAGTCTGTGGGCATTGATCGTCATCTGAGACAGTGACAATGAACTAAACAATTGTCTTCTTAATAGAGCAGTTTTGGGGTATATACAGAAAACGAAGTTCTTGACTTGATGTGGCAACTTTTGTGTGGACCTGTCATAAAATGTTGGAGATTATGTCTTATCTGTGACATTTTTTATACAGAATCTTCAAAATTAGTTTTTGTTGTAAAAACATTGTCACTGTCAAGAAGGCCATGATTTTATATATTAGAGTATTATTTAGAGTGCAACTATGGAAACTGTAAGGAAAAAGTTTAAAAATTCTAAGTTTATTCTCAAAAGCAATTGGGGATTTTTGATGCATTCAGTGTGGTACATGCTTTTAATAATATATTATTTTCTGTTTGGGGTGTCAGTGGATGCTTAAAAATATGTTTAAAATGATCTAATGGATAATTTTCTTATAAAATTATGACTAAAACATTTTTATCAATTTTTGACTCAATAATTATTTAAATTATATGATTAAAAATAATGTTTACTTGTTATGAAAATGCTTTATCATTTATAACTTGGAAATGCCCAAGTCTTATTTGAGGGGAAATACTATCTATGTTTTCTCTTCTAAATAAGTATTCATTTTGTTTCTATTCCCTAAACCTTTTCAGGATTGCAGTACCGTATAGACTACTGGGACCACTTGCAAACAGATAACTAGGAAAAGGGCACCACTTGCTTCAAAAATACCTGCTCAACTACAGAAAAAGTTATAAACTAACATTTGCCTCTGGCTAGGCGTAAAGTAATCCAACAAAATAATTTTCTTTACAACCTACAGTTCATTGACTTTATAGCAGGAAATTAGAATGGAGAAGATTAAAAACTTAAAGACATTAAACTGTCCCAGACTGATAATTTTAGAACTTGAATGAATTCAGAAGTCTGAAAATTAAATGAATTTGACTTGTATTGTTGACATTTCAAATTGCTTTAGAACTGAATTTAGTTCATGTCTTCGATTATATTAGTGTGTTGTGGTTTCACAGACCTACAACAATACACAGAAATATTTGATACTTACAGGTTGCTATTTATAGCTTTTCTTCCTGTTATTTGGTTTGAAAGTACAAATGGATTGGTTATTGTTAATCAGTAACAATTTCTTGAGCTCATGATTGACACAAAGCATTGTGCTAGGAGTTATGGTGGGTATGCAGAGGTTTAGAACTCCTTAAAGCCAGTAAGATTCTGGCTTTAAGGAGCTTACTATCCAATTAGACAGATAGAACTGATGTGAGTTCCCAGCTTCACCATTTGCACATTTTGTGACATGAATCAAGTTAAATTATGCCTTTGAGTTTCAGTTTCCTTTTCAGACTTATTTAATTTGATGATTACATGAGTTAGCACACAGAAAATGTATAGCTGTTTTTGTGATACACTTTAGGTGATCAGTAAATTCGCAGCATAAGAAATGCTTATATAAATCATCCCTTCAATTAATTTCTCACGTTGATAGCAGAGTTTTGTTGTTTAATCTGGGAACCCTTCCTCTAAACATCATATGCACCCTGGCTTGTCATATCAATCCTGACAGCAAGAGGTTTAGAGAAGACATATTTAAATTTGATCCAGTGGTGCAAATATCAAAGTGGTTAAGTAAACGTAGGTTGCCTTATTTAGCATTCTCAATAAGCTGTCACATTCTTGATAAATTTCAGGTATATGAAAATAATTATATCATTTTGGTAAATTTTAAATGTACCAGGGAATCAGTATATAAAGGATCTCAATGAATATTAAGCAATTCATGATTTCTTCCCCTAAATGTTTTGCTTGTCTCTTCAAATCTGCGTTGACCAGCAGCCCCCCTACCCTGAGTATGAGGAACCTCTGTGTGTGTGTGTGTGTGTGTGTGTGTGTGTGTGTGTGTGTGTTTAGTTTTTTTCCTTTCTTTCCTTCCTTTTTTTTTTTTTTCCTAACAAACCGTTGTGTGGAGGGCTGACTTTGAGAGGGGGACGGCAGGGGACTGGTTATCTGAGGCCAACTGAGGCACTGCTTCTGACTTAGAGGCGTTCAGTCATAATCCCACAAATGGCATTGGCTCCTCAGCCAAGCACAGACACCAAGTGTCTGAACCTGCGGGAGGAACCTGTTTTTAAAAGCACTGGCCTCCTCAGAAAATCCTCTGAGCTCGTCTCCAGCTGTCTGTGACTAAGTCTTTCCCCTACTCTTTTGAGTTGTGGATTCAGTGTATTTGGAAAGCTTGTATTTTGAGGTTAAGATGTCATGTAGAGAAACATAACAGTCAACTGAATTTATAAGTTCCTTTCTTAAATTTAAAGATAAGATGATCAATCATGTATATAAATAGCCTCCCCATCAAATTCTTTTCTCTACCCACTCTCCTTTCCTGCCTTCCTTCCTTCCTTCTGTCCTTTCCTCCTCTCATTTTGTTGTTTTCGTTTTTGTTGATTGTCTTTTTTGAAAGCCAGGTATATTAAAGTGTTATTTGACTACTATAAAATACACCCTTTTGGGGGTATGGTATTGTAGATTTTGTAAATATCAACATGATAATAAAAAACACGTAAATATCAACATGATCAAAAACGAACATTTTCATCAGTTCTAAAAGTTTCCTACTGCCTCTTTTACCTGTTTCCCACCACTCCCAGTTCCTGCAGACTACCGTTCTGCTTATTTTCCCTATAGTTTTGACTTTTCCAAAATGTCATGTAAGTATCATACAATTCCTTGTATAATGCTTATATGTACGTCATATGAGTTACTTGTATAATATATAGGTGTCATGAATATTTTGAATCTGATTTCTGTTACTTTCTGTAGTGTGTTAGAGATTCATCCATATTGCTCTGTGTTTCAGTACTTCTTCTTTTTCGTGGCTAAAATGTATTCAGTGTCCATACTTAAATTTGTTCATTCTCCATTTGAAGTACTTTTAGCTTGTTTGCAACTTTTGCTGATTATGACTTAAACTGCTAGAACTGTTCATGTACAGGTATTTGTTTATACATATATTTTTGTGTTCCTAGGATAAATAACAAGGAATGGAATTGCTAAATTGTATAGTAAATACATATTTATCTTTGTAAGAAGGTGTCAAACTGTTTTTCAAAGTGAATGAAGCATTTTGTATTTATACCAGCAATGTGTGAGCATTACAGTTTCCCTGTATTTTTGTGAGCACATCATATTGTCAGTTTAAAAAACTTTAAACATTCTACTTCGTTGTGTGGTAGTATCTCATTATGGTTTGGGTTTGCATTTCCCTAATGACTAATAGTGTTGAGCATCTTTTTGTGTCCTTACTTGTCATTCTTCTTTGGTGAGATTTCTGGTTAATTTGTCAAGTTTGTAATTGGGTGATTTATTTTCCTATTAATGAGTTTTGGGAGTTCTTTGTGTATTCTGAATGCAGTCTTTTTTCAGATATGTGCTTGTAATATTTTCTCCCATTTGCAATTTCTTTTTTTCACAGAATGTCTTTAGTGGAGCAAACGTATTAGTACCCTTGAAGTCCATTCTATAAACTAAAAAAGAAAACAAAAACAAAAAACCTTGATTATGCTTTTTGGTCATATGTAAGCAATTTTTGCCTCATGCAAGGTTATTAAGGTTTTCTTCATAATTTTCTTTTGTATGTTTTAAAATTGTAGCTCTTATATTTAGGTATATAATCATTTTTAATTAGATTTTATATACAGTCAAATGTAAGGGTCAGGGTTTTTGTTTGTTTTTGCATATAACTGTCCAGTTGCTCAGGTATCATTTATTGAAAAAAACTTCTTTATACATTGAGTTGCTTTTGCACATTTGTTAAAAATCAATTGACCATATACATGCGTGTGAGCTTATTTTTGATTCCCTACATGTCTGTTCTTTGCCATGCTGTCTGGATTACTGCAGCTTTATAGTAAGTCTTGAAAACAGGTGTTAGTATTTGGCTATTCTATTTCTTTGATTTTTCATCTAATTCATATGTGTTGTTTTCTACAAAATTTTCTGCTGATATTTTAACTGGGATTCCATTGAATCTATAGATTATTTGGTGAGAATTTCAATCTTATATCAAACCTTCCAAACCATGAAGATTATATACTTCTACATTTATTTAGGTATTCTTTGTTTTTTTCATGATTAATTTATAAGTTTTAGCACACATTTTACAACTGTTTTGTTAAATTTATACCTATGTATTTCATGTTTATGTTTTCTGATACTATTTTAAAACTCTTTCAAATTCAACCTCCAATTGTTCATTAAGTATAGAGAAATACAAGGGGATGTAAGTTGCTTATAAGAAGGCAAATCCTACCAGATGGGGTCATATATAACATAAAATAATCATGGGAGTTATAGCCTCTGCCATATTCTTTAATAGTTAGAAACAACTCACAGCTTCCATCATGCTTAAAGGGAAAAGATTAAACTAGGGCATGAACACCAGGAGGCAGGCATCTGGGATCATTTGGGCTTACTTTATGATCTGTCCACCACTTAAAATCTTTCACTTTAAGTACTTTCACTTTTAAAATACTTTCACTTGCCATTGATGGGTTAATGCATAGGGTTCTATGTTAGCTGTATATTTTGGTAATTGTATTTCTCTTTCTGTATAAATGTACATTATACGCATTTTGATGTTTTCTTATCTACTCTTGAAATTTTTTTATCTCACAAAAAATTATATTAAATTACTCATTTAAAATTAAGGACTCTGTGATTTAAAGATACTGACTCTGTCTCCCTCTATAGAATTAAAAAAAGAAAAACTACTTACTCTGTCTCACAAATCAAACTTTTGAATTTTTTAAGAGAGCAAAAGATTGGGTGAAAATACTTGATGTCTTATGCACCTAATGTCACATTCAGATAATGTCATTAACTCATTTCTACAAAATAGATTATGTGTGAAAATTTTCTTGAATTGGATATTTAAAACATTGGAAATTGTAAAAGAAATGTTTAAATAAATATTTCTAAATTTCTATTCTTTAGGAAATCAATCCGAACACATTGTTAAGCTTTGAAACACACACACACACATACACACACACACACACGCACACACGCACACAAGTATGTATACATTTGTATATTGAACTGGCCATTCTAAAAAAGTTATTAATGCTTTTATTTATATTACACATGTTTTTGGTATGTTATTATATTAAATTAATTGTTAGATATAATGCTGGTGGAAATAATGTCTTCCAAAAATTTCCATTGAGGATTCTAATAATGAAATTCTCTTGTTTAAGGAGATGTACATTTAAAATGACATTCCTGCATTATTTAATCAGTTTTGGAAAGTTTAAAGTCATATGAACCATAACAAATTTAAATTAAGTAATTACCCATGGTTCAACATCTGAATATTTTGTGGACTTCACCATATAAGTGCCCAAATATTTTATCCTTTGTAAAGATTTTGAGCAAACTAGTAAAAATAATTTAAATGTTCAAGTCAGAGCTGAAACCAATTATTACCGTAAATATCAGCCAAGAAACTAAAAATGACATTTTCATTGTGAGATTCAACAGAATTTAACAGAGACTCTTTAGCTTCAATTTTATTGCCATGATTAGAAGTGCAGCTGTTTATCAGAAGTCAGATCCTACAATCTCAGCCAAGACTGTAAAACCAATTAAATAATTTTAGGCTACAACGCTTTGAAAATACACTTAAAATGTTATACTGAAGGCATACTAAAACACATATACTGAAGGCATACTAAAACATACGTAGCCAGTATGAGCTAATCTTTTTTATTAACATCTGTATTAACTTCATAGAAAATACCAGGTTTTTAACCTTTAAACTTACTTCTGCTTTAAGCCTCTGATATCTGTATACTTAAATAATACTGATTTTGTGAAACCAGCCCCAACTTATTATGCCAGTTCTACATAAAGACAAGCAAACGAAAAATAGCCAAATCAAACCTATAACTGAAGTTAAGGAATACCAGGTTTTTAACTTTTAAACTTACTTCTGCTTTAAGCCTGATATCTGCGTACTTAAATAATACTGATTTTGCTAAACCAGCCCCAACTTATTATGCCAGTTCTACATAAAGACAAGCAAACCAAACCAGCCAAATCAAACCTATAACTGAAGTTAAGGAATGTTTTCTTTTTTATTTATTTATTTTTCTTTTTTAAGTGCTGGGGTATATGTGCTGGTTTGTTACATAGGTATACGTGTGCCATGGTGGTTTGCTGCACCTAACCCATCATCTAGATATTAATGATTAAGCATGTATTAGCTCTTTTCTCTAATGCTGCTGCCCAGCCCTTCCCAAACAGGTTCCAGTGAATGTTGTTCCCCTCCCTGTGTCCATGTGTTCTCATAAACAATGTCTTTTTACTGCCTTCTTGTGCACTTTGAATGTAACTGTTGGCATAGCACCCTAAGGAAGGTGTTTCAGAGTGACATCTGACATGTTGAGTAATTGTTAAGAGTGTGCTAGTGAAAACCCAGATTTACAGTCTGGAGAGTTTGTCAGTGAAAATGTGTTATGATTGTGCAACCCAAGTTTTGTTTTTCTTTTAAAATCCCCCATTGAGAACTTTGTTTTTTTTTTTTTTTCCTCCAGTTTTCCTAAGCATTCAGCTTTTGCTTAAATGATACCTCT
Organism: Saimiri boliviensis; assembly: GCF_048565385.1. NCBI lineage: Eukaryota > Metazoa > Chordata > Mammalia > Primates > Cebidae > Saimiri > Saimiri boliviensis. The sequence goes on from NC_133452.1 coordinate 68,399,008, forward strand.
CTTGGGAATTAGGAGAGCATCTTACCCTCCCAAGAAGAGGGCATGCCTCTCTGGCTCCCATTATATTTGAAATTCTTGTTAAACATGGTATTGCTATTGTTTGTTTATTCTCTCCCATATTTTGTCTTCAAAGCCATTAGTAACTTCCTATTTATCACTTTACCATTAGGCTGTGAAGTATTTTTAGAAGGTCCGTCTGTATTTAGCTGACATTTGTTTTTGTTATGCTTTTTAGATAGACTTTTCTGTATGAGAAGTTTTAGGAATTGACACTTACAGGCATATTGACTATTGTCAGTATTTTTATTTTTATTTTTATTTATTTATTTTTTTTCAGATGGAGTTTTGCTCTTGTAACCCAGGCTGGAGTGCAATGGCGTGATCTCGGCTCACCGCAACCTCCGCCTCCTGGGTTCAGGCAATTCTCCTGCCTCAGCCTCCTGAGTAGCTGGGATTACAAGGCACGCGCCACCATGCCCAGCTAATTTTTTGTAGTTTTAGTAGAGATGGGCTTTCACCATGTTGACCAGGATGGTCTCGATTTCTTGACTTCGTGATCCACCCGCCTCAGCCTCCCAAAGTGCTGGGATTACAGGCTTGAGCTACCGCGCCCGGCATCAGTATTTTAAACAGTGTAAATGAGCTGGGCATGGTGACTCACACCTGTAATCCTAGCACTTTGGGAGGCCAAGGCTGGAGGATCACTTGGGCCTAGGAGTTCAGCCTGGGCAACATAGACCTAATTTATAAAAATATTTTTTAAAATTAAAAAAATTAGCCAAACACAGTGTTGCATGCCTGTAGTCCTAGGTACTCAGGAGGCTCGTGGGAGGATCACTTGAGCCCAGGAGTTTGAGATTGCAGTGAGCTGATGATCATGCTACTGCATTCCTGGGCACCAAACTGAGACCCTGTCTTTAAATTAATAAATGATTAAATGAGTAAACAAAAGGTGTTACTGCATTCAGTTAAGTAACATAAAAAGATATGAATAATGCATTGCAATTTCTAATTATTTTAGGTGGGATTTCTTACTGCTGTCTTAATATGTATTAAAATTTGGCTCAGTTTCATTTTGGAAAATAAATAACTTGATTTTCACAAAATTTAACAATCTCACTTCTTTCAAAGATTTAATATTAGGTTATTCTTTTGAGATGCTTTGTTACTGAGACTTAATTTCCTCTACTCAGATCATCTAATTCAAAATGAATTTTTATCATAAAACATTAAAACACATGACTCTTTAGTAAAGAGAAAATGACAGTGTCCATGTACTGTCTTTCATAACTCTTAATAAAATTTAGTAATTTTTCAGTGCACTTTCGAGTAGGGGTACAAATTAGAAATTTGATATTTGTAAAGATGTAGGACTCTTTATATTACAGAATAAAAAAGAGGGTTAGTCAGTTGTTTTGTATTAATACAAAATCATTAGGTATTTCTATTTATAAATAAATATCATTGTTTTAATACATTAAGGCAATACAGAATAGGCCTTCCTCCTTTTATTTGTTTTTTATCTAAACAGAAAAGATTTTTTTAGGGTTGATAAAATTTATTACCCGAAAATAATATCTAAAATGTAATATCTACATTTGTAATATAAACTAGAAAGTGAAAATGTCTTTTTTTTTCTTTTTATTTTTTTTGAGACAAAGTCTTGCTCTGTTGCCAGGCTGGGGTGCAGTGGCACGATCTCAGTTCACTGCAACCTCCACCTCCCAGGTTGAAGCAATTATTCCCTTGCTTCAGCCTCCCAAGTAGCTGGGACTCCAGGCATGTGCCACCCCACCTGGCTAATTTTTTGTGTTTTAGTACAGATGGGTTTCACCATGTTGGCCAAGATGGTCTCAATCTCCTCGTGATCCGCTTGCCTTGACCTCCCAAAGTGCTAAGATTACAGGTGTGAACTACCATGCCCGGCCTGAAAGTGAAAATGTCTTTACAGCCCCAACTTTAGTAGAATACTTTGATATATATCTTTCCAGTATATTTTTGTATTAATAAATTATGTTTAATTAGTTACTATTTTGTGGCATACTTTTTTCATTTTTAGACACATTTTTCTATAAACAAATATATCTTCATTCTACTTAACTACAGTGATTCATGGAGAATGTGTCATGAATTACTTATTCCAATACCCTATTTATAGATACTCAGCTTCTGTCTGTTTTTTCTTATTGGAAATGATGTTATAGCAGCAAGCATCTTTGTGCTTGTTTATATGACATCATTGTTCAGTTATTTCACTTGGATTTTTTTTTTTGACTTGGAGTTAAGTTAAATGATATATGCACATTTGTAGTATGAATTAAATACAAGCAATATATATGAAAAGTGTTAACCTTACCAAAACCAATTTTAAAAAAACTTCAACACTCAAATAAAAATGTATCTTGTTGTTCTATTTTGCATTTACTTGATTATTAGTAAACTCAGTATTTTCATATTTAGTTTTATAAATTATGTTACTTGGTTAAAAATCAGTTTTAGGAATCAAAAAATTAACCATAAAAATAAAAGTGTGAAGTAATGAAATTAGGAAGCTTTACAAGCCTTTAACTTGGACTTTTAATTTAGACTTTGGGTAAGATATCTGAGTTTCAGTCTTTGCTCTGCAATTTGCTAGTCATTTATCCTGGGTAAGGTCTTTAAACTCTCCATGCTGTACTTCCCCCATCTTTAAAAGAAGGATGATAAAAAGACTTACCTCATAAATTTTCTTTGGATGCTAAATAATATAATGCAGTTAAAACATTTAAAATGAAACCTCATATGTAGTACATGCTCAGTAAAAATGGTTGCTAAATAGATTAGCGAACTGTTTACTTGCCTACTTAAATATATTATCATATATATTTACCTTTAATTCAAGAGCATTAGAGATCACATTGTAGTTTTTGTGTTCTGTTAATCTACTGACGTCACAGATTATGTAGTTTGGGATTGGTGTATTTAGTGAAGTAGTGTGTCAGATCTTCCCTGGTTCCTTTAAACTTATGGTGTGGAGGTATGTGGAAGCAAAGTTATAGTTGGAACTCATGAAACAAGTTTCTGGTAGTCTAGATTTATCTGCTGCAACGTGAGCTCTTGAGGACAGACCAAGTCCTCAAAGACTGACACTTGGTAGGCAGTGTTTAACACATGATGAAGCAGGAGGAGGATACATTTTAGATAGCAGCAAAATATAGTTTAAGTTTGTATTTAATAACAGATCTGGTCCTCTGGTGAAGCCATAGAGGCTTAGATGAGACTGCAGATCTGATGTCAAATATTGAAGGTAGGAAGAACACTTGCTGTTTCCTTCTGTGTCTAAACTTTCAATTAGGAAGCCCTTTGAGGAACTAGCCATGTTAAGACCAAAAAAGAGAAGGTTGGGAAGAACACCGAGTAGGGGACATATGATTTAGAATAATTTGAAGGGGCATGAGAAGAGTAATTTAACTTACTGTTTCTAGAGGGTAGAATTCAAGGAATAATGAGAAGAATTTAATATGAAATATTTATATAATACATAAGAGCTCATTTAGGCTTTTCTGCTAAATCAGACGTTTGTAGTTTTTCCATTTTTAAAAAGATGTCAGTCATATTTCTTTGTGTGTCTTTTACTTTTTTGGCATAGTTTATTATCATACAGTTTCAAACACTAGCAACCTTTATATAGTGAAAAATCTTTTATTTATCTTTTATCTGCACTAGTCCCTCTCTTATTAATAAGCAATGTGTTCAATTTTACACATTCCTTCAGAATTTCTGAAAGCAAACATAGATTCTTCTTCCTTGCCCTCCTCAAATTTGGACAATAAGATAGCATATTATACTGTTCTGCAGCTTGCTTTTTTGTTGCCATAGAAAGATCTTTTAATCTCAGGAAATAGAAAAATTTTTTATTCTGTTTTATGGAGGCATAGGATTTCACTGTATGGATATGCCATAATTTATTCCAGTGGTATACTCTGAGGACATTTGGGTTGTTTCTAATTTTTGGTATTACAAATAATTTGTGATTAATCTTATAACACATACAGTTTTGCATGTGTAAGTATATTTTTGGATACATTTTTAAAAAGTGAAATTGCTAGGTAGCCCAAAAGTTATAGGCATTGATTGATTAGATAAATATTTTTGTTTTCCCAAAATGAAGCAGGGCCATATTTTGAAAGAATGCATTTGTATTCACTGGAAAGTATTTATTTGTGGCATTGAGTTTCAAGCTTTTTTTATTGCACTTGTCTAAAAAATATTTTACATTGTGTCCAATATACTGAAACACAATTAAAACAGAATTTTAACAAAACTGTTTTACTCTTATCACATGTGATACACTGTAGCATTTTCTTTTTCTTTTCTTTTCTTTAAAAACACCATTGGTAACAATCCACTAAATTAATTTCATAACTCACTGTAAGGCATAACCATCTTTGTGATATACACTGATCTAGAGTTTAGTTGACCAACTCTGTTATGTATGGTAGAGGAGGATCTTTAGTTGGACTATATAGTTTCTCAAGAATTCCCTATAATTCTCTTGCAGGTCAAACAAATAAGCATGGGTTTTAGTAATTTTTATAAAGTCTCTTTGAAGTGATGTTTTGTTGCCTTATTTTAAAATAATAGCATATGTTGGTATAATATCTATGTAGAGATATAAATATAGATACGTAAATTGGGTTTGGGCATAAACCAGTCAAACAGTTTCTTAGGGATAAGTAGAAAAGGTAGAATGTTACTTTTTTTTTTTTTTTTTTTACATAATGCATAATCTTTATGTATTCTTAATGTGGGGAATTCTGTCATATGCTAAATGTCTGATTATGTTTAGGATATTTAGTGCTTAGTGTCAGGAAGATTAAAAAATATATAAAAGGTATGTTTTGAAATTACCTTTTCTGGTTTTAAGAACAAATGTACCAGGAGCTGTTGCAATCCAAGCTAACTTGGTGTTTTACTGGCAACTGCAGTGAATGAGTATAGAAAAAGATAATTTGACTAAAATTTATAATATGTGGTAGAAAACACATGTGGAACTTATTAAATTATGTGAGTAGAACAATTTACGTCAAGCTTCTATTGTAGAGATAGTCATTGTGCTTAACATGGAGCATCTTAACTATTATTTGATTTAAAAAAATTCATCAACAATGTAGGTCATAGTTGATAATCATAATTTAATCAAAATGACTCAGCTGAAGCAAGCACAGAAAAAAAATCACTGAGTATTTGCTTTACACCATTTACTGTGCTAGGAATTAGAGACACAAAGTTGAAAAACATAATTTCTGCCTTATAGTAGTCTTATATTCTAGAGGAAAATACTACTTATATTTATCATTTAGCATTTTAGGGAACACAAGTGATTTCATTTGATCAGGTCAAGTATTTGTCAAGTATTTGTCAACCTTTATTAATGGTGAGTAATGATGCTTAGGTTGGGACATGAATATAATATGTAGTTGATATTTCAACTTCACTGTTTTAGACCTTGGATTGGAATATAGAAATAAGAATGAGTGACTGAGTCAATTTTGGAAAAGAACATTAATTCCATTGTTTCATACATTTAACAAATGGTTACTTATATTCTTGTTTTTATGCTTACTAAAGATAACTACAGAAAATAGGACATCAGGAAAAAGACTAATGTCCTTTCTCTTTCTTAAAGACTCTTCAGTATGTAGTTTTGCATTTTATTTTTAAGTCAGGGTCTTGCCTTGTCACCCAGGCTAGAGTGTGGTGGCATGATTGTGGCTCACTGCAGCCTTGAACTCCTGGCCTCAAGCAATCCTTCCACTTCAGCCTCCCAAGTTTTGAGATTGCTGACAAAGAGTCATCGTACCTGGCAATATATTTAATCTGAATTTCATGAACTTCATATTATGGCAGGATCTTTTAGACCACATTAAAGATTTTTGAATGTTGCCCTAAGAGATTTTCCCTCAGTGCAATATGCTGTTGTTAGGACAGTATATTTATCAATTTGTAAGCATTGTATATAAGCTAGGCACTCTCCAGACTGCACTGTTTGATAAAGTAGCCATTAACCACATGTGGCTGTTTAGCAATTGAAATACTGCTAGTCTAGATTGCAATGTGCTTTAAGTGTCACATATACTAATTAAAAAATTTCATATTAGATGATATTTTAGATACATCGAGTTAAATAAAATGCATTATAAAATTAACTTTACCTGTTTTTGTGTTTTTAATATTTCTGCTAGAAAATGTAAGTATATATTATATGACTTTTAATATACTTCTATTGGACAGTGATGAATTTGTCTTGGAGTATTTAAAATGTTTTAAAATAACTTTCAGTTGGTTATTTTCAATTTGTAAGATTAATTTGTTTCTTAATATGTAGCCCCCACCTTTAAGATTTCCCTGTGACTAAGGTATCTGATATTTTGTCTTCTATTGTTCTTAGTAGAGTATAAAAGGTTATGGTCTAAGCCTTGATTTCTAAGTTGTTTATTTATAACCCAAATATATTTTTCTATGGAAACAAACTGGTCAGATAAAGACCCTTGCCCTAGTATGTTAACATAGTTCACCTGAAATTGTGTTAACATATCCATATACCTACCTGTCCCAACATCTCTAAGGCCTGAAGTCCTGAACTTTCTACACTTGTTTATCTGAATCTATTACTGAGAGATCCCCTTAAATTTGAAAAGAATTAGAAATATAGGGCAAAAGGTGGTTTACTATTGTAAAATATAAGCAGTTTCTGTTATCTGAAAGCTTTTTCACCAATAAATAAGATTTATCCTCAGAGAGATGAAAAGGGGATTTCATGGTACCAATAAAGGAGTGGAGCCAACAAAGTATTTTCTTTCATTTTTTTAATATGGTCTTTTAAAATATGGTTGTAAGCATAGTATAAATATAATTTTGGAGCCAGGCATGCTGGTATATGACTGTAATCCCAGCAACTTGGGAGGCTGAAGCAGGAGGATCACATTAGCCTAGGAGTTTGAGACCAACTTAAATTAGGTTTCTAGATAGGTGCCTCAAGAGAGTTAAGTTAATCTGAGTTAAGAATAAAATGACAAGAATTAGGCCACCAAAAAATTTGAAACCTCAGTACATAGCGAGACTCCATCTCAAAAAATAAAATATAATACGGTATTTTTTTCACTTAATATATATAGGATTTTTTATGTTGTTTCATATTCTCCTTGATTACTATTTTAATGAATGTGTAATATTTCATTGAGTAGGTATATCACAATTAACTGTTCCTCTAATTTGAGAAATCACTTGGTAATTAGGAAATCTGAAAGCTTATCATAGCTGTGTATCTTGAAGTCTTCATCTTTTATGTTAGTCTTTTAAAATTATCTTTAAAATTTTTATCTACATAATTACTAATTATATATTTATGTTAATGTGGTAAAATGTGTATGATTCTTTTGCTCAAGTAATCATACGAATTGTTGAAGTAAAATAATCAGAATATATTAAACTTAACTTTTAGTTCAATTTCTTATTTCTTGGATAGCCAAACGTTTCTCAAATATGTGAGATCTATGACATTGGATTGGATACGGTTTACTGTTTGTAAGCAAGACTTTGGTTACACTTGGAAAACCAAGTTATTCAATTTTCGGAGGCTGTTGCATGATTAGATTTAAATATTAAAAAATATGCATTGTATGTCACATAGCCTTTCAGTAATACAATTTATGTTATGTTAATTATCAAAACTTTTTATTAAGATGATTCAAGTTTAATCTTGTGACTACTTATAATAATGCATATGTAGTCTAAGTAGTATATTACAAAATTCCATTGACCACAAATTCAGTTGATAAACCATAATTGACAAGAGATTTTCTTTTTTTTTTTTTTTTTTTTTTTGAGACGGAGTTTTGCTCTTGTTACCCAGGCTGGAGTGCAATGGCACGATCTCAGCTCACCGCAACCTCCGCCTCCTAGATTCAGGCAATTCTCCTGCCTCAGCCTCCTGAGTAGCTGGGATTACAGGCAAGCACCACCATGCCCAGCTAATTTTTTGTCTTTTTAGTAGAGACGGGGTTTCACCATGTTGACCAGGATGGTCTCGATCTCTGGACCTCGTGATCCACCCGCCTCGGCCTCCCAAAGTGCTGGGATTACAGGCTTGAGCCACCGCGCCTGGCCTGACAAGAGGTTTTCTAACAACAAAATAAAAGTGCAGTATTCATATATAAAATCTTACATGCTCTATTCCTCAAAGAATCCACTAAACCTTTACCTAGTATCTGTTAACTTCTTATCTTAGACAGAATTTAGGAAGATTACTAGACTACAAACTTTTGAAGTTTGAGTCTGCTGCTACTATGTAATTTTGGGAGAATCACTGTATTTTCTGAAAATGATTTTTAAAAAATCCTTGACCTTACCATGACTTTCAAATTCTGATGTCATTGCCTGTTTGAAATCTGTCCTTAGATATATAATAAGTACTTCAAATGGAGTGTTTTTCTTTCTCAGTCTGTCATCTGAATCTTCCTCATATCCTAAAAACCATTTTTCACTCAAGAAAAATGCCATCTTTAATTTATCTTTTTTTTTCTACCATCTTACATTTAAGTCATCATCAGATCCATTGACTGCACCTCTAAAAGATAGCGTGGGTCCTGCTACTTCTCTCCAGTTCCTCTGCTGACACTCCAGTATAAACCAGCATCACCTTTCACTTGTGTTACTGCCATAGTTTTATACTACTTCTCAGTCTTTTTCCCATATGATAGCCACAGAGAGCTTTAAAAATTACAAATCATGTTATGTTACTCTTCTACTTAAAATCCTGCAGCGAATCCAGGGTCTTTGCTATGAAGTACAATTCCTATCTTTCTTTCCATCTCATGTGTGACCACTTATTCAGCCACTCTAATTCTGTACAGTTCCTTAAACATTTGAACTTTGTCCTGATTTAGAGGTCTAGTTCTAGATCTTCATTCTAACTAGAATGTACTGAGGTTTCACATTTTTTTGTGGCCTGGTTCTTGTCATTTTATTCTCAACTCAGATCACCTCTCTTGAGACACCTTTCTAGAAACCTAATTTAAGGTAACTGTTATGTCTTACTCCCTATTACACCATCTATTAAAATGTATTTACATGAGCATTTGAAATAATTTTTAAATTAGTAAACATGTTGATTTTTTTTTTTTTTGTCTCCCACACTAAGTGGAACATAAGCTACATGACAGCAGAGACTTTGTCTACTTCATTGAATGTTTGAATAGTTTGTGCCACAAAGAGGAGATATTCAGGAACTATTTGCAAAATAAATGAATGATTCCACCTATGAATGAAAGATAAGATATTTAAAATTATATATCCTATTAGGAAAGCCCAATGAAAGTCATCTATTTTGAGTGATTATCAACTAAAAATAGTTGTATACATTCACACATACACATACATATACATATAGTCAGTACTTTAAGACCTTTGAATGAAAAAAATTATCCAGTTATCTAAAAGAAAATCATCTGATCATCTAATGAATAATCCAAGTATGTTAAATAAGGTATTTATGTAAATTGTTTGATTTTTAATCTTGTGACTTTTAAGTGGATTATGGCATGGAGTCTGGTTTGTGAGGAGTGTTAAAGAGTAGTGGGATTCCAGCATATAATACTTGGACTGAGTGGGTGGAGTGGCTGTCATCACTAATTCTGAAATTTTGAGCCTTAGCCACATCTTATAGGGAGTCAGAGAAAAATTGTAAAAATTATGTATGTCTTTGGTATCTATATGATTTATCACAAATATATGCTAAAATTTTAGTCTGTTGTTAGACTATCTTAAGCTTATGATATTTACACTAGCTTGGGAGGGACAGCATGTTCCTGAGTTTGTCTTAGATACCTAGTTAATGCTTTTTAATTAACTGACAAAATAAATACATATGACTATTATAAACAAGGAGGTATGTTTACTATACATTTTTGTTCTTCCAGCTAAATACTGTCATCCAGTTTATTTTTTAAAATAGAGTGTGCACTCAAGAGTACCCTGTGTTGCCAGTATTTGATAAATGGATATCCAAAACTTACACTTTCTATGGAATTTCATAATTGAGTCATCTTATTTCCATAAGATCAGTAGTCTAGTGAGTCCCAATAGGTATAGACAAGTTGTAGGATGAAGCTTGTAACACTGAAAATGTTTCTGGTCTGCTAAATATGATATGCTTTGCAAATGCTTAGTAGTTAGAACCAATTAAAAGGTTAAATGGTATATATTTAGAATGACTATCTGGACTAAACATAAAGCACTTGAGATAAATGATCATGAGACTCTCAGTTTTCTGTTTAAAAGCAAATGCTGATTTGCTAAGAAATAATTTCAGTTTATCTTTATGTATTCATTAATGTATAAGATCAATATGAAATGTTTTAAGTTAGAAGGCTGTCAAATGTTTAGAGGCAAAGATTATTAGCTGCATTTAATTAGGTATTGTGTGTGTAGGAAATAAAACAACACATATTAGTATGTAGTTATAAAGTTGAGTAAAATAGTTTTGCTAGAACCCACATTTTTCTTCTTTAATCGTTTGTTTTTTTAACTTAAAGCATTTGTAAATATAATTTGAATATTATTTAAACATAAGAAATCTATTCATAATGGACATTGATTATTTCATGTTCCAGTAGCTTACAAACATAATTCACAATATTCACATATACTGAGTTCTTTAATGATTTTTCTTATTGCTGTCTGAGCACATTCCTTTCAGTTTTACTTGTTGCTGAACATTATTTCATTCATTTTCTTTAATTCAAAATGAAAAACAAAAGAAACTTTATAAGGAGTGGTACAAAACATGAGCTGTTTTAAATATGCTATGAAGTTTTGGAGGGTTTTCCTTTTTTAACTTGCTGTTTCTATTCAGCATGTTCTGTTGATAGTGATGTGTATATATGCAACAATATTGTAAGGATTTTTTTTTTTTTCTTTTCTGAGACGGAGTTTCGCTTTTGTTACCCAGGCTGGAGTGCAGTGGCGCGATCTCAGCTCACTGCAACCTCCGCCTCCTGGGTTCAGGCAATTCTCCTGCCTCAGCCTCCTGAGTAGCTGAGATTATAGGCACACGCCACCATGCCCAGCTAATTTTTTGTATTTTTTAGTAGAGACGGGCTTTCACCATGTTGACCAGGATGGTCTCAATCTCTTGACCTCGTGATCCGCCCGCCTCAGCCTCCCAAAGTGCTGGGATTACAGGCTTGAGCCACCGCGCCCGGCTGTAAGGATTTTTTAAAATGTTTCTTTTGAAATAAATGTAGAGAAAATTAGCAAGATAAATTATCGTATGTTATTATTTTAAACAGTAAATTTGGTGTTAATTTGTATTTGAGCTAGGACATAGTTTAAGTCCCATCTGGGCCACAATTTATTAGCAGTGTGGACTTGGGTAAGTTATTTAACCTCTCTAAGTCTCAGTTCCTTTTGATAATTTCTTCATGTAGTCTCTAAAATAACCTTTTAGAGATGTTTCCAGAGGAGTCTTTATAATTTCTTTTATTTATATTGAATCTTTCTTTCATAATTTAAATCTAAGTCTGCTTGTTCTTGGAGGAGAAATTTATTATTTCTATGGTTTTAAACACTTTTCTTATTGTATTCCAAATTGAACTATAATATGCTTCTTCCTTGCTTAAAAGAGACCTTAAATAGTAACTGTGTTGCTTTTGCTAACAATTACACCCCTAATGGCTGAAAAAGTCCATGGCTATTTCATTCAATAATTTGGTGTTCATTTAGTAACCTGTTAAATGCGTGAAGAAAAGGTCAGCTCCTTCAGTGTGGCATATGTAGTCTGCTCTTGGCCTACTTTTCCATCTTCATCATCTTTGCTGCTCCTTTTCACTAGCTCTAAGTGCTTTTCTAATACCTGTTTCTCCTACCTGACATGGTATGCTTAGTGACTGTCTCTCCCTCACATACCTCAGCGTATAATTCATATCCTTACTTTAGAAACCTAAATGATGTAATCTAATTTTAGAAGTACCTTTTTCTTCCTTTAAACCACAAACTAGGGCTGGGTGTGGTGGCTTACAACTCTAATCCCAGTGCCTTGGGAAGCTGAGGTGGAAGGATAACTTTAACCCAGGAGTTCAAGACTAGTCTGAGCAAGACCAGCAAGACCCTGTCTCTACTAAAAATAAAAAAGTTAGTCGAGTGTGGTGATATGTATGTGTAGTCACAGGTACTCAGAAGGTTGAAGCAGGAGGATCACTTGTGCCCAGAATTTAGAAATTGCAGTGAGCTATGATTACTCCACCACACTCAAGCCTGGACAACAGAGCAAGCTGCTGTCTCAAAAAAAACATCAACAAAACCCAGAAACTAGTCAATTTTAAGGATAATTTTAAACATTGTCTAACTTTTGTTATAAAAACAAATATTTATATTGACAGAACTCCTTAGTATAATAATAATCAGTAAGTGATTATTAAATTGATTAGAATGCTATAAACCTCTATATGTGTAATAGGTTTTGTTTGTTGGTATATTCTGATATTTTATTTATCTCTTGAACTATCACCTTTAACAGCAAAGAAATAAGTTTTTTACTGAAAGTTGAATATAAGGCTTTTGCTAAACCACTACATATTTTGGTTAGATTCAATTTAGTATTTCTTTGGAGGACATTATGTATGCAGTGTATATCTTTAAACTTTCCCCCTCATTTAATTATAGTTCTTTTTGCAAGTAGCCAGCATAAAATCATTCAATAAAAATTTATTTAGCAGTCTATTATGTTCCTGGCAATTGATTAGGTACTGGGGTAATACAAAGAGTAATAAAAAACAGAATCCTTAGTTTCAATCCAATGGGTCAGAAATACATATAAAGAACTCATTTCAATATTTGTGGTTCAGGGTCATAATAATAATATATAAAGAGGGTTGTCTGAATGTCTAGCTGTTGAGAGAAGCTGTGATATTTTCTTAAATCTTCTAAAATATGGTGAAGCATAAAGAAGTAAAGATAACAGTTGTTTAGGGAATTAGAACTGGAGATTGCTTTTGAGCTTGAAGTCGAATGGTAATGAAGAGTAAATGAGAAGTCTTTGAACATTTTGTAAGCTGGAATGTGACATCAGATTTGTAGTTTAGGATAGTATACTCTGTTTCTTGTCATAAGTCTTTAAAACTGAAAATTACTGCATTGATTCATAGCACTGTTTTAGTAAACATCATATAAAAATGAAATGACATATGACAGTAATGAAAATAGCTACTGTTAATTTATTTCAACATATTTAACAAGTACCATCTCTGCGTATGGTTTATAGTATGTGATTTATAAATATTATCTAATTAAAGACTGTAATTCTGAAGTTACACTATATGACTTCAAATACCAGCTCTACCATTTATAGCTGTGTGAACTTAAACAAGCTTTTCAAGTCTCAGTTTCCTCATCTATAAAATAGTCCAGTGTGGTTATAGAAGTAATTAAAATATTTTATGTAAAGGACTCCTATGCTTAGCCCATAGTAAGCACTCCATAATTGTTAGCTATTTTTAAATTAATTTTTGTAGCTTCCTTGTGTTATAAAGATCACACCCTTACCTTGCAATATTATCTTGCAGATGAGGAAATTGAATTTAGAGATCTTAAATTACCTGCAGATCATACTTGATTATTACCTTGCAGATGAGAAAATGGAATTTAGGCATGTTAAGTTTCTTAAAAGTTATATTGCAAATAGTAGCAAAGCCAGTGTCTTAACCTGGGTCTCTGACTGTAAGCCCAGTGTCCTGAAAAATGTGTTGTGCTGTCCTTCCAAGGCTGAGTGATCTCACTGGTATGCTCAGATGTTTAATTGGCCTGCCTAAGGGTTTCTAGGCCTAGGAGATACTACTGTGATCTTTTCTGAATATATCTTTTGTCCAAATGAAAGTGTAAGTGTATATATAATAGATAAGTCTATGTTGCCTAACTCATCTGTTTTGTTACCTGTCTCAATAATTCTTTTTTAATGCTGTGTAGTATTCCATGGTATGAATATGTTAACATTTTGTTTATCCACTTACCTGTTGATGGGCATTTGAGTGGTTTTCCTGTTTTAGGCTATTACAGGTAAAGCTGCTGTGCTGTGAACATTCATATAGATGTTTTTGTATGTACATATACTTCTTTTTCTCTTGGGTAGCGCCTCAAAGGGATATGTTAGGTGCATGTTTCTTTAACTTTTAAAAACTTGCTTGATTGTTTCATAAAAGTGATTGTACATTTAATTTATCTACGATCAGTGTGTGTGAATTCTAGTTTCTCTACATCCTCACCAATATTTGCAATTAAAAAAAATTAAATTACTAAACTTATTGCCAGTTGTTTTTATGTTAGCCATTATAATAGGTGCATAATGGTGATTTTAATTTTTATTTCCCTAATTACTAATGATGTTGAGCATTTTTATATATGCTTATTTGACATCTACATATTTTCTTTGGTGAAATGATCACTGAATTCTTTACCTACTCTTAAAATTAAATTGCTTGTTTTCTTTATTATTGTGTTGTTTTTTATATATCTACATATAACTGCTTTATCAGATATATGTATTGTGAAGATTTTTACCCCATTCTGTGGCTTCTGTTTTTCTTAACAGTATTTTAAAGATAATAGGTTTCCATTTTGCTTAAGTCAAATTTACTGATATGTTTATAGATTTTATTTTATTTTATTTTATTTTATTTTATTTTATTTTATTTAAGAAATCTTGACATAACTCACATCCACAAAGACTTTCTTCCACATTTTCTTCTATGTGTTCTATACTCTCAGGTTTTACATTTAGGTCAGTAATTCATTTTGAGTTAATCTTTGTTATGTGACACAAAGTATGGATTCAAGTCATTTTTTTAACCTGTGTATACCCATTTAATTCTAGCATCATTTGTTCAAAATGCTGACCTTTGTCATTTATATTGCCTTTCAGCCCTTGTTGAAAATCAGTTGTCCAAATATGTATGGATTTATTTCTGGATTCTCTATTCAGTTCCTTGATTTATTTGTTTGTATTTATATAAATATGGTATTTTGATTTCTCTAGTATTTTAATAATTTTTGACATCAGCTAGTTTTAGCTCTCTAACATTGTTACTCTTTTTCAAAATTGTTTTCTTCCTTCTAGATCCTGTGTCTTTCCATGTGAATTTTAAAGTCAGTTTGTCAATTTCCATAGGAAAGCCTAGTTGGTGGGATTTTGATTGCAATTGCATTGAATCTGTAGATGAATTTGGAAAAAAAAAAAAAAAAGACATCTTAAAAATTTTATCTTTCATTTCTTTTAGCAAAATAGTATAGTTTTCAATATACAGGTCTTTCCCATCTCTTATCATACTTATCCTTAAGGAATTTATAACAGAGTACTATTTTCACTGTCAAAAAAATTGCTTTCAGATATTTCATTGCTGGTATATAGAAATGTAATTTTTTAGTTGTTAATCTTGTATCCTTAGCCTTCCTGAATTCACGCATTAGCTTTAGGAGGTTTTTTTTTTTATAGATTCCATATGATTTTTTACATAGACACTCAGGTCATCTCTAAATGCACATTTTTTTCTACCTTTTTTATATTAATGACTTTATTATTTTTCTTTTTTCCTTTTGTGTTTGCACTCCAGTACAATGTTAAGTGGATAGAACCTCCAATACAATGTTAATTGGTGAGTGAGTGTAACACCCTTCTTATTCCTGGTTTTAGAGAAAAGCATTACATTTTATCCTGTTAATATGATGGGAGCAGCTGTAAGGTTTTTGTAGATAGATGCCCTCTATCAGGTTGAGCGATTCTCTTCTACTTCTAGTTTGCTAAGATTAAAAAAAAATAAGTAAAAATAAAAATAAATGGTTCTTCAATAATAAAAATAAATGGATATTTGATTTTGTCAAATGCTTTTTCTGCATTTATGAAGATGATTGTAAAGTTTTTCTATGATGTATTATGTCATTTATAATTTTTAAATTTAATCTTTGAGGGGTATTAGTCTGTGATTTTATTTTGTCTGGCTTTTATATTTTATAGTGCTAGCTTCATAGAATGATTTGGGGAGTATTTCTTTTTTATATATATTTTTTGAAATAGTTTAAAACTACATGTAGTATTGATACTATTTCCACCTTAAATTTTAGATGGAATTCATTCAAGAATCTCTCTGGCCCTGGAGGTTTTTTGGGTTTTTTTTGTGGAAAGAATTTTAACCTCATTCTTAATTTCTTTAATAGACATGGGGTTAAGTTGTGTATTTGTTTTTGAGTGAGCTTTGAGAATTTGTGTTGTTTAAGAAAGTTGTCCATTTCATCTGAGTTGCCAAGTTTACTAGCATATAGTGGTTCATAATGTTCTCTTATTATTTTCATTTCTATATTATCTGTAGTGATATCACCTTTCTCATTCTTGATATGGATAATTAATATTTTCTCTTTTTTTTCTGATCAGTCTGCCCAGAGGTTAATCAATTTATTAATTTCAAAGAATCATTCTTTTCTGTTTTCTGTTTCATTGATCTTTATAATTATTTCCTTTATTCTTCTTTGGTTTTGATTTTCTAATTTTTTATTTTAAAAGATAAAGTCATTCTTTTAAAATATTTTTTCTTATTTTAATTGGGCATTTTTATAAGTTTTATTTGTAATTGACTAATAAAGCTATGATGTGATTTTTTTTTTTTTTTTTTTTTTTTTTGAGACGGAGTTTCGCTCTTGTTACCCAGGCTGGAGTGCAATGGCGCGATCTCGGCTCACCGCAACCTCCGCCTCCCGGGTTCAGGCAATTCTCCTGCCTCAGCCTCCTGAGTAGCTGGGATTACAGGCACGCGCCACCATGCCCAGCTACTTTTTTGTATTTTTAGTAGAGACGGGGTTTCACCATGTTGACCAGGATGGTCTCGATCTCTTGACCTCGTGATCCACCCGCCTCGGCCTCCCAAAGTGCTGGGATTACAGGCTTGAGCCACCGCGCCCGGCTGATGTGATGTTTTAATGCATGTATACATTGCATAATGAGTGATCAAATGAGGTTAATTAGCATATTTATCACTTTAAATATTTGTTATTTCTTTATGATAACATTCAAAATTCTTTCTTCTAGCTATCTTGAAATATACCTTATTATTTGCTAGAGTCTTCTGTGTAACAGCACAACAGAACTTAATCATCCTGTCTAACTATAACTTTGATCTCATTGACCAACCATTCTCCATGCTTTTCTTTACCCATCTTCTGTAGCTTCTGGTAATCACTATTCTGCTCTCTACTTCTATGAGATGAATGTTTTCAGGTACCACATATGAAAGAGAACTTGTGGTATTTTCTTTTTTAATATAGTAATTACTGCTACAGAATTTTCTCTAAGTATTGGTTTAGCAGCCTCTACAACTTTTGATGTAATAAATCTTTATTTCCTTTCAGTTAAAAATACTTACTCATTTCTATTTTGATTTCTTCTTTCATCAGTGATAAGAGGTGTTCTATTTTGTTGCAAATATTTATGTATTTTCTAAGTATCTTTATAATAAAGACACCTAATTTAATTCCATTGCAGTCAGAAAATATGCTTTGTATGACTGTCTTCCTTTTCAATTTATTAAGACTTGTTTTCTGATCAAGAATATAGTATAACTTAAATGTCCCAAGAGCAGTGAGGAGAACGTGTGTTCTACTATTGTTAGATGATTAAGTATCAATCAGGTTAAGTTGGTTTATAGTGCCATTCAAGTCTATGGTAGCCTTGCTGATTTTCATGCCTCCTTGTTGTACAGATTTTGAAGACTAGTATTGAAATCTTTGCCTATTTCCCTTTGTATGTCTTCAGTTTTTACTCATGTATTTTAAAGATCTGTTATTAGGTATACAAATATTTGGGACTGTTATATCATGCTGATTAATTTACCTTTTGTCATTATGAAATTACTTCCTTTTTTGCTGGTAATATTCTTGGCTTCAAAGTTTTTTTTTTTGACATTACTATAACCATTCCAAATTTCTGCCAGTAATCCCAACCAGTGTTTTGTTTACTCTCAGATCATTTAGTTTTCATCTAAGACTTCTATAGGAAAAATTTGGGAAAAAAATATTTAACTACTCTGTGTCTTAGTTTCTTTCTGATTAAGGGACACAATGAGAGTATCTACACCATAGAATTGTTTTGAGGATTAAACAAGGAAATAATATCAAAGATTTTACACCTGCACATGTTGCAGTACAAACTATATAAGTGTAGTTTATGGCTTTTGTTCTTACTGTTACTGCTGCATTTTTAAAAAGCTTTTTAAAAAACACATGAAATAGAATTTGCTATTGATTTATATCTTCAAGAAGTATCTTGTTTGCTGTCTAGTCATCTTTAATCTAGACTAGATAAATTAGAACATCATCATGAAATTTGTAAATGAATATGAACTCAAAAAATATCTGTATTTAATTTTGTTTTTTTACATTACTAATTTGCCATCTTTTTTTACTTAAGAATTGTATACTAAAATTTAGGTATAGTGTAGTCATATTTTCCAAATGTATTGTTTCCATTTAAAGTATATTAGAATTGTACAGTATTTTTCAGTTATTCTCAACTGCATATACCTCTGTTTAAATAACACACATTGTGAAACTACAAATTAGTCTCTTTAAAAAAAAAGCCAACTGAAATAAATGTTTGCAATGAATGATTTGTGTGGGTCCTTCACATTGTTACTATTTATAATGGATGATTCTTTTTTTTTTTTTAGATTGGACAGCTGGCCTTTAAAGGAATGAAGAGACTCAATAGAATCCAGTCAATAGTGTTTGAGACTGCCTACAACACCAATGAGAACATGCTGATTTGTGCCCCTACAGGAGCTGGAAAAACCAATATTGCAATGCTTACGGTCTTGCATGAAATCCGCCAGCATTTTCAACAAGGTGTTATCAAAAAAAATGAATTTAAGGTAGGTAAATAAATCAGACAACAGCTTTTTAAATTATAAGGAACAAAATTAATTTGCTATAGTATATATTACATGAAATTTGGAAGTTCTTAAATATATTGTACTTAGTCAGATAAGTAATGCTGCTTGATTTATTTCATTACTATTAAGGCAGTCCTTATTTGTGTTATGAAAATTCTATTACCATGTAAGAAACTATGAAAATACATTTAGCTTTGAAACCAAACCAATCTTCAAAGTGATGCAGCTGTGTAAACCAATTCTGTTTGTCCTTTAAACAGATACACACATATCTCACAACGATAAAACTTTTCATACATCAGTTAAGATTTTTCACTGGAAGTAGTTAGAATCATATTTTACAATAAATTGTGACTTGTCTTAGCTACTGTGAGACAAATGATATCGTAGTTTTTGCTCATTAATCAAGCTAATGTTCTTTGGTATAGATTGTATATGTTGCTCCAATGAAAGCCTTGGCAGCTGAAATGACAAATTACTTCAGCAGACGTCTAGAACCACTTGGCATCATTGTGAAAGAATTGACTGGTGATATGCAGTTGTCAAAAAGTGAAATTTTACGAACTCAGGTATGTTGTTTACCTAGATTTTTTGTTTAGTACCATTCTTTTTTTTAGGAATTGTGAAAATTATTAAATGACTATATCTTAAAAAACTAGAATACATAATACAAACACAGTAAACTTTTATTTGTAACCACACCATATCTCTGTACTACAAAGAGCTTTTGCGGGTACTTTGTTTTCTGGTATCCCTTATGATTCTTGTGATTCTTATTGCATCTTGAATATTGTTAGGTTCCAAGTCTATTGGCACTGAGGCTGTTCTTTTAAAATAGTAGGGAATGAGGATATAGGTAAGACTAGAGTTTAATTTCAAGAGGAGGTAACTATGTAGATCTTAAAATGATTGCGCTAGTATACCAAACCATTCCATAAGAATGGCTTAGCATATAATAAAGCTTTTTGGCCATTCATTATTTCATCAAATGCACAGTTATTATTATTAAATCATGCAGTGTGTATAGCTCTATTATTAGATGAAATGAATGAATGCATGACAACAAAGACAACTAAGATACAGTTCCTGTCTTCAAGAATTTTATGACTAAGTAAGAAAAAAATATTTAGGTTTCAACTAGATAATTATTATTGAAAGCAATATGTAAGTAAGGTGAGTTTCATTGTGTTTTTTAAAAATGAAATAGTGGATGACCAGGTATTAATGGAAAAATTCATAGTTTGATGGAAAATAGATAATAGAACTTTAGAAATGATGAGTCGATACTGATGTAATATGTGATTGCAATGTGAGTTAGTTTCCTAGGGCCCCTATAGCAAAATACTATAAGCTCAGTGGTAAAGACCAAAAGTATCTGAGTCAGGTCTCAATCAATTTTGAAAGTTTATTTTGCCAAAGTTAAGGTTGTACCAGTGACATAACCTCAGGTGGTCTTGACAGCATGTGCTCAATGTGATTGGGGTACAGCTTGGTTTATACATCTTAGGGAAACATAAGACATCTGTCAATACATGTAAGATGTACATTGGTTTGGTCTGGAAGGGCAGGACAACTCAAAGTGGGGGCTTCCAGATCATAGGTAGATGTAAAGATTTTATGATTGGCAGTTGGTTGAAAGAGTTATCTAAAGAAAGGAATGTGGAGACCAAGGTTTTATCATGCAGATGAAACCTATCCATTCAGGGAGAATAGATTATAAATGTTTCTTAATATGCTTAAAGAGTCTGTTCTATCAGTAATTCCAAGAGGAAGGAGAATATAATAAGGTATGTCCTGTTCTCACTTCCCATCATGGCCTGATCTAGTTTTTCAGGTTAACTTTGGAATGCCTTTGCTGAGAGGAGGGATCTATTCAGATGGTTGCAGGGCTTAGAATTTTATATTTGGTTTACAGTGTGTTAAAACAACAGTCTTAATTCTCTCACAGTACTGGAGTTTAGAAGTCTGAGATCAAGGTGTCAGCAGAGTTGGTTCCTTCAAGAGGCTTTGAGAACATAACTGGTCTATGCTTCCTAGTTTCTGGTGGCTGGTGGGAATTTTTGGCATTCTTGGGTTTGTAGATACATTACTCCAAGCTCTGCTTCTGTCTCTGTGTGACCTTTTTCCCTTGCTTACGTTTTCCCCTACTCGCCTTTTTCAAGGATATTGGTCATTGGATTTAGGGCCTACCATAATCAGGATGATCTCATCTTAACAACCTTTCCTTAATTACATCTGCAAAGACCCTTTTTTCAAATAAGGTCGCATATATGGACTGAATGTTTACATACCATCTCCCTGACCCCCAAACATAATTTATATGTTGAAGTCCTAGTCCACAAGTAATAGTGTTTGGAGGTAAGGCCTTTGGGAGATAATTGGATTTAGATTAGGTCATAAAGTGGAGAGGACCTGCATGGTGGTGTTAGTGCCCTTATAACAAGAAGAGACCTTTTTCTCTCTACACCTACCAAAGAAAAGCTGTGTGAGCACGTAGTAATAAAATGACTGTCTAAAAGCTGGGAAACCAGCGTTCAAGAGACATCAAGACATCAAATCTGGGTGGTCTGCACATGTACCCCAGAACTTAAAGTATAATAATAATAAAAATAATAAAGTCCAAATTTTTTAGTCAGGGAAAAAGAAACAGGGTGAGATTCCATCTCAATAAATAAGTAAATAAATAAATAGAAATACTGATAGACTTAATTCACAAAGACAAAGCTCTTTGTGACTTGAATAGTTTAAAAATTACAAAGGAGCCCCAAAGCCAAAACATTTTGAAAACTACTATGATAGGGGAAAACTCCTTATATATGACATTAGATTCCTTTTATTGTATATTTCCAGCCTGATTTTCAACCTTTTCTCACAGATGCTTCCCAACATAAACTATAGCCAGGCTATTTTTTGCTTTTTATGAAATAGCGTTGCTCAAGTAATATTTTCTTAAGTGATTATTGCTTTTTAGCAAGTTTCCGCATGTATTTTCTCCTTTTTCTTAATTTCTTCCTTTATCTATTGACATTTGTTCACAACTTTCCCATTCTTTAAAATCCACTTCAAACCTTATATTTACTTCTTCCCTGATGCCTATAGCACCATTCATTTATATTCATAAAATAATACCTAGTGCCCAAATCTGTGCTTTTGGACCTGACATAGTCTTAAAATCTGGATCACTCTCAAGTAAAATTTTAATTGCTCTTGAACTGTATCCAACTATGTTACTGATGCTAATGAAAGAATGTTTATGGAAAGACAAGGGAGGTAACATTTGAATTCAGTTTATTCAATTTATGAGTCAGTCACTATGCTAAATGCATATGTACAACTTCCCTGAGTCTTCAAAGGAACCCTATTGGTTAGTATCTCCATTTTACAGGAGCAGAACGTAAAACCGAAAAAAAAAAATCTACTTAGATTTATGTATTTTCAAAGGTTTATGAACATCTGTTTTTTATTCATGTGTCCATTTTTGCGCTTGGCTAGACTCTGTATCCTTTTTCAGTATTTTTTGACTGTGTAAGGGCAGGGATTATGTGCTTGGCCTCAGAAATAATATATTAATTGAACCCCCTGTCTTGTGCTTGCTCTAATTCCTGATACTTAGAGGTGCTAATTTTTGTAGAACTGAAACTGTATAGTTTCTAATCTTTTTACCCTGACCTACCCTTCTCACAGATTCTTACAGATTAAAAACTTCTGCTGTCACTGCCTTTGAGATTAGGCTATAGATAGAGCAAAGCAGAGAATAATGTAAAGAATGTGGGAGTACATACATCCTCAACTTTTTATGTGGAGTTTGAATTTCTTACCTTCCTCATCCTCAATTTTATAATTTTTAATAGCTTCTTAATTATTCCTATTATGCATTTTTTGTAAATAAGTTTCCCAGTAATCAGCATTGATTAAATTAAATATAATCTAAAATTTCCCTTGTCATTTTTTCTAGCTTTCTCAGTATTGTTAATCTTGTTTTAAATATAGGAAGGTAAATTAATCTCATTTGTAATTTTTTTTTTTTTTGCCATGCTGTTCTGATCATATTACTGTCTTGCTCATAAACTTTCATTGATTCTTTATTGCTTATTGAATTAAGTCCAACTACCTAGCTTGTTAAGAATCTTGTATAAATTAAGTATAATATGAGATGTGATGTATTTTGTGGTTCACTAGGGACCATCAGGTATAGCACTAGTTATGATTTGATTGAGGTTTCAATGTAAAATTTCCTTTTACAAGACAGAATTATGTAATTCTAAGATTTACTGTTAGGAGAAACAATCAGTACAGACAACAAATACTTTCTTGGTGTGCAGCCAAAAAGCAATTTTGTGCAACTTTGCAAAGCACCGTAAATTTGTCATTGGTTATTAAAACACTGATCTACTTTTCCAACCTTATTTTTTACTATTCTGTATCTACCATTGGTTTTAAACTTTTCCCTCTAAATGTATCCTTGATGAAGAGTTACTATTTTATAACATTCACTGTACTTTTCAGTGCTGCCATTGAGCAGTGTTCCTTTCAACATCAGCAAAAACACTGGTCAGAAATTTTAGAAAAGATTTCTCCTGTCCTGGCAGCAACTGTGTGTTAAAGCAAGGCATTTGTTCTGAGTTTGAAATTGTTCTCTTCTTTTATATTTGTTTGCTCATTTAGGGGGAAGCATTTTACCTGTATGCCTTTGGGAGTTGAGATAGGTTATTTCAGGTTTTGTTTTTGTTTATTTTTTGGTTAAGGATAGAGGGAGATTCTGTTAGATCTCTTAGGCCCAAGCAACTGTGAAGGCAAATCTGAATTTTCTTTTTATAAATGCTAGATCAAAGCTCCAGCAAGTGTGGTTGACAGGGCATGGGTGCTGTGTATATGCGTGAGCTCAGATCATAGACAATGTTCGATGTCACACTGCCCTGATCTACTTTTCTTTCAAAGGGATTTTTCCTATGGTATGTAGTCTATTGGTTATTTCAATATATGGGATAATGGTGGGAATAAATGGTAGATGGAGATGGGGCAAATATCATATATGCCCAGGTTGCAGTTTTATCTGAATATCTGTAAGTTATATGCTTAATTCCCATAAATGTTCTGTTTAGTTCTCAGCCTGACATTGGGCTTTTCACTTTAAATTTCAAGCTGCTTTACTGGCTCTGAATCCCAGCTCTAAGATCTGATTTTGGGCACCTTTTACCAATTAAAGTCATGGTTTTCTCTCCTCTTTTTTGCAGCCATAGTCATGCATGTTGGATTATACTCTTGGGCCAATAATCTCCAAATTCCAATTCTTACTGGCACTTGCTGCATTTCTGCATAAAATCTGAGGATGTCTTTATTTCACTTCCATTCCTGAAGGACATTTTTTGTAGAAATAGATTTGTGGGTTGTCAGTTCTTTCTTCATTTTTTTTTTATTTTTTAGAGACAAGGTCTCACTCTGTCACCAAGGCTGTACTACAGTGGCACAATAATGTCCCACTGCAGCCTCAGCCCTCTGTGCTCAAGTGATCCTCTCCTCTCAGAGAACAGCAGAGACTATAGGCGCATGCCACTACATCTGGCTAATCTTTATGTTTTGTAGCAGTGAGGTATTGCCATTTTGCCTAGGCTGTTCCCAAACTCCTGGCTCAAGCAATTCTCTTGCCTCAGCCTCCCAAAGTACTTGGAATATAGACATTAGCTACCATGCCAGGCCTTCTTGTCTTTCAACCCTTAAAATGTATGCCACTTTTTTTCTGGCCTCTGTGTTTTCTGAAGAGAAATTTACTCCATTCAAATTACTGTTCTTTTACAGTGAACGTGTTGTTTATCTTGAAGTTCTTTAAAGATTCAAGATTCTTTCTTTATCTTTAGTTTCCAACAGTTTTATTATGATGTGCCTAGGAGTGTTTGCTCAGCTTCTTGAATCTGCAGATTTATGTCCTATATCAAATTTGGGGAATTTCCAGCCTTTATTTCTTCAAACTTTCATGTTTTCTCTTTTACTTTTTAGATTCTACTGACAGGAATGTTAGCTCTTTTGTTATTATCCCACAGGACACCAAGATCTGGGTTTTTGGTTTTTGTTTTATTTTTCAATGTGTTTTCTCTCTGCTGTTCTGTTTGGATGACTTCTTTGATCTATGTTTGACTCCACTGATTCTTCATTTTGCTGTCTAGAATCTGTGAATGAGCTCTTCCAATGAGTTTTTAAAGTTAGGTTATTATGCTTTTCAGTTCCAAACTTTCTATTAGGCTTTTGAAACTATCTTCTATTTCCTTGCTGAGACATTTCTATTTTTTGATTTGTTTCAATGGTGTTTGAAATTGCTCCTTGAAGGATTTTGATGATAATTACTTTAAAAATCTTGTCAAAACCGAATCCAGTAGCGCACCAAAAAACTTACCCACCACAATCAAGTTGGCGTCATCGCTAGGATGCAAGGCTGGTTCAACATATACAAATCAATAAATGTAATCGATAAACCACATGATTATCTCAATAGATGCAGAAAAGGCCTTTGCTAAAATTCAACATCCCTTTATGTTAAAAACTCAATAAACTAGGTATCGATGAAACATCTCAAAATAATAAGCACTGTTTGTGACAGTCCCACAGCAAATATCATATTGAATGGGCAAAAGCTGGAAGCATTCCCTTTGAAAACTGGTACAAGACAAGGATGACCTCTCTCACCACTCGTATTGAATATAGTATTGGAAGTTCTGGCCAGGGTTTTTAAGTTCAGGCAAGAGAAAGAAATAATGGGTATTCACATAGAGAGCAAGTCAACTTGTCTCTGTTTGCAGATGACATGGTTTTTTATTTAGAAAATGCCATCATCTCAGCCCAAAAACTTCTTAAACTGATAGGCAACTTCAGCGAAGTCTCAGGATACAAAAATCAATGTGCAGAAATCACAAGCATTCCTTTACACCAATAATAGACAAGCAGAAAGCCAAATCATGAATGAACTCCCATTCACAATTTCTAGAGACAATAAAATACCTAGGACTACAGCTAACAAGGGATGTGAAGGACCTCTTCAAGGAGAACAGCAAACCACTACCCAAGGAAATAAGAGAGGATGCAAACAAATGGAAAAATATTCCATGCTCATGGATAGGAAGAATCAATATCAAGAAAATGGCCATGCTGCCCAAAGTAATTTACAGATTCAATGCTATTCTCACCAGTCTACCATTGACAATCTTCACAGAATTAGAGAACTACCTTCAGTTTCCTAGGAAATCAAAGAAGACCCTGCATGGCATGGCTAAGCAATAAGAAGCATCATGCTGCCTGACTTCAAACTATACTGCAAGAAATAACACCACACATCTACAACCATCTGATCTTTGACAAAGCTGTCAAAAACAAAGAATAGGGAGAGGATCTCCTATTCAATAAATGTTGCTGGGAAAACAGGCTAGGCATATGGAGAAAACTCAAACTGGACCCCTTCTGTATACCATATACAAAAATTAACTCAGGATGGATTAAAGACTTAAGTATAAAGCCCCAAATCATAAAAACCCTAGAAGAAAACCTAGGCAATATGATTCAGATGTAAGCATGGGAGCAAAGACTTCATGACAAAAACGCCAAAAGCAATTGCAACAAAAGCCAGAATTGACAAATGGGATCTAATTAAACTAAAGAGCTCCTGCACAGCAAAAGAAAGTATCATCAGGGTGAACAGGCAACCTACAGAATGGGAGAACTTTTTTTTTTTTTTTTTTAAGGCTAGTCAAGGGAGAAAATTTTTGCAATCTACCCATCTGACAAAGGTCTAATATCCAGAATTTACAAGGAACTTAAACATATTTGCAAGAAACTTAAACATATTTACAGGGAAAAAACAAACAGCCCCATTAAAAAGTGGGCAAAGGATATGAACAGACGCTTCTCAAAAGAAGACATTTAGGTGGACAACAAACATATGAAAAACAGCTCAAAATCACTGATCATTAGAGAAATGCAAATCAAAACCACAATGAGATACCAACACATACCAGTCAGAATGGCAATTATTAAAAAATCAGGAAATAACAGATGCTGGCAAGATTGTGAAGAAATAGGAACACCTTCACACTGTTGGTGGGAATGTAAATTAGTTCAACCATTGTGGAAGACAGTATGGTGATTCCTCAAGGATCTGGAACCAGAAATAACATTTGACTCAGCAATCTCATTACTGGTTATATACCCAAAAGTATATAAATCATTCTACTATAAAGATACACACATACGTGTCTTTATTGCAGCACTATTTACAGTAGCAAAGACTTGAAACCAACCCAAATGCCCATCAGTGGTAGACTGTAAAAATAAAATGTGGTATATAGACATCATGGAATACTATGCAACCATAAAAAGGAGTCAGATCATGTCTTTTGCAGGAACATGGATGAAGCTGGAAGCCATCATCCTCAGCAAACTGACACAGGAACAGAAAACCAAACACTGCATGTTTTCACTCAGAAGTGGGAGTTGAACAATGAGGATACATGGACATAGGGAGGGGAATAACACATACCAGGACCTGTTGGGGATTGTGGGTTGAAAGGAGGAAACTTAGAGGATGGGTCATTAGGTGCAGCAAACTACTATGGCACACATACACCTGTGTAACAAACCTGCACATCTACACACGTATCCCTGAACTTAAATAAAAATAAAATGAAAATAAAAGTCTTGTCAGATAATTCCAACATCTTTATCATCTGAGTTAGTGTCTGTTACATGTGTCTTCTCATTTGAGTTGAGATTTTCCTGGTGCTTGGTAAAGATGTTATTTGCAGTTGCATCCTGGACTTTTTGAGCATTATGATATCAGAATGCTTCCTATTTAAATCTCCTTACTTGTTACTACCTGGGTGGGATGATAGTCAATACTTTATTTACACTTGTTCCCACCCCTCAGTTCCAGTCTTCACACATAGTGAGTTGGGAGAGGAACACTTTCTTTCTCTGTGGTATTTGAGGGGTGTTGTCCAAAAGATTCAGTTTCTCTTTAGTATTCCCTATCAGTCCTTTGTATAGAAAGAGCAGTCTTACTTTGTTTGTTTGTTTAGGGAGTTAGTTCTGCACCCATTGACTTTCTGAGTTGTGGGCTTCTTCACCAGTCTCAGATACACAGAAAGAAACTCTAGGAACTCACTGCTAGCTCTTTGTTTGAATCCTGATATCCCTATTCAGTGCTACTTCTTTTTTTCACTTTTTAGAGTCTTCTCATGTCTCTTCCGTGCATTTTATCTAGGATTATTGTATGTAATAAGCAAGAATAAGATGAAATATTTCTACTCTATCTTTTTTAGCCATATAGGCTTAAAATTACAAGATAGTAAACTTTATCAGCTTTCTCTGTGATTTGTGCCTTGTTTGTTCATTGTGGTTTTCTGAAAATCCCAGTTTATCCAAAGTGTATGAAGTTCTTTTACATTTTTCTTCTGAATGATTTAAAGTTTTATTTTTTAGATTTAAGTCTTAAGTCTCTCTGGATTTTTATTGTTACTTTTGTAAGAGGAGGGTTATTGTATTATTTCTTTACCTAAAGAAAGCCATTTTTGTCATCATCTCTCTAGCCTTTTCTAGTGAATTATAATATTATCTTTGTTACATTCTCAATTCTACTGTTGTGGCTATTACTGAGCTGTATTTGTTGCTGTTGGTGGTGGTGGTGGTGGCTCTGTGTGTGTGTGTGTGTGTGTGTGTGTGTGTGTGTGTGTGTGTGTCTGTCTGTCTGTGTCTGTCTGTCTGTCTATATCTGGCCTTCCTTGAGGACTACAGTTTTAATTACTGTTATTTTAGAATAAGTCATGATTGTAAAGCAAATTCTGCCTCCTTATTTTATTCTCATGTATTAGAATAGCCTTAGCTGTTTACTGAACTTTTTAATTTTGAAATTGAACTCTTTCATTACATCAAAGATTTGTTTGGGTTTTTATTAGAATTATTTTTCTGGAATACTTTGAACAAAGTTGAGACTTTTACTGTGTCATCTCTCCATCTATGAGCATTGCATATTTTCCACTTTTTAAGTATTTTTGAAGGCTCTTCAAAAATGTATTTCATCATGTATCTTACACATTTTTAAAGATTTATTTCCAGATACCTTGTATTATTTGTCACTATTTTTTTAAGAAGTTCTTTTATATTTTGTAATGCCTGTTGTTGGAGTATAAGAACATTTGTTTTTTGTTTTTTTTTTTTTCATATTCTATGATACTGCTAAGTATTCTTACTAATAGTTATAGATTATCT
This sequence comes from Saimiri boliviensis, assembly GCF_048565385.1. NCBI lineage: Eukaryota > Metazoa > Chordata > Mammalia > Primates > Cebidae > Saimiri > Saimiri boliviensis. The sequence continues at coordinate 68,428,221 of NC_133452.1, forward strand.
GTAAATTCTCTTTGACTTTCTATGTCGGCAGTGATATAATCTGCAAAGTAAAGCAATTTGGCCCCAAAATTTCGAGAGAGTCCAGTCTTAGAATCATATTTTTATCATTCAGTTCCCTTACTGGATATATATATGTGTGTAATGTTACTATTTTATATATTTCCTTATGTCTTTTTGTACTTTTGTACTGAGAGAAGGGAATTTACATGAGCTCAGTTGGCTTTATTGCATGAAGGTTATAAATTTATTATTCTAATGGTAATGAACAACAGACAAAATAATCACAGAAGAGTGATTAACATATATCTCAAAAATTACTACTATTTTTTCTTGTAAATGTGGAACTTCCAAACTTTTACTGAATTACTTAAGTTAAAAGTTGAAAATAGAGAAATGTACATGTTACCTCTAAGGAAGAAAATTTATAAACAGAAATGTAAAATTATTAGAAAATTCAGAAGCACAAAATATTTTGCCTGTGTTTTTAACTTGTGGTACAAAGAATTTTTTTTAATTAATTGGAAATACCATTTGTCATAACAACATTTTGGCTAATTGAAAATAAACATTCACTCAAACCAATTTTTAAATCACTAGTAGTTTTTCTGATTAATAGCAGTTTCAAAACTAATAAAAAATCCTTGATAAATTACTTTTGTATTTTATTCCAACAATAAGATTTTTACATATATGAATCTTAAAAATCTCCTAATGATATCTGTTAACCTAAATATATATTATTTTGATATTTTTCCATGTAGATGCATAATTTAAAAAAGTTTACTTTTTTTAACAAAAAAGGTTTCTTTGTTACTCCTATAGAATTTGGAAGTTCTTTTCTAAGTAAACTTGAATTTTAATGTTGTGAAATGTACAGTGTAAAGTATATTGATACATGTAGTTTTGTCACCCTTTTCAAATATCATGTTTTACTTTTACAAAGTTCTCAATGTAGATTTCGTGTTAGAAACTCTTCTGTGTTTAAGAAACCCATATGAGTTCTATATATAGTAGAAATAAATTTATCCTTTCTGACTGGATTAACCAGATCATTTTATGAAATTAGTGCTGGTGGATGGAAAATGCAAAATGCTTTGCAGAAGATTCCTAGAACTGAAGTATAACACGGCTGATGTTTTAAGGGGTACATTAGAGGTTAAGATCCATCATGAAATAGTTATTCATGCAATTACGAATTTGTATCAGTAAAAGTCTCTTGATCCTAATACAGTCTTAGAACTCTAACTTGTTGTGACTTGTTAACATTTTGGAAGGGATCCATCTACTGGTTTTTCTTACCTGATTTTAAAAGGGCCTGACTGGTCTGTGTAGAGGATAGAGGATAACTTTGTATGGATTGACTGGTAGTTAGGCTAAAAGCACTATGTTAAAAGTAAAACCAAAGGCTTATTTAATTTTATGATTCTGAGAGGTCTTTGTTTTGTCTGTATTCATACTTTGAGAGTGAAAATGAAAACATCAGAAATATTTGAAATTTAAGCTTTTATTATACTCTAGAACAAGTTGGCCCAGTGTGTATGTGTGTAGCAGAATATTTTGGGGAACTGCAGAATGAATGACATAATTCTATAGTTGGATGGTCATGTAGTCTGCTCTAAGAGTGATTCATAATTCATGTTAATTTAATAAAGACAATAAACAAAATTAGCTGGGGGTGCAGCTACTCAGGAGGCTGATATGGAAGGATTGCTTGAGCCCTAGAGGTTGAGGATGCAGCCAGCGTGTTGGTGCCACTGCACTCCAGCCTGGGTTTATTGAGCAATACCTCATCTCAAAAAAAAAAAAAAAGGAAGCACATTGGGGGAAAATATATATAAATAAAGATTATGATGCTTTGCAGGAAAGTTAATTTATTTAACATTGTAAACTTAGCATTTTCCAAACTTAATAGAAATTGCTTTGAGAAATGCTGTTCAGGAACATTTTTGCTGAGTTAGCAAAAGAGTGTTCAAGTGAGAAAGAGTTAATACTACTTTTGAGAGTTTTAAGAAATCCAGATACAGAAAGACAAACATCCCATGTTCTCGCTTATTTGTTGGATCTCGTATTAGTCTATTTTCATATTGCTATGAAGAAATGCCAGAGACTGGGTTATTTATAAATAAAAAGAGGTTTAATAGACTCACAGTTTTACATGGCTGTGGAGGCCTCACAGTCATGGTGGAAGGTGAAGTAAAAGGTGATAATTTTGTTACATCATTTCTAGCATCAACTAGTTTTGCAGAGCAGGTAAATTTGTTTTGTTACATAGGTATGTTTTGTAATTAAGCCAGTGTAGACATTTTGGGCTACTACTTTATTTATGATTTTATTCATTCCCTGATGTGACACCTAGTGGTTTCCCTGATGTGTCTTAACAGTTATTAATTGGCCAGAATAGTGGTAGTAGTGATGGCAGTACAGGATTGGGGATAGGGACAGCAATAATAATAGCAGACACTTATGTAAGGTTAGTATGTGCTTTGTGCTGTAATCTTTTTTTATGGAATAATTCCCTTAATCACAACAAACCTAAAAGATAAGTACTGTTTTAATCTCCATTTTACAGTTGAGAAAATTGAAGCAGGGAGAATTTAAGTTGCCCAAGGTCACACTGCTGTAAGTACCATGGCAGGTACTCAGACTACCCAGACTGATGTTATAGCCTTTTTATAATAATTGCGTCACATTACTGTAGTTATTAAAAAGTACTTCAGGTTTTGTGCTTGTAAGTCTTGTTGAAATATCTGATATTTATGTCATATCAAAAGCACTGTTTTAATAAGTTATATTTAAGGAAGATTATATAAATACATAGTATCTATTTAATCTTCAGTCAGCGTTTTCTGTTGTTCATCAAGTAATGAAAATCCCCTTCATAATTGTCACCTGGTGGTAAAAAAATTCTTCTCCCGCTATCCAGAAGCTCTGCTTTACTTACTGGTATTTACAAAAGCTTCCTTGCCCCCATGCACCACTTCTTCCCCCAAAGAAAAAGAACAAGAAAAATGAGAAAGACTTTTCTAGGCATTACTAATTTGCATCAAATTGGACAATTCCCTCTGACAACATTATTGTAGCTCCTACAGAAACTATCGTAAGACAGGGCAGTGTCCTTTGTCCCATTTGTGTAAAATTTTTGAGAACATATGTATATACATATACATATACCTATGTATATATACATATACATAGGTATATGTATGCATTTTTTGTTCTTTTTTTCAATGATATATAGTAAGCAATGCTTACGTTTTAGGGGAGAAGAACAAGCTAGTGGAGAAGAGATGAGAGAGCCTCTGTGATTAGAATGCTTTACAAATTCATGCATTTTTTAAATTTAAGAAATAATTAATGAATGAAATTGCTTCAAGAGGTTGAGTTTTAATATTGAGCTTTCAGATTTTATCTGAAGGAACTATGAGCAGTTGCCTCATGGGGTTGCTATTGCATTTATTCTGAAAGTATTGTTCTCTTAATCCATTTAGTGTTGCTACAACAGAATACCTGAGACAGAGTAGTTTATAAAGAAAAGATACTGGCTGGGTGCGGTGGCTCACGCCTGTAATCCCAGCACTTTGGGAGGCCGAGGCGGATGGATCACGAGGTCAAGAGATTGAGACCATCCTGGTCAACATGGTGAAACCCTGTCTCTACTAAAAATACAAAAAATTAGCTGGGCGTGGGGGCGCGTGCCTGGAATCCCAGCTACTCGGGAGGCTGAGGCAGGAGAATTGCCTGAACCCAGGAGGCGGAGGTTGCGGTGAGCCGAGATCGCGCCATTGCACTCCAGCCTGGGTAACAAGAGCGAAACTCCGTCTCAAAAAAAAAAAAAAAAGAAAAGAAAAGATATGTATTTGGCTCACAGTTCTGGTGACTGGAAAGTTCAAGATTGGGCATCGGTGTCTGATGAGAGCCTCAGGCTGCTTCAGCTAATTGGCAGAAATGGAAAGGGGAGCCAGTGCGGGGTTTCGTTGGTGAGTAGGTTCCAGGCTCTTTTTGACTGCCAGTTCTTCTGGGAACTCATAGAGTGAAAATCCACTCACCCCAAGAAAGAGGACATTAATATATTCATAAGGGATCTGACCCCATGACCCAAACACTGCCCACCAGGCCCCACCTCCCAATATTGCCACATTGGGGAACAAATTTCACAGAACAAGATGGTCACTAAGTGACATATCATTCAGTCTCCAGAATGGTGTTCTATAGAAGAAACTGCTCTTAAAGTTTGTTGCCAGAACAACACTTTTATTGAGGTTCTGTTTGTCTCTATTTGAAGCTATGTGCCAGTTTTTCTTTCTCAATATAGTGTCAAAAGCTTAGGGCAAGGTTTTATATATAATCACATATTATGTTTACTTTGGTCATATTTGCTTTTCTCCTTTATCGCTTTACTAAACACTATTTTTAGTATATGTGAGCTTCTGTTAAGCCACTTCAAAACCAATGGCAAATAATTGTTCCTTGATCTTTTTTCCAGTGTTGTTAGTTAGATTGTAGGATATGGAAGGCAAAATACAAAAAAATGTATAATTTCACTTGACTCTACACTACAGTCATATTGGTGCTCTATTAGTAATATATATAGTATGTATAGCATACATATACACTGTGTATATTTTATATAAATATATAAATATGTATAGTACAGCCTATACCTTAAGGTATAGGCTGTGGCAGTGGCAGCTACTCGAATTGGGACAGCTGTGCCACATAGATGACCACTGAATTTCAAAACATTGTGTGTGAAAGAGTTTGGACCACAGTTCTCCACTGCTTTGCTATATTTTCTCAAAGTATAACTTCTAGTTTTCTTCGTATTCTAACCATAGACACATGCATGTCTAAGGACATTGAGTGATTGATTGAGTTAGTCACACTTTTGTCAGGAAGCTCTTCTTGGATAAACATAAATTTTGGTTAAATTTATAGATGTACTCATAGTCTGTCTTTGTTCTTTGTCCAATTAAAAGGGAAATGATGTAAACAATTGAAATGGGTGAACAAAAATATTTCTTAATTACGGTCATTTACTGTAATTTGTTGTTAAGGTTTTAGATTCCCCCTTTCCTTTGTCTCTCTTTTCCAAAAGTGTACCCCAAATAAACTTTTGATTAATTAATGTCAAATAAATGTAACCTCTTAATATTGACTGTGTGGAGTTAGTTTGAAGAGATAACAATTTTATTATTTTGAGTCTTTTTTTGTGGAGAATTGCAGAATACATTTATTTAGTTTATCATATTTAAGGTATAGTAGTGTGGCATTGCAATACGACTTTATGACTTTATTTTATTTTATTTTATTTTGAGAGGGAGTCTTGCTCTATCACCCAGGCTGGAGTGCAATGGCACTGTCTCGTCTTACTGCAACCTCCACCTCCCGGGTTCAAGCGATTCTCCTGCCTCAGCCTCCCAAGTAGTTGGGATTACAGGCGCCCACCACCACACCTGGCTAGTTTTTGTATTTTTAGTAGAAAATGGGTTTTGCCATGTTGGCCAGGCTGGTCTCCAACTTCTGACCTCAAGTGATCCGCCTGCGTCAGTCCCCCAAATTGCTGAGATTACAGGTGTGAACCACTGCGCTCGGCCTGCAATATGACATTTTAAAGTGTTTCTTTTTAGTAAGAGATTGATCCTCAAACTGGGCTTTACAACTGTGGCAGTAAAAGGTAGTGACTGTCAAGTGTTCAAAGTTTTGTTTTTGCTTTCAAATAGCATAAAAAACCAGTCTGATTTGAAAAACACAGCTTTACAATAAACTAAGGAAACCTGTTCTCTGTAATATCCCAATTGTAAAGATTAGATCTCACCGAAGGACAGGTTGCTACCACAAATAAGTCACATGTCAACAGCAAACTGTCTTTTGAGTATGAAGAGATGTTCTAAGTTGTAGCAGATGCCTGCTCTATGAGACGTTAATGGAATGAAATCCTGGTGTATTGAAGATAAGAAGTTAGATTGATGAACAAGGCAAGGGCTTCATGTAAACAGAAATATAAACAATTTTGTATTTTTCTCAATTATATGTAATTAAGGTTTCAGGGTAACAAAGTATTGTGATCTTTTTTTTACAGGCATATACTAATGAGGCTAGACTTCAGTATATATATTCTGGGCTTGATGAAGAAAGTCTTAATAAACAAAAGAACTGCAAAGAGAATTGTATTTCAGATGTAAACACATATAGTCTGGGAAGTATTTTTTACATACTAAGTTTTGAATAGGAGAACTTCTCTCACCAATTCCCAGCATTTCTGGCACTGCTCCTTCAAAGCTTTAGGATTTCTTATTAAATTATGCTTTTTTTTTTTTTTTTTTTGTAAATGTCAATTTGAAATTTTAGCTAAAAATAGTATCATTTTTTTCTTCACATGAAAATACTGAGATACATTTCAGGTGACACCCTTTGTGTTTTAGCTTTATCTGTACTTTTCAACAAACAATATACTGTGAGAATACTTTGATACTCGGATACATTTTTATTTTGTAATTGAAAGCTACCATCCTCGACATAAAAAAACTCAATATTTGAGACTTTATGCTTTATATGTGTGAGTGTGCATTCATGCATGTGAATTGATGAGAGAGAAAGGAACATAAAAAGTTGAAGAGGAAGTAGTTGGAACTAACTGATTTGTTGTAGAGTCCCAAGAGGCAGGTATAATCTGCAAACTGTCAGATTTCATTATGGAGACTGTTGCCATCAATCAGAACTGACATTTGTATATCAGAGGTTAGTATAACTAATTATATGTATGTTTATGGAATGTAAACCATGTGACATTTTAGATTTAATCTTTAAATTAAAACATTCATATAATTTATAAGCTTATTAATTGACTGAGTATATGATTATGTATGTTAGAAGGGAAGACAGTAGTTTTTAAATCTTGCAAGCTATTGCCTGGTTTACACCTATAGTGTTAGCATGTGATTTGTAGCAATTCCAGGCTATTTTCACCACAGAAGACGTACTAGGCAAGCATTGTTGAATGTTGTTCTTTAGCTTAGTTAATAGATTCTTAACATTTTTCAACTAAATGTACCATATCAATTGTAAGATACATTTTGAAAATTTATTTGGTAGTGGGGTTTGTTCTGTTTTGTTCTGAGAGGTGTTGTCTTGCTTTGTCTCCCAGGCTGGAATGCAGTGGCATGATCACAGCTGAGTGCAGCCTGGACTTCTGGGCTCAAGTGATTCTCCCACTTCAGCCTCTTGTAGAGCTAGTTTTACAGGCATGTGCAACCATGTCCAGTTATCTTTTTTTTCTAGTGGCTAGGTCTTACTATGCTTCACAGGCTGATGTCAAACTCCTGGTCTCAAGTCATCTTCCCACTTTGGCCTCCCATAGTGCTGGGATTTCAGGTGTGAGCCATTTCACACAGCCCAGTAGTATTTTTTTTTTTTTTCACCTTTCCGTGACAATAAAATATGCTATAGCTGGAATCAATGGCTCCTGAGATTTGATGATATATAATATACTGTTGGATTTTGATGGCTATGTTTTGATATTTTATCATTCTGGCTAAAAAAAAAAAGTCACATAGGTAATTAGTTTAAATGATTTGCTCCCAGTTTTCTACTAAGTACTAAAAATTTCAAAATCAACTTTAAATATTATAAACACAAGAAAGTATGCTTTTATCTTTAAAGTTTGTATATTCCTTTAGATTTAAAATTTTAAATCTATCTTTTAGCCATGTGCTTCAAAGAAACAAATTGTTCCAATAGTCAAAATGATAAATTATTGAAAGCTTAATATGATATCAACATGGCTTGCTTAACTTCACAATAGCTATAACAAGATGAGTTAAACATACAGGAGGCTACTTTTATGCGTTGCAAACATTTTTGTGTCTTTAGCCAGATATGTATTCTCAATAGTAATTAAAATTTTAGGATTCCATTTTGTGTATAATGAAACAATTTACTAAAATTGGAAGGTTTTATGGATTAAGGTGCTATCATCGACTAGCTAGTTGTTCTTCACTAAGGAAAAATTGAAGCATAGCTTACATACACATTTGCTTTGTCAGATCTTTGTTCAAGATCTTCCTTTAGAAGTTTTTTCAAGAAGTTGAAACGTTTCCATAAAATGCCTTCTTTCTCTGTTCACACACACATTCTCTCTGCCTCCTTATCTCTTTCTCTTTCTCTTTTCCTCTCCCTCTCTTATTTCCCCCTCACACTAGCTCCTTCATTTTAAAATAATGGCTATTTTGATTTATTTTTTTGCTCTTGTTGTTAAAGAACCAGTCTTTGAGTGAGATTGTTCAGAAACCCATAATTGTATTACCAGCCTTCCCTGATTTGTCTTAGTCAAAAATTTCATGGGCAAACTGTCAGAAGTTTCAGTATATACTGAAAACTATGTGTATACTGTATCTAGTACTTTCTCTTCACTACCTTCTTATCTGAAGTGGAAATGAGGTTGAATTGGCATGACTTTTTCTCATGTATTCATGCCATCACCAAGTGGGCTTTCTTCCCTAAATGCTAACATATGCCCCCATAAACATGGAATATGAGATTAATCATAGGCCATCCCCTGCTATGGTTGCTTTCCTTTTGGGGAAGAGGCTTCTTGGTAAAGGAAACAGTGGGAAAGAGAGGATAAAAAGATTATACTTAAACCTTATGAATTTTTTTTCCATATTGTTGCATATAGTTTAGTAGTTTACTCATTCTTTTGTATAGTTTGTATTTTGTTCCATTGTATAAATCTATTATTATTTATCCATGTTGTTATTGATGGACATTTGGTTTGTTTTTGATTTTAGAGCATTACATTATAAATTATACAGCAATAAAAATTCTTACACATGTCTTTGGGTGCACATATATGTGTTTTTTTGTTGGGTATATAGTATACTAGGAAATGGAATTGCTGGGTCACAAAGCATGTGTATTTCAGCTTTACTAGATATTACCAAGCAGTTTTTCAAAGTGGTCGTGTAAGTTTACATTTCCAACATTACTTTAGGAGAGTTCTAGTTGCACCTCATCCTCTGTAAACATATCCTCTGGTATTTTCTATCATTCATTCTAACTTTTATGGTAGTTGTATAGTGGTGTCACTTCTCTCTGTCTCTCTTTCTCTTTCTCTCTCTCTCTCTCTCTCTCTCTCTCTCTCTCTCTGTCTTCCCCCGTCTTTTGTGTATGTGTTTCTGATGAAATGCGAAAAAATATATATCCATTATTTTCAGTTAATTTTTTTGGTTCATGTGTTTACTGAACATTAAGTACTATGTCATAGTTATATACTATAGCAGCATTTATGTGTGCAGCTTAATGTTTGTTCCTAAACTCACATATTGCATGTGTTATGTCTACTTAACCAATTTGATTGTTAACTTGTGACACATAGAGAATAGTGTTAGGTTTGCAGATATTTCTCTTTAGGGAAGAAAAATTTATTTTTAGACTTTTTTTGACTTATAGTCAAATAGAAGAGATACAGTTTGTTTTGGCAAATGTGTAAGCCACATTCTTAAGAAGTTACAGAAAAATTTTTTCTCCTCAGAATGATCCCTACTGCTACTTTTCTGTCTTTCCCCCTCCACACTACGTACTGTTTTGATTTCTTTCTCTTCATTCTGACTCAGTTCTTTGTGAAGCCATGTTAATAGTATTAATCGTTTTTAATCTTTATCTCTCTAATAACTATTTCTAGAGTAAAAATATGAATAAAATATGATCTTTCTCATAATTCTTTAGTTCAGAATTCAAAACATTCCATTTGCAACAAGTCTATGAATACATGGATTTAGGCATGCCATTCTTCATTCAGTGAAGCACTACCTTCTGGTGTGTTTGATATAGGGGATACTGTAGTATTCAATTAGTAGATTATGCAAATAATCATTAAAAGTTCAGATTAAAATTTTGACTGTGTTTTTTTCTACTCCTCCTCAAGGATGAATATACTTTACCTAGGCTAAATAATAATAAGAGTAGTCGTTAAACAATTGTAGAAAACTAAATAGTGTAATTTTATTATATATAGCTATAAGGAAAGTTTTTCGTAATAATATTTAAGATGAATTGGTTTTGGCAGGCTTGGGTCCTTTGATTTTGCTGTCAAATTAACGAGCATTTAAAAATTAAATACGCCAAATGTTTGTCATAATGGTGGTTTTATAAGCATCTTAACTATGCCATTTTCCCAGTGGACAGGCTAAAATTGGAACAGTTCCGAATACTGATTTTTATTCTGCTGAGGGATTAAATACATGTACTGAGAGAAATTTAAGTTGACAGTAGAAATATTGACAGTTAACCCAGGCCCTAATGCAAGAGCAGATGGAAATGTCTTGCATGAGTTCCAATTCATTAAGCAAATGTGACACTTTATTTTTTAGCCATTTTAGTTCAGGGAACTGAAGTGGTAAAATAGTAATATAAATGAAGCCACTTCTTACTGTGCTGGAATTAAAGTATGGAAAACAATATACTAGAAAGGATTTTTAAGATTTGGTGGTACAGGTTGGGCATCTCTAATTTGAAAAGCTAAAATTCAAAATGCTACAAAATTCAGAACTTTCTGAGTGCTAACATAATGCTCCAAGAAAATACTCCTTGCATTATTTGGATTTTGGATTTTCAAATTAGGGATGCTTTCTAATATCTGAAAGTGTTGATTTTATAATTTAATTTTTAATGCATTATTTCTCTGAAAATTAGTAAGAAAGGGTTGGCATACTATTCTAAGCTGTTGGTGAGGTAGAAAGCCACGTTTGTAGTTATTATTGTAATTTAATGATCTACTTTGTACCTCTCCTAATATTTACTAAAAACAAGCCAGTGGTATTTTATATTTTAATGTGCCATTAATTTAAAGTTTATTGTGTCTTTTTGTTTTTCAACATATGGTCATGTTTTTCAAGGACTTTCAATGAAAAGTATTATTAGTAAATGATTCTGGGTATATATATGATATTATATCTCAGGTTATTTTTAATCTGTCATTCAAAGTAGGTTATCACTAGAGTAAATTGTTGATCTTTCTTTTATTTCCTTATAATGCTTTCATCATTTTTAGTTTCTTTTCAAATAAAAATCATTATCAGTATACGCTACTTTAAGAAATAATGTTCTTACTTTTTTTATATTGTAAGATACTTTTTAAAAAAACTTGTATATTTGTACGCTTCACCCTATAATTCACTGACAGATTCTTCAGGGACCTTTAACTGTTTAGTGTCACAGCTTAAACAAAGCTCTTCTTGAAATGACTATCGTCTATAGTAAATTAGATATCATTCCAGGCTATTCTAAACACTTTTCATTTGATTTATGTACAGGTGGCCAAAATATTTCTTTCTGAATATCACAGTTCCATTTTAAATAACCTATGTAACGTTTCTCCTTTTAAATTTTGTCTTATCTTATAGATGCTTGTGACCACACCAGAAAAATGGGATGTAGTGACAAGAAAGAGTGTTGGGGATGTAGCTCTTTCCCAGATTGTAAAGCTCCTGATTCTTGATGAAGTTCATTTGCTGCATGAAGATAGAGGACCAGTATTAGAAAGCATAGTCGCCCGTACTTTACGCCAGGTAAGAGGAAGTTGTTTATAAGCTTATTTTGAATGGATAAATAGGGTTTTCAACTTAAAGTGTAGCATTCAAACAAAATATTAATATGCATTGTTCATGAGAATAAAAACAATTCTAGTATGGAGAATCCTTTGGCTATTTCATTTTTATAATAAAAGTTCCCTATCTTTTTTTCTTCCAAATTGTATTTTATTTGTCTCTTCAATTAACCAGAACAAATGTAAGAAAACTTGCACTGTAGACCTGTGTTACAAAGCTAAATCTAATATTGACATAAACTTCATATTTTTAAAAGGGGGAATGTACTTGTTGTCTCTAGTTTTAGACCTCATTGGCTATCCATAAGTAGTCCAAATAAATTCTTAATGCCAGGAGTCTTGAGATATTTTCTATCAACCATTCTTCTCATTAAATGAAAAGATAGGATATTTTAGAATATTCATGAGTTTTTAACTGATGTTTTCTGGTAGATTGTGCATATGTAGAAAACAGATGAACACTTATTTTTAGATAAAATCAAGAACTCTAGTTTCTTGACTCCTCACATATTGTCTTTCATTTATATTTGCTTGCCTTTATTTTCTTCTGAAATAACTAAGACTCCATGACTAATTGCTTTCTTATTAATAACCTTAACTTAATTATCTCTTGAGCATCTGACAAAATTACAACAGTTAATCAATTGAATCACGTCTGTACCTCCAGCCAGATTGTTGATTATTAGTGGGAAAGATTGCTAGTGATGCTGACTAGCATCAATATACCTTCCTAGACTGTGATATAAAATAGCCATTCCTAGACTCCATAAGTAGACATTCCTAGACAGCATTCACGTGGATCCTTGGAATTACTCTATAACTTCTTAGCAGCTTTTCTCTGTGTCCCTAATGTGATCCTTTTCAAAGTTCACCAGTTTCCTTTTTCATTCTTCATCACCCTGTCATGTTGTATTCTTATACAATAGTATTTTGTACTGAAAGGGAAATAGCGTTCGTTGTGCTTGAACTTCCTTAATTTCCATTCCTTTTGCCTCCACTCCCTACCCAGGAAAATGCCCAGCTCCTCCCACCAAAAATGTACCCTTCATTCTACCCCTTATTTCTTTCTCAGAGGTCCTTTCTCCCCTTGCCTTGGACCCTATTTCTTTCACTCTGTAAGTTACCCCTTTTCTATCTCGTGTGTCTTTAAGTTCCCTCTCAGTGGGCACCATCTCTTCAGCTTAAAAGGATTGCAAAGTCCCTCCTGTCTTTAACAAAAAATTTCCTTAAACCTATCCCTCTCCAGTAACTTCAGCTTACTGAAGCTCTTCTTTACCACCTAGTGTCTGGAAATATTAATCTTGATTCAGTTTCCCTTTTAACTAAACCACTGCAGTCTGGTCACTGCTCAAACATAGGTAATAAAATTTTTTACCAAGATCACCAGTTACCAAAAGACAGTTCCCAAACCTATTTGTTTTAAACTTCTGATTCTACTAATTTTTGATGCCTAGTACTACTCATTGTTTTCTCAGTCTTGAAACTCTTTACCCTTTGAGTCTGTGTTGCCACCCTGTCCTGCTTACTTTCACTTCCCTTTTCTTTTGTTTATTTATTTATTTATTTATTTTTTTGAGACGGAGTTTCACTCTTGTTACCCAGGCTGGAGTGCAATGGCGCGATCTCGGCTCACCGCAACCTCCGCCTCCGAGATTCAGGCAATTCTCTTGCCTCAGCCTCCTGAGTAGCTGGGATTACAGGCACGCACCACCATGCCCAGCTAATTTTTTGTATTTTTAGTAGAGATGGGGTTTCACCATGTTGACCAGGATGGTCTCGATCTCTCGACCTCGTGATCCACCCGCCTCGGCCTCCCAAAGTGCTGGGATTACAGGCTTGAGCCACCGCACCCGGCCTGCCTTTTCTTTTAAACCTATGTAGCCACTCTTTCTCAGCCTTGATTGCTTCCCCCTTATGCTCAATCTAGAAATGTTTATTGTTTATGTTCTCTAAGACTCTGTCACTTGCCATCTTCTTTCTTTATTCTAAATATTTACTTTGGGGAAATATATTTCTATGCCCATCTTACCTAAATTATGTATATATAATAGGTATATGGGGTGTGTGTGTGTGTTTGTGTGTGTATAGAACTCCATGCTAACTTCTGGTCATATGCAAACCGAGTTGTATATTTCTACTTTGATATCCCATAGATATCTTTTGCCCATAAACATGTCAGAACTCTGTCTTCTTTCCTATATACCTAGATATGGCATCACAATCTACTTGATTCCGAAGCCAAAACCCTGGGAGTCTTAGTCAGGTTTTCCCTCTTCCTTAATACTTTCTTTCATCCCAATATCTAATTAGATATCAATTCTTTGTATTTCATTCTAAATACCTCTGATTCAGATTCAGATGTGGAAATGTAATATAAAGAAATAGATACAATAAGTTATATAACATTTTTTTAAAGTTCTGAAGTGTTTGTTTTCCATTTTGTAAATTCACTGTAAAATTATAGCTGAATTAATGATTTAATTGTATGAAACAAAGCTCTCAGTTCAATGAAGAAAACATAGGAGAGTTTTGTTTTTTTTTTTTTTTTTTTTTTTTAATTTTGTGGGCAGAGATCTATGCAGTATGCAAAGCTCAAAACCTTATAAAGGAAACCTGTGTCACATTTGGATGCATAAATACTTTACAATTCTAATCAGTAAGATACGCCTCTAAAATTTTTAATGTGAGACCGAATAACAAATTATTTGCAACACATTAAACAACTTAATATCATTTATATTTAATAGGTTTTTATAAATTAAGAAAAATAATCTTAACTGGAAGGAGCATTTTATAGTAGAAAAAAATTACTGAAAATTATTTAAGAGATGCTTAAAAAGAATCTGAATCAGTGTGAGACATTTCTCTTCTATCACATTGACAAAAATAAAACTGGAATGGAATTTGAAAGCATCCACCAAAATCAACCCTGTATTTTCACTTCTGTATATCTAACTGTGGAAATAATAGCACAAATTTATAAAGATACAGTAATATCAGTATTCATTGAAGCTCTTTTTAAAATACAAAGTATTTTGGAAATATCTTGAATATTCAACAATAGAAGAACTTGTTTAATGAATTATAGTATATTTATGCAATGAAATGCTTCTCTGCAGCCTTTAAAAACACAGAGAATGTGGTATGTGCTCTTATGTATATTCATGGAACCATACTGCAACAATCCATACATTCTACATTTTTTTATGTGAACTGGGCTTAAAAGATCTTGTAATTCACTGAAAAAGCAAACTGTCCTGTATGTATAGCACAATCCCATTTGTGTAAAAGAAATGTGCAGTATATGTATATTTTTATTCATTCAGTTAATGAACATTTATTAAACACCTAAACATGTACCAGACACATAGTTCTAAGAGCTATGGATATAGTAATGAACAAAATGAAGTTCTTACTTACACTTAGATCTTAGGCTGGTATAGAATTGGGTGCATATACATGAAAAGATATGCAACAAGCTGAAGAGTGGTTTCTTTCTTTTTCACTTTCAACTTTTATTTTAGATACAAGGGTACATGTGCAAGTTTGGTACATGGGTATATTGCATGATGCTGAAGTGGTTGGATGTCATTCTTCAGAGAATTAGAAAAAATGATTCTAAAATTAATATGAAACCTCAAAAGAGCCCAAGTAGCCAAAGCAATTCTAAGCAAAAAGAACAATACAAGAGACATCACACTACCCACCTTCAAACTATACTATAAAGGTACAATAACCAAAACAGCATGGTACTAGTATAAAAATGGATACATAGACCAATGGAACAGAATAGAAAACTCAGAAATAAAGCCACATACCTACTACCATCTGATCTTCCACAAAGCAGACAAAAAAAAGCAATGGGGAAAGGACTCCCTACTCAATAAATAGTGCTGAGATAACTGGTTTAGCCATATGCAGTACAATATAAATGAACCTTTACCTTTCACTGTATACAAAAATTAACTCAAGATGGATTAAAGATTTAAATGTAAGACCTCAAACTATAAAAGTCCTCCAAGAAAACCTAGGAAACACCATTCTTGACATTGGCCTTGGCAAGGAATTTTTGGCTAAGTCCCCAGAAGCAACTGCAACAAAACCAAAAATTGACGGGTGGGACCTAATTAAACTAAGAAGTAGGAGGAAGCAATTGCAATGAAAACAAAAATTGACAAGTGGGACCTAATTAAACTAAAAAGTGGTCTCTTCAGTAGAAATGGAATTATAAAAGTATTCGGGGCTTGTTCGCATTTTACCACATAAATTAAAAATATGTGTATATATACACACACATACAGAAAACACAAGGGTTGAAATTTTTGAAGCTGTTTCACAAAAAACAGCTTTTAGCTAATATTCAGTTTAAGAGCATTTTAAAATATGCAGGTAGTTGTCAGACACTGATGATGTATGGTGAAGTCTGAAACTACCATCTCTATTCTCCAGGTCCATTTTTCCTACAAAGCTTGTGCTCTGGCCCACATGTTATACACGAGGTCTCATAAGAGAAGTATGCAGGGCATTATATACAAAAAGAAGAGCTATTTTGATTATGAAATGTTTTGATTTTATGCCCTGATACTTAGTGATTTTTTTCAAGGAACCATACTCTTAACAATTCATACATCACATTTATTTTCAAGGAGCCACCTACAGAGACCATGTCCATCCAGCAAAGACCATTCTTCAGATAAGGAATGTCTGCAACTATAGAAC
The DNA here is from genome assembly GCF_048565385.1 of Saimiri boliviensis. Lineage (NCBI taxonomy): Eukaryota > Metazoa > Chordata > Mammalia > Primates > Cebidae > Saimiri > Saimiri boliviensis. The sequence goes on from NC_133452.1 coordinate 68,444,542, forward strand.
ATTAGAGATCAAGTAAATATCATTAGTATATTTTTCAGGAGGTCTGTCATTCATATGTTTACAAGAGATTTTACTGTATTACATAGTACATCTTTCTTTCCTGACCATACCCAGTAGAAAAAGAAAAGAGATTGCAGTCTTGTTGCTAATCCTTTCTGTATATATGTACACAAACACATAGATGTGACATTAATTATACTTTATGATATTTTTAAGCAGACATAACCTTAGAAAGTTTACAAATAATTTTGTAAATTGTTCATAAAGGTATAATTTTTATTTAAAATATAAATGAATAGTAAATAGTATAATTTCTATATAGAATTTATAAATGTTATAAACTATATAAAACTACATATCATAGTTTTATTTTGTACTATATGCAATATATTATATAAATACGTAGCCTATCAGTATGATATACATGTATATCATATGTAATATAGATATATAATAATTTCATCTTCACCATATGTCATCTGTATATAGTAATCAAATTCTAATTATATAGTTTTGCACTACTTTCCTTATAAACCTTTGCTTACTTGCTGTTTGTTATCATAAGAAAAATGGTCTAATTGTTTAGCTGGACATTAATAACTATTAATATTAAAGCCTAATTTTAACGTCTACATATTCATCAGCTACAGAAGGTTCCAGCCACACAAAACTATTTGATATTTTCCCTACTTCCTTTTAAATACCATTGACCCGCTTTCAATAATGAAACTAATCTTACTCGAGGCAGAAAGTGTTGTTGGTTGTGAGATAAGGTTTGTAAATGCCAAATTATATAAGGCCTTCTTTTTTCGGTAACTCCGCTCCTATCTATTGAAAATGTTTGAACCCATCAAATACCACTTCTGTGATATGTTTCCTAGTTCATGAATCAGAATGAATTACACCTTTTTTTTGTGTTTTTTCTTTTCACTCCTTATATATAAATATAAATTTCACACTTAATGCTGGTCTTCCTTAAAATTTCACAACTTACTATAGTTAGTTCTGTCTTCATCTAAATGCCTCACTAGAATTCAGTCTCCTGGACAGATGTGTCTGTGTGAACCTTTGCATATTTTCAAAGTACTAGTGCAATGCTCATAATTATTTTTGTTACAAAGTTTCTATTTTTATTTGTTCCTTGTAATGGCCAAATGTTCCCAGTAGATGGCACATCACATCACACTTCAACATTTGTAACTAGTTTAGAAGCGCCATCAGAAGCTGTTGGAAGGCAATAGTTGATTTTGTTCAGGTTCAGAAATTGCATGGTGAATTAGGGACTGAATTCATAACACAGTTAGCATGATTGGGAGACATTTGGAAAAAAGTATAAGAAATCTCAAATCTATTATATTTAACAACATGAACCAATATTAATTATATTAAACTACTTTTAGTAAGTACGGAGACTATTAGAACTAAATTTTATGTGAAGGAAAACATCACAGAAATGTACTGTCTAATCTTGGGCTAATGATAGAGAGAAAGCTGTACATTTTTCATTTTTTGTAATTGTCAATTATTAATACTTTTAAGGTAAATAGGTATAGTGTACAGATTTCAAGGTTTGGCTTAAGAGATAATATTCCAGATTATTTCTATTTCAAATAAAGTGTTTCTCACATTGTTTTAATTATATTAAATAACTATATTATAATTACACTTTTAGATTTGAAAAAGGTGGTTGTTTTAAAATGGATTTGTGTTTTAAATAACAATTTTAAAACCAAATATCACTTTCATTTCCTTCCAAATCACCACTAGTACTACATAGGACTGGGGAATCATTAATCATTCTAATTACTGTATGTTGTGGAAGAGATTTTTTAAAAAATGAGTCTGGTGATTATTTCCCCTTATTTAGGGTTTCTTGCTTTTGATGGGATTTGGTTTGGGGTTTTGCCGATATCTGTAAGATTTCTTCAGTGAAAACAAATTTATAATAAGACACTCAATTTGTTTTGGTGCTTTAATTTTTACCTATCTCTACTTTTTTGATCCCTCCCTTACTGCGTTTCTACAAATAGTCTCTGCATGTGTGGATCTTTGCCTTATTCAGTACTGCATTCTTAGTGCCTACAGATTAGGTTCTCACACAGTGTTGATGGACGGATGACTATGAAAGTATTAACATTATTCACATTGGACTACTTTGCTTATACCCTTTGAGTCTCCCAGACTGAGTAAAATTATTAACAGCTTACTCAGAAAATCATACTGATATATTTTAATTACCAAATGAATGGAAGTTTTTGGCCATCCCTTGGTTTTATCTTTTTAGGTATGTTACCTCATAATCAGATAATGTAGTTATATGATTTTTAGTTTTTGGAGTTTACTGAGTTCTTTTATGACCTAAAAATACATTTAATTGCCATCAAGTTCTTAATTTCCATTTGCGTTTTTATTTTTATTCACTTATTTATTTTTTGAAACACAGTCTTGCTCTGTCACCCATGCTAGAGTGCAGTGACATGATCATATGGGCTCAAGAGATACTCCCACCTCAGCCTCCTGAGTAGCTGAGACTACAAACATGTGCCACCACACCAGTTAATTTTTTTTTTTTTTTTTTTTTTTTTTGGTAGATAGGGGTTTGGCCATGTTTCCTAGGCTTGTCTCAAACTCCTGGGCTCAAGCAAGCCACCCACCTTCCCTCCCAAAGTGCTGGGATTACAGTCATGAGCCAACACACTTACCCTCTATGTATATTTTTTGTTATAGTGGGTATGGAATTTTATTATGTATCTGTTAAATCAAGCTTGTGAATTCTGGGCTACAAGTCTTACATGATATGACCCTCAATTGACCTCTACACTCATCTCTGTTTAGAGTTTTTAGAAGTTCTATTAATAGAACAAATGATAATGTTTTTTGGTTAAATTAATTTAAATAACCCGTATTTGATTAAAATAATTCATATAGGTTGAATCCACACAGAGTATGATAAGGATTCTTGGACTGTCTGCAACTTTACCTAACTACCTTGATGTTGCCACATTTTTACATGTTAATCCATACATTGGACTTTTCTTCTTTGATGGCCGTTTTCGACCAGTACCCCTTGGACAGACATTTTTGGGGATTAAATCTGCAAATAAGGTAAATATCCATTTTAATAATTATACTTTTCTTATCTTAAAATATTTTTGTTGGATTATTACTGAATACTTATTTGGCATTAGAGACTCTAAAAGACCATTTCAGTCCTTCATGGTCTCCACTGAAATGGCCTTTTGGACACCACTGAATCACATTACAGATGTGATATCCTAGAAAAAATCAAGCATACTTCCTCAACTATTTGTAGTAGAGTAAGTCTTCCTACAGAAGGTAGCTTGCCATAGTTTGCATTCCTGTTTTCAGTGTATGTTTTGTATTTTCAGCTGTTAAAAGTTTTAAAAAGTTATTTTGATGTGAAATGATTGAAAGGCAGTGTAAAATAAAAAAAGCTGTAATTAAACAAGCAGTATAAATTTTGTGATATTTGTTTAATAGAAATAATAATACCTCATACGCAATTGAAAAAAAAAATTTCATAGTGGCAACCATTAAGGAAGGTGTTCTGTTTAAACAATGTTCTTAATTATTATCTACATAAATGGCATTTCTAAAATTCTATGCTTTAAAAAGTTTACCTAATTTTAAAATGAGTACTACCATATACCATTCACACTGTTACAGACTTATGTTATAATATGAAGGAAAACTTTATTACAGTTTTATTTTATAATATGAATGAAAACTTTGCTTAAAATTTAAACATTTATCATTCTGTTCAACAACACCTATTTTTTTCTATAGAAGAAATAGTTTTAGGAAGATATTCACAGGCCTTGACATCTTTACTAAAAGAGGACAAAATAGAATCATATGTTACTATGTCAACCTGGTCTTTAATGTATTACAATCATTTCTTGTCTAAAAACAATTTCATTAACAAAATAGAGCTATTTTTACCTTATACTATTGTAAGTAAAATATTCACCTAAAAATCCAAAGTGACTGTTACTAATACAACAGTTAATATCCTGTAACTGCATTGCATGAAAGTAAGGTATGTTTAGAATTCTAGAGAATCATTTGAGACTTGTCCACAAAGGGATAGTTTATGATATGGTAATAGTTTCAATTATACATATTTTAGCCTTCATAATTGTTTCAAGTGCTGCTTTTCAGCAATATTTGCTGCTTTTTTCAGTTATGTTTCAATATAATTTGATTATTTTTAATGTATCAGTAGGATAGGTGTAGAACTAGGTCTTTTGTAGCTTTAGAATGTTTTTAGCTTTATAATTTAAATGGTAGCAGATGGTTATCACACAGAGCTATAAAGAGAAGAAAATTGTTTCACATGCATTTCAACCATCTTAAGCCTTTTTTTCTTTCAGTTGCATCATACAAATTGGTAAATCACCTAACGCTAATCAAATTCAAAGTATATTTCACTACAGTATGTTACCATTATAATCATGAAAGGAATGGTGTTAGATAATAAACTGTCCTAATTGGTTTTGAAGGTTTAGAAATTTGACAATTGTTTTTTAAAAACTGTATATATCTTACATAGTGTAAATAATAAATTATATATGATTGTTATAAGTATAGAATTTTGTCATACTAAAATTTATTGCTTTACACTCATTTGAAATTTATGGTTGATAACCATTAAGCATTTCTCCAGGGGTGTTGTTTAATATGTTTTATAATCAAGTTGTTAATTTGGTCATTTTAAAAAGAAATTCTTGTAGGTTTCTCAGAATTTCATTTAGAAACTCATGATGTGATTCACTTGTTAGGAAAGAGGATGGGAGAATGTTGTGAGGGTTATGCTTAATTTGGAATAACGGCTTTGGCCAGAATTGAATCCAAAGTACACTGAAAAAGTTATTGGGAGTTTTGTCTTTGGTGGGGACAGGGGGTTGTTTTTAAATTATTTGTGGAAAGTAAATTATCCTATGATCATCTCATCATACTTAGCCACTGTAAGTCATAAGAGTTCCAGTATTTTAAAATGTTTACCGTAATGAAACAAAAAAATCCAAATCATTGTCATTTAAGATGTACATTATGCTTTTCATCCCCCTCTAAACTCTTACTAATACATGTTAACTGGAGAGATAATTGGGTCACATGCCTACTCCTTCGGGTTAGCCACCTTACCTTTTTGTTTAGAAGCTTTCTCATCATTAATAAGGGATATGAGATCCTTTTACATTTTTTAAAATTGATACATAATCGATCTACATATTTTCTGGGCATAGGTGGGTATAATACATTCATTATTATACGATTACATTGATAATTATATGAATGTATTAACTTATCACATGTACCCAGAAATCTTTAGTCAGATCTATTTGACTGAATATTAAATCAGTATAATTGGGCTATCCCTCCCCTTAAATATTTAGAGACCCTTACTTAATTCATAGATATTATATTAGATTTCCAATTAATCTGAAAAATATTTCTAAAGAAGTATTCTGAATAGCAACCTTTGTCAATATACGTTACAGAAATAGTGTGTTGCCTTACGTTTCAGCTCTCTGTGCCATTTGACACTTGATCTGTAGTGTTCTCGCAACATTGAGAATCATACAGCAAAACTGTATTGTTTATATAATGAAATGTAAGAAAAATAGCCTGGAGAATGAGCTGCTCAGAAAAGCAGAAAGAACTTTAAAAATTATTCTGAAATATCTGTAACTAACCAGAATATCCTTAAAGATACTGTATTTTTAAAACTTGTTGCGTTTAGAAAGTTAGAACCCAGAAACTATTATCTGAGTTATTCTATTTTCATTTTTAAGTGGCATTGTATATGTTTTTTATGGATTGTTATATTTTATGTGTTTATAAGGTATTTGTTATCTCTCATTCTAGGTAGTCTGAAAGTTTAAAAAATTGGATTGTAATTGTCAACATTTTATTTGCAGTTACAAAGTTTATAATTTTTTCATCTGATTTTTTTTATGTTTTAAAATCTTTAAGATGCAGCAGTTGAATAACATGGATGAAGTATGTTATGAAAATGTTTTGAAGCAAGTAAAGGCTGGACACCAGGTACACTTGATTTATTTTATTCTGCTTTTAGAGAGTGCTTAATGATAAAAATTACTCATTTTTAGACTCTTCAGAAGAAAAATTTTATTTAAGTCTGAGGCAATGACTCAGAGGTTCTAATTCTTAATAACTGCTTTAGCCCAATGGGTAAGTCATAAAACTATTTATAGATATTACCATCCCAATATTGATAGGTCGTGCTGTTTTGCCATTTTTAATTTTAAATATTATATTCTTACTATTTTCATGTAGCAATATCAATTGAAATGCAATTTATAAATAAAGCTTTGTATTATTTGATGGTGTTTAGAAATTAAGCAGTTTAATTTTTAAATTTTCTTTTGTTCAGTATACTCCCATCAGGATTATTAAAGTCAAAGTGAAGTGATAATAATCACTTATGTAAAATTTGTTCACTTCCCAATTGTTCATGGTTCTTTGAATAACTTTATTATGGCATTTCTTAAAACAATGTTAGCCTTTTATGACATGTAAAGTATTTAACTGGCCCTTTGGTTTTTAAATTCCTTTTAAGAGTGGTGAAACCTTTTTCTCCCAGTCTAAATCTTGTTTGCAACCCCAGTATATAAAGTAAATCAAAGATGGTTTGGACTTGAAAGCATAGAACACTGCCTCCTTGAACACTGAAACACTGAGCATTCTTAAGGCATTTTGTCTGTGTTTAGGAAATAGTTTTAAAATCAGGTTCATAATTAATCTCTAGAGATTGTGCTTGGTTTTAAGAATAACTTTTTAGGAAATCACAAGTATTTTAAGTTGTATACTAGCAATAACAGTAGCTAACCTTTTCTAGTTTTTAATAAATGAAACTGATAAGGTTATCTTATACTTACTAATTTAATTCTCTCCGCCACATATGAGGCAGGTACTATTATCTTCACTTGCCAGGTGAAGAAAATGGAGTTCTTTGAAAAATAAAGTCACGTGTTCAGGTCATTCTACTAATGCACTTTCACATCTAGGCCATGTGGGTATAGAGTCTCTGCTAACAATTGTGACATATCACACATTTATTTTATATAATGTTCTACTTTGACCCTCATAAAAAACTTTTGTGAGTTGAATTATTTATCATTTTAAGAATAAAAATATATAAAATACCAAGATTCTTTCTTTAAATAAAAAGAAATTCCTACTAAATAACAACCACTTGTTCTAGGTCAGAGACTAGCAGAATTTTTCTGTAAAGAGTCAGATAGTAAATATTTAAGGCTTTATGGCTCTTATGTTCTCTGTTGCAGCTACTTCAATTTTGCTATTTAACATGAAAGCAGCTATGGACATTATTTTAACAAGTTGGTGCAACTGTGTTCCAATAAAACACAAAAATAGGCAACAGGTATATTTGGCTTGCTGGCTATAGTTTGCCACCTCTGTTCTGGATTGCCTCATGAGATTTTATTTGTAGTGAATATGTGCTGATCCCAAAATGCTATCTAGAGAAACTTTTTAAAGCATTTCAAAAAAGATTCTAAAAGAATGTCCTGTATGATACTTTGCAGGAGTATCATAAATTCAGTGTAATTAGCTAGATGGTATCAACATGCACATTTATTTTCAACTTTTATATTACAAAATATATAAACTATATTGTTTAGCTAAGGAATGTAGTTGGAACCATATAGTATGTAGCCTTTTCAGTTTAGCTTTTTTTCACTTAGCGGTAGGTATTTTAGGTTCTCTCATATCTTTCTGTGGCTTGATAACTCAGTTCTTTTTGGTACTAAGTAATATGCCATTATCCTGGTGTACTAATTTATTTATTTATTCACCTGCCAAAGGGCATATTCATTGTTTCCAAGTTTGGCAATTATAAATAAAGTTGCTGGTTTTTGTAGGGACACAAGTTTGGCAATTATAAATAAAGTTGCTGGTTTTGTAGGGACATGTGCAGGTTTTTGTAGGGACATAAGTTATCTCATTTAAATAATAAAGAGTATAATTGCTAGATCATATGGTACATGTATGTTTAGCTTTGGAAAAAACTACCGAACTCTCTTCCAAAGTAACTATACCATTTTTCATGCCCATTAGAGAATTTCTGTTGTTTAACATCTTCACATCCTTGCCAGTATTTGGTTTTGTCAGTATTTTGGATGTTGGCCAGGTGTGTAATAGTATCTTGTTTTAAATTGTATTTTTCTAATGACTAGTGATATTAAGCATCTTTTCATAAGCTTATTTGCCATTTGTCCATCTTGTTTGGTTAAATCTCTTTTCAACTCTTTTGCCTATTTCTTCTTATATTGTCTTTAAAAGTTCTTTATATATTTTGGTAACAGTCCTTTATCAGATATATCTTTTGGAAATATTTTCTTCCAAAATTACTTGTCTTCTCATTCTCTTTCCTCTTATTTCTCTTAGTGTCCTTCAGCAGAGTTTTAAATTTTAGTAAAGTCCAGCTTCTCAATTATTTCCTTTATGTCTTTGGTGTTGTATATAAAGAGTTACTGCTATCCCCAAGGTCACCTTGATTTTCTCTTATGTTATCTTCTAGGACTTTTATAATTTTGTGGTTTACATTTACATCTATGATTCATTTTGAGTTAATTTTGTAAAAGATATGAGGTCTGCATCTAGATTCATTTTTTTGCATGTTGATGTCCAGTTGTTCCAACATCATTTCTTGAAAGACTATATTCACTTATTCTTCCTTAGTCAAATATATGTTTACTGTATTTATGTGGGGCTATTTTGGGGATATCTGTTCTATTTCAATAACCTGTTTATAAGTGTTGAAGTCAGATAGTGTCTGTCTTCTGACTTTGTTTTTCTCTTTCAATACTGTGTTGGCTATTCTGGGTCTCCCATTTAATTTTGAACTGTGAATTAATAACATTTTGTATCATAATTTTTAATTGTGGTAGTATTTCTCCCATCACAAGAGAACCCTTTTTAGTCTATGATAGATTTCATTATGAATGAGTACTCAAATATTTCTTCTTTTTAATTAATGGAAATTAAAATATAAATGCTTTACTATGGGACAAATAGTAGATATTTTATCTTTTTACTCTAGTCGGGAAAATATCTACCACATCTTACATTAGCTTTTGTAACTGATCAGTCTTGCATGCATTATGAAAAAATCTTTAGAGCCCACTAATAGAAATGTAATTGTTTTGCTCCTAGAAGTTAAAGTAATTGTTGTTCTTCTGTCATAGTTAACACTTAATGACCAGGTAAGTAGGTACTTGGTACTTTAGCATGGAACATAGGATTGCTTCTCATTAGAATAAGTATTTTTACTTTTTTAGAGTAAAAAGAGAAATTTTTGAAAGATTTTTCTTGATATTGATAAATAAATGTAGCCATGTATAAACACATAAATATACCATTGTATATTCAAGCTTATATAAATAAACAGCTTAATAATTCTGTTACTGCCAGTACCACAGCTATTTTGAGGCTTTAGAAGCTATGGGTTGCTTAGCTTTTTAGGGTTATAGCCCTTATCATATTATATATAATTATTATTGAAAGATATTTATTATACTACTCTAGCTTTTTCATTAATATGTTGTTACATTTAAAAATACTAATTTAAAAAATAAAATGGAGCTTTATTCCCAAATTTTGGGAAAAGTAGCAGTTTTACCTTCCATTGTAGTTAGATAAAAACCCAAATACATGTTGTAATATAGGGTATCCTAGGAGAACTGTCTTCTCTCTCTCTTCTATTATAATTCCCTCACTGTAATAGGGACTAAGATGCCCCCTTAGGAATCATTATTTATAAAACACAGGTGTTGGCTAGGAGTATTTAGTCAGTAGAGATAAGATCTTACTGCCAGCTCTTTTATTTTTAGTATAAATCCATTCATTGCATTACTTTTCAAAATGAAAGATGACTGAGGAAGTTATGTTCTTGTTATGGTAAATTCTGATAGGACAAAGTTGGTTCACAGTACTGATGTGATTCACAGTACTGGTGCATGGTTCACACTTGGCTAGGTTCGCAGTACTAGTGCGTGGTTAGAAAGGACAGACTTAGATGGGATACCCGAGAGAAGTCTTCAGGTGACCAGGGTGGGTTGCTCTAGGGCATGAAGAACCTAGGAATAGAGAATGCACACAGCTGAGGCAGAATTTAGAAATAAACATTACCTCTCCACCTTTTGTGTGCACGTCTTGCCATCCAAGACGTCAGGTCTTTAAGAATGTGTGTCTTCTAAGCTATCTTCTTGTCTGATTAAAAATGTGCTGTAGGTGATTGTGTAAAGTATGACTTCAGTTTAAGAACCTACTAACCAACTTTTGGATCTGAGATCATGTCCAGATTTGTATTACAGTGCCTTAGTCCAAACAAGAATTAGAGCAGGATAACTATGATCTTTCTTTAAGATGTAGGCCCTAAGAAGTAAGGTTTAGTCTACAGGTCTCACAGTTTCTATTTTTGAATGATTAGTGATGACATTAGTTTTCCATAATAGTGGGACTTCAGGTTTTTTTTAGAAATACCTACTTTTCTCCTATACTGTTTTGTAGCTATAAAAATAAAATGACAACATTAAAATTATTTATAGTTTTCTATTATTTTACCATTTTAACATTATAATTGCAATTTCATGCATTCCTTCTAGTCTTATCCATTCACACATGTGCCTTTTAATTTTGCTCCTTCAAACTTAATTTTAATTATTATACTCCGTTACTAAATTATAATTATACCATATATACAGTTTTATACTCACTCTTTTTCTTAATGAATAATAAACATTTTTTAATGTTTCTACATGGTCTTCACAATTTTAATGTTTGCAACAGAGAAAAAAGAATCTTACTCAGGTTCTAATTTTCAGATACGTTTAAGTCCCTTTGGACTTTCAACCTTCCCAATCCTCTGACATAACTTGATTATTTTTCTTTGTTAATGGGAGACATGAACCTAAGGCATGTTAAGCAGCTTCCCAAGGTCTTAGAGCTAGTTAAGAGAGGCACCAGGATTTAAATATAAGTCTTTGTGTTGATAAAACCCATTGATAAAACCCATTACATCTTCAGAACTTGACACTATCCCTTTGAAATTAAGCTGATATTGGCTGTTTCTCTGTTATTCGTTATTTCTCTATTATTAAGAATATTAAATGTTTGCAGTTTTCTATTATTATAGATTGTGCTTACTGTAGTGATTATCTTTCTACCTGTTATTTTTTGTTTAAATATTTACTTTGAATAAATTTCCTAAAATGGACTTATGGCAGAAATGGCCACATTTTGTGGTCTTGCCACATAACCATAATGTATACCTAATGAATTAAAGCATTTTGTTGTCACAGGACATCTACATAGGATTTTATAAACATAGACCACTTCTTCTGAATACTGTTATCAGTGTAGTGCTGAATAAGGTTATGATCTAATGTATGTTTGCCATTTTGAATTTGTTTTTTTTTTTTTTTTTTTTTTTTTTTTCCCCAATCTTAAGGCATAAAGACAGAGTGGTGTCATACCAGTGAAGTGTTTCTTAATTGGCAATTGTTACCTCTAAATTGTGATTGGGATACACATGTATTGCACACCATTTATTCATACATTGGTTTGGGTGTGTACTTATTTGCAATTAGTAAAATTTATTCTTTCTTGCATTTTTGTTTTATACACTGTGGTCTTTTAGCCCCTGAATTTTTTTAATGTGATTTAAATAGGATTAGTATATATATCCTAGCCAGTTGATTGTATTTTGCCTGTTGACCTTGGCACTATTGACATTTTGGATGGAATAATCGTGTGTTGGGCTGGAGGGTGTGTCCTGTCCTGTATACTGTAAGTTGTTTAGTAGCATCCTTAGTCTCTACCCAGTAGATACCAATGACTCTCATCACCCCAAAGATCATAACCCAAACTGGCTCCAGATATTACCAGATGTTCCCTGGGGTACAAAAGTGTTGTTTAGAGGGAAGTCTCTTCAGGTACCCCTCAGATACCTTTCCTTGTGAATGTATTTTCATCTAAATGTATATAAAATTTGCCAGTGATGAATATTAGGACATCATGTGAGAAAGAACCAAGATATAAATTTATCTTAACTGGCTAGTATTCAAATTCAACATATTAAAATTTCTCATGGATAAGTATAAAAATCCTTCATTTAAACTCAAATAAAAAATTTCATAGGTACTAATTAAAGAAGCACCATCTTGGAAAAAATTGATAATTTTAGTTGAAGAAATTCAATTTAATTCAAGCAAGTATTATATATACTTTTTAAAACTAATGAAACCTTAAATGTTATTATCACAGAGAAAAAAAAGTTCAAATTAAGAAAGGCGAAAACTTCATTGTAATTTGGCTTATTATCAAGTTCTTTGGTCATTTTGTATCATATTTTGAGAATAAAAATTCAAGAGAAGGTTACTAAAATTGTGAGAGGTTTGAAATACTTACAATTTGAGTTAATAGTCAAGAGAAAACAGAGTATTAAGATTGCATAAGAGAAAACCCAGGTGGATTTTGGAGGAGAGTGGTGGTATTAGAAAGGCTGTCATATGAAAATAAACTATGTTCTATTTTGCACAAAGAAAATTCGAACCAATGGATGGAAGTTGTAGAGAGCTAGGTGTAAGGAACCACAATTTGTCTAGAGTGAAATAGACTGGATTGCAAAGGAGCTACCATTCTTTTAACCATAGCTGGACAATGCTTTGTTGGAGATACTGTAAAAAGTGTCATCTACATTGGAACAAATATCATGAACCTCTAAAGTATTCTTAATTTTAAATAGACAATTTTATGATAATTCTACTCCCTTAGTAGTAGCTCCCTGGCACACTTTTGTTTTACCCTATTAAAGTAAACTTTAGTTTAATTTTTATTGTTTAACAGAATGTTGTGCTCTAACAAATAAACTGATTAACACAAAAGAGACTGAATAAAGCGTTTAAAATTTAACCCTTAGGCATACCAAAAACTAAACATGAAGGGGAAAAAATAATCACTGCTAATTTCACTACCAGAGGTGGCTTCTATTGGTGTTTGTCCTTCCATTTTATTGATACATTTTATTCCCTTAGTTTTCTATCTTTTTTTTTCCTGTTATTCCTATAGTTTATCTAATCTGTTGTATTTTTCTCATTCAAAAATATGACAGAACTGTAAATAGAAACGATAGCTTTAAAATGTAAAAATATGCTTTGATAAAGGGATTATATTTAAAAATTTTTAATCAGTATCTTCTACACAATGTTGTACTTTTACTTTTTGTGTTCCAGCAGGACAGGTCCTACCACAAAAGACTGGGTTATAAGGAAATACTGTTGATTTAGTTCTCAGTATATCGTCGTATGCATGGGAAGTCTGTGGTAAATATGATTTGATTTTGATGAATTACCTTGTGTTCAAAGATTTAACATAGTTAGTGAAATAAGGATGATGGGAAATATGAAACACGTCAGGACTATGGTCCAGTAGTTGAAATTTGCCTCTGGTATTGCTAGTATTACAAAGGCCCAGGCCAATGCCTTCAGATTTTAAGAACTAAGCAGGTAAGGCAACGATCTTTTACATTAATGCAGTCATCTCAACTCAAGAGCTCTTTTGCAACATAATTGAAGAACAAAGTTCTATTATTTTCATTTCTTAAAGGTACCTACATTATGTGTTTAACTTTTTAAAAGTTGCCCCAAACTGAAATCTCTTTGTATCAGTCTTCTGAAAAGGCTTACACTGTTTAAGTCTTTTATTTGCAGGTTGATCTGCCAGTACTATTTGGCCTAAGATCAGTTAGCTTGCTATGTGACAGCTTCTCCTGAATGCCTCTGTATTATGTGCAGCACAAAAAATTGCTGGGTAGTTACTTGGAAAGCAGGACTGTTAAATATTTTTATTTTGGTAAATACACCCATTTCAACAAAGCTGGCAACCCTTGATTTATTTCATTACACAAGAACTGGTACTTCATACTAGTCACTGATTATTGAGACTCATTTAGAGGTTTGTTTTCAGGAACTTAGGACCCCTCACAGGATTATTTTTTCTCTTTTAATCTCCTTGAAGAGATACCTTAACTAAGCTGCAGTGTTCTGTCCTCTGCTTGTATTGGAAGGTCAACAAAGAACTTCCCAGTAGAACAGAATTTTTGAGTTGTGTTTTTTTCACTCATAATAATTGACATTGAAGTTAATGTTATCCCAGTCACTAGCTGTCTTTGTATAAGGTTCCAAATGATAATTTTAAATAGGTGATTTGTATACATCCATCTGTCAGAAAATGAAGAAATATAATTCAACAACCTTTTCACATTATCTAAAAGAATGACAGCCAAATTAACTCATCAATTTTATTGTATTCTGACTCTGATGATTGAGAAGTCTAACTATATGTGTTTGTCATTCTGAGATTCTTTTCTTTTTAAATATTTTGTTATACATATAAGTACCATAAATTATGTATGTATATTACGTGCGTATGTGTGTGTGTATACATATATATATTTATGTATATATATATGCATAGTATATAGTTATACATATAAATAAGTGCCATAAATTGTGTATGTATGCTATGTGTGTGTATATAGTGTATATATATATATATATATATATATACACTAAGTGCATATATATATACTATATACACACACATATATATATATACACACTATGCATATATATATATATACTATATACACACATACATAGTATATATATGCACGCATAGTGTATATATATAGATATACACACTATGCATGTATATATATGTGTGTATACATATATTCACATATATATATACACACACATACACACATAGTATACATACATAATTTATGGTACTTACATATTGGCGATTCAGCCTTTAATTTTGATCCATCTGCTCAAACTAATGAGACATCTCATTTGTAAGCTTCTCTTTGTGTTACCAAATGCAAGTACAGCTTTAGTTATAACTATAAACTCCAGAGAGAGAGAGAGAGAGAGAAAGAGATTTGCTTCTGGAGTTTAGTTATAGTTATAACTAATTACATATTAGTGCATTGTTATTAACAGTGGTCATGGTTAATAACAATGATCATTAACTATAGTGCATTAAGTAGCTAACTTTATATTTTATACATATGCTTTTCTTTATTATTAAGGAAAATCAAATTATTTCTTGTGGGGCTGTGTACATAAACTTTAGCTCTATTTTGTTACTTTTGAAATATATCTTAGCAGTTACAGTAATATAGTGTACAGTAGTAAGAAATATGTAAATCAGTCTATTCTAGTCGAGGTAAACTAATTGAATTATTCCTGCTACTACCTCATGCTGCCTGCCCCTTCTCCCCAACAATCAGTAAAAAAAAAATCTCTCTCGTGAATACTTTTCCGAATTTGTTTTTTTCTTGCTTTCAAGTTGTTCAGTATCTTGGATTTCTCCCTGGTTTGGTTTCTTTAAGTAATTTGATTTTATCAGAGGACTTACATTTCAAACCATTATGGAGAAGACTGAAATATGTGTCCATTCAAAAAAGAACTATGACTCTCAGACAACTAAACACTTTTTAGGCTAAAAATTAAGGTTTTTTAAAAAAATATATAAATAAATTCAATTTGTTTCTCCTTATTTGGATTAAAAGAAATTTCATGTTCAAAAGCCATGCTGACATTCTCTGATCATACTATTCCATGGGTTTCGGTTATCTAAACTTGTGTGCTCATGTACTTAATAGATTTTATGTTCAGCTTTGCCTTAAACGTATTAAAAACAGTAGGAGGCAGTTGTGTTCCACTCAGGCATGTGTGATGACAGATGGAGAAAATCTTTTCATGTTGACTTTTCAACGGTCCTACTCTGCAAGACTTCAAGTTCTTCTTGGCTATTGGGAAATCAAAAGTTGGCGATTCAGCATTTAATTTTGATCCATCTGCTCAAACTAATGAGACGTCTCATTTGTAAGCCTCTCTTTGTGTTACCAAATGCAAGTACAGCTTTATCATTCCTGTTAATAATTCCCCTCCTCCTGTGTAACTTGCAGAACGGGAAAATAATTAATGGCTTAACTCTACTGAGATTTTTCTTGTTACACAAACTTTATTATAGTGATAGGAGAAGAAATTAGAAACTTCCTCAGAGATTATGGCATATTTAGCAAGTTAATTTAGGTTATTTTCCATATTGTCAAAAAAGTTAAATTCTTAGTTTGCAGCTTCTTACTCAAAATTTACCTTCAATTTTAAGGAATAAAAGGCCTTCTGGTATTAAAGAGAAAAAAAGTCTTCTCCAACCTTGGATTAATGCTGAACATCAGCCTTTGTTTAGATGTGTGGCTTATTTTCTCTTTCCTCGTTTATAAGTTAGTTGAAATTTCTGTTTCTAAGAAGCCACCTTTAAAAATTGGCTAATATAATTTATTACTATCTGAAGAAAAATATTTTTATTTCTAAGCATTGTTTCTTAGTTTATATGAGAGTAATTAATTATATAAAATCAAAACAAATTTCATCACGCTAACTTAAATAATGAAACTTTCCATTGGCCCTTTGCCTAAAAATATTTTATTCTGCAGATATAATAAGTATTCTCTAATTCTCAGTACCAGTGTTTCTGCCATATCAAATTTACCTAGCATTACTTTTATTTGTGAATTATTTGAGTGCTTCTTTCTTTACTCCCCTTCCCACTTATTATCTAAATACAGATTTGTGTCATACTAAAGTAATGTTTGACCCCTTGCAGTCATTTTTCTGTATTTATAAAGTAGAAAATTCTCTAAACAGCCATTGGGAATATTTTACCTTATATTATCAGAAGTTTATTTGACAGCAATTTATTTCATTGTAGAGAATGATGTATTGATTTACTTATTAGCTGCTTTCCACTAGATATCTGGACTTAAGCAGTTTGTAGATATAGTTATTAAGTTTAGGTTACTACCATAAGCATTTGTTGACTACATTTTTGTAGGAATCATTTGATAAAATTGAAAATACAGTATTTTTTATTAAAACTGAAAGTGAAATTTTATGCATCAAGGAAATCTGATACAATTTTCCACGTATTTTCTCAAGGTAAAAAAAAAAAAGGAGATAAACGTTCAAATATGATTAACCATTGTAGATTTGTACTGTCTTTATCTGTAGTTGGAGTTTTTAATCAATTTTTGTTTGTTTTCATAGTAGTGTATTTAAGTGAGGGTGATGGGAAGAAAGAAATTATGTGTCTATATTTAATGTTGTGTATTTAAGTGAGGGTTATGGGAAGAAAGAAATTATGTATCTATATTTAAGTTCTGTTTTTAAGAGAGTAACATAGTCTTAGATCTCATCTCATTTTTTTCTTGGTTTTTATAAATGAGAAGATGAGAAGTGTAGCTATCACTACATTACGGTAAATAAACTGGCCATTTCTTGGGCTCTGATTAAACTTAAGAGCTTCTGTACAGCAAAAGAAACTATCATTGGAGTGAACTGGCAACCAATAGAATGGGAAAAAAATTTTGTGACCTACCCATCTGACAAAGGGCTGATATCCAGAATCTACAAAGCACTTAAATAAATCTACAAGTAAAAAACAGACAACCCCATCAGAAAGTGGGCAAAGATATGAACAGACACTTTTCAAAAGAAGACATTTATGCAGCCAACAAACATATGAAAAAATGCTCATCATCACTGGTCATTAGAGAAATGCAAATCAAAACCGCATTGAGATACCATCTCATGCCAGTTAGAATGGCAATCATTAAAAAATCTGGAGACAACAGATGCTGGAGAGGATGTGGAGAAGTAGGAGTACTTTGACACTGTTGGTGACAGTATAAATTAGTGGAACCATTGTGGAAGACAGTGTGGCTATTCCTTAAGGATCTAGAAAGAGGAATACCATTTGACCCAGCAATGCCATTACTGGGTATATATCCAAAGGATTATAAATTGTTCTGTTATAAAGACACATGCACAAGTATGTTCATTGCAACACTGTTTACAACAGCAAAGACTTGGAACTAATCCAAATGACCATCAGTGATAGACAGGATAAAGAAAATGTGGCATACATTCACCATGGAATACTATGCAGCCAAAAAAAGGATGAGTTTATATCCTTTGCAGGGACATGGATGAAGCTGGAAACCATCATTCTCAGCAGATTGACACAAGAACAGAAAACCAAACACTGCATGTTCTCACTCATAAGTGGTTGTTGCACAATGAGAACACATGGACATAGGGAGGGGAACATCACACACTTGGGCCTGTTGCGGGGTGGGAGAGCTAGGGGAAGGATAGCAGGGGGTAGGGGGATTGGGGAGGGATAACAGGAGAAATACCTAATGTAGATGATGGGGGGATGGATGCAGTAAACCACCATGGCATGTGTATATCTGTGTAACAGTCTTGCCAGATCTGCATATGTACCCCAGAACTTAAAAGTGTAGTTAAAAAGTAAAATAAAATAAATTGGCCATTTCTAAGTAGCACAGCATTTAAATTAGTAACTGCTCCAGAAATACAGTCAGACACCTGTTAAATAAGTCTGAAGCTGTGAAGTGTCTAAGATGTTGCACAACCTGCATACTGAAAGATAGCCTTCCATAGACTAACTTTATTTAAATTCTGCACACACACAAAGACAAACACAAGACACGTGGGTTAGGGGGAAAGACTGTGTTGCTTCTCCCTAACTCCCCACTGGTCTATCTACAGAGTGAGAGCCAGCTACTGCATGTGCGTGGGTTGCACCACAGGAGATGTACTCCAAAAGTTATGAAACACTGAGCTTCTGTAGGAGTTATGGGCACATCTGCTCATTCTGTCCTCTGGAGAATGAAAGAGAGGAGACAAAAAAGTAGACCAATTGGCCATGCAGGGACCTTATCCTCTATTCTGGAACTTACACAGACTCCCTTGAGGAATGAAAGAAAGGCCTATATCCTGGAATGTAAACAGTTGACTCATTGGGAGATAAGAAAGGAGTCTCTAGGATTCTTTACCCTTTGAATTGGAGAAAATGGCTCTGGGGAAGTGAAGACATTCTCTGTCTGATTAGCACTTTAGTTTCTATTACTCAGAGGCCCTGGATGGGTAGGAACACCAGAAATTTCAGGGAGGATTATCTTTCAGCAAGACCCAGGGTGTGTCTGGAAGGGATACACAAGGTCTACTAAACCTCAGTAGGATAGCAGACTACTTTTTTTTTTATAATTTAGAAAAATTTTTCTAACCTTCTAATCTTACATTGCATTCTCTCTCCAATAGTCTTTTTGTCTTATTCTCTTATTCTCCATGGACCTATAACTATCTCTCTATTTCTCTCTCTCTCAACTATAGCATCTGATCTTTGCTGTCTTACAGCTGTATTTTTGAAATCAAGTGGAGAAAGTCAAATAAATTTAAATGATTCCATAAGTGGACAAATGACAACATGCCTTTCTTTTCTTTTCTTTTGTTAAGTGTAATGTAACTGCCTCACCTGTGGGTTTGCAGATAATTTTTTTCATTGTGTTTTTTTGTTTTCTTTTGTTTTGCTTTTAATGAAGATGCCCAATTGAAGAGTACAATACAGATTTGAGGATAATTAAGACATGTTTATGAAAGTGGCCCAAAAACTGAAAGAGACAGTCAAGCACACATCTAAGAGGAATTACAATTTTATGATTTTTTCCCCTTTATAGCACTTTAGTTTTAATTATTCTAGCTAGTAAAGTTGATAACCAGTATATTAACTTAGTAGGATTTCCTTTGCTTGAGCAGTTTAAAAAAATAAGGTGTATTCTAATAAAAAGAATCATTTTAAGTGTATCATTTGAGATATTAAATGTACAGTTGAATGTTTAAGAATTATAAATAGTGATTATTGTCTAAGAAAAGAAATGAAAAATACCAATAGATGTCTTAAAAATACATCTTCTGTTGCTATTTTTCTCAAATCAGATTCAATCCAGAACATCTTATAATGTTCAAAAATAATAGGCCTTAAAGCCCAGTGGTATCTATAGAATTGTTAGCTCACTAACGAATTTTATTTGCATAGTAATAGACTAGCTGCATTTACCCTACTGAAGAGATGTTGCTGTTTAGGGGCTCTCAATAGCAAATGTAAATGCAATTTGGACTCCCTCAAAGTCAGTAAAATACTTTTCTTTGTGTGATACTGTAATATTTGAAGAATAATTCTTAATTCTGTTTATCAGCCATGATTGGATTGACCCAGATTTAGCAATGAATTAAATGGATCCATGTTTATGCTATGGGGATTAAGCTCAGTGATCATGGTTTGGGCCGCACCATTACATTTTTAGTCATATTTTGAGAACATCTTTGAGAAAGCATGAATTCAGGGTACTTGAGTTTTTTAAACTAGTGTGCAATTTTTTTGCATTATTGAGTTTATTATAAGTAGGTTAACTCCAGTATATATTCTTTAAAACTTTCACTTGTATGTATATGTGTCTATATGAACATTTTAGAATTAATAATGCACATATAATCTGTGGTAGACTGAAATTTTTAAATGGAAGTGATTCATAGACTTATGGAAGTGCTGAGAATGGTTCATGATTTATGTTCTCTTTCTGTAGTCTATTTGCCTTGTTAAGGTAAGAACTGGGGTAAGCAGACCACCAAATATAGACAGTCCTGCATTCTCTTATGGCATGTGAACTACATCTGGATTGGGTATTGAACCTTGAACCACTAGATATTGAACAGAATGGAGATGGTTTTAAGACAATACTAGCAATATTTAGCAAATATTTTTTGAATACTCAGTATGTGCCAGTTACTGTGCTTAAGGTAAAAAGCAAAAACTTCCTGCATTCGTGTTATTTATAATTTGATAATGAAAAACACATTAACCAAATATTTATTCATAAAGTGTAAATGCACAGATTTGATAAATAATCCTTACAAAGGAAAAGTATACATTACTAGAAAAGCACATCATATGAAGAACAGTAATTGTTTTACTGTTTCTTTAACTTTAGAAATTTATGTCTTTTTTCTCTACTTTTCTGTATTACTTTTTTCTAATCAATTAAAAACATTTTAATTAGGAAAAAACTCACTCATTATACTAATTATCACAAGAAAAGCAAGGCAGAAGTCTGCCCCCATCATCCGAACACCTCCAACCAGGTCCTTCTGCTAACATGTAGGGATTACAATTTGACATGCAATTTGGGTGGCAACACAGAGCCAAACCATATCAATTGTCACCTTCTTTAGTCCTTACCAACATTTTATTAATATTTTACATATTTATGTGCTTATTTTCTATTTTCTCTAGGATGAATGCACATTTGACCATTTTGTTTATTGTCATAGTCCAGTATCTCTAACACTACTTAATATATAATAAACAATAAATATATGTTGAATAAATTATCACATATATTTGTTTATTTTTACTCAATAAAAGTAAATGTTTGAGACATAAACCAGTCAAATTAAATAAGCTGAAAATAAGATGTGTTTCTGAATGTGAAGGGCTTTAAACTCCAGGAAAGAAAAGTTACGTTAAAATTTAGCACATCAGAATTATATAGAACTCTTCATCTTTGATTAATGAATTTGACACTCCCCAAAATAAATTTAAATTAAGTAATCTTCTTATAGGACTAACTTTCACATTCAACATTTTGACAACAGCTCATATGTACTTTATAATTGTTGTGCCTGTCTTAACTGGTTGATTCACCAGGCCAACACTGTCTTCTGATGCCATTGACCTTTTACTTTACTTATTATAATTCAGTATTCTTAACAGATTCTTTCTATGACCTTGTTACCAAGAACTGTCTCAAAGTATAGTCTTCCTTACCTGTTGAAGTGAGTAGAATGGCTTTTTCTATTTCTGCAAAAAATGCCATTGGGATTTTTGATAGGGATTTCACTGGATTTCTATATTACTTTGGGTAGTATTGTTATCTAAAAACTGGTAAGTCCTCAAATTCATTGTTAAATACAGTATGAATTTTTTCTTCAAACATTTAGCTTGTTTAAGTTTCCTTGTTCTTGGTTCCCTGCTTTCAATGCCAGACTTCCTTACTCTTTGTGTCTCCCTGCCTTTGTCTCAGTAAGCAACTTTCCCACCAGTCCTTATCTATAGGGTCCACATTTCAGTCACTCTGCAAATTACCCCTCCTGCTGCAATGGTTCTTCCCACCAAAACTGTCCTTCCTGCCAGTATAACCCCCTCCCTGTACCCTTGAAATTAGTCAACCAGGACCAGTTTCAATTATACAGTCCAGTTCCAAGCCAATGGAGACAGGACACAGTAGTAGAAACCCATTGCATTAGGAATAAAAACCTCTGCTTTCTTTTGTTCATGGTCCTCTTGCCATTGCTCCGTCCACGAGATGCACCCTTCTATAGAAAGAAGTAAATTTGCCTTGCTGAGAAAATTTACGTTCGGGTACTATTTCTTTTGCAGAACCAAAAATTTGTTTCTAACATTAATGGATATGAGAGGTCATTTCATTTAATTAATTTTTTTTTTTTTTTTTTGAGACGGAGTTTTGCTCTTGTTACCCAGGCTGAGTGCAATGGCCTGATCTCGGCTCACCGCAACCTCCGCCTCCTGGGCTCAGGCAATTCTCCTGCCTCAGCCTCCTGAGTAGCTGGGATTATAGGCATGAGCCACCATGCCCAGCTAATGTTTTGTATTTTTAGTAGAGACGGGGTTTCACCATGTTGACCAGGATGGTCTCGATCTCTTGACCTCGTGATCCACCCGCCTCGGCCTCCCAAAGTCCTGAGATTACAGGCTTGAGCCAACGCGCCCGGCCCATTTAATTAATTTTTAAAAATTTGTTTTAGCAATGTTTTATAATTTTCAGTGTACAAGTCTTAGACTTCAGTTTAATTTATTCCTAGGTATTTTATTCTTTAGGTGTTATTGTAAATGAAATTTCTTTGTTAATACTCTCTTGGAATTCTCCATTGCTACTTTATAGATGTGAGACTGATTTTTAACCATTGATTTTGTATTCTATAATTTTGCTAAATTTGTTTTTTTGATCTAACAGGTTTTCTTGTGGAATTTTTAGTATTTTCTACATATAAGATTTTTTTTTCATGTATAGAGACAGTTTTACTTCCTTATTCTCAATTTTGAATGATTTTTTTCTTGTCTAATATCACTGGCTAGAACATCCAAGTAATATGTTTAATAGAAGTACCAAAAGTAGGCATCCTTGTCTTGGTTCTGATCTTAGGATAAAACTTGCAGTCATTAACCATTCAGATGGTAGCTGTGAGTTCTGTGCATCAGTAATGTTATTTTGTTCCTTTATTCTGTTAATTTGGTATATTGCAATGATAGGTTTTCATATGTTGAACAGTCTTTTCATTCCTGGGATAAATCCTACTTTGCTGAAGTATATAATCCTTTTAATTTGCTACTGAATTTGGTTTGCTAGTATTTTATTGACAATTTTTACATGTGTATTAAAAAAGAATAATAATGTCTTTTATAGATAGCTTTTCTTCCCACTAGTTATAAAGAAATTTTTTTTATTATACTTTAAGTTTTGGGGTACATGTGCAGAACATGCATGTCTGTTACATACAGATAATTTTTTTCTGGTTCAAGATCCTGTCCAGGATTGCATATTGTGTGAATTTATCCTGTCCATTTAGTTTCCTTTAATTTAGAACAGTTCTTTGATCTTATTTTGCCTTTCTGGATTTGACTTTGACATTTTTCAAAGAGCATATATTAATTATTTTGTAAAATGACTCCAAATTTGGGTTTGTCTATAGTTTCTTCATAATTAAGCCTTATTGGTTTTATAACAATAATACAACAGAAGTGACATTATGTCTTTCTTACTACCTTCATGTTATTGAATTTGTCCAGTATTGCTGACATTCATTTTTCTCCCTTGTTAAAGGTTATTTGCTCTAAGTTTCTCCATATAAAGTTATTATTTTCCCCTTTGCTTCTAATAAGGGAGGAGATACTTTTGTGACTAAATATACAGTTTCCTTCATCAAATTTTTACCCATTCATTTTATCATCTTTTGATGATTTTCTAAATCTGTCATTTTCCTCATCCCACTATATGTATGGAATAGCTTCCTTTCCCCTATTTATTAGTTTATATCTCTGTGGACTTTAATAATTTACATTTCTGTGAACTTCTTGAAAGTGTTAAAATGTGTAACTATACTATTTACTTTGGAGATAATATAAGCACAAATTTGGCCAGTGGAAGCCCCTTCGAGCTAGCTTCCGGTTTTTACCTTTTGGCACAATCGGATCCTCTAAGATCTAATTTTGTACTTTCCATTTCTCACACTTGGAATTAGCGATTTCTGCAAACAAAGCTGATCTCTTTAGTAGGGAAAGGTTTTATAAACTCTTTAGAAACAATGAAACTGTTATATTTTTGATTGAGATAGAGCCTTACTCTGTCACCCAGGCTAGAGTATAGTGGTGTGATCATAGCTCACTGCTGCCTCAAACTCCTGGGCTTCAAGCCACTTAAAACATCAGCCTCCCAAGTAGCTGGGACTACAGAAATTTACCACTGTGCCAGGTTTGTTTTTGTTTTTTGTTTTTTGTGGTTTTTTTTTTTTTTCATTTATTCTAGAGGTGGGGTCTCCCTTTGTTGCCCAGGCTAGTCTTAAACTCCTGGCCTCATGTGATCCTCCAGTCTAGGCTTCCCAAAGTGCTGGGATTAAAGGCATGAGCCACCTCCTGGCCTGTTTTATTTTTAAAATGAATATTTTTACCAATTTTTTTCCTAAAAATATTATTCAGTAAAATAAAAGGGATGATGAGAAACTTTTATCCAAGAGCAAATATAATTTTCAACAGTCCCTTTCTACTAGAAGATTTATTCCTATACCTGTAATATTTAGACTGCTTCAGGTTGCTCTGAGGTGCCACAGGAATTGCTGTCACGAGTTAGGATTAGAGAGAGGTGAGCTATTTGGAAGTAAGAAAAAAGATTTGGATCTCTCTCAGATCTTTATCAGTTGCTTTAATTTTTTTAAAAAATATGTTGAGCTGCTACAAGAGTTTTTTTGACAAATTCCATGGCTAAAATAAATTTTTAAACTGTTTCCCTACAGCATTAGTTTTTCATAATTTATATAAAGATTAGTAGTTTCTGTTCTGTGGTGATACTTAGTAGATTTAATTCACATATAGAGTCTCAATTTCATGTTTGTTACAGAAATGGGATTTGATTTGGTCATCTACTTTGTCATACATGCATTGGACCAAGCAAATCAGCAGTTTTCCCTTTTGGTCCTAAAATGCCAGCTTGAATGCTAATTGTATGTACTGAGTGAATACTAATAGCGTTTACTATATGGTTTCAAACATATTTTTTATTCCTTGAATAACTGTAATTCCTTTATTTTCTTAAATCAGGTATAAAGTATTTGTATATATAATAAGACAGACCTGTAACTGAAAATGCTGCCTCAACTCTACGTACCAGCACTGAGCCTGAAAGTAGAGGGTACATCTTTTCACAGCATTTCCACCCTCAGTGTTATTTTTTCTCACTAATTGTGAATTCCCTGCGTGTAGAGACTCTCACAATTCATACTGTCTTCACTATACAGAACGAAACTTGCACCTCTCAGTTTGTTGGTTTAGCTAAATGCTTTTTATATAAAAACCCGTAACAAAATCAAGTTTTTAATTTAAGTGCTTTTTTTTTTTTTTTTTTGAGACGGAGTTTCGCTCTTGTTACCCAGGCTGGAGTGCAATGGCGCGATCTCGGCTCACCGCAACCTCCGCCTTCTGGGTTCAGGCAATTCTGCCTGAGCCTCCTGAGTAGCTGGGATTACAGGCACGCGCCACCATGCCCAGCTGATTTTTTGTATTTTTAGTAGAGACGGGGTTTCACCATATTGACCAGGATGGTCTCGATCTAATGACCTCGTGATCCACCCACCTCGGCCTCCCAAAGTGCTGGGATTACAGGCTTGAGCCACCGTGCCCGACCTAACAAAATCAAGTTTTTAATTTAAGTGCTTTTAACATAAATAACAGTTATGAGTATATCAGAAACTTGTTACCATCAAATATAATATAAAGAAGATATACTCTATAGTCATATATATATATATCTATCTTTAATTCATATCATGATATAAATATTCTGTCATAATTTGAATCATTGCCAAAAATACTGTTGGGTTATATTATTTACTTAAAATGGATAATATTCTAAATTTTTTAAATTGTAGGTTATATTTATCAAATGTTACTTTTAACCTCTTCTGATCAGGACGCTAATAATTTTATTTCATAAAAATAGTATTTTAAAGATGATATTTAATAGATGATTATTATGTTGATTTTGTCATTAAATCTTCGAAAGCATTGTCAAGTTCTCCTAATCCCACTGCTTTTATTTAAAGATGAGAAAACTAATACTATGCCCAAAGTGAGATTTGCTTATGCCTGGGAATGGAGACTAGAACTTTGGCTTTTCACTTCGATTTCAAAGTTTTTTCCCTACCATAAAACTGATATTTTCATTTAACCACTAATTAAATTTTCATTTAATACCCTAAAGAGAGAAAATAATTCAGAGAATATGTTTACAAATTCCAATTGGAACAAAAGAAAAGAATAACTTTAAAACTTTTGACTGAAAAATCTGAGGCCTCAGGAAATTTTCAGTAGTGTGGGTGAAAGATCTTTATTTTTGTAATGATTTTAAGTTACCAAAATTTTTTTCAAGTTTCTAACTGGAGTTGATGTTCAAGTTGATACAACTTTGAAAATATACTAAACTGTATAGTCAAGCTAAGAACACTTTAGACCTGAAGCATTTACACATTTTAAAAAGTCATTTCTTCAGCAAATTATCTTTCGTGGATGTATGCTTTTTAGTATTGAAGAAGTATAAAGTATATAGAACTCGTCTAGTAACAAACCATGAAAAACCATCATTTATGAAAGACAAGATTGAGAACTGGTGATGTTTAGTTCCAGAAAATGAAAGTCATTCTGGAGATCTGATAGCTTCTAAGTATTAAAAGAATTGTTAAATGTAAAAAGAAGTGTAATTTTGTTTTCCTCTTGCCACAGAGAGATCAGTATTGGTCTTGGCCCCAGTGAATGGGAAATTTAGCAAACAAATCTGGGGTGAATGGCTGTAAAACAACTAAACCTTGTTCTACCAAATGGATCACTTTCCATGCGCCAGGCTTCTTCCTAGTGTTTGTAATTACTGTTTGTTGTTCTCACAGCACCCTTGTAAGACAGATACCATTATCTCCATCTTACAGATTAAAATTGAAGCACAGGTGAACTTGCCCAAGTTTATCTAGTATATAAATGCTGAGCTATGATTTGAATGTAGGTCTGCTTGATTCTTAAACATTGCTGATATTCATCACAAGTCTGTGTGTTGTATAGATTAGTCTGGCATCAGGTAAGAATTTGTAAGTTAGTCTAGATTGCTAAGAAATTTTTTCAAAACAAAAATATATATATATTTAAATTTGTATAAGTAATTATGAGCAAGTAAAATTAACATGTTCAATTATGTTTGTATATTATAAATATCAAATAATTATAATCTATGCTCAAGAAAATGTTAAGGTGTAAAATACACATTTCTGTATAGCATTATAATATTAGATTATTTATGTTTATAAATCTAAGTTGCAAAAGTGAATTCATATCTCAGATTAATTGAATGTGTAAATGTTTATAGTACACATATAAAATGGCCTAATTAAGAATGTATAGAAAATGGATTAAAGCATCAGTTGGATGACATAAATTATATTACTTCTAGAAAAAATACATATGCTTAAGAAAACATTGTTTTCATTAAACGAAAGACAGTAAAGGGGAAATGTATTAAAAATATTTACTGTTTTAAAATTTCATACTTAAACTGTACTTTTTGTTCTATTTTGAGGGTACTAATATTTCAGAGACTGCTGAAATAAAACTCTTATGTTTCTAAATACATTGTACAATATCGTGCTATATTGGTGAATTGATTGTAATATAATATTTTGTATAGTTGGCTTAAAATATGACTACTTTTATTTTTGCTGTCATGGTACGTAGCGTACACTAAGTTGTCTGGTTTTTTAAATTATTATACATTTGAAAACAAGTATCTTTTTAGGAAATATAAAGTATTGTTGATTTCTTTTAATAAAATATAGCAGTTAAAGCTCTCCACAACTCAAACATACAAGCTGATAAATATTAAAATGATTTTAAGTGAAATTTATAAGAAATTTGTTCTAAATATAATTCAGTAATGATAACCCAAATCTATTTATCACTTAAAAGCTTGGGTTTCTTGAAAAGAGCTGCAGATACTCAGCGTGAGAGTCCCTCACTGGCTCTGAACTGCCAACTGTAGATCTAATTACTTAGCTTGGAGCTGTGGAACCACATCTCTCTATTGTGATTACTTGCCTTGGCTTATTTACATAACTTCACGAAAGAAGACTAGTCAGTGAATTGCACAGTCTTATATAGCTACAGCAGCATAAATTAACCCTATTTGAGGTAACTTATATTTTCATGGCATATCTAATAAATGTTTAGCTATGTCTTTGAAGAAAATACATGTGGTTTAGTAATTTAATTGGTTGCCAGGAATATCTAATAATAAATGCTGGTTGTTAAATGCAAATTGATACATTCATGATTAATAGAGGATTTTAACGATTATCATTTTAATCCCTATTTTTAGTGAATGATAGTCTTATTGATGTAAGCTAAATGTATTAAGGTCATTTTTTTTTTAACCTTTGCCCAAAGTAAAGATGCTTTATTCCTCTTCAGTAGTACATTACAATTGGCCCTCCATAGCCATGGGTTCTACATTTGTGGATTCAACAACTTCACATGGAAAATATTTGAGGAAAAAAAGAATGGTTGCATCTGTATTGAACATGTAGACTTTTTTTCTTGTCATTATCCACTAAACAATACAGCATAATAACAATTTACAAGGCATTTACATTGTATTAGATATTATTAAGATATGAAATAACGTATACAGAAGGATGTGCACAGATTAAATGCAAATACTACACAATTTTATATAAGGGTCTTAAGCATTTGGTATCCACAGGGTGTCCTAAAACCAGTCTTCTATGGCTATCAAGGGAAGACTGTATTTTGGTTAATAAATCTGATTATTTTTTAATGTAGGTAGCTTTGATTTAGAAATCAGTTTTGACCTCGACGTCCAGAATTTTTATAAGCTATCTTTTAGAATCGCTCATAAGTCATTTCTTTTTTAAATCGTAAATTTTACACCTTGCAATAGCACTGAAATATGCATACAGGTATTTCTACGGCAGTATCAAAAGACTAATCAGCAGCAATTTTAGTTTATTAAATATCAATGGGTGGTTTGCTGTTAAATTTAAATAAAACTATCCATGAAAATTAATTATTGAGTAAATGGAAATTTGCTTGTTATCTCATATTTTAATAAAGGTATGAATGAAATGTATTAACTCAGCCTACAAGCTATTATAAACTTTTAAACTGAAATCTCTGCCGAAAAATAGTCTTAGTGAAAACTGACCATTTTTAACATTGTAATTTCAGCACTATTTATTGAGTGTCCACTGATTGGACAATAGCAGGAAGGGTGGTATGTAGCCCTCAAAATTAGCAAAATGTAAGCCCTGCCCTCAGGCAGCATTCAAGGAAGACATACACCTTGATGGAAAGAAAGGCTACTTTCAAGTTATAGCTCTTCCTTCAATGCTGCCTGAGAATGTCGAATCTGAGATGAACTCCCTTTTCTGCTTCTGAATGAGTGGCAAATTATTAAAATCCTCTGAGCTTTAGTTTTTTCTTCTGTAAAATACTAATACAATTACCTAAAATACTAATACAAATACAGTTAACCACCCGTGTGGTTAACAGTAAGATAACATGTGTATTGTACCTAGTAATGGGACTAGCACCATCGTAAGACACAATAAATGGTGTCTTTTATTATTAGTCCTAACATTGGGGTGAGCTATGTACAGCTTATGATTACACAAGGTGCAAGTATGAAAAAGTAATTAATTTTTCCTGGCGAGATTGGAGAAAGATCATTAGAGCTGGGTGTTGCAGGTTTATAGAATTTATACAGATGGAGTTGGCAGGAGGACTAAGTGAAAAACATGGCTAAAGGCCTAGAACAATACAAATGGATGAAGGTTTTAAGCAACAGGAAAAGCTCAAAGAGATAACACCCAAGGGGCCAATAATGAAGAACTTTAGAGTGTTATGACCTTTAAAATCAAGTACTTTGCCATCTTTGAGAGGGAGAATCCTAATTAATTTCTAGATTATTGTATTTACTGATTTTTGGTTACTTCCTCTTACAGTTGTTCATGTAATGAATGGTGGCTTCTGTGTTCATCATCTTCCTAGACTCCCCTTTACCATATAATTAGATATAAGCTCCAGAAGCACAGGGACCAGCCCATTGTGTGTCCTCAGTGCCTGTCACATAATTGTTGGATGATCACAGACTAGCAGAGGAGCTAAGTCAAGCACCAAAATAGTTAAAAAGGAAAGATAGGCAGTGATAAATACTTAAGAAAGAGGCATCTGAGCACTTGTATCCGGAGGCATCCAGGAAAAACTGTGTAATCATAATAGTAGCGTTCATCTTCTCCATGTAAGTATGAGAGTTTCTTTTTTATTTATTTTCTTAAATGAAAATATATGAAAAATGTATAAACTTTTCAGGTAATTCAGTAGCCAGAAGACTGTATCTTAAAATGTTTAAAATGTTGAAATCTAAGATTTTTTAAAATAAGATCTATCTCAAATATTCATACTAACTCAGTTTACTCAGCGATACATACCTAAATGCTTTCTTGCTCATTTTCGTTTTTTATAAAAGAATCAAGAGCTCCTCTTTGTTTGTTTTTTTAATAACTCCACCCTTTAAAATTATCCTGTCTTCTGTCCTATACTTACAATTTTAAGATTGTCTTTAGGTTTTTTTCAATGGTTTATGTACTTTTAAAAAATATTTCTTCAAGTCATATTTTTTGACCATGTGATATGTATTCTTTTATTAAAATCAGTATTGTTTTAAACTATGATGGCCTTTCTTTATTAAGCTTAAAATAACTTCTCTAACATAAAAATAATTTTTCAGGTATTTCTTTTAGTTTTTTTTTTTTTTTTTTTTTTTCTGAGCCTTGAAATGAATGATTTCCTATATCTTAGTACATAATTTTGTATCAGGTTATGTTTCACCTTTCCAGGTGATATTTTTGTCCACATTTTTATTTCTACAAGAAGTCTGTATAGACCACCATATGAATTTGCTCTCTTCTATGTAACTTGGAACATATGGATACTTTCCCTTGAACTGCTATTGATTTCTTCTGCTAGGTCATTGTCTCTTTTTTTTTTTTTTTTTTTTTTCATTGTAAAAAAAACTCTCAAAACTTATTTTCCAGTACCTTAGCAATGGAAATATAGTCCTTTTTTTTTTTTTAATTGCATTTTAGGTTTTGGGGTACATGTGAAGAACATGCAAGATTGTTGCATAGGTACACACATAGCAGTGTGGTTTGCTGCCTTCCATCCCCTCACCTGTATCTGTCATTTCTCCCCATGCTATCTCTTCCCACCTACCCACCCCCCGCCCCTCCCCCATTTCCCCCCAACGGACCCCAGTGTGTAATGCTCCCCTCCCTGTGTCCATATGTTCTCATTGTTCAACACCCGCCTATGAGTGCGAATATACGGTGTTTGATTTTCTGCTCTTGTGTCAGTTTGCTGAGAATGATGATTTCCAGGTTCATCCATGTCCCTACAAAGGATGTGAACTCATCTTTTTTGATGGCTGCGTAATATTCCATGGTGTATATGTACCACATTTTCCCTATCCAGTCTATCATCGTTGGGCATTTGGGTTGGTTCCAGGTCTTTGCTATTGTAAACAGTGCTGCAATGAACATTCGTGTGCACGTGTCCTTGTAGTAGAATGATTTATAATCCTTTGGATATATACCCAGTAATGGGATTGCTGGGTCAAATGGGATTTCTATTTTTAGGTCCTTGAGGAATCGCCACACTGTCTTCCACAATGGTTGAATTAATTTACATTCCCACCAACAGTGTAAAAGTGTTCCTATTTCTCCACATCCTCTCCAGCATCTGTTGTTTCCCGATTTTTTAATGATCACCATTCTAACTGGTGTGAGATGGTAATCTCAATGTGGTTTTGATTTGCATTTCTCTGATGACCAGTGATGATGAGCATTTTTTCATATGTTTGTTGGCCTCCTGTATGTCTTCTTTTGTAAAGTTATCTGTTCATATCCTTCGCTCATTTTTGAATGGGCTTGTTTGTTTTTTTCTTGTAGATCTGCTTTAGTTCTTTGTAAATTCTGGATATCAGCCCCTTGTCAGATGGGTAGGCTGCAAAACTTTTTTCCCATTCTGTTGGTTGCCGATTCACTCTACTGACTGTTTCTTTTGCCGTGCAGAAGCTGCGGAGTTTGATTAGGTCCCATTTGTCTATTTTGGCTTTTGTTGCCATTGCTTTTGGCGTTTTGGTCATGAAGTCCTTGCCTACACCTATGTCCTGAATGGTTTTGCCTAGATTTTCTTGTAAGGTTTTTATGGTATTAGGTCTGATGTTTAAGTCTTTAATCCATCTGGAGTTAATTTTGGTGTAAGGTGTCAGGAAGGGGTCCTGTTTCTGCTTTCTGCACATGGCTAGCCAGTTTTCCCAACACCATTTATTAAACAGGGAGTCCTTTCCCCATTGCTTGTTTTTGTCAGGTTTGTCGAAGATCAGATGGTTGCAGGTATGTTGTATTTCCTCTGAGGCCTCTGTTCTGTTCCATTGGTCTATATCTCTGTTTTGGTACCAGTACCATGCTGTTTTGATTACTGTAGCCTTGTAGTATAGTTTGAAGTCTGGTAGTGTGATGCCTCCTGCTTTGTTCTTTTTGCTTAGAATTGACTTGGCTATGCGGGCTCTCTTTTGGTTCCATATGAAGTTTAAGGTGTTTTTTTCCAGTTCTGTGAAGAAGGTCATTGGTAGCTTGACGGGAATAGCGTTGAATCTGTAAATTACTTTGGGCAGTATGGCCATTTTCACGATGTTGATTCTTCCTAACCATGAACATGGAATGTTTCTCCATCTGTCTGTATCCTCTCTTATTTCGTTGAGCAATGGCTTGTAGTTTTCCTTGAAGAGGTCCTTTACGTTCCTTGTTAGTTGTATTCCTAGGTACTTTATTCTCTTTGTAGCAATTGTGAATGGCAGTTCGTTCTTGATTTGGCTCTCTTGAAGTCTATTACTGGTGTATAGGAATGCTTGTGATTTTTGCACATTGATTTTGTATCCTGAGACTTTGCTGAAGTTGTTTATCAGTTTCAGGAGATTTTGGGCTGAGATGATGGGGTCTTCCAGATGTACAATCATGTCATCTGCAAATAGAGACAATTTGATTTCCTCCTTTCCAATTTGGATACCCTTTATTTCTTTTTCTTGCCTGATTGCTCTGGCTAGAACTTCCAGTACTATATTGAATAGGAGTGGTGAGTGAGGGCATCCTTGTCTAGTGCCAGATTTCAAAGGGAATGCTTCCAGTTTTTGCCCATTCAGTATGATATTGGCTGTTGGTTTGTCGTAAATAGCTTTTATTGTTTTGAGATACGTTCCATCAATACCTAGTTTATTGAGGGTTTTTAGCATAAAGGGTTGTTGAATTTTGTCAAAAGCCTTCTCTGCATCAATCGAGATAATCGTGGTTTTTGTCTTTGGTTCTGTTTATGTGGTGGATTACGTTTATGGACTTGCGTATGTTGAACCAGCCTTGCATCCCCGGGATGAATCCTACTTGATCATGGTGGATGAGCTTTTTGATATGCTGTTGCAATCGGTTTGCCAGTATTTCATTGAAGACTTTTGCATCTATGTTCATCATGGATATTGGCCTGAAATTTTCTTTTCTTGTTGAGTCTCTGCCAGGTTTTGGTATCAGGCTGATGTTTGTCTCGTAAAATGATTTGGGAAGGATTCCCTCTTTTTGGATTGTCTGGAATAGTTTCAGAAGGAATGGTATCAGCTCCTCTTTGTATGTCTGGTAGAATTCAGCTGTGAACCCATCTGGACCTGGGCTTTTTTTGGGTGGTAGGCTCTTTATTGCTGCCTCGACTTCAGACCATGTTATTGGTCTATTCAGGGTTTCGGCTTCTTCCAGGTTTAGGCTTGGGAGGTTGCAGGTGTCCAGGAATTTATCCATTTCTTCCAGGTTTACTAGTTTATGTGCATAGAGTTGTTTGTAATAATCTCTGATGATTGTTTGGATTTCTGTGGAATCTGTGGTGATATCCCCTTTATCGTTTTTTATTGCATCAATTTGGTTATTCTCTCTTTTCTTTTTTATTAATCTGGCTAGTGGTCTGTCTATTTGGTTGATCTTTTCAAAAAACCAGCTCCTGGATTTATTGATTTTTTGAAGAGTTTTTTGTGTCTCTATTTCCTTCAGTTCTGCTCTGATCTTAGTTATTTCCTGTCTTCTGCTAGGTTTTGAGTTTTTTTGATCTTGCTCCTCTAGCTCTTTCAATTTTGATGATAGGGTGTCAATTTTCGATCTCTCCTTTCTTCTCATGTGGGCACTCATTGCTATATATTTTCCTCTAGAGACTGCTTTAAATGTGTCCCAGAGATTCTGGTATGTTGTGTCTTCATTCTCATTGGTTTCGAAGAACATCTTTATTTCTGCCTTCATTTCATTGTTTATCCAGTCAACATTCAAGAGCAAGTTATTCAGTTTCCATGAAGCTGTGCGGTTCTCAGTTAGTTTCTGCATTCTGAGTTCTAACTCGATTGCACTGTGGTCTGAGAGACTGTTTATTATGATTTTTGTTCTTTTGCATTTGCTGAGGAGTGATTTATTGCCAATTATGTGGTCAATTTTAGAGTAGGTGTGATGTGGTGCTGAGAAGAATGTATATTCTGTGGATTTGGGGTGGAGAGTTCTGTAAATGTCTATTAGGTTTGCTTGTTCCAGGTCTGTATTCAGGTCCTGGATATCCTTGTTGATTTTCTGTCTGGTTGATCTGTCTAATATTGACAATGGGGTGTTAAAGTCTCCCACTATTATTGTATGGGAGTCTAAGTCTCTTTGTAAGTCATTAAGAACTTGCCTTATGTATCTGGGTACTCCTGTATTGGGTGCGTATATATTTAGGACCGTTAGCTCTTCTTGTTGCAGTGATTCTTTTACCATTATGTAATGTCCTTCTTTGTCTCTTTTGATCTTTGTTGCTTTAAAGTCTATTTTATCAGAGATGAGAATTGCAACTCCTGCCTTTTTTTGCTCTCCATTTGCTTGGTAGATCTTCCTCCATCCCTTTATTTTGAGCCTTTGTGTATCCTTTCATGTAAGATGGGTTTCCTGGATACAGCACACTGATGGGTTTTGGCTTTTTATCCAATTTGCCAGTCTGTGTCTTTTGATTGGGGCATTTAGTCCATTGACATTTAGGGATAGTATTGTTATGTGTGAATTTGATACTGTCATTTTGATGCTACCTGGCTGTTTTGTTGGTTAGTTGATGCAGATTCTTGATTGTGTTGATGATGCTCTTTTACCATTTGGTGTGTTTTTGGAGTGGCTGGTACTGGTTGTTCCTTTATATGTGTAGAGCCTCTTTCAGGAGTTCTTGTAGAGCAGGTTTGGTGGTGATGAAATCTCTGAGTGCTTGCTTGTTCACTAAGGATTTTATTTTTCCTTCACTTATGAAGCTTAGTTTGGCTGGATAGGAGATTCTGGGTTGAAAGTTCTTGTCTTTAAGGATGTTGAATATTGGCCCCCAATCTCTTCTGGCTTGTAGGGTTTCTGCTGAGAGATCTGCTGTGAGTCTAATGGGCTTCCCTTTGTGGGTAACCCGACCTTTCTCTCTGGCTGCCCTTAGCATTTTCTCTTTCATTTCAACCCTGGTGAATCTGACGATTATGTGCCTTGGGGTTGCTCTTCTTGAGGAATATCTTTGTGGTGTTCTCTGTATTTCCTGGATTTGAATATTGGTCTGCCTTGCTAGGTTAGGGAAGTTTTCCTGGATAATATCCTGAAGAGTATTTTCCAGCTTGGATTCATTCTCTTCCTCACATTCAGGTACACCTATCAGACGTAGATTAGGTCTTTTCACATAGTCCCACATTTCTTGAAGATTTTGTTCATTCCTTTTTGCGCTTTTTTTCTCTGTTCTTGCCTTCTCTTTTTATTTCATTGAGTTGATCTTCCACCTCTGATATCCTTTCTTCTGCTTGGTCAATTCGGCTGTTGAAGCTTGTGCATGCTTCACGAAGTTCTCGTGTTGCGTTTTTCAGCTCCATCAATTCACTTATACGCTGTCCATTCTCGTCAGCAGTTCGTCCAATCTTTTTTCAAGGTTCCTATTTTCTTTGCGTTGGGTTAGAACATGTTCTTTTAGCTCACTGTAGTTTCTTACTACCCACCTTCTGAAGTCTGATTCTGTCATTTCATCACCCTCCTTCTCCATCCGGTCTGGTTCCCTTGCTGGTGAGGAGTTGTGATCCCTTTTAGGAGGAGAGGTGTTCTGGTTTTGGGAGTTTTCATCCTTTTTGCGCTGGTTTCTTCCCATTTTTGTGGGTTTATCCACCTGTTGTCTGTCTCTGTCCCAGGGAGTTGGAGCTTTATGAGTTTCCGTTGCAATACTGCCTTTTTTAAAATTTTTCTTTCAGGTCTGACCCGCCCAGCTAGCAGCACCCCTAGCCACTGCCTGCCCGCAGGGGCTTTGCTGAGCTGCTGTGGGCTCCGCCCAGCTGCCCTGAGGTCTTCCCTGTAGTCCTTTATATATGTGGGTAGTTAGAACTGTCTCGGCAATGGTGGCCCCGCCTCTGTTATGGGGGACTCTCTCTGTTGTGGCAGGTTGCCTCGGCAATGGCGGGTTGCCTCGGCAACGGCAGCCTGCCTCTGTAGTGGTGGAGAGTCTCAGTAATGGCGGAAGCCCCTCCCCCACAGAGCCAGACCGTCCTGGTTCAGCTGTGCTTGGTTTGAAGGACTCAACCCAGAGGGTTCCCAGTTACTGTTTTTGTTTTCGTTGTTGGGGGTGGAGGGGTGGGACCAACCGAGCCTGATCACCTGGCTCCCTGACTCAGAGTCTTTTCTTTTAAGTTGAAGGACCCCGTGTTCCAGTCGCTTGTTGAAAAGGCGCTGGGATCTCCAGTGCTGCGACTCATGGAGTCGGCTCGAACTGCGGCGCCGGCTCCTCGCGGATTTTTTGCCTAGGAATCTCCTGGCCTGACTCGCTATTTCAGATGAGTGGGGAACTCTGCAGTCTCAGGGCTCTGCTTGCCAGCTAAGAGGGCTCCCAGACCAGTGGCTTTCGTACGGAGAACCGCAGCAACAGGGAGTGGTTACAGCAGCCGCGGGGGCAGAATCAGCCCCGCGGGGGCCAAAACAGCCGCACCGGCTGGGACTGCGACGCTGGCGACCCCTCTGCCTGGGTATCTCCTGGTCTGTGGGCAATAAGAGTTCGTCTGGAAATGCGGCGTCCACTCACCCTCTGCACTTTCACTGGGAGCTGAAGTCCTGAGCTGTTCTTAGGCGGCCATCTTCCCAGCATTCTTTTTTTTTTTTTTTTTACCTAAAGCATTTCTAGGTAAACTGAAGCATAAATTCACCACTTAGACCACAAGTTTTACCATCACCCTTTTAATTGCATTGTTAAATATGTGTTTTTTAATGCTTTTTACGATAAACCTCATAGCAATAAAATAGCCATAGCAAATATACTTATCTTAATACCATAGTGTATTATGAATATATTATTATAACCTCATTGTTATGAATTATTTTTTCTGTTCAATATAGTTTATATATTTAATTATGAAAACTATTAAAGACTTGCTTCAATGGGTAAGACAAACGATACAAGACATACAAAGAAAAAATTGTCTTTTTATTCTGTCTCCCCATCCCCCACCAAGCTGTTTTCATTTTGTGAGATAACTAATTTGGAGGGTGTCCATATTTCTGTTTTCAGACATACATATTTACATACATACTCCTTAGAATACAACAGCACACTCAGGATAATATGGAAATTTTTCTTCAACTTGATATTTTTTCACTTAGTAGTAGATTATGGACGTGTGTGTGTGTGTGAGAGAGAGAGAGAGAGAGAGAGAGAAGGACAAAGCAGGATCCATCTCTGTTTACACCCACCATTGTGTTTTTAGAGCCACACAGTGTTAGTGAAGTTAAAAATACTTTCATATGTTTATGACTATTTTAACTTTCTTGTTTGTGAATTTCCCAGAAGCGATAGAGAAAAATGCTGATAGATTTAAGTACAGAAAAAATGAACTATTTCTGTATTGAATAAGATACCAAAAATAAAAATCAAAAGATAAAGCACAGAGTAGGACAAAATATTCACAATACAGAAAAAGGCAAAGTATACTGTCATACAAAGAGGACCAACAAATTGGTAAGAAAAGAATAAAGCCCCAAAATAAAACAGATTATATTCAGAATAGAGACATAGTTCAATAAGTAGTCTTATATACTTTGACTTAGCTATTCCACTTCTATGAATGCATTCAACAGATATATTCACAAGCATATAAAATCACTTGTGTACAGAATTATTTATTACATTGCTTTTAATAACAAAAGATTGGAAATAACATAAATGCCCATCAAACAAGGACTAGTTATTAGAAATAAGTTTTGGTGTTTTTATGTAATGGAATACTATGCAACTGTAAAATATAAATGAGGAAACTATACTGATGTGAGAAGGCCTCAAGACAATATGGTTCAGTGAAAAAGGAAAGAACAATGTGTGTAATCTACTACCGTATGGTGAAAAGGGATTAAAATTATGAATTTTTAGTTGTTTAAATATGTGCATAAACTCAAAGAAGAGGTTACAGTGGCTACTAGGGTAGAGGGAAGGGTGGTAAACATACTGTGTACATTTTTATACTTTCTGATTTTGAAGTATGTAAATATGTTACCCTGTCAAAAAATTAATACAGTGTATTGAATTTCATAAGGAGCAGAATTGTATTCCAATAAACAACTGCTCACATTTATTAATCACTTACTATGTACCATACACTATTGTAAATGCTTTGCTTATATTGTCTCATTTCTCAGAACAACCCCAAAATAAAAATTATTTTTAAAAGCAGAAATTGCCATTATTAGATGTAATGGGTTAGTGTGTTTGATTGGGCTCAACGTGTTATATTTACTTAAGATACGTTTAGTATTTACTGTATGCCAGGCTCCTTGCTCGGTACTGATAAGTCAGATAACTAAATATGTAAAGTTATTTGATAGAGGAAGTACTAGAAGAGTAATAATGTCAGATGACCTGTGTGTCTTCAGCTGGCTAGCACTGTGATCTAAAACTGTAATGACTTGTAGTGTCTAACTATGGATGATTCATGGATCTACAGCATACAGAATGAAACCTTTTAAAATTGTATCTACCTGATAATACAAATGTGGTAATGTAATCACAGCAACAGAAGCTATTCTGTGCCTACATGCTCTCATGGGATATAAATAAATATATCTGAAATATATCTGTAGTGGCATTCCCATTCAGAGCATACAACACAGAAAATAATT
The DNA here is from genome assembly GCF_048565385.1 of Saimiri boliviensis. Classification (NCBI taxonomy): domain Eukaryota; kingdom Metazoa; phylum Chordata; class Mammalia; order Primates; family Cebidae; genus Saimiri; species Saimiri boliviensis. The sequence continues at coordinate 68,484,162 of NC_133452.1, forward strand.
TGACTATTTTCTCACTTCTTCAGAAGATGGTATTTGCCAGAACTATTGTAAATGCACAGAGCAAAAACTAATAATTTTTTTTAACTTACACTGAATGTCTTAATACAGGATTCTCCGATTTTAACTTGCATCAAAATAACTTGGAGGGCCTATTAAAGGAGATGGCTGGGCCCCACCCTCAGAGTTTCTGACTCAGGGACACTGCTGCTGCTGGTCAGGGAACCACATACTTTTATATCACTATTTATGTAGGTCATTAGGGCTTAATTCTCTTGAAGAACTTGGGTTAAGAAAGTTGAGAAGAACTAAGAGCAAGACAGATAAATGGCTGTGCTGGTTAGAAAGAAACCGCAGGATATGAACCTCCCTACCCCAATCCTCAACTTTTACGAGAGCCAATGACATATGTACCACATAATATAAAACATCATTTCTCAGCCACATTTTTCTGTGGGACATCTATCTGCCATATTGTATCTTTTTCAGATATTTTCATTCTCGGTTTTATTTCTTAGCAGAATTCCTAGAAAAGAGGGTTTGATTCAAGATTTCACATAAAATATTTCTACTGATTTTTTTATTCTTAGTTCATTATTCACAAACCCGTTACAAAGATTGCTAAAGGGGAAAGTGTTTTAAATTGTTCTGTGTGATGTTAAATACACGTACGCACAGGCACATATGCATGTAAATGAGTACTAAATAGGTGTGTAGTTGTCAATTTATAACAATTGTATACTGGTCTATTTAGTCTTTAAGGCAAAATTAAATTTGCTTATGTTTATATCCCTAATAATTGTGCTAATTCTTACCAGTTATAACAGAGGTTCTCAAAGTTCCTGGACAAGAATATTAGCATCTTGGATCTCCTTAGAAATGCAATCTCTTGACTTGCCCCAGACCTACATAGTCAGGAAGGGGATTGGGGAAAACAGCAACAATCTTGTTTTTTAACTAGCCTGCCAGGTGATTTTGAAGCTTTCTAAAATTTTAGAGCTACTATTTTACTAAACACAGTGTTTTCCCTTACATTATATCCTTTGATTCTTATAGTAATCCTGAGATACATTGTAACCGTTTATATGTGTTCCGGGGGAAATAAGAATTGAAGAGATTAAATAATTTATTCTAATTCACACTGATATTTAGCAGTATTCCGAAGAAGAATTTTCAGGTCTTTGTCAGATAATATGTCTTTCTTTCCTTTGAATACACCCTGAAACAGTATGTGTTACTTAAGCATTCCAACTTTTTAAATTTTTATTATCTAAGTTTTTACTCTTTTATTAATTTTAATCAGTATCTCATGTAAAGAACACGTTCTTTGACAAGTCAAGTAACAGGACCAGACTCAAATTTATGTACTTTTTTTCCCCCAAGTATAGGATGGTTCCATCATATATTTTAAAAATAAATGGCTTTTGCAGTTTATGACCACATTCTGTCTACTTTTGTTTCTATGTGAAATTTTCCGTAATAAAAATAAAACAATATGAAAAAATGGCTTCTGATATTAAAAATAAGTATATAAAATATTTTAAATGCATAGCCTAAAAAAACTCAAATAAAAGTATAATTGGTTTTATAAAACAGTCTAAATTTGCCATCATTATTGACTTAACCTTACTATTCTGTTGTTATTTTAGTGACACTTACCAATTTAACTGCTGCTCAGTTACTAAAAAGTGTTTCTAAGATTAATTTGGAGTTATTTCTGTCAAATGAAACAATACTGTCCTCTTTATTACTTGAAATTTTCATGAGTCTAAGTTAATTAACCAAATTAGCAAACCATAAAATCAGATGTGTTTATAGAGACCCAAAACCTTGTAATGACTTCAACTGAAGCTTCAACATAGGAAATTTTTACTAAGAAAAAAGTTTATGTTACTTAACACAACATGATGGATCCTTTAATAAAAAGAAATTGTTACTTTAAGTTGTAACTAATATTTCTCTTGGCTGCAGTAGAAAATATTTGCAAAATGAAAAGTTAACAGGACTGAAATAATTAATGAAGATTTAGGTCACATTTTATTTTCCCTTATGTTCTCCGTATATGCTATTTCAACAGGATTTACATAATGTGGCATTTGAATTATGGAGAATAGAAATCTGGTAGCATTATAAAACCCGGGCCCATCTGGGAAATAATCTTGGGGCTGTATTAGTTATATAAAATACCTTAAAATTTCCTGATATTTCGTCTGTGTAGGTAAATAATGATATTATTAACGGGTTTCATAAAACATCTTTATAGTGCTGGTTTTATTTATTTTACCTTTTAACCCTGTTTGAACTTCAGAGAAGAAAAGTGGGTGGTAATTATTAACTAATTTCACACAGTAGTGCAGTGGTCATCTCAATAGTTGATTCAATTTCTAGACCCCACCCTTAGATATTCTTACTCAGCTGATATTAAAAGAGGACCCAGAATCTATTTTAATAAGCACCAGCAATGATTTGGATGTAGTAGTCCCTAGGTCTCAGTGTGAGAAACCTTAGAAGAGAATGTACTCCTTCAGGCTAACATACTAAAAATAACAAAATTAAATATTCCAAATACGATTGTAACCTCTTTTATGCAGCTTTAACCTTGGAGCAATAGGAATGATTATCGTATTTTCTCCCCATAACAGTAATGTACGAATTTAGAGTCTTGAGACATAGTTATCATAGTACGTACTAAGCACTTAGTACAGACAGTACTTGGCACATAGTGGGAACTGCATAAATATCTTGGGATGGATGTATGAAGGAAACCAAGTAGCTCCATGTTTAGAGTTCCCACGTTGTCCACATGCTATCTTCTCTTTGATTCAGCTGTGTAAGTTATGTGTACAGTTTTATCTTCCCCCTTACATTGTACAGGTTTTTCATGGAAGGGACCATGTCTTGTCTATGTTCATTTCTATTTTTAACTCTTTTACACATACATGCCCAGTAAGTAGTTATCAAGTAAAAAATGTTTTGTGATTATTTAATTCATCATACTAGATTCTCATCTCCATGAGGGCGGGGGCCTTGTCTCTCATTTTCATGGCAGTTTTACCTGGACTTGGTAGTTACTGCATGCTCAGAAACATGAATGAACGAACGAATTAACAAAACAATAAGTAACTTCATTTTAATTCAGATTTTCTTAAAATTTAATTTTGGGGGTTAATGAGGTTTTCTGTGGGGTAAAATTTATTTTTATATAAGAGGAAAAAAAATCTGCCTTACCCTTTAAGAAGAAACTCACAGTGGAAATGTCCCTACCATCTGCAAGAGATAGAAAGAATTTGACAAATTCTGAACTGGTGAAGCTTCAGCAGGGCATTATTGTAACAGTTTTCTATCTTAGCATAAATAGTTTATATCAGTCATTATGAAAATATCACAATTTAAACCTACGTGCAGTTCTTAACGTCCTATTAAGTAAAGATGTTTTTCCATGAAAGCTTGAGAGCCTATCAAAATTCAAAAGATTTGTTTTTCTTTAGTCGAAAAATAAATAAGGAAAACAGAACGTTCCAGTACCTACAAAACTTTCTGAAATAAATTCTATTAGTGTACTCTTTTTAAAATATTCTTATGATTATATTTCTTTTCAAAACATATCAGTATCAGTAAATAATTTAGAGCTCTGATAAAGTATGAAATCTCAAGGTTTATGCCCTTGGTAACAGTAACTAGCTGATTAAATTTCTCTTGACGACTTGCAGTACTTTTTATTTTTCTCTAAACATTTTGGTTTTGCTGTTGTTGTTTTGTTTTGAGGAATTTCTTATCCTCTCCAAATTAATCTTTTCTCCTTTGCTTTCAGTGTACCATAAAAGAATATTGGTTATTTACGCATTCCTGTTTCTTGAATGATTGTTACCTGAGATTTTACTGTGAATTTTAATCAGCATCTCATATGTGGAACACTTACGTTGACCAGTTTATAGACATAAGATTACTGTGGCTTAAATATAGAGATATATCTACAGAGGAATAGATACCTTCGTGTCACCCTGTCTCCTTTCTGGTCCCATCGCAGACCTCATTCCCCTTTGTAGTTTTGTTAGTCCTCAAAATGATCCTCTTTTACTTAGGTCAGCTCACATGAGCCTATCACTTCCCTGACTAGAAACAGTTCTTGAATATCCTCCTAAATGTGTAGCCTGCAAAAAACATCAGTTTTAGCTTCCAGAAAAATGTAAGTAAGAGAGGAGTATCGGGGAGATACTGAGAAGAGGGGCAAGGATTAGGACAAGTTGCCTCAAGTAACTCAACCAGGGTGATTCCAGAGACTTAGATGTGTGAGCCTGGTAGAAAGCAGGGGCTAGAGGAACTTGTCTTTAAGTCATTTACTGCACCCACACTTACTGTCTTTAGATTGTATACTCCAGATGGTGAACAATGTCAAAGTGGTATAAAGTTGCTTTTTCTCACACCAGAAAAACTGAAAAAGATCGGTAGTCTATATGAAAAAATTATTTTTATCATACTAATGGCTGTTTGGGAACACAGGTTGAGCTGATTGTGAGGGAAGGTAGAGGCCAAAGAAGAAACTTCACAGAGGAAAGAAGGCAGGTACTGACAGGCAGCAAAGGCAGGCTGCTAAACACTCCCTTATTCTCTTCAGCTGTGTTCATACTCTGCATGGTGACTATCCCTGAAAATGCATTTTTTTCTCATTTCTCCTTGACACAGTATCCAGACACACCTCTTTCCCCTAATTCAGATATCCTCAGTCACTTCATGAATAATTCCACAGGAAGGCTTGCCACACAGAGAATTCCAGGTATTTCTATAGAAGTATTTCTATCTCCAGCAGTCCCCTAACTTTTGTATTTTAAATGATTGTTCTTAGACATGATTTTGTCCAAGGAAGAGTTTTCTTTATTGTTTTCAATTTCTTGAAACATCTTTATGGTACTGGAAATTTCATTGAATGTAGTAATCTTCCAATGAGAAAGCTCTCAAATATTTTTGTACGCTGTTTCTATAATAAATGACTCTGATAATGAATTATATGTTCAAAAGAGAAACATACAAATTAGACTCCAAATTTTATAGACTCCGTAGACTTCTATCAACTTATAAGCTAAATTTTATTTAACTTGCCTTTTTCCTATATACACTTTGTTCTAAAATAAGGATATGTTGGAGAATTCATAAATTTGTGACTTTGTTTTGAAAAATTAATAGTTGCTTATGTGGAATGGTTTTTAGGCTACTATTAAGCAGTAATTTAATTAACTGGAATATTAAATAAACTGCTTTCCTTTTTTTCAGGTGATGGTGTTTGTACATGCTCGAAATGCCACTGTAAGAACAGCTATGTCTCTAATAGAAAGAGCAAAAAATTGTGGTCAGATTTCCTTCTTTTCTCCTACCCAAGGACGTGAATATGCACTTGCAGAAAAACAGGTAGGAAACAAAGAATATGAGAACTAAAGCATATAACATGCCACATATACCAGGTATTTTATATGTGAAAGATCCACCGTCTCAATTTCCAAGAAGTTAATTTTACAGATGTATGTTATTATAATCTTGAATTGTTTCTTGACTTAATGATCTTTTATTAAAAAGTTTCACTGCATGATGTAACACTTATCATTCCTTTCTATATGGTTATAATTGAAATGTTTAGTCCTGCTCTTTAAAATATAGTTAAAATATAAAATGCAGCTAAATTTCATATCCTATGTTAATATCTAATGGGTTTATTATTGTACCTTTAAAGAATTAATAACTTTTTTAATTTCTCAGTTTTGATTTCTAAGGTTAATATTGACAGATATAACCTAAATAAATAAGGCTTTTTTTTTTTTTAAAGCAATGTAAAGGAATTTTGAGCCAAAAAGTTTGAAAACAGCTGCCTTGTTCCTCAACGTACACATGCTCAAAAGACCAGAAGGTCTTGGGATCAGCTGCATCCCTGTTAGAAAGGATACCTTTAGGCCCCAATCCAGACTCACCAAACCAGAATCTGAATTTTAACTAGATCCTTAGGTGATTTTCTGCACACTACAGTTTCACAAGCACTCCTCTAGGTAATTTGAGTATTGGTAGTATCTTAAGATTTATATCCGGTTTTATTTAATTATATCAGATAATTATTTAGATCAAGATTGGGCAAATTGAGGCCTGATGACCAAAGATCTCTACCTGTTTTATAATTAAAGTTTTATTAGAATGTAAACATACCAATTTATTTATTGTCTGGCTCTTTTTTTGCACTACCAGAGAAGAATAGAGTCATTGTGATAGCTACTGTAAATTACTTTCAGTTTCTTTGCAGAAAAATCATGTTGACTCCTGATTTTAAGCTATGAAAATAAATTATGAAATAAAAAAACTTGGCATAAAATAATAGTAACTTCAGATTTTTTATATATATAAAATATAAGATTTAACTGATTAGTCACTGAACAGCTGCTAGCCACCAGACATTGTATTATGCACTTTCATATTTATTATCCTAGTAAAATATATTTAATTATTATAACTGTACTATAAATTTTACCATTTTATATTGATATTTTAAATTCTATGTGGAGCTGATGTCAGTTGTTTGGACATCAGAGTCCCTTTCAATTTAGAACTACAAAATTTATTCATTTTCTATAGTAAAAACTATAGAAATGTTTATTACATAACATTTATTGTACAGCTTTGTGTCCTTCCAATTGTTTATTAATCATTAATTTATGAGTCTTTGAAAAGTCAAGTTGGTATTCATAAGTCCTGTTTCATTTCTTTGGAAATATGAAACAACTCTATGCTGTTTAAAAGCCAAGCCTTGAGAGCCACCTTGTGGATTTCTGGTTTCTTCATTCATCTCAATTCTGAGAACTTTCTCTAATGTAAATAATGCAGGTTTATTGTTTGATTATTGTTACTGTAGTGTTTAACATTTATTAAGTGCTCACTAGTTTCAGGCATCGTTTTTATTACTTTATATAACTCATTAAATTCTTAAAACCTATGATATTGCTGGTATTATCCCTTGATATAGGGTATGTGTAAATCAAATATAGCATGAAATATTCTAGAACATATTATAATAATTTATATGGAGAGATTTTCAAATGATGTTTATTTAAGGCAATGTCACTGAGCACAAATTCACAGATCACTATACTGAGAGAAGAGTAACAGAGAAATGAAAAGTTTTAATACAATTGGGTAGACTTGAAAATCCCTAGTCATTTTTATTATACCTTTTTTATATTTCTATTGTACTTGATTTTTATCGTGATCTAATATTATTGGATTTTTTTTCAAGAAGAATGAATTGCACACATATTTATTAAGAACATTGTCCTATTCACCATTATATTCCCAGCCTTTCATAGAGTATTTGTTGGATAGTAGGTATCCCAGAATTACTTTTCTTCTTTGCTTTTATTCCTCTGAGACTGACATTATAATAGATGTTTCACTTTAGTTTTCTTTTCTGATCTGCATGATTGTGCCGTTCTTTATGATTCTTATTCTCATTTTACAGATAAGGAAACTAAAACTGAGAAAGTAAATAATTTTCACAGAGAATCTCATATTAAGTAGTGAAGACGTGATTTGAGCCAGTCTGACGCCAAAGTCCAGTGTTCACTACATTATGTCCTGTTTGTTCAAAAACAGACAGATCAAATCCAATCTGGGACTTTCTGAAGACCTTAGGACATGGAGTCTTTTTTGTTTTTGCTTTTTTAATAAAGTAGAAGAACATTTCTTCATAACTATATCCCTCACTTCTCCTAAAGAGAGGCTTTAAAAAGTGAACCCCTCCACAGTGCATATTATAACAAAAGATAAAAGATCATCTTTCTCAATGTTTTCTCCGAGCTCTAAAATTTAAGAGTATTCTTCTTGTGCTAGTAGTACATTCCTTCATATTTCTTGAAGTGCCTTTGAACTTAAATGATATTAACATTCTAGCAGTTTCAAGGAAGCTATTATTGTTATGGTAGGAGACATTTCTTCCCATGTTTTTGAAAAATGGGAAATTAAGAACCCAAAACATTAAAATTTAATTAGAAGGTAAATTTGCTATGGTTGTATATAGAAATTTAGCCTCATGCCTCCTGTTATATAGCTAAATCCCTACTGTGCCACAGTGATGCTTTACCCCTAAGTGTTTAGATGATCACCTCAATTCCTGACTTACTAAGATCTTTAAAAGCACTTCTTTACAGTTTCATTCAATAAAGTATAATTTTATTTGTATAAATAACAAACAAAACCCCATAAAGAAAATCCTCCCTTTCCCTGTATGTGTGTGTGTGTGCACATGTGCATGTAATAAGGCTGTTTCTATGCCTTAGCTGCAACTGAAATGAGTCTTTTCTTTCTGGTAAGTAACATTTACACCTCAGGATTTCTCATATAATTTTCATCTTTAGTATCAAAGTCACCCCTGGGGAAAAACTACCTGTATTTCTGGATTTGTCCACGGAAACAAGAAGGTAGGAAAAGGAAAGTAACATCTCCCAAGAGCAGTTTAACCTTTAGAAATGGAGTTTAGGGTTCTCCCTGGGCAAAAGAGTATCTCAGGACTTACAAATGATGCCCAAACTAACAGAAAACATTAACAAAAAGCTCTGGTTGTAATTTTACGTCTAAGGTTTGTGGCCTTGGACATCTAAACATTTCTGAAACATACTTTCTCTTCTATCAAATGGAATAAAGTAGAGTAAATAATACCTATTCTAATGGTTTACTATGAGAAACAGATAGAATGATGTATGAAATTATTTTGGAAACTGAACAATTGTAAGACTTAACATAGAAATCTATTTTTAGAAAATATATATACTAATTAAATTTTAAAATAGCAAAAGGATAATAAACCATATGGATAGTATTTTCTTTTTTTTTTTTTTTTCTTTTTTTTTTTTATTGCATTTTAGGTTTTGGGGTACATGTGATGAACATGCAAGATTGTTGCATAGGTACACACATGGCAGTGTGCTTTGCTTCCTTCCGTCCCCTCACCTGTATCTGTCATTTCTCCCCATGCTATCTCTTCCCACCTCCCCACCCCCACGCCCCTCCCCCATTTCCCCCCAACGGATCCCAGTGTGTAGTGCTCCCCTCCCTGTGTCCATGTGTTCTCATTGTTCAACACCCGCCTATGAGCGAGAATATACGGTGTTTGATTTTCTGCTCTTGTGTCAGTTTGCTGAGAATAATGGTTTCCAGGTTCATCCATGTCCCTACAAAGGACGTGAACTCATCATTTTTGATGGCTGCATAATATTCCATGGTGTATATGTACCACATTTTCCCTATCCAGTCTATCATCGTTGGGCATTTCGGTTGGTTCCAGGTCTTTGCTATTGTAAACAGTGCTGCAATGAACATTCGTGTGCATGTGTCCTTGTAGTAGAATGATTTATAATCCTTTGGATATATACCCAGTAATGGGATTGCTGGGTCAAATGGGATTTCTATTTTTAGGTCCTTGAGGAATCGCCACACTGTCTTCCACAATGGTTGAATTAATTTACATTCCCACCAACAGTGTAAAAGTGTTCCTATTTCTCCACATCCTCTCCAGCATCTGTTGTTTCCCGATTTTTTAATGATCGCCATTCTAACTGGTGTGAGATGGTATCTCAATGTGGTTTTGATTTGCATTTCTCTGATGACCAGTGATGATGAGCATTTTTTCATATGTTTGTTGGCCTCCTGTATGTCTTCTTTTGTAAAGTATCTGTTCATATCCTTTGCCCATTTTTGAATGGGCTTGTTTGTTTTTTTCTTGTAGATCTGCTTTAGTTCTTTGTAAATTCTGGATATCAGCCCCTTGTCAGATGGGTAGGCTGCAAAACTTTTTTCCCATTCTGTTGGTTGCCGATTCACTCTACTGACTGTTTCTTTTGCCGTGCAGAAGCTGTGGAGTTTGATTAGGTCCCATTTGTCTATTTTGGCTTTTATTGCCATTGCTTTTGGCGTTTTGGTCATGAAGTCCTTGCCTACACCTATGTCCTGAATGGTTTTGCCTAGATTTTCTTCTAAGGTTTTTATGGTATTAGGTCTGATGTTTAAGTCTTTAATCCATCTGGAGTTAATTTTGGTGTAAGGTGTCAGGAAGGGGTCCTGTTTCTGCTTTCTGCACATGGCTAGCCAGTTTTCCCAACACCATTTATTAAACAGGGAATCCTTTCCCCATTCCTTGTTTTTGTCAGGTTTGTCGAAGATCAGATGGTTGTGGGTATGTTGTATTTCCTCTGAGGCCTCTGTTCTGTTCCATTGGTCTATATCTCTGTTTTGGTACCAGTACCATGCTGTTTTGATTACTGTAGCCTTGTAGTATAGTTTGAAGTCCAGTAGTGTGATGCCTCCTGCTTTGTTCTTTTTGCTTAGAATTGACTTGGCTATGCTGGCTCTCTTTTGGTTCCATATGAAGTTTAAGGTGTTTTTTTCCAGTTCTGTGAAGAAGGTCATTGGTAGCTTGATGGGAATAGCGTTGAATCTGTAAATTACTTTGGGCAGTATGGCCATTTTCACGATGTTGATTCTTCCTAACCATGAACATGGAATGTTTCTCCATCTGTTTGTATCCTCTCTTATTTCGTTGAGCAATGGCTTGTAGTTCTCCTTGAAGAGGTCCTTTACGTTCCTTGTTAGTTGTATTCCTAGGTACTTTATTCTCTTTGTAGCAATTGTGAACGGCAGTTCGTTCTTGATTTGGCTCTCTTGAAGTCTATTACTGGTGTACAGGAATGCTGGTGATTTTTGCACGTTGATTTTGTATCCTGAGACTTTGCTGAAGTTGTTTATCAGTTTCAGGAGATTTTGGGCTGAGATGATGGGGTCTTCCAGATATACAATCATGTCATCTGCAAATAGAGACCATTTGATTTCCTCTTTTCCAATTTGGATACCCTTTATTTCTTTTTCTTGCCTGATTGCTCTGGCTAGAACTTCCAGTACTATATTGAATAGGAGTGGTGAGAGAGGGCATCCTTGTCTAGTGCCAGATTTCAAAGGGAATGCTTCCAGTTTTTGCCCATTCAGTATGATATTGGCTGTTGGTTTGTCGTAAATAGCTTTTATTGTTTTGAGATACGTTCCATCAATACCTAGTTTATTGAGGGTTTTTAGCATAAAGGGTTGTTGAATTTTGTCAAAAGCCTTCTCTGTATCAATCGAGATAATCATGTGGTTTTTGTCTTTGGTTCTGTTTATGTGGTGGATTACGTTTATGGACTTGCGTATGTTGAACCAGCCTTGCATCCCCGGGATGAATCCTACTTGATCATGGTGGATGAGCTTTTTGATATGCTGTTGCAATCGGTTTGCCAGTATTTCATTGAAGACTTTTGCATCTATGTTCATCATGGATATTGGCCTGAAATTTTCTTTTCTTGTTGAGTCTCTGCCAGGTTTTGGTATCAGGCTGATGTTTGTCTCGTAAAATGATTTGGGAAGGATTCCCTCTTTTTGGATTGTCTGGAATAGTTTCAGAAGGAATGGTATTAGCTCCTCTTTGTATGTCTGGTAGAATTCAGCTGTGAACCCATCTGGACCTGGGCTTTTTTTGGGTGGTAGGCTCTTTATTGCTGCCTCGACTTCAGACCATGTTATTGGTCTATTCAGGGTTTCGGCTTCTTCCAGGTTTAGGCTTGGGAGGTTGCAGGTGTCCAGGAATTTATCCATTTCTTCCAGGTTTACTAGTTTATGTGCATAGAGTTGTTTGTAATAATCTCTGATGATTGTTTGGATTTCTGTGGAATCTGTGGTGATATCCCCTTTATCGTTTTTTATTGCATCAATTTGGTTATTCTCTCTTTTCTTTTTTATTAATCTGGCTAGTGGTCTGTCTATTTGGTTGATCTTTTCAAAAAACCAGCTCCTGGATTTATTGATTTTTTGAAGAGTTTTTTGTGTCTCTATTTCCTTCAGTTCTGCTCTGATCTTAGTTATTTCCTGTCTTCTGCTAGGTTTTGAGTTTTTTTGATCTTGCTCCTCTAGCTCTTTCAATTTTGATGATAGGGTGTCAATTTTCGATCTCTCCTTTCTTCTCATGTGGGCACTCATTGCTATATATTTTCCTCTAGAGACTGCTTTAAATGTGTCCCAGAGATTCTGGTATGTTGTGTCTTCATTCTCATTGGTTTCGAAGAACATCTTTATTTCTGCCTTCATTTCATTGTTTATCCAGTCAACATTCAAGAGCAAGTTATTCAGTTTCCATGAAGCTGTGCGGTTCTCAGTTAGTTTCTGCATTCTGAGTTCTAACTCGATTGCACTGTGGTCTGAGAGACTGTTTATTATGATTTCTGTTCTTTTGCATTTGCTGAGGAGTGATTTATTGCCAATTATGTGGTCAATTTTAGAGTAGGTGTGATGTGGTGCTGAGAAGAATGTATATTCTGTGGATTTGGGGTGGAGAGTTCTGTAAATGTCTATTAGGTTTGCTTGTTCCAGGTCTGTATTCAGGTCCTGGATATCCTTGTTGATTTTCTGTCTGGTTGATCTGTCTAATATCGACAATGGGGTGTTAAAGTCTCCCACTATTATTGTGTGGGAGTCTAAGTCTCTTTGTAAGTCATTAAGAACTTGCCTTATGTATCTGGGTGCTCCTGTATTGGGTGCGTATATATTTAGGATCGTTAGCTCTTCTTGTTGCATTGATCCTTTTACCATTATGTAATGTCCTTCTTTGTCTCTTTTGATCTTTGTTGCTTTAAAGTCTATTTTATCAGAGATGAGAATAGCAACTCCTGCCTTTTTTTGCTCTCCATTTGCTTGGTAGATCTTCCTCCATCCCTTTATTTTGAGCCTTTGTGTATCCTTGCATGTAAGATGGGTTTCCTGGATACAGCACACTGATGGGTTTTGGCTTTTTATCCAATTTGCCAGTCTGTGTCTTTTGATTGGGGCATTTAGTCCATTGACATTTAGGGATAGTATTGTTATGTGTGAATTTGATGCTGTCATTTTGATGCTACCTGGCTGTTTTGTTGGTTAGTTGATGCAGATTCTTGATTGTGTTGATGCTTTTTTACCATTTGGTGTGTTTTTGGAGTGGCTGGTACTGGTTGTTCCTTTACATGTGTAGAGCCTCTTTCAGGAGTTCTTGTAGAGCAGGTTTGGTGGTGATGAAATCTCTGAGTGCTTGCTTGTTAACAAAGGATTTTATTTTTCCTTCACTTATGAAGCTTAGTTTGGCTGGATAGGAGATTCTGGGTTGAAAGTTCTTTTCTTTGAGGATGTTGAATATTGGCCCCCAATCTCTTCTGGCTTGTAGGGTTTCTGCTGAGAGATCTGCTGTGAGTCTAATGGGCTTCCCTTTGTGGGTAACCCGACCTTTCTCTCTGGCTGCCCTTAGCATTTTCTCTTTCATTTCAACCCTGGTGAATCTGACGATTATGTGCCTTGGGGTTGCTCTTCTTGAGGAATATCTTTGTGGTGTTCTCTGTATTTCCTGGATTTGAATATTGGTCTGCCTTGCTAGGTTAGGGAAGTTTTCCTGGATAATATCCTGAAGAGTATTTTCCAGCTTGGATTCATTCTCTTCATCACATTCAGGTACACCTATCAGACGTAGATTAGGTCTTTTCACATAGTCCCACATTTCTTGAAGATTTTGTTCATTCCTTTTTGCGCTTTTTTCTCTGTTCTTGCCTTCTCTTTTTATTTCATTGAGTTGATCTTCCACCTCTGATATCCTTTCTTCTGCTTGGTCAATTCGGCTGTTGAAGCTTGTGCATGCTTCACGAAGTTCTCGTGTTGCGTTTTTCAGCTCCATCAATTCATTTATACTCCTCTCTATGCTGTCCATTCTCGTCAGCAGTTCGTCCAATCTTTTTTCAGGTTCGTATTTTCTTTGCGTTGGGTTAGAACATGTTCTTTTAGCTCATTGTAGTTTCTTACTACCCACCTTCTGAAGTCTGATTCTGTCATTTCATCACCCTCCTTCTCCATCCGGTCTGGTTCCCTTGCTGGTGAGGAGTTGTGATCCCTTTTAGGAGGAGAGGTGTTCTGGTTTCGGGAGTTTTCATCCTTTTTGCGCTGGGTTCTTCCCATTTTTGTGGGTTTATCCCCCTGTTGTCTGTCTCTGTCCCAGGGAGTTGGAGCTTCATGAGTTTCCCTTGCACTACTGCCTTTTTTGATTTTTCTTTCAGGTCGGACTCGCCCAGCTAGCAGCACCCCTAGCCACTGCCTGCCCGCAGGGGCTTTGCTGAGCTGCTGTGGGCTCCGCCCAGCTGCCCTGAACTCTTCCCTGTAGTCCTTTTTATAAGGGCGTAGTTAGAACTGTCTCAGCAATGGTGGCCCCGCCTCTGTTATGGGGGACTCTCTCTGTTGTGGCAGGTTGCCTCGCAAAGGCAGCCTGCCTTCGTAGTGGTGGAGAGTCTCAGTAATGGCGGAAACCCCTCCCCCACGGAGCGGGACCGTCCTGGTTCAGCTGTGCTTGGTTTGAAGGGCTCAACCCAGAGGGTTTCCAATTACTGTTTTTGTTTTCGTTGTTGGGGGTGGAGGGGTGGGACCAACCAAGCCTGATCACCTGGCTCCCTGACTCAGAGTCTTTTCTTTTAAGTTGAACGACCCCGCGTTCTGGTCGCTTGTTGAAAAGGCGCTGGGATCTCCTGTGCTGCGACTCACGGAGTCGGCTCGAACTGCGGTGCCGGCTCCTGGCGGATTTTTTGCCTAGGAATCTCCTGGCCTGGCTCGCTATTTCAGATGAGTGGGGAACTCTGCCGTCTCAGGGCTCTGCTCGCCAGCTAAGAGGGCTCCCAGACCATTGGCTTTTGTAAGGAGAACCGCAGCAACAGGGAGTGGTCACAGCAGCCGCGCGGGCGGAATCAGCCCCGCGGGGGCCAAAACAGCCGCACCGGCTGGGACTGCGACGCTGGCGACCCCTCTGCCTGGGTATCTCCTGGTCTGTGGGCAATAAGAGTTCGTCTGGAAATGCGGCATCCACTCACCCTCTGCACTTTCACTGGGAGCTGAAGTCCTGAGCTGTTCTTAGGCGGCCATCTTCCCAGCATTCCCCCATGGATAGTATTTTCTTAATTTACCCTATATATTATTACCTTTATACTCTCCCCCACAAAGACTATGTCTTAAGAAACCACTGTTTTCTATAATATAGAACATAGCTCAAGGAATAGTAGCAGTTTATAAAAGTAAGTATATAATTAAGGTTACATATATATTCATTATTAAGCCATTTTTTTCATTATGATTTTAATTTTAAGTTAAATGAATCCTTCAGTTTTAGAATTTTCAGACTCTGTTTTACTTGAGATCTGAGTCAAATCCATTTTTTCTGTTCGGGACAAAATTTTAGCAGGCTTTAACTATTCTTGTACTGGATTGAGTATTCCCACCCATCCTTGTACAGTATATTTCTGATTTATGTGAGTTCAATTTATATATATATATATATCAGTGATGTTAAGAGTTTTTCGTGTAGGTAGAGTTTCTATTACCGAATAAGCCTTGTGTCTGTAGTTATTGAAAATATCTATTGAACAAGTTATAATATTAGGAAGAATCAATAATAATACATACCCTCAAGCTACTTTAAAGCATAATTTTCTGACTTTTTATTGTATAGATCTATCAGTCATTTCCTTGTTGTTTTTATAAGTTCAGCTTTAGCCTTTGCCTAAATCAATGGCAACTGGATCAATGCCAATTTTATTTAGTTTTCTGATGCTTACTATTACAGCTTGCTTTATTTTTGCTTGAGCAGCTTCAGTTTCACTATGGCCAAGTAAAATTAGAATCATCTCTTCGTTGAAGAGATGGTATCTGTTAACTAAAGACAGCATAACAGACTAGTAGTAGCCCAGGCGTGTTGGCTCACTCCCATAATCCCAACACTTTGAGAGGCTGAGGCGGGCAGATCAGTTGAGGTCAGGAGTTCAAGACCAGCCTGGCCTACATGGTGAAACCCCATCTCTACTAAAAATAGAAAAATTAGCTGTGCATGATGGCAGGCACCTATAATCCCAGATACTGGGGCGGCTGAGGCAGGAGATCACTTAAACCCTAGAGGCAGAGATTGTAGTGAGCCAAGATCACACCATTGCACTCCAGCCCAGGCAACAAGAATGAAACTCCATCTCAAGAAAAACACAAACAAAACTAAATAGAGTATTAGTAGTAGGGATGGTTAATAGCTCCACTTATTTTATTTTATTACTTTAAATATATGCAAAATATAATCTTCACAGAGTTTATTCTTTCCTCTGCCATATTTTATCAACCTCTTTTCCTCTTGGAGTATAATATAGTAATTCTACTATCAGTTACCACCACATAGGATGTCAAAAGTTTATTAGTATTTTTTAAATAAAATCAAACAAAATTAGTAAAAAACTGATTGCTTAATTGAATTTTTGGAAACGACTTTTCTGTTTTCATAGGGAGGTAACCTATATAGAAGAAAAGCTTTGGATCTAAGCAAACCTGTGTTTTAACGTTGATTCACACACTCTGCCTTTTTAACATCCTCAAGCCTCATTTCATCACCTATGAAGTGGAAATGATACCTATATTTTAAGATTTTTATGGCTGGCCATGGTGGCTCATGCCTGTAATACCAGCATTTTGGGAGGCTGAAACAGGTGGGTCACCTGAGATCAGGCAAGACCAGCCTGGCAACATGGCAAAACCCCATCTCTACTTAAAAAAAAAAAAAAATTTGCTGGGTGTGGTGGCATGCACCTGTAGTCCCAGCTGCTGTTCGGGGAGGCTGAGGCAGGAAAATCACTTGAACTTGGGAGGTGGAGGTTGCAGTGAGCCAAGATCATACCACTGTACTCCAGCCTGGGCAACAGAGGGAGACTCCATCTTAAAATAGCAACAACTCTACCTTACTGGCACATGGTAGACACATTCTGTAAGTGTTTACCCATGTGCTTTGAAGAGGTAGAAGATAACAGCTTTAAACAATAACAGATATGGCAAAAATTAAATTTAAATGCTTTGGAACAATAAAAAATAATACTGGATTGTAAACGGCAATAAGCAGTTTGATAGAAATATTAGAAACAGCAAGAACAGACTAGTTAATGTCTACATGTTATTTGTACACTTGTTAAATTTAATAATTTACAACATGAAGTTTCCAGTAAGTAAATAAGCAAAAAGGAGAAATAAAGTGGGTAAACAAACTTTGGATGAAAAAATTTGATAAAAAATTATGTGACATATTTGTCAATATATTATCAAAATCTATACATAATAGTATCCAATTCTGAAGATTATTTGAGGAGATTTTCTGTGGTATTGATCAATTCACTACTTTAAAAAAAATTTTGGTAATATATTTTAAAAGCCAAGCCAAGGATCTTATTCCAGACCTTTTAACTTTGAAATTCTAAACCTGGGAATATTTCAATGGAAAGATTAAAAGAAAAAGTTAATATGTACCAAGATTAAACAGTTCAGAGGAAATGTAAAAGAGAAGCAGATTAATTCAAGCCAGTAGTTTTAGATTTCAATAGGCAGCAACAGGGAAAAGGACATTCCAAAGAGAGAAGAAAGGAACATGGGCAAAGGAAAAAAAGGAAAACTCTGGGTTTATTTGGAGAATAAGAATGTTCCTTATTCACTGGAATATAAGGGGCGTGGAGAGCTAGGCATGGAGAGACAATGGAAGACTTACATTCCATGCCTAGGCTTTTAGACTTTATATGCAGTTGGAAGCTATTGAAGATTGTTGGAGAGTCAAGTTTTGTGACCAAAATTCATGTACTGAAAAGTAAGATTTCCTTTCTTTCAAGCAAGAGACATTGTCATTTCCCATGTGTTCATTTCAGTGTAGTCTAACATATTATTCACTTTGAATAAGTGAGATTCTTTTTAAAGAACATCGTAGCATTGAAATTTTATCCTAATTTTTGTTGTGGAAATTTTGATTGTGGCAATTTTTGTTTCTGTGCTTTAAGATGTATTTTAGAAGCATGGAATAAATTTCTTACAGTACATTTATCTATCTTGTTAAGGAATCATGCTCTTTTGGCAAAAGTATGTTAATTAGAATATTGTTTTTCACGCATTTGAGGATACTAGAGGAAGCACTCTAAAGGCATCAGATCAATAAATAATGTTATAAATTCCTAGGGGTAGAGAGATTTGTAATGATATAATTTAAAATCGAAAACACATTTCATGTTGTGATTTAATTTTATTTTTCTATTTATTTATTTAAAGATGGCCAAATGAATTACAATAATGCAATTTTAGATGAGATTTATTTTTTTCTAATTAGGGTTCTCTCTCTGGAATACCAACTTGTTTCTGTTAATAATCAGGACAGCCCATATGGGAACCAGGATTATCTTTCAAGGAATATGACATGAAACAGAGCAAATGGTATTTAATTTCTCCCAAGTTAAAATGCATAATTAACACAGTCAGAATGACATATGGAAATTAGTTATTGGGATTAGGCTAGTCTGGGTGATTGTGACTTGTTTGTGTACACATGAGCCTTAAACTGTTTTTCGTCGTGGTCACTCAGCAAATATTTACTGAGTATAACTGGTTACCAGTCACTGTAATGGATCAATAGGTATCAATATAAATAAAGTGCCGTCAACCTGTTTATAGTGGACTGAAGTAGACATATGTATCAGTTAGGATTTGGTAAAGGAAACAGAAAACAAAGTATAGTTTAAATAGAAAAGAGCTTATATAAGAAATTAGGGAGGACATTTAGTACTGATATGCAGAGGGAAAAGGTGCTCCTGAGGCATTTATTACCTGTTTTCAAGAAGCAGGTTAGCATAAACCAAACCAGATGGGCCCAGCACGAAGCGATGAAAATAACTCGAGCCAGCCAAGGAGATAGAAGAAACTTAACAAACTGATGTTTAAGAAGACTGTGATAAGTTAAATTAGTAACAAGCGTGCTTCCCAGGAATTAAAACTTAACATTTATCCAGATACATATGAAGACCCTTCCCTGACAGTCCATGAATTTGCAAAGGAGGTTGATCCCTCAGGAATTCGCATTGCGAGAGTCATTGGGGCAGGTGAATTTGGAGAAGTCTATAGTGGGCATTTGAAGACACCAGGGAAAGGAGAGATCCCAATTGCCATTAAAACTTTGAAAGGCGGCCACATGGATCGGAAAAGAAGGGATTTTCTAAGGAAAGCTAGTATCATGGGCCAGTTTAACCAGCCAAATATCATTCGCCTAGAGGGTGTTGTCACAAAAAGTATCTCTTCTTTTTCTAAATCTTCAAGGAGCTGGAAGACAATGTCCCAAGCTGACCCTAAATGAGTACAAAAGTAAATAACTCTGATATGAAACGGATGTGGTATCTACATCCTTATAAGACTAGAGTTAGCAGTCTTCCTTTATTTCAATGATGTGAGAAGCAAGATTATTTGCCAAGGTGGACAGCAGAACTGAGGACTGAGGACTGATTCCTGACAGCAGGACTTAGGAGTGAGATGTTTGTGAATGTTTGAAGTAGTTCCCGTGAAGAATGTGAAAGAAAGCTGACCAGGAAATATTAGAAAAATTGAGGATATCACTGAGGATCCAGGTACCTGGGGATCATGACAGAACCTGCTGTCCCAAAAACCACTGGGATTAATTAGACAAAGACTTATGGGATGAAGATGGGAAGAAGTGAAATCCAAGTGAAAAGGGAAAAATAGAAGGCAGAAGAAAAACAAGAAAGGGTGATTTTCTGTACTCTCTTCTTCTACCAACTGTAACACTTTTTGCTATTGTTCAAGAAAATAAATTATTCTTGTGCAATTTCTAGAGGCTTGATGGAATCTCGGGATATCTACTGTCAAGTGTTTGCCATTTGGAATTGTAATGTGCACATACTGATAAACAACAAATAACTAAGTGTGATTGTAACAAACAGTGACAAGATGGCATAGCCTGGTGGCCCTGTGTATTCACTCTGTTCAAGCAGGACCGGGGATAATTGGAATCACTGGCTTATTTTCTCTCTTCCAGAGTATACCTCCCTTTTTATAGGAAAAGAATAAACTCCTGCTGTATGCAGGAATAATTTATTGTTGTCCCTCCAGTGTTTAAATATCTGTGTTTTCTCAAGGTCATTCTTTCAAATCACCTCCCTAAAATTACCTCTTACCTATTCCCTCCTTCTGTGGTTCTCTACTGCCCCTAAACCATCATGCTAATTGTTGGGTAGACTGCAATGTATAGTAACAGCTGTAAAAAATCCAGTAATAAGTTTCTCAGTGTGAAGGTATCATTGTAAACTATAAGAGCCAAAAAGAAAAGAGAATATAAATGTACTTTTATGCATACATAATGTTTCCTTTTAATACCTCTAAATAAAATTGAATAAAGCCATCAAAAAACAAACAAACAACAACAACAACAACAACAACAACAACAACAAAAAAAAACAGAAAGAAATTAGGTACTTACCAGAAATTTGGTAAAGTCAGAAGAGTAGAAGTCCAGGGCTACTACTAGGACTCTTGAATTTAACAACCAGTTACATGATGGTGATTAGCAGTTAAAAAGCCACAGCTATTAGTACAGATACCTTCCAATATTTGTGAACACATTAGAAAACCAAATTTTGAATGTATAGTACCTGTACCTTTGTTAAAACTTTCAGCCCTTCTGTCTCCACAATCTTGCTTGCCAGAAAAATACAAGAGATTGTTACCTCTTCATTTGCATCATCTGGATCTTGCCTGAGTGCTTTTAATTGGCAGAGTGGACCTTATCATCTGGTACCCTTACTGTATGAGATCTGGGAAATTATATTCCAGCCCATGCAATGCAGTAAGGAAGGAGATGAGAACAGATATTATATGTACACCAATATTATTTGCTTTAGTTGGAAGTGGAAGTATTTTTTTAGGGAGAAAAAGTAGCCATCTCTTTACCCTTATGGAGCTTATATTCTGGAAGGACAAAAGATTAGACAGCTAATTAAATAATAGATTTTAATTACATTTGAAATAAATAATAAAGGAAGGATAAAGTGTTAAGAAAAAATTGAGTTGGACAATCTAATCTAAACAGATGATGTTAGAGGATGGTGTTTGTTAACCAACAAAGTGACATTTAAGCTGATCTGAAGGCTAGGAGTTGACAGAGCAAAAGAGGACAGACAAGTATTCAAAGAAAAGGCTGACATCAAAAAATAATAATAATAGCACATTGAAGCAAATAAAAACAAGTCAAAATGACTAAAATGTAACTAGTGATAGGGAGTGGCAGATGGCATCTGTGTGGCATGAGACCAACCTAGGCAAGGATAGGATGTAATATCTTCAGTTGCTTGCTGTCAGTTTTTTTAAGATGATGTTATTTAATCATGTATGTGTATTAGTTCAGAAATAAATGTTGGGAAGTAGTTACATTTTAACCTTATTTTTAAAAGCATTTACACTGATTTTTTTTTTTTTCATCTCATGAGTAGGAAAATGTCATGTAAAGTCATGGAAGGAAGTTCTGCATGCTTTCACTGGGGGAAAAGAATATAATGCCTTACTTGTGCTGATGGATTATCTTAGCAGTTGCCCATTCCATTCAAATTTTACTATAAATCCCTGTGTGGAAAGTTCACTTCTGAAAATGGAAAGACAAAGTCAGAGGAAACCAAACTTAGACAATTCTGAAACTACACACCTTACTTCCTTTACCTTTTCACAGCTGGTATTCTTTTGTGCTAGATTTCCATGTGTAGGAACACTTTATCCAGTGCGTATAGTATTAGATCTCAAATGGCTTCCGTGGAGAATCCAAATCATCTGTTCACAGAATGTGAACAAGATAAAGTATATCTTTGTAGATATTCAGGCAATAGCAAAACCTGGACTCCATGTAGTGCTAGCTTTGGAGAACCAAGTAGAAAAAGCAGTGATTTTTCTGATGCTTCAGAAAGCAGCAGGCATCTTACAGTAAACAAGTTTAGCTCCATAATTTATGGAGATATTTAATTTAAGAGACCGTTTTAACGATCTCTTCTCCCTTCCTTTCTCCAAATGAAACTTCTGTTAAAAAGCTTATCTTTCTTTTGAGGAAAGATTTATACAACTACCATTGTGTGTTTGCCTGTGTGCATGGGTGTATGTATTAATATGAAAATATTGCGTTATGTTGTATATACCTTTTTGTCTTTTTTGTTTAGTAATGTATCAAGGAGGTCTTTGCAATCAGCTCAGAAAGATGGGTTTTATTCTTTTAGCAACTGTATAATATGCCACAATGTAGAAATAGAGATTACAGTAATTATTTACTGAGTTCTGTATTGATGGATACTTTTATTATTTCCAGTTGCCTTTTATTGTTAACAGTGCTGCAGTAAACATTTTTGCCCCTACTACTGTAATGATATACATTGGAAAAATTCCTAGCAGTGAAATTTATCTATCATGTACTACATGCATTTAAAACTTCAATAAATGGTCCCAAATTGCCTACTGAGAAAGATATTTATACTTTCTCCAGCAGTTGTTACAGATGGCCCTCCAGGTCCATGGGTTCCTCGAATTCAGCCAACTGTGGATAAAAAGTATTTGGGGGAAGAAATGATGGTTGTGTCTGTACTGAACATGCACAGATGACTTTATCTTGTTATTATTCTCTGAACAATACAGTATACTTATATAACATTTACATTGTATTAGGTATTATAAGTAATCTGGACATGATTTAAAGTATACAGGCGGACTGTGTAAGTTATATGCAAATATCACACCATTTTATATAAGGGTCTTAAGCATCCATGGTTTTTTGGTGCCTACAGGAGAGAATAAGGGGTTCCTTGAATCAGTCTCCCATGGATATCATGGGAAGACTGTACTTTCCCCAACATAACTTTGCCAGCACTGGGTAGTGTTAATGTTTTTCAGTTTATAACAGATTAACAGGCAAAAAATGGTACTTCATTATTATTTTGATCAGCAATTCTTTCTGAGTGAAACTGAGCATTTTTTATGTTGGCTATTTGTATTTCCTACTCTTTAAATTGTTTACAGCCTTGGTCCATTTTGTACTAAACTGCATTTAATACCATATATGTTACATAAACTTTTTCTATTTAATCCTTGATGTATATTTTTGTTTGTGATTATTTTTTATCATGTAAAAATTCTGTAAATTTATTTATTTACTCTGGGTTTTATGTCTTGTATATAAAAGCCATACCTACTTCAACTGCGATTTCTTCAAGTCTTATATTTTATTTTTATTATTAAACACTTGATGTTTCTGGAACCTATTCCAGATAGTGGTGGGCCCATCCTCTTTTCCTACTCACTGTATTTTCCATTGATTTAAAAGTTTAATATACAACATTCCCATATTCATGAGTCATTTCTGAACTTTCTATTCTGTGTCATTGATCTTATTGTTTCTTTTTTTGTATCAAACTGTTTTACTTATTTTGTTTTTAATAGGCTTCTCAATAATTGGTTGGATTAAATATGATGATTATTCTTCAGTTGTAGAATTTCTCCTGGATAAGTTTACAGTCTTACTTTTCAGGGTGAATTTTAGTATTGCCACCAGGAAATCATGTTCATATTTTAGTTGAGTTACTGCATTGATTTTATAGATTAAGTTAATGAGAACTGGTATTTTTGCCAAATCAAGTTTTCCCATCTCAAAAGTAAAATATATCATTTCTTGAATGTTCTTCAACATTATAAAACTTTATATAAATCCTGCCTATCTCTTACTATTTCTATTTTCACTCCTATAAATGTGATATTTTTCACTTTTATTTTGTGAGTTATTATATATGCATATGTATAGTATGTATGTCTTTTTATAAGACCTTTATAAAATAGTATATTTTATATTAAAGATTAATATTTTTATATTAAAATTAAAATTAAAATACATTTTTATTTTTAAAAGAAAAATACAATATAAAAATATATTTTATATTAAGAAAAAGAAAAATGTTTTTATAAAAGAAAGCCTTTTATAAAAATATTAAATTTTTAAGACTATAATTTTTCCAAATTCTTTTATTTTATTTTGTATATTTTGGTCAGTACTCAGTTTTCTAAATGAGTATTTATCTACAACAAGTGATTATTTTACAATTATACCTTTCCAGTATTTATATTCTTTATTATTTTCTCATATCTAATATTATTATCTAGAATATCAACAGGCTGATACTGAAAACCTTTGCCTACTTCCTAATTTTAGTGGGTATACTCTGAGTGTTTACTATTAAGCATAGTTTGAAATATATATTGTCATCTCTAATCATCAGAAGTGAATGTAGCCTTTTGTCAAATTTCAGTGTCTGGACATCATCATAATATTCTTTCTTTTTTGAATTCTTAAATATATTAATATATTAAGTGTAATGGCCTTGCATTCTGGGGTAGAAGAGTGCTTAGTTGTGATGTTTTGTTTCAATGCATTGATGAATTCTGTTTTCTAAAGTTCTTCACTATTTAGATTAATATTTATAAGAGAAATATTGTTTCTGTATTCACTCTTCTGTTTTGTCAGTGCCATTTTACTAGTCTGTAGAATCAGTTTAAGTATTCTGTTTTCTGACTCAATTTATATAATGGTCTTAAAGTGACAAAACTATAGGGTTGGAGTACACATTAGTGATTACTAGGGGTAGTAGCTGGGAAGAGTTTAACTATGAAGAAGTAGCATGAGGGAATTTTTTAGGGTTGTAAAACTCTTCTTGATTATGATGGTGGCTACACAAACATATATATATGTTAAAATTCTTTGATGTTTACACTAAAAGTAGAAAAATAGTTTTGCTTTATGATGATTTTTAAAATCAGATTTTAAATTCAGATGAGAAACATCCCTGGGCCTCATCTGGGATTCAAAGATAGTTAAGAATAAAAAACCCAGACTTATTTTCAGATTGTTGTCACTTCAAGTTTGTAATGAACCAATTAAAAAAAAAAATGCACACAGTATAGAAGAATAGAAATAACAGTGACTCCTACCTCCTCCTAGTTTCTCACAGAGACCAAGATATACCCAGTTAGTCGCCACTGACGCTGGTTGAACCATGTGCTCAAGTGGGAGGTGCTGTGTCAGTACTCCAAGATCCACCTGTTTCTTTATAAGAAACATCTCCATCACAGATACATACTTCCTATGTTTAACTTCTAACTGTGTCATTCGTGCCACAGCAGGTCTAGCCATGTCCTACCTTAAGTAGGCTTTGACTAAGGAATCTATAATTATTTATAAGGACAGCAGAACATTTCAATGCAGGGGATCCACAGATAGTAGAGTTCACCTGAAACTAAACTGCAATCCAGCAATATGATTTGTACAGAGTATCTCCTCCAACCAATAGTTTCAGTTTTCTCTGTCGGCTTTGAATGTCCATCTTGAATATTAGAGAATAAATGAAGTAAGTGGAATGTTTCTCCTCTCCCGACCTTTGGCCTCTGAAGGAGCTCTCAGCAAATACACCACAATTGGACTTTTTTCCATATTCATAAGAGCTGCTTTAAGATTATAGTAACAATATTGCTTGTCTGAAAAGATGAAAGCTGAGGCAATGAGATCCAAGTGTAATTAGTCGTAAATATATATGTATAAAATAATTTCTAGCAGGCTGACTGTGCTCCACAAGAATAAAGTAAGAATGCACTCCCCTTTAAACTTGCTCTCCTCTTTTGTTATGTATATATACCTATTTTGTTTCATGACCCTTGAAAGGCTCAAAATGTACAAGTTGTTATTTACTTGGCTGGCCACTAGATGGTGTGGTTTGTTAATGCATTACTTTTGGTTTTATAATTGAAGCAGATTTCATGGAATGCTATTTTCTTAGATCATTTTATTAGTTAAATATTATTAACTTCGAAGTTTAAAATTTGAAGTGACCTGAGAGATAATCAGTATGGCAAGATGTAGACTGGAACCCTAGTCCCCTGAAATCTTACTCCCTGCCATTGTCATGCCCTTAAGTAAAAAGTGTGGGGTAAAAATTTCAAAAAGAAATTCTCGAATTGATAATGAGACTTTGAGAGCAATAGCAAATAAACAGATGATGTGATGGACAATCAGAAGCTTTAATTATATAAACATTTCTTTAAATGTTTAAGGTCTTTAATTTTTCACAAAATTTTTGAGTGAGTCTTTTAAGTCCTTCTGTACGGCAGTTATACAGGTTGCATATAAGTATACTAAATCCCACTTCTGAGCTCAGATTAGGCCAAAGAACAGAACCAGAAGTGACGTTATTACAGTAGTTTGCCCTGAACCGTGGAGGATATTTCCAAGATAGGAAACCACAGATAGTAGTGAACTAGCTCTATTGCTGTCAGTTAAGGTACATTTGTGTTCATGTCTTCCTCCCACAAATTTAAGGCCTTTTTCATCTTAACTATGTATCACACACTGTAGCTGTAACTTTTGCAATCTGAGATGAAACAGCAAAACTAACACAAATTTCTTTTTTCTTTTTTTCTTTTTTCTTCTTCATAATTTCATGAATAGGAGATTTGTTTCTCTTACCATGGATATTAGCAACCTCAGCATACAATTTTGGTTTTTTTTTCCCTTAAGCTGAAAACTTTCACCTTTTTACTTAAAGGAAACAACTTATGGCTTCTCTGTGCCAAATTCAAATTGCTAACATCACTAATGTTGAACTTCAGGACCATTATTAAGCAAACTAAGAGTGACTTGAACACAAACACTGTGATTCTTCAACAGTCAGTCTGATAACCAAGCCTAGTACTAAGTGACTAATGAATGAAGACTGTCTACAGCTTAGATATGGTGGACAAAAGGTCTATGTTCCGGGTTTGATGGAGTAGGACAGTGTGAGATTTCACTATGCTACTCAGAAGAGTATGCAACTTAAAACATGATTCGTTTATTTCTGGAATATTCCACTTAATATTTTTGGACCACAGTTGGCCTCAGGTAATGGAAACCACAGAAAGCAAAACTACAGATAAGGAAGGACTATTGTATACTCAATGCACATGTATAGTTGAGGAGCTAAGGCAGATGGTCAATGCTTCGCTATCAAAGATCACCAACAACACAACTGTAGGTGAATAAAGTTGGGTTTATTGACTTACTACAATGAGGAACATTATAGGGGAAGCATCATGGGGATCTCAATAAGAAGGGGGAGGGTCTTGAAGGCAGTGGGTCTGGCATAAAAGTAAAGGCTCTGAAGTAGATATGGACTTGTCAGAAATATACTCAGAGAAAAGCCAGCCATTGTAGCTGGTGTGGATGAACTAAGGGGATGAGATTGATTTTTGTAGGGCCTTGCATTATGACTCTGGCCTTTACACTTAACGAGTTGGAAAGCCACTGAGATTTAGTTTTATTTTGAATACCGTATTTTTTGAAGGCTAAGAAGCAGGTAATACTGACTCATTGCAAAAAGGGACATCTGGATGAAAGAGACACTTGCTTTTCACCTGTTTCCTTTTGCATTTTGTGACATATTTTGCTATTACCTATTTTTTTTTAAGATAGATAATGTTATTTTTATGATTTTCTATACAGCATTATATACCAAGGCTTAGTAATACTTAAGATGCTTAAAAATAATTTTCTAGTTTCTTTGATAAACTCATAAAACAGAAGTGCTAAATAACAATTGCTTTTAAATGCTAAATAATACTCATTCTTTCTCGGTATCTAGGTACAAAGGTCGAGAAATAAGCAAGTACGAGAATTATTCCCAGATGGTTTTAGTATTCATCATGCAGGAATGCTTCGACAGGACAGAAATTTAGTTGAAAACTTGTTTTCTAATGGGCATATCAAAGTCCTAGTTTGTACAGCTACGTTAGCCTGGGGTGTCAATCTTCCTGCTCATGCTGTTATTATTAAGGTAAGAGCCTACCTTCCGTGACACATGGATTTGTGTGTGTCTTGAAGCAAACCTCTGGGTTGATTTATCTAGAAATATATTTATCTAGAAATATATTTATTTAGAAATATATTGTGATTTGGCTGCTTTGTTGACACTGAATGTTATTTATAAAAGGTCAGAATTATTTTCTCCAATAAGAATCTAGTTTATATTGTGAAAATTTAACTCTATCACAGATGATGAAAGGATTAGTTAAAGTACACTTTTGAGGTCTTTCCATATTTGCCTAATTTCAGTGTTCAGTTCATCAGGATTATATTTGTGTGTGTTTATGTAAATTTTTGTTAACTTTTCCTCATCTAGGGAACACAAATATATGCTGCAAAAAGAGGCTCCTTTGTTGACCTTGGAATTTTAGATGTCATGCAGATATTTGGTCGAGCTGGACGACCACAATTTGACAAATTTGGGGAAGGAATCATTATAACAACGCATGATAAACTCAGCCATTACCTCACTTTGCTCACTCAACGAAACCCAATTGAGAGTCAGTTTCTGGAAAGCCTTGCAGATAACCTAAATGCAGAGGTAAGATCTAATGAGTAAAAGTTTGGAATAGAATCATCAGCCTTAAGAATGACCAAGAAAGATAAAGGTTGAGTTGTTTGCTATTTTGCAGTATTTAGAATTACAACTTATGCCATGTAGTCATAAGACAAAATTGGCTGAACGGCATTATTGTTGATTAATTCAGAGGATTACAGAATGCAGATGATAACTGATAAGAATCTATTGCTAAAAGACCGTATACTTTTAAACTATGAGGCTGTGCTAGAGACCAGAAATCTAACAAATATTACACAAAATATGGAAACAGAAATAGCAATAATAACTAATATTTGTATTGCACTTTTATGAAGTTTTAAATGAAATTTTTACTAAAGGTTTAATAAAATTTATAAAACTCTTGGTTCTGTTGTATCAGTTGATTAACTTTGTTATACACAATGTGATTGAGCTAGAGTATGATAATTTGATTCGTGTGTGTGTGTGTGAGTGTGTGTGACTTTTGTGTTAAGATTTACATAGCAGACCCTGGAAGCCTAGGTAACATCTCTGGTTAAGACAATAAACATTCTTAAAATTTAGAGTATTTGTATAGAACATTTAACAGATTTGACTCTTTTTGTGACATTGCAAATTATTGCTTTGGTATCCAACACTTTCTTAGTTCAGTATTCTTTCATACCATTAATGTTGATTCAAACAATATTTGAAAGTAGGTAGGGTATAAATATTAAGTAAATGACTACTTTGAAATATTTACAGTCAAATACTACTTATTGTGTACAAGTCCTATATTAGGTACCTCTTAAAGAGCTTATAGAAATTTCATTTAACATTCCATTCATATTTTTTGTAAGTCTTTGGAGAATGAAAAACACACTTAGTATTTTGTTTTCTTTATTAAGATGCATATATTGCAAATGGGGAGAAAAAGACATGAAAAAATAGTGCGGTAATGTTGCAAAGAAAGTTCTATAGAAGCATTCAGCAGAGGGAGAAATAGGTTTGGCCCAGGCTATCAGGAAATTCTTGGTCCGTGAATGTGGTGAAATTTGATCCAGTGAGAGTGTCTTTATTTTATGAGAAAATTGGGACTTTTAGGTGAGGTGAGCAGAGTAATAGCTTGTCTAGTGCAGAAGATCTGTGTTGGAGAGTAACCAGAGCCAGAATTGAGACACTTATTCAAAGAATGAGTAAGTTTTAGAAGACAATAGAGAAAAAAGCATGAAAGGCCCCAGTTTCTATTAGCAATATTACAAGAAAATTTTCAAAAACTGAGAAATAAAATTGGAATCCAAAGGAAATACTATTGTAGCTCAATTTTAATCCTATTGGCTACTATAATTGTGTGGCTTAAATAATTAGGTCTTGGGTCAACAGTGCCTAATGTATCCAACAAAGTCTCTTAATGTAAAATGATAGTAGCAGTGAATTGAGGACCTGCTATATACTAGCGACTCTGCTCAGTGCTTCATGTACATTTTCTCATTTTCTCACTACTGCTGCTATAGAGATATTATCCTCAGAATCATGTGTAACTGACCCAAGGTCACTACGTTATAATTTTTGGGACTAGTATTCAGACTCAGATCTATTTAACTCTAAACCTAGTCTTTTCATTATAGCTTAGATTTATTTTATATAAAATGTAGTAAGTTAAAGGCAAATACATTTCCCTATATTAATATATAGCATTTGCCCTCGACTAAGGCCTGTATTAAAAACATTTTCCAAAATGGCAGCCATAATTTTTCTGGCTTACAGTAAAAGGCATGGTTCCTTCATGCACTTTTTCTTAAAATGCATGCCAAGGAAGACTGTATCTCAGTAAACTTATGTCCCTGATAGCCAAATTAAATTTGGCTATCTGTGGCAATCAAGTGTGAAATCAGTTTATAAAATGAGTTTGTGCTTTGTTCTTTAGGTAATGAATTTTTAAGTCTTTAGACTCCCCAAATGATTGCAAGACTCTACAGTTGCACTAATCAACATTGGGGTTGTGCATGGTTAAGAATGTTGCCTTTATTAATATCTTTGATAACCTGAATATCAATTCTGACTATGGAAGAACTGGAGAAATTATTATATTGTTATAATTTTAATGCAAACATGTTATGAGGCATGTTTGCTTATCAATGCCTAATGAGACTGACTAAATAATCCTCATGCTGAAAGGTCACAAGTCCCATCCCTATATAAAGCTACTTAACTTTACACTGAGAGAAATACTAAGGCTAATTAAAATTTATTCATCAGATATTACTGAGTACCTACTCTGTGCCAGCTCCCTATAGTCTGTTCTTCAAAACTACATTAATCTTTCTTTCACCTTACATACTACATACATTTTTTATACAGAATTCATCCCATCTCTGTAGAATATTAGGCAAACAGCTTGTCCTTGGATTTAAGGCCTCTGTAATCTGAACAACCTTCCTAATCCTGGCTGCAATTACTCTCTAACACAGATCTTCTGCCCTAGACAAGCTGCTATTCTATTCATTTCACCTAAAATGTCCCAATTTTCTCACTTATAAAATAGAGATACTCTTACTGGATTGTTGTGAAAATTTAGGAAACGCCTGTTCCAGGGTAGTTTATGGTAAATGATAGAGTCACTTACCATTTTCTCATAGTCTGTTGATACTCAGCCCTGTTCATACTTATTGCCAGCACTGAAATTTTCCTTAAATAAATAAATGAATAGTAGCATAGTTTGTGTGTATATTTACTAGCTTATATATACGTATATATACACACATGCATACTCATGATGATTACAGTATTTACTTAAGTTTTTATATGATTTCAATCATTTTTAAAAAATATATATATACAAATAAACAATTGAGATAACCTTAAATACTGAAGTTTAAATAGGTAACTTAGATATGAAGTGATACTGAGCTATAATTCTAAATTGCCAAATTTGTGGGTAGATTTTATTTCTCTTTTACGTAACAGAACATTAAACTATCACACTATATACTAATGCCACTTTTAGAAATGTCATGTTAGATGCTTTTCTTTAAAAGTGTTTTGAATAGGTATTATGTGCTACGCACTGTGGATGGTGGGTTCATATAAGTCATTGTAGTTAGTTACGTATGTCTCACCTCCATTACTGTGAAACTTCTTGAGACCAGAGAGCATACTCTATTTGTTACTATATCCATTGTGCTTTACTTAGCACAGGCTTGTTACTGACTGACTGTATGATTTTGAGATGAATGAATAAATTTCAGACACATTATGAAAAAATACCTGTTTTATAAAAGGCTCCTGTGCTAAGTAGCCACTAGGTGACAGCAAATATTTACAAATACATTTTTATTTTTTATCACTAGGGGGCATTCAAATATTACTCTCAAAATAAGATGTAGCATCATAAATTTACCTTGATTTTCCTGAGTAGTCTTATCCTTTTAGTGAACATTTATAAGACTTGCTTTAGTTGACCCCATCTTTGCTACCTACTTTCTCCTTTCCTTTAATCATTATCACTAGTAGTGATAAGTAATTGTTTAATGTTAATTTACTGTCTGATTTTGAAAATAATAGCAAGCTTATTTTATCCCTTACAAAATTGTCTACTCATAGTTTTGTAATGTTACTTTAAAGTCATAGTCTAAGTTTATAAGAGAATATAGTCATTATTTTAGAGTAACATCATAAAGTCATGATGGAATATAGGTTGTATATCCGTAGTTTAATACAATTTTGTCTGTCAAATAATGGATTTGCGAAGGAGAGAACCTCTCGGATTTTTAGCCAGATCAACAAACTGGTTTCATTTGCCTAAGTAGACTAGAAAATGTTTAATTGTTCTGGTTGTAAATCTTCAGGAATTATTACACAGCTCCCCACTGGCTCCATTTTAGTTCTTGCTACTCTTAATTTGGTGGAAAGCCTTACAGTTTACATTAAATATATATATTTACATACATTGTGGATGGCTTAGTTTTTTGTAAGTTAGTATAAATTTAAAAGTTAGTACACAGAATCTCCCTTATTATATTTTAACCTTTGATAACTTCTCTGTTTTAGTAACAGTATATCACAATTTTATAATGAAAATTATACATTACTAAATCTCATCTTCAACTAACTAAAGACAGTTAAGCATCCACATATTTATTTCATGAAATTAGTTATACAGGATTATAATTTAAAATTATAATGTAGGAATTAAATATGAAGGTTTTACTTTCTTTAGTATTAGTAAATTAGTAAATTTTCTTAAAATAACTAAATTGGGAGGGTTTGTTTTCCCTTTTTTCCTCTTAAAATTAATGATTTGCATAGGGAACATCTCTTCTCCTTTAATTAAAGTATTAGGAGGTGAAAAAAAATTCAGCCAAGGATTTAGGAAAAAAATACAACTATGAAATTTTACAACATGGGTAAATTTTTAAAGTAAAATATGTACCTTAAGTAAAAATAAAATTACTACTTGTAGATCCATTGGCTAAGGAAATATGTTTCTAAGAAACTTCTCATTGAAATTTTGTGTTAATACCATCTTCTAATAATTATTTTCTCTTTGTTACATAGCTCTTATATGCTATTGTTGTGTTTTTAAATCATTAACCTTTGATTTTATTTAATTAATATAAAGCTACATTAAATGCTGTATAAAAATTATGTTTTCTTTCAAGATATAATCTGAAGAATTATCCACTGTTTATTATGATTCAAAGGCATGAATATTTTTTCCATAGGTTGTTTTAAGTTTGCTGATTAATAAAAACCACTCCCTGTTCTTGTACATGAATTAAAGTGTATGTACTATTAATATGTATAAATCTCAACAAAATCTGCTTTGTTTTGTGCAAAAATGAGTGAATTTTTTATTGTCTTCATATTATATATTTATACTTGCAGTCCTGCAAATGCATATCTTTAGAGGTAAAAGCTAATGTTATCCCCTCTGTGGTTTTGGTGATGACAGTATACAGAATTAGGATAAAAAGGAATATAATTAACAATGTTTTGTTGTTTTTATTCTGATGCACTTAACACTTAAATTTTTTAGCAGTGTAGTCACATAAAATGAAACTAAAATAAATTGTATACTGAATAAGAAAAAAAATAACAAAAATTTCCTTAATGCTATGTAGAATTAAACTCCCTTTAAAGAAAAATAATCATCTGCCATAATATTGAGTAAGTTCAGTTCTAGAAGACAGTATTTCTCATGTAGCATTCTCAATTAAATGAGGCAGGACTGATTTTAATTAATGGGCAAAGTGTTGTGTCCAGTCATTGTACCCACCTTTTTAAAATTGCTGCATAATGATGTATTTTTAAAACTTCACCTCTGACACAGTGGTCTTTGATAAAATGTTTATGTTCAATTTTAATACATTACTTTAATTTTTCTCATATTTTTGATTTGCAGATTGCTCTGGGAACAGTAACTAATGTGGAAGAAGCAGTGAAGTGGATAAGTTACACTTATCTTTATGTACGGATGAGAGCAAATCCATTAGCATATGGCATCAGTCACAAGGCTTATCAGGTGCAAAACTCATTTATTAAAAAAAAATTCAGGCTTTCTTTTTAGTTCTTTCATGATATGAGGATAAATATTTGTTTGCTACTCTTGCCTCATCTGAAAAGACGTATCTAGAAGAAAAACAAAGAGTTTTAATCTTTTGCAGAAAATTAGATAGGCCCCTGTAATTATTAGGCTGTATTTAAATATGTTTTTCTACAGATACTTATAAATTAATCTTTATACTATTATTAGTGTATTATTCAAGTATATTTCTATTTGATATTAATATTTTGCTGTTTTTTAAACATATTTTTTAAACTATGAGAAATTTTGTTTTAGAATAAATTAGACATGAAGAAACTTATAGACCATATTTGATCATTGGCTTAGGTTACATACGATCTTTCCCTCTTACCAAGTCTCTTCTAAACCCTATTCCGAAATTTTTTTTTTTTTTTTTTTTTTTTTGAGACGGAGTTTCACTCTTGTTACCCAGGCTGGAGTGCAATGGCGCGATCTCGGCTCACCGCAACCTCCACGTCCTGGGTTCAGGCAATTCTCCTGCCTCAGCCTCCTGAGTAGCTGGGATTACAGGGACGTGCCACCATGCCCAGCTAATTTTTTTGTATTTTTAGTAGAGACGGGGTTTCACCACGTTGACCAGGATGGTCTCGATCTGTTGACCTCATGATCCACCCGTCTCAGCCTCCCAAAGTGCTGGGATTACAGGCGTGAGCCACCGTGCCTGGCCCCGCGAAATTTAAAAATACCATTAAGGAGTTATTAACTTAACAGTTTGTGGTCTGGAATCAGCCCCACTCAAGTTCATATACATAGACTGAGAATTAGATGCATTTGATAGCAGCTCTTCCTATGAACTTTACAATTGTGTGTTCCATGTGGCTTATAGATTCTGTGAAATCTTGTCTTTCCTTTATAACTCTGCTTTATATATTGTAAATGCATCCTAATTACAGATAAATTCATCTATAATAATCATATGAATATTTACTAGTATTAAGTCAAAATATGTAAATAAGT
This sequence comes from Saimiri boliviensis, assembly GCF_048565385.1. Lineage (NCBI taxonomy): Eukaryota > Metazoa > Chordata > Mammalia > Primates > Cebidae > Saimiri > Saimiri boliviensis. The sequence continues at coordinate 68,519,022 of NC_133452.1, forward strand.
TGAACTTAAATCAAAATTATAGTTTTCCCCAATTTACTGTAACTTAGTTTTTATGTAAATCCCATTGTGTTATCAAAGCAGTTGCCAATTTTTAAATTTTTATTTGTTTTAGTTTTTCTTTCCCTACTCAGTAGATTTTACCATGGGAAAACTGAAACTTAAGGCTTGGGGGAAGAAAAAAAGAAAAACAGCAGCAGCAATTAGTTCTGTGGCTGTAAATCTGAAGCCATTATTAGGTTTTTATACTTAGATTTACTTTAGATTGGACTCAACTACTTTTATTCCTCTCAGTTGAAACTTGGGCTAATCTATAAATGGATGTTTACTTTTACAACCAAGTTGCTCTGTTATAAAATATAAATGCATTATAACCTGTAACCTTACACATTTAAAGAATATGGTACTAGTTATTTTCATCACAAATATGGGCATTTTGAGAAGAGTCAGTGGCACTATGAAAATGTTTTGAAGGAGTAAAGAAAAACGAAAACAAAAACAATTTGTTTTTATAGATTAAGCCATCTCTAATTTTGGAATGAGAATAAGTACATCTATTGATTTTTAAGTACTAGCTTATAATCAAAAGTCATTTGCCTGTAATTTTTCAGTATGAAGACCTTTTGGATACACAGTATTAGTACCTTTATAGTTTAGAGAATCTTGACCCTGGGTTTTTTTTTTTTGTTTTTTTTTTTTTTTGACTTATGTGTTTTGATGTTATTACTCAATACAAATTTGTAGCCACAAAATTCATGAACTAACACAGATAAAATTGTTTAACATATTTTAATAGTTTAGTAATAGGCAATTAATAAAATATTTTTATAAATTGATGCATACATTATATCCACTTGTAGCAAACATTTAAGACTTTTTGTATTTGCTGATATGACTCTTGCCCCATCTTATGTCCCTGCAGTTGATATCCTTTTACTCCACTTTTCTGATTTTTAGAATTTATTTTAGCTATATTTTGTACATAAATAAGCACCATAAATATCTAAGTTAGGGCAAATGGTAGTAGTGTTAACTCATTATTTGATTTCTAAATTGTTTTTATACTTTCCCCACTCCATTACAGGTCATATTTCACTTTACTGCCCATGACCACCGATTGTTCCTTAAGAATTGGCATGTGTATATACATATATTTATATACAACACTGTAGTAACATGAATATTTGTTAATATCTTGTGTTATATTATCTCTACCTACAAAATAGTATTAGATAAGTAATAGTTTTAAAAGTATACAAAAATTCACTGTCAACTCTATTTACTTTTTACTTCTATTATTATTAATAAACAGAAGGGATTCTCCCATCTGCAGTTTTTAAAACTACTAAAACAGTGCAACTATCTTTTTGAAAGGATAACTTTGCATTTTTAAGAATATCTTGATTTTGACAGGGAAAACATTCTTTTCTGTCAAATATTTGTCATTTCTCCAAATAACTTATAATAAAGTAGAAATATGATTTGATAACTTAAAATTCCTATTTAGTGTGGGAGAAAGAAGACAATTATTGGCTTTTTTAATTTTTATTTTTAACCTTTATAATTTTCAAGATCATAAGACATATTATATAAGAATTTTAGATTCCAAAGTATTAGTATCTGAAGAGAATATGCACATTGGTAATTTTAATGAATTTTTAAAGCTTTCTTTATTTAATGGCATAAAATATACTTTCAATTATTTCCTAAATGTAGAAAAATGTACTTTAAACATTGTAATTAAAAAGTCTAATTAAAACATTAAGAAAACTTTTAATTTCCATAAATATGTTTGCAAATGATTACTCTCTAAAGAAATATTCAACTGTTTATATGTTTTTTGCTGTAGATTGACCCAACATTAAGAAAGCATCGAGAACAGTTGGTCATTGAAGTTGGACGAAAACTAGATAAAGCTCAGATGATTCGTTTTGAGGAGCGAACTGGATATTTTTCCTCAACCGATTTGGGTAGAACTGCCAGCCATTACTATATTAAATACAACACCATTGAGGTATTATACTGAGTGAAACAAATGCAAATATGTTTAGTTTTAGATGCAAATACTTTCTAGACCTCACTTCAAAATACATTATTAATGTAAAATAATAAAAGCAAATAATAGAACAAAATCCATTTAACTTACATGAATTCAACACTATAACCTCAGTAAAGACAAGAAAAAAATAAAACTTCAGATACTAAGGAACCTCTTGTCATCCTATTCAATGAGTGTATCCCAAGCAATAAGCACACTCAAGCCTAAAATGTCAAGGCACATTTGCTTATACATGTAATGGTTTTTAGAAGACACCTAATGTGCCTACTAACTTTTCTCCATCTTCCCCCAAATAAACCTTCTATTTGTATAGCACTTTAGGTTTCTTCAAAACCTTTAAACATGTATTATCCCAGAACTGTGATCTGGTTGAGATCAATCCAACACATTTTCTCTAGCTTTTCACTTCTTCTATCATCTATTCACATCCACTCATTTTGTCAAAGTAACTTTTTTAATTTGTTCACTTGCCAGTGTGTTGCTACCACTCTATATCCTAAACCTGTTTGCAGTTCTTTTTCAGGAACTTTAGGTCTTCTTTAGCATTTATCTTTATTCTATATGGCCTTTGACTGATTTTTTTTTTCTGCTCAGTTTTCTAATTTTCTGTATGTCCTCACCAGTAATATTTTGAGAATTTTCAGGTTACATATTTTCTAGATGTATATCTCTGAATTTTATATGACATATGATCAGCTTCAAGTTAGTGAATTGTATAGATTTTCACATTTGCATGCTGAAAATGAGCAAAACACAGAATTTTACGAACTTTTTAAAGGTATATAATACAGATTTTATTAACTGATTTTATTCATTATCTTTTTTGCTGCTAAAGATCTTCCTTAGCTTTTTATGTTCTAGGAATTTTTTTTTTTTTTTTTGGTCTTTGATAAATTTGTTGTTATTTATAAAGCAATGATTTTAAGTAGTATGCCACAGACATTGTAACTGCATTGTCTAGAGCTCAAATGTTGCTTAAAAATTTGTAATATATAGTCACATTTTTAATTTAAAATATTTTGTTAGACTTGATTTTAATCAAATATAACACTTACTTTGGTAGACCTTTAATGAACTCTTTGATGCTCACAAAACAGAAGGTGATATCTTTGCTATAGTCTCCAAAGCTGAAGAATTTGATCAAATAAAGGTAAGATTACTTGAAGTTTGAATCAAATGCATACAACATGCATTCATTTATAAAAGCTTCTCATTAATTGATACCATATAAGCTATATGACACGTCACATATGGAATATCAGCAATGTTCTTTAATTTATCAATAAGACCCACTATCCTAGATTATTGTATTATATCATACCTGACATCATTCTTTGTTCTGTACTCAACATTAAGTAATTTAAATAGGTTTGCAGTAATTAAACTATTGAAGAATGTGGTATGAAGATTTTGGTTTGTTGCAATATAAGGTTGATTGAAGAAAATGTAAAAGTACCTGTATGATTCAAACCTTAAATATGAGTATTTCTGTACCTGTATTATTTAATCTTATTAACAGTGAAAACTTGAATACTTTGAATCATAGTACTTCACAGCTTTAAGCTATGAATGTGTTATACCATATAAAAATGTATGACTATAATGAATGCATTTGAAGATAATTCAAGTTTGCCCTAATCCAGTTGGGCAGAGGTTTTACTCTGGTCAAATAAAATATGAAATCTCATCAATTCAAAGATAGTAAGGTCAGAAGATTTAATTTTTTTGGGATATCAAATTTTTATATGTCAATGGCAAATTTAATATTGGTGATGAATAATAAAATGTAATTGTATCAGCCTCAAGATCATTTCATATTGCATTTTATTAGCTACCTGTGGAAAAATTATTGTTATTTAACTATGCAAAAGAAAAATATGGAGTTACAGTAAATGGAAAGTCTTAAAAATCATGCATTGTATTTAATTTCAATGTGAAAAATTTTAATAAATCAGCCCCCAAATTCCAATAAACACTTTGATTCGTCTAGGTCAGAGAAGAGGAAATAGAGGAGTTAGATACCTTATTAAGCAATTTTTGTGAACTTTCTACTCCTGGAGGTGTAGAGAATAGTTATGGAAAAATAAACATCTTACTTCAAACCTATATCAGCCGAGGGGAAATGGACAATTTCTCCCTTATATCAGATTCTGCATATGTTGCACAGGTAAGAATCTTATTTCCTTCCCATTTTATCTTCTTTGAATATCTTTAGAGACCAAGGTGTTAATTCATGCTATGCTGTGAAAGCATTGCTTTGTGACATGCTACAAAACCACCATTTTACTTAGAACTGGTTCTGCTAATTTGTAAATCTTTTTATTTAATCTATGCTCATAAAACAGGACTGCGGATGAGATATGGTGGCTGATTTGGCCTTTTTTTTTTTTTTTGGTGTTGCTGTTGTTTATTATAAAATTTTTAAAATGATACCTTTTTTTTCTACTTTAAATGATAAATTTCATTTTCTTTTTCTTACAAAGAGCAAGGATAAATACTATTGCAAGCATAAAGAAAAGATTGTGGAACTTTTTTAGTTTTTAACCAATATTAGAAATGATAATATTTTTAATCATTAAATAAGGCTTAGTAAACATATTTCCTACCCTATGTTCAGTGCGATAAGTCTCTGGTTTTTACAAAAGTAATCTCCTCTCTACTGTGGAAACTTAAAAAATTGAGGACAGAAAGAAAATTATTCCCTAAACTATAGCTCATTTAATTTATAACTTTAAAAAAATACCAAGACATAAAATGTTCAGATGTTTGTGTTTTTACATTCAAGCGCTCGTGTGAAATAAAGTAGGTTATGGTTTACCCTATTTATCCTTCAAATGAAAGATTTCCCTTCCAGACATATTTTTTAATAGAAATTATTTACCTATCAAGGATTTGGTATTACATTTTACTGAGTAATTCCTTTTATAAATTAAGAAGAAATTAAAGCTTAATTGTATTTGAAGCATGGAAATGATTCTGCAGTTACATTATATTTGTAATTTTGTTCAAAGACTAAATATAGAAAAAGAATATTTGTGTTAAATAAATCATTGTTAATAGCCATGAATACTCAAGAGTGCTTTGAAATAGCTTTAAACATGGAATATTTACAAACACGAACCAAGATATGTTGGTAAACATTTTGAATGAATGTAGTAATTTAATCAGTATAACCAAGATACCAGATGATGATTTCATAAATTATATAAAGTTAATATAGATGTAGTGCAAATATTTATATATTCTTTAAACCCTATTATAGCTTCTGTAGGTATAATTGTTTCTTTTTTGTTTTATCTGTTTTTCTGTAAAGCAATACAATATTGTCACTTTATATTTTCTAATAATTTTATATTGAAATAGTTAATCATTTAAATAAAAGGTAAAGTTTTACTGGGTTCTGGATGAATAATCTGGCAATGTTTCTGTTTGCTTCAAGATTATGAAGATATTATCAGAGACTGACATAAAAATTGCTTTACAATGTAAAACTTAAATTCTCTTCATAATTGATATCCAGGAAGTCAACTTCAGATTAAGGATATCTCAAAGCATCCCTGGTTTTTCTTAAATAGCTATTACAGATTTAGCATCCCTGAATGCATCAGATAAATTATACTTTATTACATTTTAAGTTTAAGCCATCAGTAATTGAACAAGTACTCTCTCACCTCTGTAAAATGGTATTTTCATCTATATTTTTAAACTTCCTCGTCTCAGCCCCTAAGGTAAACCTATAGCTCAAATATTCCAGGATTTTATTTAAAGGCCTATGTTTAACTTTTCTAGACTATACATGTTACAGACTTTATTATTTTCAACCAATTTATATCATCCTAGATTAAAATGTTCTGTTTTTATCTTTTCATATGGAGTCTCTCCTACTTCTTTTAGCTTTGAGGGGACAACTGTAGATTCTGAAATATTAAAATGACACACTATCAAAGAAAGTTGGGAAAATTCACCTTGATAGTTTTTTTTATCAGAACAAATAGGAATGAGGTAGGAAAACATACTTGATAGATACAATAATAAAAATTTTATTTATTATTCTCTGGGCCTTATAAAGACCTGTTCAGTCATTTTTAATGGATATCAGAACTGTCCTCATACTTCTATCTACGATTTTGTACTTTAGTTTCTAATACTGAAATAAAATAGTCAAATTTGTCTAAAGACAAATGCATGTCTTATATAATGTGAAACGAAAGCCCTTAACTCATCTGGTCATTTTTTACCTCATAATTTTAGGCTGGATTGTTTATTTGTCTGTCATTTGAAATCTCTACTGTTATGTATCTCTTGTTTAGATTTTAACCAGATTGAACATTCTTTATTTTCAAATGCAGGTGCTATTAGATATTGGAAGGTATTTTTAAGTTTATTATTTTAAAAACAATCTTTAATAAAACAATCTGCAAAGTTAGTGATAAAGGAGTGGAGGCAAAATAAATGGAAGCTAGCTGTAGAAATGTGAAGGAAAAAAAAAGGCTGCATTAATTCTAATTTTCTATATGTCTATTAATGAAGTTATCCTCAGACTACTGAGTCTAGAATCTCAGTCATATTTGGAGAGCTTTAGTACTGGCTTTGAGTACATGCGGTGACACCAACTAGCTGTGTGACCTTGGTCAAATTTTTTACCTAATTAAGTCCTAATATCTTCATTTATAAAATCATAATATCAATATCAATTAATTGCAGTTTTTATAAAAATTAAATGAGACAATATATGTAAAGCAAGTTAACACATTGTTTGGTTTATAGGAAGCCATTAATATGACTCTTTCATCTGAGTAGCTGCACTAATCAGTATTTATTTCATTTGTTACCCTTCTCTCATTATTTTTTTTTTCCCTGAATGGATCCTTGTCTTTCTTAATTCTCTAAATAGCTTTGTAAATGTAATCATTCCACCGTATACCAGGAGGCATCTTTACTTGTCTCTTATAGTCAGATGCCTCGGTAGCCTACTAAATATTTTGCATGCCTTTTTTCCTACTTCATTTCTGTTTAGACGATGGAGCTTTCGAAGAACTTAGAAATAAGGCTTCCCCTCTGAGAAGTAAGCAAGTAGCATCCACATACAAAGGATGGATTATTTTCATGTAGAAATAATAAGAATGATTAGGATTATATGACAAAAAATATTGCCCCATAATTTAAGGATGCAGCTTGACTTGCACTTCTGAGACTGAGTTTGAATAATAAATTTATTGACAAATTTAAAAGCACATTGACTATAACAACCAATCTCCCCCTATTATTTTTTAGAATGCAGCTAGAATTGTCCGTGCTCTTTTTGAAATTGCTCTGAGGAAACGTTGGCCTGCCATGACCTACAGGCTCCTGAATCTTAGTAAAGTCATTGACAAGAGGCTTTGGGGTTGGGCTAGCCCTTTGAGACAATTTTCAGTTCTACCACCACACATCCTAACAAGATTAGAAGAAAAAAAGCTTACTGTGGATAAGCTGAAGGACATGAGGAAAGATGAAATAGGTAAGAAGGAAGCAAAAATGGTTGAATGTATTGTTTTGTGCAAATAAAATATGTTGCTAGATGTAAAAGAAGGTATTGTGAATTTCTATATTAATCAAAATAAAATTTTTACAATATTTATAAATCTTTTTCATTTATCTAAAATCAAGCAAAAATCTCTTCATATTTTTTGAAATTATTTGACACAATTAGCAATTACAATGGCATTTATATTGTCGAACTCTTAAGTTTACTATTTTGTACATGGAATCTTAGCTATAAATAATGAAAATTATTCAAAGATATTTACTCTCAGTTTTTAAAAAATATTATTTTCAAAATCTTTTGTTATATCAGCAGTATTACAGCAATAAATTATGTGAACATGAAGCTCAACATGTTTCCAGAGTTTCTGAATGAATTTCATTACATCCATGTATGTCTTTAAACCCAGTTGGTATCAATGTGTACACAGCATTTGGTGTTCTGCCTTCTTTTACGTAGTAAAATGTTTTGTAAAAAAATATGTATTACAAGAAATATGTTACATATAAAAATATGTATTACAAAATATATAATATTTTACTCCTACATATATATCTTCATGTATCCTAACATTCTCTTGGACAAATATACAATGAATTGATTAGGCAGTATTTTTTTTCTGAGTGAAACAAATATTACACATGAAAGGAATCAGGCTGAAGAAGAATGAGAGGGAAGATTTCTGTCAGCAAGAAGTCTAAAGATGTGAAGAGAGGCTAAGGTAATTATTATACTAGTAGGAAAAATACTTTTATGATAAAGTGGAAGAAGGAAGTATCAATCAGGAAAACTGGGATTATTAATAAGGGAAATTAAGGGTACTTACATTGGAGTAACATGTAAACATTTTATCAAAATAAGGAAGATCAACTTTAGTTCAAATTTGGATAGACATAAAATATTTTGATTTATTAATAAGTATACTTTTAAAAAAATTCTCTGAAGAATCAAGACATACAGGAAATCTTGATGCTATAAAATACAATCTATTTTCACTTAGTTGCTCTGACTAGAGTAGAAAAATACTTACAGTTAGTAACATTTATTTGTTACACCCCCATCAGCCCTTCCATAAATATCCATATTCCAAAATCTGATAACTTATTAAATATGTATAAGTATTATTAAAATAATTATGCTAGATTGACCATATTTTATATTTTATCTTTATGTTTCCTGAAAATGGGCATAGCTGGGTAAGTTGCATTTGATTACCAAAATTGTGGTTATGGAGTTCTGAAATAGACTCTGAATAAATTAATGACTTTTCACAAAATACTAAATATTTTTACATTGTATCATAAACTAAGAAAGAAGTGAGTCTGTTTATAGTAGTTTGAACACTATCAAGTCTCAGTAATTTTAAGAACCCTATTAATAGCTAAAGAAACTTTGATACTGACTTTAAGATCTGTGAATTACTAATTCAAGTTAACTATTACAAAATATTCAAACATGCCAGGTCAAGAATGTCAGCTATTCTACATAGCAAATCATAAAACAAGCAATAAAATTACCTTCTCTGAAATCCCATTTACAAGTCAGATTATATTGCTTCTTTCTGCCTGGACACATTTCTTCTATGTGATATTTTTCTTGCAGGTCACATTTTGCATCATGTGAATATTGGACTGAAGGTCAAACAATGTGTTCATCAGATTCCTTCTGTTATGATGGAAGCATCCATTCAGCCCATCACAAGGACTGTCCTCCGAGTGACACTCAGCATCTATCCTGATTTCACTTGGAATGATCAGGTAGAAGTGGAAAATGTCTGTATCAGTGTTAAACACAAATGTCTGTACTACAGACTCAACTACATCTCCCTACATCTGTTCCTAAGGCATATAGAAAATCCTCTAAAAAGAATATATATTGAGGATTTATTAAAAACATTATAGCAATATTTACTCTAATCCTAAACAAAAACCTAGTATATTAGTAGTATGTCAACCAGTGAGATTCCTTCAAAACGTTTAGGAATCCTAAAATTTCAACAATGAACAACAGACTAGTGAATTTAACTCCATAGGTACTTTGCTATATTAGTTCTATCTTCTTTTATTTTCTCTATGTTATCTTCACTTTTGCCATGTCTACTTAGTCTGTCATTTTAGCTTTCCAAAAACTCAAGATTTTTTGTGGTAAAAAGAGCCATTTTTAAATTTTGATGTCTCTTAAATTACTATGCTTTCCTTCTTTGAAACATTAGACTTGTAGAAAAAGTATTCTGTTTTCTCCTCCGGATCACCTGTTTCTTTCCTACTGAGACTATTTCCTCAGTGATCTCCAAAGACTAATGGGTTGCCATAATAAATAAATTTTCTCAGTTATTTTCTTTACTTCTCTGATATTTAGCACTATACAGTCTTTCAGAATGTCCATCCTTGATTTTCCCATCATGATTTTCTTTTTATTCTTTCTTCTTCTGGGTTAGATGTTATTATGTATATAAAGATCCACACCAGATCCTCTTTTTATTCAATCAACAGTGTTTAAGAACTATTTTTGTATCAGTTACTATTTAGAGATTGTAGGTACAAAGGCAAGTGAGACTCGGTTTTTTTCTTCAAGAAACCAATCGGAGAAAACAAGTAAGTCTCTTAAGTATAGTATAACAATGCCCATTTCACATGTTATTGTAACGTTCAAATTAACTGTAGGTAAGTATCTTCTGCATTACCTGATGTTTCTGTATCTTTAATGTGAACGAATTTCGTTTAACAGTATGCTCTAAAATTACCCAACCATGGTCCTAACCCAATTCTACATTGGTCTCAAAGTATCTAAACCTTTCATTCCTTTAGTTTCCTCAGCTATAAACATGTATGATGATAATAATAATAATAATAATATTTTTACCATTGGGACTAGGTGATTCATTTCCTTTGGGACTAGATGATACAAAATTATATTTAATATTTCAATAGATAAAAAGTTTTACATAAATATAAATTTATAGTTGCCCATAACTCACATTTGAAATTTTATTTTTAGTAACTATTTTTTAAATGAGTGGAAGTTTTATATTTCAACTGTCTACTTCTAATAGTATCTGTGATAAATCTGCAGTTTGATTTAATTTATTAGTACATTAGAGTACTTAATTATTTTTATAGTTAACTCTGTTAGACACACTGCTATTGGCTTCAAGAATGGAAAACTTGAGTTGCCTCAAACTGAGTTAAGCAAGAAGGTATATTATCTTGCATAATAAAAGCTCCACAGGTAGAATAGGCCTTAAACATGGTTGAGTCTTCTGTTTAAAGATGTCATTCAGGAACCAGGAACTTTCCACCCATTTGCTGTGCTGACACTTTTGGATACTTCTCAGATGTTTTCAAGATTTATTGTTAGCATTAAATAGAGCATGGGAAACATCCCCAGTTCTGCAGCCCAGAGCATGGACCATAAGACCTTTTCTTCAGTCTAATTGGGCCAGTATTTGTCATATGCCTCCACTTTATTACAGTGGTTGTCAGGGGAAATCCCATGAGCTGATTAACTATGCCAATTAAATTTATCCCAGGGAATGTGGTCACTTTTTCTTGAGTCACATGAGGAAGAGATGTATGCTGAACAAGATAGTTTTGCAGGCATCAGAGAGAGAGACACACACGCATTGAAATGGATAAACAAAATGCAGCATATCTGTCCAATGGAATATTATTAGACAATAAAAAGGAATGAAAGTACTGGTGCATGCTAAAACATAGATGAACTGTGAAACCATTATGGTAAATTTAAAAACTCCAGTCACCAAAGACTGCATATTGTATTATTTTATTTTATTGAAATTTACAGAATAGACAAATCTGTAAGGAATAGGTAGTGACTGCTAATGGATAAAAGATTTCTTTTTGGAGTGGTGAAAATGTTCTGAAATTAGATTATGGTGATGGTTGTACAACTTTGTAAATGTATTAAAATCATTTAACTGTATACTTTAAATGTTAAATGAGTAAACTTTGTAATATAAATTATATATCAATAAAGCTTCTAAAGTGAGAAGATCAGCTGCTATTCCTTACTTGAGTTACTATATGCATAGTAGTAGGGTACTATTTTTCTTCTAGGTACATGGGACAGTGGGAGAACCCTGGTGGATTTGGGTAGAAGATCCTACAAATGATCATATTTATCATTCGGAGTATTTTCTAGCTCTAAAAAAACAAGTAAGTGTATATATGTGAACATATTCTTAGTATTTTGCTATGGTAAAAAAATTTTATATTGTGTGGGCACAGTGGCTCACACCTGTAATCCCAGCACTTTGGGAGGCTGAGGCGGGCAGATCACCTGAAGTCAGGAGTTTAAGAAGGTTCTGGCCAACATGGTGAAACTCCATGTCTACTAAAAATGCAAAAATTAGCTGGGCTTGGTGGCAGGAACATGTAATCCCAGCTACTCAGGAGACTGAGGTAGGAGAATTGCTTAAACCCAGGAGATGGAAGTTGCACTGAGCCAAGATCATGCCGCTGCACTCTAGCCTGGGTGACAGAGTGAGACTCCATCTCAAAAAAAAAAAAAAAAAGTGAGCCGAGATGGCGCCATTGCACTCCAGCCTGGGTAACAAGGGCGAAACTCCGTCTCAAAAAAAAAAAAAATTATACTAACAGTTTCTGCTTTTATATTATTTCTCTGTAATTTCATAGTGCCATTAAAACTTTATTTTATGTATTGTTTTTCTGTTAGTTTTAAAACACAGTGATTAAATGTTGTAGTATTGGTTTATTCAATGTTACCCTGGTTTAAGAAACTCAGTTACCAGTCATGACCCAGATATTGACATTTCAGAGAACAACAGATAACATACAAAACCATACAATAGTGATCTCATAAGATTATAATACTGTATTTTCACCTACTTTTTCTATGTTTAAATATGTTTAGATAGATAAGTGCCATTGCATTATAATTGCCTAAAGTATTAAATACAGTAACATGCTGTATAATAACATGCTACATAGGAGCAATAGGCTATGCCATATAGCCCAGATGTTTAGGGGCTATACCATCTGGTTTGTCTATGTACACTATGAAGTTCTTAAGATGAAATTGCCTGACACATTGTTCAGAACTGCTCCTGTCAGTAAGCAATGCATGACTACATAATCTTTACCATGGTTTAAGACATGGGTTCCAGAGATGTGGAATATGTAAAGCAGGTAGGATAAATAATAATTTTAAGATTGTACAAAATACTGAATAATACTGAATTAAGAGTATTTCTTCTAAAACTTTTATAAATCACAAGACAATGACTCAATTTGATGATATTTCTTTAAATGATGCCTCATTTGTAATTTCTGTTTTTATCAAAGAGAAAGCAAGCTTCAGGTAAGAGTCTTGGGTAGGCAACAGTAGAATTTCATAGCAGTGTTTTGTATTCATTGCATTTGTCTTCTTAGTTACCTTCTATTTGCACCAAGTGATTCTGGTATTCCACTTTAGGTACTGATAGAACTTAAAAATATTAAGTAAATAATATGGTAATTGGGTATGGTAAAAATCATGAAGTTTGATAATTGAATGCATGATGTTTGGGTAATTCAGGTAGTCAAATTGGTAACTTGTTAATGCATGATGATAATGCATATGTAAATAATATAGGTTGGGCATAAAATTTTACCTCTTTCAAGTATCCTTAGAAGGGAACCATGCACAAGTTTCTGAAGTACCTAAATATCTCAGCTTTTTAGAAATTCAAGATACTTTGTCCTTAGTATATCTTGTAGAGATACCATTATCTACATCTTGTATAGATAGTTATCTTGACAATAGACTCTTTTGGCCTTTATACTATTAGAATATCCATATTTATTTCAGACTTTATTTCATATTAGGTCATTAGTAAAGAAGCTCAACTACTGGTTTTTACAATCCCTATTTTTGAGCCTTTGCCTTCCCAATACTACATCCGTGCAGTGTCTGATAGATGGTTGGGTGCTGAGGCAGTATGTATTATCAACTTTCAACATCTAATTCTACCAGAGAGACATCCTCCCCATACAGGTAACATGGTGAATTCTGATTTGAGTCATTGATTTTCCAAAATGGTTGTTTTAATTAATGTTGAAAAATGTCTATGCCTTAAAGTTTTACTCATCATTATTATAACTTTTCTATAACTCCCTTTTTATTTCAATTGTCAGTCATCATTTATTCCGTGCTCTCTGAAAAACTTATTTTCTCCCTTGCACTTATTTCAGTTTACTTAAACTTATTTCTAGTATGTTAAATTAACTAACATACCAGTAAGTTATGGGGATTTTCCCCCCATCTTTTGTGTTTCTACACCAAATAATAATAATAAGCTAATATTAAGGAATCATATTGTGGTATCACTACGGAATGGATTTCCATATACCTCAAGTGAGTTTGTGTCCTGCAAATAACATATACCCTTTATATTAGTTTTATCCCTCTTCCCTAACATTGTAAGGGGTATGTGGTAATTTTCAAGATCGTATACAGGCACCTGCCACCACACTCAGCTAATTATGTATTTTTAGTAGAGATAGGGTTTCACCATGTTGGCCAGTCTTGAACTCCTGACCTCAGGTGATCTACCCACTTCAGCCTCTCAAAGTGCTAGGATTACAGATGTGAGTCACCAGTCCTGGCCTCAATTTTTAGTGCTTCAGAAAATTTAAGAAACTTGTAGTCTGGTACAGAAAGAATGTTGTTAGCCCTCAGTTACCTATGTAATTAAATTGAGCAGTAGGGAAAGGATAATATTTTGAATTAACTTTGTGACTTTTAAGTACATTTTTTAAGAAGAAAATTAGCCATACTTCCATTTTGAAACAGTAATGTGAAGATCTTACTCAAGGTACAGGCTACTGTGTTCCCTTACAGATTATTTCTTCATGTTCAAATTTCAAATGAGTGCAATTTATCTTGCATAAAATAATCTTGAGAGTAAAGATGTCTTCTGGGTTTCTAACTGATACCTTTCTGGATTATGCAAAATATAAGGTCTGTCGAACTCAATGGTATATAACTGTTTCTCTAAATCATTTTATGACTCTAATTCCCTAGGCCCCCATCCACATAATAAGAAACAACTAAATCTGTCTTTCTAGGTTTGCTCAGGGCAGTTTTTGTTTACTCAGTCATGCTTTGCTTTAAAACTCCCACCCAATTTTTTACCTGGAATTATCCTAAATTCATTTTACTTTCCATTGGCAACAAGAGTTCACTCAGCTACTCTTACTTGGTCAGTGTCTAGCATAACAAAAATAATTTCTTGATAGTAACTGTTTCATTGTTGAAGTCTGCAAATGGTTTTAATTTTTTTTACCAATTGGGGCAGATTTAGGTTTTGCTCTATAACATCTATCAGTTGTTATTCAAATTACTTTTCTGATTGAAAAAACAAAAAGAATATAGCATTATAGTTAGCATGTAGGGCACTCCCCCAGAAGGGTAACTAGTATGTCAGTATGATAAATGTGGTTATTTGTGTGACATATTTGTTGCTCTACCAGATCTGTAATGGGTATATAAGAATTTGTGTTAAGCAGTTTTTTGCCGTCTAAGGAGCTAAGGATTGCTATAATCTATTATTTATAATATAATATTCAGTATTGTACATGTTTTTCAATTATTGTATAGCCATACCTGTTGGATCTTTTCAGAATTACTGGATCTTCAGCCTTTACCGATCACAGCTTTGGGATGTAAAGCATATGAAGCCCTGTACAACTTCAGTCACTTCAACCCTGTGCAGACACAAATATTTCATACACTGTATCACACAGATTGTAATGTCCTACTTGGCGCACCTACTGGATCGGGCAAGACTGTTGCAGCTGAATTAGCCATTTTCAGAGTCTTCAACAAATACCCTACTTCAAAGGTCTGTTGAAAGAATCATATGCTTACATTTAATTAGAAAAGACAGTTCATAATCTCTAAACTAGACAGTTCTAAATATATTAGCAGGGTCCATTGAATAGATTTGTCACTCTCAGTGAATTTCCCAGGGAACCAGATAGTACAGGTATACCGTGAAGATATCATGGGTTTAGTTACATATTATCACAATATAGTGAATGTCACAATAAAGTAAGTTACACAGATTTTTTGGATTCCCAGTGTTTATAAAAATTCTGTTTATACATTACTGTAACCAGTTAGTGTGCAATTAAGTGTTCTGTCTAAAAAATGCACATAACTACATTTGAAAATACTTTATTACTAAAAAATACTATCAATCATCTGAGCCTTTATGAGCCTTAATCTTTTTGCTAGTGAAGAGCTTTGCCTCAACGTTGATGGCTGTGACTGATCATGGTGGTGGCTACTGAAGGTTGGGGTAGCTGTGGCAATTTCTTAAAATAAGACAACAGTGAAGTTTGCCACATTGACTGACTCTTCCTTTCATGAAAGCTTTTTCTGTAGCATGTGATGCCACCTGATAGCATTTTACCCACAATAGAACATCTTTCAAAATGAGTCAACTCCCTCAAACCCTGCCACTGCTTTATGAACTGTTTATGTAATATTCTAAATCCTTATTGTCATGTCAGCAGTGTTCACAGCATTTTTGCCATCAGTAGATTTTGTCTCAAGAAACGCCTTTTCTTTGCTCATCCATGAGTAGCAACTCCTCATCTGTTCATTTTTTCATGAGATTGTAACATTTCAGTTATATCTTCAGGCTCCACTTCTAATTGTAGTTCTCTTGCTTTTTTCACCACATCTGCAGTGGTCTTGAACCTCTCAGTCATCCATGAGGAGTGGAATAAACTTCTTCCAAACTCCCTGTTAATGTTGATATTTTGACCTCCTCCCTAGACTCATCAATGTTCTTAATGGCATGTAGAATGGTGAATTCTTTCCAGGAGGTTTTCAATTTACTCTGCCCAGGTCCATCACAGGAATCACTGTGTATGGTAGCTATAGTTTTATGAAATATATTTCTTAAGTAATAAGATAAGAAAGCCAAATTTACCCCTAGACCCATGGGGTGCAGAATATATCTTATGTTAGCAAGCATGAAAACAATATTCATATCTTGGTACATCTCAGTCAATGCTCTGGAGTGACCAGATGCATTGTCAATGAGCAGTCACATTTTGAAAGGAATCTTTTTTCTAAGTAGTAGGTCTCAACAGTGGGCTTAAAATATTCAATAAACCATGCTATTTAGTAGATATGCTGTCATCCAGGCTTTGTTGTTTCATTTATACAGCACAGGCAGAGGCGATTTAACATAGTTCTTAAGGACTGCAGGGTTTTTAGAATGGTGAATGAGCATTGGCTTCAACGTCAAGTCACCAGTTGCATTATTCCCTAATAATAAAGTTAGTTTCTCCATGAAGCTTTGAAGCCAGGCATTGACTTCTCTACCTGTGAAAGTCCTTGATGGCATCCTCTTCCAATATTAGTTATTTTGTATACATTAAAACTCTGTTGTTTAGTGTAGCTGCCTTCATCAATTATCTTAGCTATATTTTCTACATAACTTGTTGCAGCTTCCACATCAGCGCTTGCTGCTTCACCTTGTACTTTATGTTACAGAGATGGCTTATTTCTTTAAACCTTGTGAAGCAAGCTTGAAACTTTTCTTCTGGAGCATCCTCACCTCTCTCAGTCTTTACAGAATTGAAGAGAATTTGGGCCTTGCTGTAGAGTATACATTAGCTTATAGAAATATTGTGGTTGGTTTGATCTTCTGTCTATACCACTCCAACTTTCTCCATATCAGGGAATAAAGCTGTTTCACTTTCTTATCATTCATGTGTTCAGTGAAGTAGCACTTTTCATTTCCTTCAATAACTTTTTCTTTGGATTCAAAACTTGGCTAATTCCCTGGTATTAAGAGGCCTAGCTTTTGACCTGTCTCAGCTTTCCACATGCTTTCCTCCCTAAGCTTAATCATTTCTAGCTTTTAATTTAAAGTGAGACATGCAGCTTTTCCTTTCACTTGAACACATAGAGGCTATTGTAGGTTTATTAAGTGACTTGATTTCAATATTGTTGTGTCTTAGGGAAGAAGGAGGCCAGAGGAGAAGGAAAGACATGGGAGAACAGCTGGTCAGTGGAGAGAACACACACTCCTATCAATTATGTTTGTCATCTTATATGGTGTAGTTCATGATACTACACAGCAAGTACAAGATAGCATCAAAGATCACTGAACACAGATCACCATAACTGATACAATAATAAAGAAATAGTTTGAAATATTGGTAGAATTACCAAAATGTAATAGAGGCATGAAGCGAGCACATGCTGTTGGAAAAATCGATAGAATTGCTGTTGATAGAGTTGCTCTACACAGGGTTGCCACAAACCTCCAATTTGTAAAAAACAATATCTACAAAGTGCAGTAGAATTAGGTTTGCCTATATTAAGATAATCTGCACAACAAAGTTTACTTTAAACTTTGTAGTCCTCCAGTTAAATATCTGATGTACATAGTGACACACACACATCCTTTCCTCATTGTAGGATTTCTACATTTCATAGGTAATTTCACTAGGACAAACCTACTTCATGGACCAAGTTAAATAATACAAAATAATTCATAATCAAGTCTTTTCTATATGAAGAAAATGCCAGTGCTTTAATTAATAAATGTAGTTTGATTGTACATATTAAATATAGGGTAGCTTTTAAATGACTTTTCTACAGATGGGCACAATATTGTTAATT
The DNA here is from genome assembly GCF_048565385.1 of Saimiri boliviensis. Taxonomy (NCBI): domain Eukaryota; kingdom Metazoa; phylum Chordata; class Mammalia; order Primates; family Cebidae; genus Saimiri; species Saimiri boliviensis. The sequence goes on from NC_133452.1 coordinate 68,537,270, forward strand.
AATATTAAATAACATTACAAGTCAAATAAGTATTGCTTTAAGGCTTTCTTGAAGCATAATTTTTTAACTCTTTCCTAGTATTTATTATTTTTAATAAAAATTATGTATATTTAAGATGTTTTATGTGATGTTTTGACATACATTGTCAAATGATTACTGCAATCAAGGTAATTAGCATATCCATCCTTCAAATAGTTACCTTTTTTTTGGTGAGAACACATAAAATCTATTCTCTTAGCAAATTTCAATTATATGATGGAGTACTATTAACTATAATCACCATGCTGTGTATTAGGTGTCTAGTATTTATTCATTTACCATAAAAGAAACTTTATACCTGTTGACCAGTATCTCCTTGTTCCCCCTTCCTCACCCCTGGTAACGAATATTCTACTGTTTCCTTCTCTGAATACAACTTTTAAAAATTCCAGGTATAAGTGAAATTATGCAGTATTTTTCTTTCTATGTCTGGTCACTTAACATAATGTCCTCTGGGTTCATCTATATTGTTTAAAATGGCAATTTTTTTTTTTTCTTCTTTAAAGCCAAATAATATTTCCTTGTGTGTGTTTGTGTGTGTGTGTGTGTGCGTGTGCGTGTATACATATCACAATTTCTTTAACCTTCTTGAGGCACTTTAGTTCATTTCCATACCTTGGCTATTCTGAGTAAAGCTACAATGAACATGGGAGTGCAGATATCTCTTTGAGTTACTGATCTCATTTCCTTTGGATATATGTCTTTGAGATACTGATCTTGTTTCCTTTGGGATTGCTGGATAGTCCTATGCTTAATTAAAAAAAAAAAAAAAAAAAAAAAAAGAAAAACCTCCAGATTGTCTTCCATAATGGCTATACAATTTACATTGTCAAGAATCATGTACCATAACAACTACATGTGTTATGTTTTTTATATTTTTCTTTTTCTTTTCTTTTCTTTCTTTCTTTTTTTTAATAGGAGATAGAGTCTCGCTGTGTTGCCTAGACTGGCTTTGAACTTCTGGGCTTGAGCGAGCCTCCTACCTCAGCCTCTAGAGTAGCTAGGACTACAGGTTTGTGCCTCATGCCTGGCTGTCTTTTGTCCTTTAATAATAGCCATTTTAACAGGTGTAATTGATATCTTATTGAATTTTAATTTGCATTTCCTTGATGGCTATTTATGTTGAGTAGCTTTTCATGTATCCATTGACTCTTTGTGTATTTTCTTTTAAAAAAAAGTATATATTCAGATCTTTTGCCCATTTTTAATTGAATTATTTGGGTTTATCTGCTATTGAGTTGTGTAAGTTTCTATTTTGGATTGTAACCTTTTATCAGATACATAGCCCCTGCTTATTCTCGGGTGATACATTCCAAAACCCAGATGGATGCCTGAATCCAATGGTACTGAACCTAGTTGGGTAGGGGGAAGGGAGGGATAAGGAAATAATTGGTAAAGGACGCAAAATTACAGCTGAGTAGAAGGAATAAGTTCTAGTGTTGTATATCACTGTAGCTAACAATAATATGTAATATGGTTTCAGATAGCTAGAAGGATATTGAAGATTCCCAACACAAAGAAATGATAAATGTTTGAGATGAGGGATATGCTAATTACCCCGATCTGATCACTATACATTATATGTATCAAAACATCACTATGTATCCCATAAATATGTGCAATTATTATATGTCAAGTAAAAAAAAAAGTTAAGAAAAAGAAATGGTACACAGTAGTACATTACTATGTCCTTTATAAATATGTACTTAAGAAAAATGTATTAAAAGTTAAAAACCACATTTTCATTCATGTTTTCCACCCACAAATTTAATACCTTTTCCATTTTAACTAAGCACTTATCATGTACTGGGGCCATAATTTTTGCAGTTTTTAAGGTGCAACATCAAAACTGGCACAAGTTTCTTTTTCCTGCTTCATGATTTTACAAATAGAAAGTTTTTTATTAACATAGATCTTAGTAACCCCAGCATATGATTTTTTTTTTTCTTTTCTTAAGAACTTTCACCTTTTCACTTCAAACACTTTATGTCTTCTCTTTGGCAAATTCAAATGGTCAGCATCACTACTCATACTTTGAGGTCATTACTAAATTAGGTAAGTGTTACCTGAACATAAGCACTGTGATACTGCCACAGTCTTTCTGGTAAACAATATGGTTAATGACTAATGGTTGGGAAGTGGCTACAGCCTAACTACTCTGAACAAAGGGATGATTCGTGTTCCAGGCTGAATTGAGTGGAACAGTGTGAGATTCCATCATGCTACTTAGAAGGGTACATAACTTAAAACTTATTAATTATTTTTAGAATTTTTTATTTAATTTTTTTGACCACAATTGACTACAAGTAACTGGAAGCATGGAAAAGGAAGCCACTGAGGCAGAACTAATGTACATGGCTTGCAAACTTTTTTTTCGTTTTGTCATTTCTTTCATTTCACATTGTCTCTCTGTTGATTTTATTTATTTATTTTCTGTGTAAAAGCTTTTAAATTTGTTGTATACCTACTTGTTTATATTTGCTTTTGAAAGACCAACATTGAGGAGCTTTTTTCTTATGTTTTCTTCTAAGAATTTTGTGGTTTTAGATCTTACATTTAATTCTTTAATTTATTGTGAGTTAGTTTTTGTATATGGTATATGGCAGTAGTCTGGTTTCATTCTTTTACTTGTGAATATAGTCTTCCTTACCCCATTTATTGAAGAGACTATCGTTTCCTTCTTGTATGTGTGCTTCAGGCCCATGTTGAAGATTAGTTGACCTTCTATGTGTGGGTTGATTTCTGGGCTTTCTATTCACTCCACTGGTCTATGTGTCTCTTTTTATGCCAGTTCCATATTTCCATATTGTTATGATTACTCTAGATTTATAATATAAATTGAAACTAGGAAATGTGATACCTCTGACTAGTTTTCTTTCTTAAAATTGCTTTGGCTATTTACGGTCTTTGTAGTTTCTTGTGCATTTTAGGATTTTTTTTTCTGTTTCTGTGAAAAATGCCATTGGAATTCTGATAAGGATTGCATTTAAACTATAGATTGCTCTGGGTTATATGACGATTTCAACAATACTAATTATTCCAATCCATGAACATGGGATAATCTTTCTATTTCTTTGTGTTTCCTTCAGTTTCTTTTCAATGTTTTATAGTTTTCAGCGTACAGATTTTTTACCTCTTTAGTTAAATTTATTCCTAAGTATTGTATTCTTTTTGATGCTATTGTAAGTGGGACTGTTTTCTTGACTTTTTTGATAGTTTGCTAATAGTATATATTCTACTGGTTTGTATATGTTGACTTTGTATCCTTCAACCATGTTGAATTTGCTTATTAATTCTAGCAGTTTTTTTTTATATAGTCTTTTGAGTTTTCTTGTTCTAAATTTTGTGAGTACATCACATTAAAATAGAAATATTACAGAGATGTTGTGATTGGAATTGTGGGCTAGTTTCTTCATAGTTTATGGTTTCAGAAATGTTTTAACATCCTTTTGTAGTAATTTCCAGTTAGTGGCTTTTCTTCCCTGCTTAATCCTGTTTTCCTACTTTTCTGTCTCTCTAATATGTGGTTATCAATCTCCAGAGACATGTTAATATAACAGTAGAGCTCTACTCTAAATTAGAAACATTTTATAAGGGGAATAAATTTTATATAGATTTGGATTACTAAAGACCAGCTTTTATTTTATTTATTTTTTAGCACCTAAAGTGTATTACTAGCATCTTCATAAAATCTGCATTAAAATTTAAAGAACAGTTTATTTCTCTTCAAAACTTCAACATTTTTTCATGAATTACATGTAACTCATAAATATTTATAATACTAGAAAAAACATTATTTTCATCAGACCTAATTTTCTCTTGTTATCTCATAATTTGTTTATTTGTTCTTATTATGTAGAATATAATTTTATAGTAAAATGCCTAAGGAAAATATCTCTGATGCTTTTAAAAATGTAATTGAAATTCATCTACGTTAATATTTTTTATGATTAGAATGTTTGTGATGTGTTACATTTCTGTCTTATTTTGGATAAATGTAGTTTAAGTTAATGACTTTTTCACATTGATTCAAAAATTGGAGTATTCAGAATTAAAAATATTCATCTTAAAGTATTCATTTTAAAACCACACTGTCATATTTTGACAAAATGTTGGAGTGTACTTTTATTTGAAAATACTATCACTATTTTCTTGAGAGTATTTTTGGCTATTCTCCCCTTTTTAGGCGGTATATATTGCACCCCTGAAAGCCCTGGTACGTGAAAGAATGGATGATTGGAAAGTTAGAATAGAAGAAAAACTTGGTAAAAAGTAAGTTCTTACCTTTACTCAATAGATATGTTTTGATTTGTCTAAAAGGACCAGGAAATAAGAGTTGAATAAAACTATTGAATGGCTTTACAATGATCTCATAGTCTTTAAAGATACGTTCCTACTATTAAAATGATATCAATATTCTCATTGTTTTAAGATTGAAAAATGAAATCTCCTAAATTACTTAATGTGAGTATTTATTTGGCAAGATAACTTTTTCAAAATATTTTCATTCTGAAAACAAAAACAAGCTCTCTCTCTCTATTTTTTTCATATATGCAGAGCAACTTCCAGAAACTGCTTAGAAGGCATTTTGCATGTAAATTATTTATGTAAAAGCAGCAGTTCTTTGAAAAACATGATGTGGGGTTTTTTCATTAATAATATAGTACAAGGTTATTAATTGCGGCATTATTTTAAATAGTAAAAATTACAGAGAAAGGAATTTTCAATAGCGCCTCAGCAAGTAAATTATAGTACACACAATATAAAATATTGTATCACTCTATAAAAAATGAGTTTTTTGTATACGAAAAGAAGGATCTTCAAAGATAATGTAAAAAAAAACAAAACAAAATTTAAAGTATTCTAGCTTATGTTTTTTCAAAATAATAAAGAATAGGAATATGTGTTTTTTTCAGAATGAGAACTAGCTGTCTATAGGACAGGGATAAACCATATGAATGTATTCCATATTCAAAATAACATATAAAATGTAAATCTTTAAAATAAACAAGAATAAGAACATACTTTGTGAACAGTATGCTTAGAGGAATCAATTTTGCCCTTTTTGTTATTTTCCAAGCCTTAACACAGATTAGAAATTATTTTCAACTGAATATGGTGGCTCACGCCTGTAACCTTGATACTTTGGAAGGCTGAGGCAGGTGGATCACCTGAGGTCAGAGGTTTGAGATCAGCCTGGCCAGCATAGCAAAACCCTGTTTCTACTAAAAATACAAAAAGTAGCCAGGAGTGATGGTACATGCCTCTAATCCTAGCTACTCAGAGACAGGAGACTCACTTGAACCCAGGAGGCAGAGGTTGCAGTGAGCTGAGATTGTGCCACAGCATTCTAACTTGGTGATAAAATGAGACTCTGTCTCAAAAAAAAAAAAAAAAAAAAAAAATTATTTTAGTAATTACTTAAAATTTGGTGTTAGCCTAGAGATATTCCTATGTAATTAGAAATTCTTAGGTAATTCCTCTGTATCTACATAGGGTTTTCTTTTCCTTTTCTTTCACTTATATGAATGTGATCTGCTTAGATTGAGTTGGTACATATTTGCTCTGGCTTATCTTGTTTTCATACTAATACATTTTATTTTGGCTATAAAATCTATAGAAAATTTCAATCTAAGGAAAGAAATGAGCTTGCATACCATCTAAATTACACGTAATTTTAATTAAATTTATACCTAATCCTAAATATCTTTAATGAATGCCTTTTTTGTCTCCACAAAGTAGCACTTCCCTTCACATGGACACAGGGAGGGGAGCATCACACACTGCGGTCTGTGTGTGGGGGTGGAAATAGGGGAAGGACATCGTGGGGTGGGGAGCTGGGGAGAGATAGCATAGGGAGAAATGCCAGATGTAGGTGATGGGGAGGAAGGCAGCAATTCACACTGCCATGTGTGTACCTATGCAACAATCTTGCATGTTCTTCACATGTACCCCAAAACCTAAAATGCAATTAAATAAATTGTATTTCTGGGGACAGGAAGTATGAGTTTAACTTCCTTAAAATCACTTAGAATGGAGAGTCTATAAACATATTTAAAGCAAATTTTGATATCCTTGCATATCTGCATAAAAGTTAGATATGTCAATGATTGGAATTTATTTGTCCATTTTATGGCAAGAAATTTTCTCAGAGTTCTTAAGAAACGTAGATTTTGGACTCAACTTGGAAAATTTCAGAAAACAAAGGTAGATAACAGTAATTTTAAGCCTTATAAAATTTTATTTTAAAGAGATGCGTTTTTGCATTTCCAAGGTTGTTACCTGAAAAGTTTCTGAGATCATTTTTATATCCCTTCAGAGTTATTGAACTAACAGGGGATGTGACTCCTGATATGAAATCCATTGCCAAGGCTGACCTTATTGTCACTACACCAGAGAAGTGGGATGGAGTCAGCAGAAGCTGGCAAAATAGGAGCTATGTTCAGCAAGTCACTATTCTCATCATAGATGAGATCCATCTGCTTGGTAGGTACCACTGTATCTAAAGCCAGTTTACAAGCTTTAAGTTTCTAAAATATTAATTATTTGTATTATTTTTAATTTGCATGTAATGATTGTATATATTTATGGGGTACAATGTGATGTTCTGATATATGTATATGATGTGGAATTAATTAAATCGAGATAACATATTTGTCACCTTTTGTATAAATTGTGGTGAAACATAAAAAAATTTTCTCTTATTGTGTTTATCTGTTCTTATATTGCCATAAAGAAATACCTGAGACTGAGTAATTTATTTTTTAAAATAAGTCTAATGGGCTCAAGTTTCTGCAGGCTGTACAGTAAACGTAGTGGCTCCTGCTTCTGGGGAGGCCTCAGGAAGCTTTCAGTCATGACAAAAGGCAAAGCAGGAGAGAGCTTCTTACGTGGCAAGAGCAGGAGCAAGAGAGCGAGGTGGAGAGGAAGGTTCTACACACTTTTAAACAACAAGATCTCATGAGAATTTACCCACTGTCATGAGAACAGCACCAAGAGGATGATGATAAGCCATTCAGAAGAAACTGCCCCCATGATCCTATCACCTCCCACCAGACCTCACCTCCAATATTGGAGATTACAGTTTGACATGCAGTTTGGGCAGGGCACTGTTCTAAGCCATATCATTTAGCAATTTTGAAATGTACAGTATATTATTATTAACCATTGTCACACTGCTGGCTATACAGTCAATCTGACAAATGTATTTTTCCTGTCCAACTGAAATATTGTACCCTTGAGCACCATCTCTCTATTCCCTTCTCTTGTGACTCCAACCCATCCTCCTAGACTCATTTCTACTCTTCATTTCCATGAGGTCAATTTCTTTTATTCAACATCTAAGTAATGTCATGCACTGGGAGTGGGATTGCAGAATCCTTTGATAGCTCTGTTTAGGTTTTTTTTTTTGAAGAAGCTACGAACTTTTCCGTTTGTAGTTGCAGTGACCAACACAGACTTGTTAAATGATTAACATTTATTTTTTCCTATTTTCTAGGGGAGGAAAGAGGCCCTGTTCTAGAGGTCATTGTATCTCGGACAAATTTTATCTCATCACACACAGAAAAGCCTGTTAGAGTAGTTGGACTATCTACTGCATTAGCTAATGCCAGAGACCTTGCTGACTGGCTCAATATTAAGCAGGTATGTAGAAGATTGATAAATTATGCAGTTATTTAATAGTGTGACTTTGATGATTCCTTTAAAGAGCTATTATAACATTATAAAACTCAATATAAACACTGAAAATGGTTTCTCTCTCATATTTACTGTAGATGGGCTTGTTTAACTTCCGACCGTCAGTACGCCCAGTTCCACTGGAAGTTCACATTCAGGGCTTTCCAGGACAACATTATTGTCCTCGTATGGCTAGTATGAACAAGCCTGCATTTCAGGGTAAGCTTCAGATTCTTGGAATAAAATAGTAACCATTATTTATGGTAGCTATCAAATGTCTTCTAATTGGTGATGGTCTCTTTGAAAGGATGATACTGGTCCAGCTTCTACAAATATCTAAAACTGTCTCAACTGTTAAGGCATTCAAATATATGTTAAATTTCCTATTGAAAATTTGAGAGATTTCACAAATGGTAATGAATTTGTAGTGGAATAAAAGTATGTAATTTTAAAAAAGTATTAGATTTTTCTTAATATTAATCAGTGTTTTATGATAGTAGCTTGAACAAATGAGAAATAAAAGCTACAAGTCAAAAACATAATCATAATTTTTATGAGAAATCATAAAACTTAGAAATTTAAGTACTTTAGTACAGTGCTTCTGTTTATAGTTTTTCCTTTTTCTAACAAATTAGGCAAACAGGAAAGATTTAAGAATAGCACTCCTATTTTATTGAAACATGTTTTATTTGGGCTGCATAAAGAATATTTATTATATCAATTAAAAATAACCTCAAAAATAAATTCTCAAATGTGAACTGCTGTTGATTGTGTAGTGACAGTTGTGAGGTGACTTTTTTGCTGCTGTAATTAGCCTTATGACAGAAGCAAAGTATTGATTGTGAACTAGAGACCAGTCTTGGCAGTTTAGATTATTTACACCACCACAGAAGCATTGTACAAAATCACTAATGAACAATAAATCTGCCGTGAGCTGTTTGGCCACACCTGTTCTTTCAGCAGCAAAAATCCATTAAATGTTGAGGTTTAAAGAAAGACGGAGATCCATTTATATTTATGTGTCCAAATGATACCAATATTGTGCTAATATGCGTATTTTAAACAGTGTATCTCTAATATGATTTATCAAAGCTTTATCATTTACATTCTATAATATTCTGATAATAATAAAAAGTGAGAAATAAGATAAATGAGTTTATTTTTCATAATATGTATTGTTGAAATTGCATATATCTATATGGAATGACTGATTGCATACCATTGATGGAAAGAAAGCATTCTGTGTTATATAAATCAATAGTCAATAAGTAAAATACTTACACTTATGTAGATATGGTATCAGCACAGCAGCTGTACTGATGAACTATTTATTACACCTGTAGTGATTACTGTATTTCTTTGAGTTTAGAAATATGATTGTGTGATAGCTTTGTTTTTCATAGTTAGTGTGTAAATAACGTCAAGGTCATGTTAACATTTCCATTATAAACCTTGTTTCCCAGCCCATAAAAAGAAATTCTGCAGCTCACGTTTCAAACAAGAAATTACAAAGAGGTTGAACTTTTTATATACAATTTTTAAATATCTCTGACTGTTTTAAGAGAGTTGTGGACAAATATATATTCTACTTGTGACATCTTATCAGCTTTTTGGAGCTGATGTAAAGCAGAAAAAAACCCTCATTTCCGGATAAGCCAAGTGATTTATGTGCCTCTTTAATTATTTTTAAAGGTTTGGTTTACAAAATTTCATTCAGTCTTGTTACTTGGGTTTGTATTAACCAGAGTCATCATCATCTCATCTTTTTTGTGCTGACTACCATGTCCCATTACTCAGATATTTGTTCATTCATGGCATTCTCTTCAGCCTTCTTCTACATTCTCCTGTCTTCCCTTCTCACACATAACGCTTTTAGAAAAGCAGAGGGAAAGCTTTCTTCTGATTTTTCTCTTAACCTGTTTACTGGTACAGACTCTCCTAATTTTTCTGTTACTGATAACAAAAATAAAAGGAAGTTTTTCTGGTCTTTTAGACATTTTTTATCACCTGGCAGAGCTTGACTTCCTCACTCAACTCCAGGACCCATTAACTATGTAATATCACCACTTAGGCAAACAGAAATAGCTGAGAAACACAACTTGGCACAAAAATACTAAATCTAAGTTTGAGTATCCATGTATAGCACTTCTTTTTATTATTATACTTTAGATTCTGGGGTACATGTGCAGATCATGCAAGATTGTTACATAGGTGCATTCATGGCAAGGTGGTTTGTTGACACCATCCCCCCATCACCTATACCTGACATTTCTCCCCACGTTATCTCTCCCCCATTCTCCCTCCCTCCCACTATCCCTCCCACTATCCCTCCTGTAGCACCCCCTAATGGACCCTACTGTGTGATGTGCCCCTCTTTATGTCCAAGTGGAGAGTCTCAATCTTTAAGTTTCTCCATTCCTTGGCAAGTCAGAATAGAACTTGGACCCAGCATAATTAAATCTTTTCTGTCCTAGGCAATACACTCCCTAGGTGGGGCCATCAACCTTTCTTTTCCTATCATCTCTCTAATATGCTTCCAGATCTATGTTGTACCTGCAATAATGCCAGATTTCATGCCTAAATCCTTTACATTGTTAGTTTTCATTTATCCGTTTGATACCCTAATGAAATTCATATTCTGGAGTTAAGTAGCTTTCCATTTTACTTCCCATAACTTTTCAACAGCAATTAGAAGCCATTCTCCAGCCAAACCTGTTTTGATATTTGTCTCATCAAGACGTCAAACTCGTCTTACTGCTTTAGAATTGATAGCCTTCCTGGCTACTGAAGAAGATCCAAAGCAGTGGTTGAATATGGACGAAAGCGAGGTAAGCAACTTATTTTATCTTCTACTTCTTATACATTTCAGGTTAACTGATGTCGTTTATAATGAACATTGCATATGTAATTATATTATAGGGAAAGAAGAAATGCATAGTACCGCCACCTTAACACACTATTAATATTCTGATATAGTTTGTTCTAGTATATTCCCACTTAATATTTATTTTGTGTATTCATATTTATGTCTTTTCCTTTAACATTATCACCTATGTATATTTTAGCATTCAATTGTTTTCATAATCTTTGCGTATTCACTGCCCTCACTGAACTTAAAATCAATTTTATAAAATTAGGTTTTTAAAAAATATATAATAATCTTTTTTTAATTTTAAAAAGCACTACTATATAAAAATTTAAAGCCTGTTATTATTCTTTTTCTAAGTAACAACCACTAGTAAAATTTTAAATTATAATTTTTGTGTCTATGTAGTTATCTTCCATTATGCAACTAATTCATAGTGGTTTTCTCCTGTGATTTAACAATCAAGCATCTTTATTATTGTAGGTTTTTCTTTGTTTAAAGTTATTTTCTCAGTATAGAGTTCTAAAAATAATATTAGTGGTTCAAATAATGTGAACATTTTTACAGCTTTTCAGGTATACTGCTAATTACTTTCCAAAAGAGCCATACTTATTGGCGTCATCACCACTGATGTATGAATTATCAGAAGTATGTGAGAGTAACAGTTTACTATATCTTCATTTGTTACAACTCATTGATATATTATAGATAAAATATTATCTTAATGTATGCCTTGATTTTTGTATGGTTGAACATTTTTTGCATATGATTACTAGTTGTCTTCTTTCTTCTTTGTTGTCTCTTCATTTCTTTTGGTCCTTGATCTATTACAGTACAGCATTTATTTTGTAGATTTGTGTGAGAGCCTTGCCAAATTTAGAAAAATATATACATTGTAAAATTTGTATTACTTTTCTCCATGTATATGTATTGCTATACATATATAGATATTAATCTTTCACCTGCTATATTAGGTAACTATGCTAGTTTATTGCTTGTCTTTTTATTACGGTATCTTTTTACAAATAGAAGACTTTACATTTTATATAATATAGTTTGTTAGTTTGGTCCTTTGTGATTCTTTCTACTACATCTAAATATAAATATTCTTCCTCCCCTCTATAGATTTAATATATAGTGATTGTTCTTTCTTACACTATTCCAGTTTTGAAAAATATTTTCCTAAATGGAATTATAATGAAAACAGATGAAATCAGTAACATCATTGTTGCATTGTGATCTCTCCACCTACCCTCTTCAGTGTTCCCACTTCGTGATCTCATGCAGGCTAAAGAAGAGCAGTACTGTTCAGCTTTAGTAAAAAACAATGTTCCAAACCCACTGGTGTCCAGGCTTAACAGTTTGCATATTTCTCCCCTTCTACTTCTTATGACTCATTTAGGGTTAGTAGACTCATTGAATAGTACTACATATATTATTCTGTAATAGTTAACTGATATTTCAAAATGTTCTTGCTTAGTTCCATAGATGACCTATTCACTAACAGACTCATGCATTAGCTTAATATGCAGGTTATCAAATGACTGCTTGAAGTAGAGTAATAGTGATCATTTTATCTTTTAAATTTTATCTTTATTTAGTTAATATTACTTGTATGGGCATACCAGATATTTAAGATAATAATTTATGGTCAGAAGAACGTTGTTAAAATATTTTTTAGCCTGTATTATTTTGTATCTAAATAATCATCCTGTAGTGTCTTAAGGCAGTTTCATATCTTAGGAGGCAAATGATGAAAAATAGATACACAAAATATTGATGATTCGGTTTATGTGCAGTATCTCTCTAGGCTTAATTTTATTTTATATATTATCCTAAAAGTCTTCCAAATGGATACTTTTCTTTGAAGTCAGGATATAATGTACAAACCTACTAACCACACTTTGAGGAGTATATAGACAGTATCCATTTAGCACATATGTGACTCGCATTAACTTCAAATGTGAACCTTATGTGCTCCTACCAGGTACAGTACACTTCCACTGTTTCTTTTTATTATTATTTTAATGTATGAGACCTAAGGAATTATAAATAGCTCAGACATTGTGTAGAATCACTTCTTTGTTTTGTATTTTTTTAATTGGCAGAAATCTTTATCAGCAAGGCTAGGTAGAAACTATAGAATATACTCTCATGGTTTCTGCTGTTGTAAATTTTCACTGCTAAAATACGACACCTAGAAAACATTACTTCATATATATATGATGTTTATTATAAATTTATTATTGTATTTAACATAAATATTTTTATAATTACATTATTTTTATTTTTTTCTTCAACTTTCATTTTAAGTTCTGGAGTACATAAGCAGGATATGTAGGTTTGTTAACGTAGGTGTATTAGTTCGTTTTCATACTGCTATAACGAATTACCCAAGACTGGGTAATTTGTAAAGGAAAGAGGTTTAATTGACTCACAGATCAGCATGGCTGGGGAGGTTTCAGGAAACTTACAATCCTGGTGGAAGGTGAAGGGGAAGCAAAATGCCTTCTTCACAAGGTGGCAGATAGGGAAAGTGCTGAGCAAAAGGAGAAGAGCCCCTTATAAAACCATAAGATATTGTGAGAACTCACTTGCTATCATGAGAACAGCATGGGGGAAATGACTTCTGTGGTTCAGTTACCTCCACCTGGTCTCTTCCTTGACATGTGGGGATTATGGGGATTACAATTTAAGATGAGATTTGGGTGGGGTCACAAAAGCCTAACCATATCAGTAGGTAAACATGTGCCATGATGGTTTGCTGCACAGATCAACCCATCGTCCAGGTATTAAGCCCAGCGTCCATTAGCTATCCTTCCTAATACTCTTCTTCCCACCATCCCCAATAGGCCCCAGTGCATGTTGTTCTCATTATGTTTATGTGCTTTCACTGTTCAGCTCCCACTTCTAAGTGAGGACATGGGGTGTTTGGTTTTCTGTTCCTGCATTAGTTTGCTGAGGATAACAGCTTCCAGCTCCATCCGTGCCCCTGTGGAGGATATGATATCACTCATTTTTATGGTGCATAGTATTCCATGGTATATATGTGCCACATTTTTTTTATCCAGCTGATCACTGATGGGCATTTGGGTTGATTCCATGTCTTTGCTATTGTGAATAGTGCTACAATGAACATATGTGTGCACATATCTTTATAATAGAATGATTTATATTCCTTTGGATATATGCCCAGTAATGAGATTGCTGGGTGAGATGGTATTTCTGCCTCTAGATCCTTGAGGAATTGCCACACCATCTTGCACAATGGTTGAACTAATTTACATTCCCACCAACAGTGTGAAAGTGTAACTTTTTTCCACAACCTTGCCTGCATCTATTGTTTCTGGACTTTTTAATAATTGCCATTTTGACTAATGTGAGATGGTACCTCACTATGGTTTTGATTGGCATTTCTCTAATGATCAGTGATGTTGAGCTTTCCTTCATGTGTTCGTTGCCTGCGTGAATGTCTTCTTTTGAGAAGCGTCTGTTCGTGTCCTTTGCCCACTTTTTAATGGGGTTGTTTTTTCTTATGAATTTGTTTAAGTTCCTTGTAGACTCTGGAAATTAAATCTATTAGTTTTATTATTGTATTTATTAACATAAATATTTGTTATAAATGTATTGTTTATTTAAATGTATTATTAAATAGGACAGCTAGAAATGTCATTTCCAGACATTTTATTTCACCACACATATCTCAAGAATAAGGCAACTATGCATTGTTTTACTGACTCTAAAGGAATCACCTTTAAGTAAAAATTTCAGAACGTTTACAACTGATTACTACGTAAATTCAATGTGATTATACTGAAGCATACTGTAAAGCGGGTGTTTTAGTTGTTGAACTCCTAAATAGCCCTAAATAATTAATAGGAAAACTTTTTAACATTTTAATATTTGTTTGGGTTACTTTCCATAATATTCTGGGCTGGAAGCTTTGTGGTTGCTTCCATTGCTGCTCCTTGTACAGTGTTAAATTGGTATTCTGTGGTAAGATATGGATAATTGCTTAAGACTCTAGTGTTGACAACCTGAGCATTCAGAGGAAGTACAGCAGCAGTGATCCTGGCAGATGTGAAGCAATGTGTCTGGCATAGAGCAGTGTTAAAGTTATTCTGCCGTTAAATGACCTTAAGTCAAGAACTGTCTGTAGATATTTGGGCTGGGGGCATGGAGAATAAAGAAAGCTAGGGTGAATCACAAGAGGCTAGAGAGAGCATATGACTAAGAATAATATATGTGTTCTCATTTACTTCTTGGCAAAGGCAAAAAGAGTTATTCATCTATCTTCTTAATCCAATATAGTCTCAAAGTATTAGGAAGCAGAAAGACACCTTCAAATGTATCATTGATGTAAAATTATACTATATCAGGAAACCCCAAAAGAAATACCTTTTCATATTGTCATTTGGGTACCATACTGCAGTAGTTTCAAATGTTTGTGGGTATATGCTGCCATGTGACCTGGATTCTACTACTTCTGCCACGAAAAACAAATTATTTCTGGGTCTTTGCATCACTCTCTCAAGCTTCAAGTCAGACAGAAAGAGTTAAATGCCTGAGTTTCCATCTCTGGCATTCAACAGAAAAAAGGAATCTCCTCCCTTCTTTGGCTTCTGTTGTAGGGGGTGACATTAAGCTACTGGCTGCCCATAAACAACAAATGTCCACTATGGCCCTTTCATTCCTCAAATGCATACATATGCTACTTTTTCTGTACCTAGGCCTAATTTAAAACAATTTTTTTCTAGCAATGCAACTCTTCTTCATTTAACCCAAATCCACTCACCCCTCTCCAAGGAAAGACAACTAAACATTTCAAGGACTCCATTTAGCACTTAGTCCTAGATCTCTTGCTTGTATCTAGTCACCTTCTAGTTCTTTAGCAAGTTCATCTCAATAATCTCTAGTCGGTCAATAAACTAGATTACAAAGTTAGAGCCAACCAATGTTGTATTCAACAGTGAAGGATAGAGAGAAGAAAGAGAAACAGAATTAGTTAAAATATATTACTTAAAATATGTTGATATAAATGACAGCAAGGGAAAAAGATTGGAGACCACTGTGTGTTTCTGCAACTGACCAGGGAGTCAAACAGATATTTATGATTCATTTTCTCAACCATCCATCACCTGTACACTTCTGCTTCAAGCAATCACTTAGCTAATTGAGACTTTTTATACAGTGGAGTGACCAAAAGCATACATTCCTGATAGATTGAAAATTGAAATTTTACATATGCTTAATATATAGGATTGTAAAAATATTTAATTAATTTTTCAAATGGATATAGTAGTATAAGATTTATTCAGGGTCTGTCCAAATTTCTCTCCCCTTCTTATAAAACAATAGCCCAATTTCTTCATCAGGATCAGTTTCCCAGACTATACTGCAACCACACTTAGTTTGTTCGTTCAAGAACCTGAGAGCCTCAAGTGGCCATGTGTCTGTTTCACTTTCCAAGTAAACTGTTAATCCTTTGGAGAATAAGCCTCTAGCAAAACTAGAGTTATAGGGAAGAGAAGCAAAAGTTTTCAAGTGTTTTTTTTTAAATCTATGATTTCAAAAGACATCCACACCTTGAATACTTCGGTTCCTGGAACCATATTGTGGCAGTGCAGTACAACAAATAGCATGGTTAATGATTACTGGTTCTGAGGCTGCATGTCATCCTACAGGATACTGTCCCAACGTTCCCAGGTATTGTCTTCCAAATGTGGTTCTGAGTCTTTAATCTGTAAGACCAACTCTTTCTGTTAATGAGAACATAATAAGACCAGTGCTTTCAGTAGTATCATCCCATTGTCTTATCCTTTCCTTTATGAAGTGCATTCCTCAATCAGATAATTAGTATACAGGGTATTGTCATGATGTATAAGGCATTCAGTAATTCTACCCTTGAGGCTACTGGAAGAACCATGTTTGGTAGGAAAAGAGAATTAAAATCCAAAGTAAGTGCCTGGGCTTACAAAGATGAATACATGTCTCCTCAGTGATAAAGACGATCCAGTATAATCTGTCTGGTTCCAGGGGTGAGATACTTTATTGTAGGCCCAATGTTTCCACTGGTAGCATATTAGGAACTGAGCAGTGGAAATAACTGGGTCTTCCTGAGGAAAAGGAAGTTTGAGTTTGACCCATGCATAATTTTCATCTCTTTCACTTTGGCCACTGACTACAAGAACCTATTGTGTAAAACACTATGGCCTGAGAAGGAGGCTATCTGATATCCTAAGAGATGGTTATTTTGCCCACTTGATCATTGCCAGCATTTTGTACAATGCTCTTAACTTTTTGTCAAGCATGTTCATGAAATACAGATAATCTTTTATTCTGGGAGTATTCTAAGAGTTCATCCACCTAAAACTTGTGCTTTTCTTGTCCTCCAGTAATACTCTTGCGAAGCCTTCTTACCATCTGGCAAAATATGAACCATCAACTTGCATCATCTCTATTTTCCAGTAAAATGACAGTGAAATACTCAGTTTATGATCAACAGCTTTTGTTGCAAGGTCACCTGGTATCACCTAGTCAGGCACTCAGTCTTTCTCTTCCCACCTCCCCAAAATAGCCATAAAAATAGAAGTCCTCTAATTCAAAGCCATAGGGAGCCCTTGCCAGAATTTGTGTTCATTTTTTTTAAAAAGAAGTTATATTTTGGGCATGTTAGTTTGCATATCCAAGACTTTCAAGTGGAGATTTCAAGACAATTAGATGTAAGAAGTTTGTAAAACCTACAGAGACTGTGAAATGAGCATATGAACATGGAAGCATCAGCATGGAGGCAACCCTTAAACCCAGGTGAGCACATGAGACTCTCAGGCAGAGTATGGAGAAACAGAGGGCAGGCCCTGAGAGATTCTCTTAGTGCAAGCTGAGATGGAAAATGAGGTACTGGCACAGGTCACTAAGAATGTGATGCCACTATGGTAAGACAGTGTCCTAAAACACTGTAGAAGAGAGGGTTCCATAAAGGAAGGGGTGTTTGGCTATATCAAATGTGAATGGGAGTTGAGTGGAGGAGAGCAGAGAAACACCCATGGGATTTAGCACTTGAAGGTCCTGGATGAACTTGGCAGTCAGTGACATGTGAACAGAAACAATTTGGAATGGATTGAGGAGCAAATGAGGGGGGCAAGGGGATGGAAATGGAAGCAAATAGCATATGCAACTTCTAGTTGTTTTACTGTGTAATTTAATAAATGTTATAAATTAACTTCTAGCAAATATGGTCTATCAGCTTTCACCCAGTATTTTGCAGTCTGGTTCCATATGCGAGGATAACAGTGCTACTATCTGGATAGTTGACAACTAGCACTAGCAGATAAAAGAACAGAGGGAAGACCTTTTCTTCTGAGTGAGTCTGTAGATTAAAAGCTCAGAATACTGGGCCCTGTGCAGTGGCTCACACCTGTAATCCCAGCACTTTGGGAGGCCAAGGCAGGTGGATCACTTGAGGTCAGGAGTTCAAGACCAGCGTGGCCAACATAGTGAAACTCTACCTCTACTAAAAAAAAAATACAAAATTTAGCTGAGCATGGTGGCATGTACCTGTAATCCCAGCTACTCAGGAGGCTAAGGCATGAAAATCATTTGAACCCGGGAGGCAGAGGTTGCAGTGAGCCAAGATTGCGCCACTGTGCTCCAGCCTGGGTGACAGAGCGAGACTCCATCTCAAAAAAAAAAAAAAAAACCTCAGAGTACTGCCCTTAGATGAAATTCCCCTCAACTCCTCTGTATATCTTGCCAGTTAACAACAGGGCTGCCCCTTTCTTCCTCCACACTGCTAAATAAGATCCAGACAGCTAAAAGAATACAGCAAAGAGAACTCGCTATTCATTTTTGTCCTTACAAGTAGAGATGAACTAGGATTCTGAAAGGCCTTTTGCCATAAATGTTTTAAGTTGTACTCCAAAGTCTACAATATCACCCAAAGGTAGGTGGGGGGAAAACATCTGAAGCAGGAAAGGTAAGAGCTTTCTGACGTGAGCAAACCATGGAAGGAATCCAGGTGAAGGTAACATGAGAATTAGAAGGGTATGGGAGATAAGAGCTCCCTGGAACAAGGAACAGCAGTATAGTTACCTCTCGTTAATTCAAATTAATTGACTAGAAGACTCTTCTAAAGTATACAGAACATTATTTTTGGAATATGCCAATTATAATTTTGCACAGTGCTTCAGAGAGAATTAATGGAAACTCTAATGCAGGTGCATATGAAGAACACTTTCATGAAGAATAAGATGGATAGTGATTTCACATGCTTAATACTAAAGAGTGTTTTTAGATGCTAGAGCAGCTTATCATTTTAAGCTAAACATAATCCACCTAATCTAATTACAAGTAAAGTATTAGTGGACTTACAGAGATGAACTATAGCTTTGCTTTATTCAAGATCATCCCAAGTTCAGATTTGGTGGGGATTCTACTAATGACATTTTACTATAGTTTTCTTCAATTCATTTGCCTGTTAATTCAACATATAGATAGATATTGGCCTCTTCTTATAGATAAGAAGTTAGTACTAGATATTAAAGATGGATTTTGAAATTGTTTTAAATCAGAAATTAAGTTGAATTTAATGCAGGGTAACCACATCATTTCTAACTCAATGGACCTGTTTTTTTATAGAACTAAAATAAATTTGGCTCATTGTACAAAATTCCCATGACAGTTGTTTTCTATTTTGGTCAAACCTCATACCTCTAAATGACTGACCAATAAATAAACTATTAAGCTGAGAATACTGGATGTCAAACAGACATTATCTAAAGATTATCTGAGCATTGGATGTTTGAACCCAGTTGGGCCTTGTGAAATATTTCTGCAATTTAGAGCAGCTATTCAGTATCCTTGAGTTACATGATAGGAAACTGTTCTATTTTATTTTGACTTAGTTGGTAGCATGTATATCCTATTGAAGAAGGAGGCAAAATACATCAATTATTACTAAGTGTAATGGTAGTTTACTTTTACTAAACTAAGTATTAAGTGAGGTATTTATAGAGAGTTCTTTAGAATTCAGTAAAAGTTTATATTATCACATTTTATCATGAATTCTCAAAGAGTAGTTTTTATTATCCCCATTTTACAGATGTAAAAACTGAAACTTAGAAGGATTAAGTGATTGTCCAGATAGCACAAGCAAGCAAGTGGCAACTTAGGAACTCAAAACAGGGTAGCTAACCTAGAGTCTGTGTTACTTTACTGTGCTATACAGTAATTGGAATCATTGACAACAATATTGAATAGAAAAGATGGAAAAGTCATGGTGGGGTAGGGGGAATTCGATTTGGAGACAAAATGCAATAAAAATAAAGAAAAATCAGTAGCTGAGCTGGGCACGGTGGCTCACACCTATAATCCCAGCACTTTAGGAGGCTGAGGTGGGTGGATCACATGACGTGAGGATTTTGAGACAAGCCTGGCCCAGGTGTGGTGACGCACACCAGTATTCCCAGCTACTTGGGAGCTGAGGCAGGAGAATCACCTGAGCCCAGGAGGCAGAGGTTGCAGTGAGTCAAGATCATGCCACTGCACTCCAGCCTGGATGACATTTAATAAAAGAAAGAAAAAGAGAAAGAAAACTCAGAGGCTGAAATACCAAACAAGAGCAACCAACAAGAGCTGTGCCATTCTCAATCATGAGGTAGTTGATAAAGGTAGTATTTTAGTTTAGAAAAAATAATTTTAGAATGTGTTTCATTTTTAGGCATAGAAGCAGAAATACTCAAATAATAAAGAAAAAATAGATTTATAAACCATCTGCATAGAGTTTTCCAGCTATAAGTTGAATACGTTACTCATTATTTCAAATCTTACTTGTTTTTCTTCATATAGTCAAAAACAATGGGGCTCAGCCTTAAGCCTGATGAATAATATTATTACTTTCAGTAGTTAACTGAGTATCTCTCTTATTCATGTAGTGATTAGAGGGTGGCATTGTACTTGAAAGCATGGACTGGAGCCAGGCTTCTTTGTCAATACTGACTGCCTGTTACAAGCTATGTGGCCTTCGTAGGATTACTCTCTGAGCACCATCTCTTCAACTGTAAAAGAGAATAATAAGAAACCCATCCTCATAGGAATGTTGTGAGGATTACATGTGTTAATACATTTAAAATACTGAAACATAGTTAAATGTTCAATAAATGTTACTGTTATTACTGTGATAATATAGCAATGTGAAATTATACCTTATAAGCAGGTTCTTGAGAGTTGTTGTCAAATTTGATCTTATATTTATACCTTTTTGCCTGTGATCCTTCACAAATTTAATTAATATCATAATTACCCATTTAGCAATATACTAGTTTAGAAAGCTTTATAATGTCCCTTTCATTACCTTTATCTGCGTTTTTAAAGTTTTTCAATATATGGAAATGTTAAGTATGAGTTAGAATCAGAATTCCTTGACAATGGAAATAAACATAAAAGTTATATTCAGAAATAAAAATGAAGTACTTACACTGGGATCTTCTACCAAAAGCATGGTAAATTAAATTTAAAACATTAATTAGAAAAAATATTTAATATCTTACCCTGCAACCCAGTTTTGATACTGCTTTTATTAAGAATTAGGCCACGTGCAAGGGGCATAAATAGGCATTCTTCAAAAGAGGACATACAAATGGCCAACAAGTATATGAAAAAATGCTCAACATCACTAATCATCATAAAAATGCAAACTAAAACCACAATGGAATATTATTTTACCCCAGTCAGAATGGCTATTATCATCTATGGGGATGCAGAGGAAAGGGAACTCTTACACACTATTGGTGGGAATGTAAATTAGAACAACCTCTATGGAAAATAGTCTGGAGGTTTCTCAGAAAAACTAAAAATAGAACTAGCATTCCATTTAGCAATGTTACTACTAGGTGTCTACTCAAAGTAAAAAAAATCTGTCTATCAGAAAGACACCTGCACTCATATTTATTTCAGCACTGTTCACAATAACAGATATGGAATCAACCTAAGTATTTATCAATAAATGATTGAAATCATCCTGAGTATCCATCAATAATGATTGGATAAAGAAAATGTATATAGAAATGGAATACTGTTCAGGCATAAAAAAGAATAAAGTCAGGTCTTTTGCAGCCGCATGGATGGAACTATAGGTCGTTATCTTAAGTGAAATAAGCCAGACACAGAAAGCCAAATATTACATGTTCTCACTCATAAGTGGGTGCTAAAAAATGTATACATATGACTATATACCCACAAAAAATAAAAATAAAAATAAATTTAATGTATACAAATGGATGTGGAGAGGGGAATAATACATAATGGAGACTTGGAAGGGTGAGAGTGGTAGATGGAGGGAGGTAAATGATGAGAAATTACTTAATAATTACTTAATGGGTACAATGTACATAATGCAGGTAATGGGTACCCTAAAAGCCTTGACTTGACCACTACACAGTCTAGATATGTAATAAGATTCTGCTTGTACTCACCACCTCAAAAAAATTTTTAAGACAAATGTGAGCATGCTTTCTTAAGAAAGAAAAAAAAGGAAAGAAAAAAAGAATTAGGCCAATATAAAAAGCAAATATTGAAAATAGTATTGTGTTTATTTGGCAGACATAGCAAAGATTTAGCTGTTATTGTTTGTATTTTGGTTGTATATTTAATTCCTATTTCACTTATATATTTACTTCACATGTAATTTAATCACATATAAATATATTTCTATATTAAGAGTATGATAAATCATTTTGAGGTATAGTTGTCTTTGAGCTTCAGAAAGAGCAAGGGAGTATAAATTTTGGAAGTATTGATTTATTTATTGATTATTCAATTATTGATTCGTTTATTTCTTGAGTTATTTTTTATTAGTGTATCAATAGAAGGCTCAAAGTGTTTTATTGTTAGTTTCTCTTCCTTTAATGTATGGGGTTTATCATACAGACTTGTATTATAAGAAATTAATGTTTGAACATTTGATGATTATAAGGAAATATTTTAATTTCATTTAACATCTGTACCAGATATGATATATTTAATTATTTTTATTTAAAAGAATCTTTGTAACTTTTATGATTCTTCTGTGGTGCCTCTTTTATTGGGCATTTTAGACAATTGATAAGCATTATTCAGTGGCATATGGTCTGAGTCTGACATGCTTTGAAAAGAGTGCAAGTTCTGATAATGAGGATTCTGTGAAAATGAGAAAACCAGCACAACAGATATGCTTTGAGAAAGTATGGGTTTTTAGCATCTTGAAACAATATATCACACTCAAAAGGACAGAATTGGGCTGCACAATCTGTTAGCTCATTCTTGTCCAATCTGGTCTCCTCCTTTCTTTTGGAGCCAACGTTGTCATCAGCTCACTGAATTATATTCTGACTGGAATGTATTTCAGGCACAGAGTAATGTATCTACTTAAATGGAATCTATCTTTCTACAAAAGCTTTTTTAGTATAATAAATATAAAATGTAAAAAAAAAATCTATTAAGTTAAAGTAAATGGTTCAACAGTTTACATATGTGTCTCCTCCCCCGAACCTTAAAAAAAGATCACTACCTAGAACATAGCTCTTGTTTTTCTTTTATGTATAATATTGAATAATTTTTTTAACAATTAGGTGGTCAGACATATTTCAAAGGCTGTTTATTGGAAAGATACCTATACATTACAACAAATATTTGTTGAACAAAAATGAACTATGGAAGCAAAACTTCCTCTATTAGTGTTTTAATTATGGTTTTTAAAAATTCTATAGCAGCCCTTCTTAACAAGAATCAAGCCTTAATGTACTAAGGCATCTATTTTATGTATAAAATAAACCTGTCTCCTCTCCATCTAGAATAGTAGTAGCTGTCATTGGAAAAATTGAGAAGATGGTAACCCAAGTATTTTTTATAGGGCTTAATTCTCTCGTGGAACCAGGGCTAAGAAAATATACTCTTTAGTATTCAAAGTCACTGAATTTTTCAATTTGAAATATACTGGATTGTTTAAATGAATTGAGTGTTACATTAGGACTATATTACTTTATATAAAAGATTAAATGTGAAAATCTTTGTAAAGTGATAAACACAATGCCTGACATATTTTAAGTGCTCAACAGATTATATCTATTATCATTTTTTAAACTTTCATTATCCTAAGTTCCTGAAAACTTTTCCTCGTCTTACAATGTTTTGATCAAGATGAAACTTATTTTTAAGTACAGTAACAAAGATGTATATAAAAAATTACATTTTCAGATTTGTACTGGCTCCCCTAGTAGTATTTTGTACTTAATGATTAACAGCTGTAAATTTTGCTTTTTTATGATGTTCAAATAATTTGGAATTCAGCCAGAGAAACCATGTAATAAATGAAGTTTTTTTGTGTATGTGATTGTCTTCATGAGGATTTTAAGTCTTTGCCAGTTCAGATAAAGCAAACAGTTCTCTTTACTGCATTGATTTAAGTGAATGTGGGGGCTAGGAGATTGAGAAAGAGTTAGCCTTCCCTGATGCAAAAGGAAGGATATTAATGCCTCACCAGACCTTTCACCAGAGGAATCTTTAGCCTTCCTGTGGCAAATGGTACATTACTGTTGGGGTATGATTGGCATTGCCATGGGGCACCAGAAATTACACAAGTTATATATATATTTATATGAGTTATAAAACTGAAAAAAAAGCTCTCAAACTAATTATAGAAGCAAGGACATAAGTAAATTTGTTCCTTTTAGTGTAAATTGAAGATATTTTTTAGTGTGAACTATTGAACAAAAAATGGGTAATAAGTTGTCACTTGAGAATAGCTAACATATAGTTTATGAGACAAGACAAGCACCTTTCTTTATAACATACATTTGTAGTCAGCTTACATATCCTGTGCTAATTTTAAGGTAAAGTGGATTCTTATTAATATATTTCCATATTCCTGCTTAACAGTTCATAAACTACGTAATACAAGAATATTAGGTGGCCAAACAGAATGAACTATTTGTACATTGCATTCACTTCAGTGAAAGTTGAAAAATAATATTTCTTATGTGTATGTCATTAAATATCACCTAGTTTGTGCAGTGCTTTTTTGATACATTAGTAATTATTATAAAGCTAAAGTTTATTGTCCTATTTTATGGATTATTCTAAATGTAAAATAGCTTGCTTCCACATTTTAAAAACTTAGAAAATTTTTCTGACTAACGAAAATAAAATGAATGAGAATGAAAACAGTTGGAATGTTTCATTATATGGATATTTTGGTTATACATTTTTACTAAACCAGCAGCAGCGACAGTTTTTCAAGCTGGGGATTTTGTGGTATACTTATTGACTTATGCATAGACAAGATATTAACTGTATTGCAGGCATACTTACATACAGTAGAGGTTGTTAATAGAAGAAAAAAGGAAATAAGAGCTGAAGAAAATGCCACTTTTTCATACTTCTATCTCAGGCATATAAAAATTATACATTTACTATTTTCAAGTAGCTTCACTGTTGCTTACTGCTGGAATGTGGTAGTGAAGCTTTAGAGATGTATCCTTCTTTTCAGTGCTTGTGTCTTCTCAAATCACTTGGTCTTTACATTATTCTCCTCATGGAGTTTCCCATAAAGAACTTCCTTATGCTGCATCTTATGTTATCCTCCACTTCCAAGGACAGAGAACTATCTGAGATAAGGAAACTGGGCTTTCTCTTTCGTCTTCATCTGTTTTTTTTGTGTGTGAGAGACAGAATCTAGCTCTGTTGCCCAGGCTGGAATGCACTGGCATGATCTAAGTTCACTGTAACCTCTACATCCCAGATTCATGCAATTCTGTCTCAGCCTCCTGAGTAGCTGGGGTTATAGGCATGCACCACCATGTCCAGCTAATTTTTGTATTTTTAGTAGAGATGACGTTTCTTCCTGTTGGCCAGGCTGGTCTCAATCTCCTGACCTCAAACTACAAGTGATCCACCTGCCTTGGCCTCCAAAGGTGCTGGGATTACAGATTTGAGCCACCACACCCAACCAGAACTGGGCTTTCTATTTAGTTCTTTACAAGAAATTTTGTAAGAAAATAAGATTTCCTCTTTCTTCCCATAAAATTTGTGTTACTTTAAGTATTTTCCATGTAGAATACAAAGTGATAGAATATTCAGAGAGCATTTATAAAATATGAATTTCAAAAACCATTTAGACATATGACAATTTAGTGAGCTAAACTGAAGCTGGAAATATTTTAAAATGTAAAAATCGTGAATATAATAAATGTAGCATTTAAAATAAGTGAGATAAGGCCTATATTAACCTATATTGCTAGAATAATTGGTTATTTAGGAAAAATAAACTTAGATTTCTACCATATTTTCTATATGAAAAATAAATTACAAGATAGTTATTTAAAGTTAAAAACTGTAACAGAAGTTGAAGAAATAGGGAAATCTATATTATATGTATATACTTTAGGAAAAGTTTTCTAAGCAACAAAACATAGGTACCAATGTATAATTTTAAGTCTATAAAGTTAAAGCATAAATAAAATGAAATGCAATTAAAAAAACGGGGACAAAAATATTTATAGCATATTATGGACAAGGGATTAGTACCCTTAATATATTTTTAAAAAATCACAAGCCAATAAGAAAAAAAAAAGATTATTAACATCCACTTAAAAAATGAAAAGACAAACTAGAAAACAGCCAGTAAATATAAAAAGTGTCTATCTGTACTATTGATCCAAGATAAGAAGTAAACAAAATACGCCAGTTTAATTTTTTAAATAGTGTTCAGAGTGTTGAGAACATAGTAACATTAACACTCTAATAGATTTATAGTTGTGTGCCTCTCTGGAAAACAATTTTTGAGTAGTTGTTTACTTAAAATATTTTGAATAGTTGATTACTTAAAACATTCATATCCTTTTATTATTACTGAATTTACATAGAAGGAGAATAATAGTATTTTCTATTATAGGGCTTTAGGGAAGATTAAGTGCACATGTAAGATTACTGTTATTATTTAAAATTTACAGTTATAGAAATGGGCTTGGAGAGGTTATGTGACTTTTTCAGGGTCACTAAATTCTGTAAGAAAGCATAAATCGGAACAATTTCTATCTGTCTACAAGTCTTATGGCTGATTTTTTTTTACTCTTTTTTGGTCGTATTTTCAAAATTTTTGTCACTGAACTTCAAAAACAGTATTTTTTACAGCAAGAGATGAACAGAGACACTGAAATATTACATCCTTTTTAATGGTTATACTCATTAAAGGACATATCATTTATCTACAGGTTTTTTCTCTTGATTCATAAAAATAAGACTGATAATATTTCAACTTTAGTGTGTTTGGAGTACATATTCTCACCAAGTAGATATTCTTTTCAGTTAATTAAACTTTAATCATAATGGTAGATGGGACATATATTTTTATGTCCATATAGTAACATAAAAAAACAAAATTAAATATAGTCTTAATATGAAATTTTTAACATTAATACATCTGTGTATTGTAATTGTATTTTTATTGGCAGATGGAGAACATCATTGCAACAGTAAGAGATTCCAACCTCAAGCTGACACTTGCTTTCGGAATAGGAATGCATCATGCTGGACTACATGAGAGAGACAGAAAAACAGTAGAGGAACTATTTGTAAACTGCAAAGTTCAGGTACTTTTCTTTCTCCATTGAACACATATTTAAATGTAAGTTAAAAGTTATATTTTCCTTTTATGTAAGATATTTTATTTTGCTTTTTAGGTTCTTATTGCTACAAGCACATTAGCCTGGGGTGTAAACTTTCCAGCTCATTTAGTAATTATTAAGGGAACAGAATACTATGACGGAAAAACAAGACGTTACGTGGATTTTCCCATTACAGGTAATTTTCTTAAATTCACAGAAACACATGAAACTCTATTTTTAGCCTTAGTAAATTTGAATTTGAATAATTAAAAATTTGAATTTCTACAAATTAAACTTTTAAAAATTGGTCACCTTTAAACACATGATAAGCAATTATAGACTTTTTGTTTCCAGTTAAAATATTATACAAAATATTGCTGCATTATTTACTTTTACTTACACAAAAGTCAGTAAATAATAAGTAATTTAAAGTACTTATTATTAAGCCGACCAAAGTTGGTTTTATAAATAGATAAAAGTACTTCTTAGTGGCTATTAGTGAAATTCCTTAGTAAATTATGACTAAGTATTACTTTGCTTAGTTTTAAATGTATTTCACTAGAAATGATACCTCATGGGATTTCTAGAACCAAAGTATTTGTTGCTACAACTTATGCATGAAGAGTCTATTAGGATATTTTAAAACATGCTAAAAGCATTTTCAGTGGGTTTGAAAAGGAAAATACACTCAATGTATATTTTCACTAAATGAATACATGTAAAAGCTATATTATTTATAAATCATTGGTTTTCTTAGAGATTTATGTAGGCTAAAAGAAAGAAATTTTATATCGGGGAGTAGGGAAGACAAGACCTAAATGGGTTCATTATTCATGGGGAAAATAATCAAATGACTCTGCTGAAAAGACTTTTCTGTGTATGTTTTATTTTTTACTTTTTCTAATTTAATTAAAATAGTAATATCTATTAAACAACATTTTAAAGAATTCCACTAAAAGGAATTTTCATCTTTCTTACATTTATAAATATTAAGAGAGACCCTTTTGGGGACTCAGTTTTCCGTCATAGTTACTTGCTTATTTAATTATCAATTTTCTGAGTGAATTATACTAATTTAGGGAACTCACTATAGTAGTAGCCATCAAGATAGCAAACATATTATTAAAATATTCTGTTTCTTTTGTTATTTGGTTGATTATAGAAGCATGCCATCATCAGTAAATATACCTTGTGCTATATGCTACATTTATCTCTTTGTTCTCTCTTTTAAAGATGTCCTCCAGATGATGGGGCGTGCTGGGAGGCCACAGTTTGATGACCAAGGCAAAGCTGTAATTCTGGTTCATGACATAAAGAAAGACTTTTATAAAAAATTTCTTTATGAACCTTTCCCAGTAGAATCAAGGTAAATCTTATTTAAATAGATTTATTTCATGACAAGTTGGTATTTTCTGGTTGTATTTTATTACAGAAAATCAGTAAAAGTGATAGCTTAAAAGATTTATACTATAATGTGAAAATATAATTAACACTTTATCACAATATTCAATTATAATTTAAATGTTAAAAAAAGAACTTTTTAAAAATAAGCAGTATAGTATAGTGTTCAGTCACTTTGACTATCAAGCCAGATGACCTGGGTTAAAATCTGAGCTCTACCATTTACTTGCTTGATCTTGAGCAAGTTATTGAACTCCTCAGTGCCTTATTATACCAGTTGTAAAATAGAGATGGTAGCAAGACCAGCCATCTCATAGAGTATTAATAATGATCAAATGCATAGTGCTTAGAACTGTGTCTGTCACATAGTAAACATTTAATAAAGTATTAGCTTTAATAAAGTATTAGCTTGGTGAGAGTTTTCATAGTACAGTTGTACAGTTAATAAATAAATATCCAAAATAAAGGGACAGGTAATTAATGATTTAGGCTGCTGACTTATTTGAGAATTATCCTATACCTCTTTTGGAACCCAGTAACTACTACTCCTTTTACAAAGTCCTCTCTCGTATTCCCAGCTGAAAATAACCTTTCTTCTCTCAGATTTATGTAGTTTTCACTTATAAACACTTACCACTTTCTACCTTTTATGATAGTCCTTTTCTGTATATTGGATCTCCTTTACCATATTCTAACTGCATTAAGGACAAAACATTTGATTTATCCTATATAGAGTGATTGCTTCTTTTTATTCTTTTATAAATGCTAATAATGTTAATTTTAAAATCTTAGAAAGTCAGCCAGGCGTAGTGGCTTACACCTGTAATCCTAGCACTTTGGGAGGCTGAGGCAGAATTTGCTGGAGGCCAGGAGTTTGAGACCAGCCTGGGTAACATAGATCCCGTTTCTATAAAACAATAAAAATAAAAAAATTAGCCAGGCATGGTGGTTCGTGCATGTGGTCCTGAGTTGGCAGGAGGGTCGGTTGAGCCCAGGAGTTTGAGGTACAGTGTGCCATCACACCACTGCACTCCAATTTGAGCAACAGGGTGAGACCCTATCTCCAGAAAAACAAAAGAGAAAAAAAAATGAGTAGTCTAAGTACCAATTTCAAGAATTTAGGAAAAAACAGCAAATTGAACTTTAGAAAAGAAAAAGAAAGATAAGTGTAAGAATTAATAAACTGAAAAATAAACATAACTAGAGAAAAATCAATAACACCAAAAGTTGGTTCTTTTAAAAGATGAATAAAACTGATAAATTTTTTAGTCTAAATATCAGGAATGAAAAAATACCATAGACTGAAATAATAATATGATATTAACAACCTAATGCATATCATATTTAAAATTTACATCAAATAGTAAAATTTCTTCTAAAAATTACTAAAACTGACCAAAAAAAAAAAAAAAGATAGAAAATCTAGTCTCTCATCTCTTAAAGCAATTCAATCTGAAATTCAAAGTATTTTAGAAAGAAGTCTTCTGACCCAGATGCTTCATTAGTCATTTCTTAACAACATTTAAGGGTGAAATAGCATCAATCTTACACAGTCTTCTTCTAGTAGTAGAAAAGGGAAGAATACTTGCCAACTTGTTTTATGAGAACAGAACAACTTGGATACCAAAACCTGATAAGGAATTTACAAGAAGGGGATATAACAAAACTCTCACTAATATTGATGTAGAAATCCTAAACAAACAATAATTAATCAAATCAAGCAATGTATAAAAGATAATTTATATCTTATATATAATGCAGTTTATTCTATAAATGCAAAGATGATTATTTGAAAAATGAATTCACCACATGAACAAAAATGAGAAAAATTACAGAATCATTTTGTAGATCTAAATAAATTGATGAAATTCCATACCTATTTATAATAAAAAACTGTTAGCAAGCAGGAGTAGAAGGGAATGTTCTTAATCTGATAAAGAGTACCTACAAAACATCTATATCAAGCATGATAATTTATGAGAAGATATTGAAAGCTTTCCCTTTGAGATAGGAAATGATATAGGGATTTTGCTCTCACTTCTTCCAGTTAGAATTAAGCTACAGACCCAAACCACTGCAATAAGGTAACAAAAAGAAATGAAAGTACAAATATTCTTTTGAGAAGGAAGTGACTAGAAAAGCAAAACAGGAGGGCTTCTGGAACACTGGCTATGCCTGATGTTGATGTTAATTACACAGTTGTGTTCACATTGTGAGAACTGAGTTGTGCCTATAGAATTTATATAATTTTCTCTGTGTATATATACTTCAGTAAAAAGTTAATGAAATTTTTTTGTTTTGTACCTCAATATGACCATTATTAATGTTTTATATATTGCATAGTATTTCATAGTTTATTCCTTTCTTCATTAATGTGCACTTAGAGAATTTCCAGTTTTCTCCTCGTGTATAATGTTGCAGCAAAAGGTTTTCTTCCCTATTCTCACATGTAAATGTTTCTCTAGCAGGTCATAATGAAAAAGTGAAATTGCTGGTTCATAGTGATTATTCAGAGAGATACTACAAATTTGATCTGAAAATTGACTGTACCAATTTATAGGTTGCTACTGGTAACCTGAGAGTAACATAACTTTTTTTTTTTTTTAATTCAGCTTATTATGGCCATTTTATCGTGTCCTTTGCAAAAACTATTTTTAAAACCTGCACATTTTTTCATGAATTATAGTTTTAGTTTTTTCTTTTGTCAGACATTGTTAAATTTTTTATACTTCATGTAAGAAATTAAACTAAACATTTTGTTATACCAGTCTTTCAACACATCTGATTATCTTTTATGCTCTACAATACCTAATGCATAATGTCTTATATCACTAGGGACTTCAATAGTTGCAAATTAATGAAGGGAATATATTTGCTCACTTGTGTACTTTAAATAGCATCTCTTTCATGTCAACTCTCCTTTAATCTGCATCAGTACTTACTCCATACTTACTCCAGTAAGTACCTGTGATCTTCCTTCCTCTGCAAGATATCTCTTCTGTTGCCTGCTTTTACCCCACCTATCCTGGCTGTCATCAACTCCTGAAAGTCACTAACTTTCTTTTTGTCAGCTTGTATTTATTTTCCATCTAGCAGTTTATTTCCCAAAAATGATTGATGGTGGTAATTGTCATCTATTGAGTACATAACCATGTGACAGGCACTAGTGATTGCTTTCAACAAATTAGTACTACTGTTAACTTACTTAATCTGGAAAAATATCATTACAGTACTTTTGTGACATTCTCTCTGACAGCCCACTTTTTATTCATGTTTAAATGAAAAATAAACTTTTTTGAAAGAAAATGAGAACACATGCATGTACTGGTGAATAATACGGGTTTGCCTGAGTTCATGATACAAAGTGATTTATAGACTCATGGTTAAAGTAGATTGAAACCAAATTCCCACTAAATAATTTGGAATGAGTTATTTACAAAGTATACAATGTTATATACTAAATATTTAAGTTGTATAAAACAAATTTGTTTTTATCTTAGAACCTAAAATCTGAATCTTGATGATGTGAGATAAATTTAACCATTTTTAGTTTAATGATTATGTTTGTTTCCCATGTCTCATTCACTGTATAGTTTATTAGGAGTGCTCTCTGACCACTTAAATGCAGAAATTGCTGGGGGTACAATTACATCTAAGCAAGATGCAATGGATTATATCACCTGGACTTACTTTTTCCGACGTCTTATCATGAATCCCAGGTAAGTGCAAGGGCAGTTTTATATATACCTTTCTGTTTTGCCCTGAAAAAAGATACATTTGAAAGTAATAAACTCCAAATTAAGGTACATACAAAAAAAGGTAGAACTTTGGAGTTTATGTCTAGGTATATGAATTTGTCTGGAGAATCAGATGATTTCTCTGGTATCACAGTATATTAGAATATCAGTAGTTATATGCATTTGTTACTTCACCTATTTTAAGTACCTTAGGCCATCCTGAGGAGTTTGCTCTCTAGTTGAGACATGAGATGCCTGAAATCATTAAGAAATATGCAGAACTATATAGTGACTGACTTAGATGCAGTTGGAATTCAGAAAAGAGTGAGGCTTGTGAAGTTGTAGGTGGAAAAAAACTTGTGGGGCATTTATAAAGATTAATAAGAATATTACAAGAGAAAATAAAATTGAGGCATGATAGAGTATCACTCCAGACAATGTGTTAGATCTTCATTTGGCACTTACTATTTGTCAGATAGTAAACTAAACACTGGGATGTGGAAATGAGTACATGACTCCCTGTGTTCTAACAGCTGATCTTTAGTGTGGGAAAAACACATATAAGTCATTACAATGAAAATTATAAATGCTCTAATAGAATGATATTTAAGCCAATGAGAGTGACAGTTTCACCGAAAAGGTGACACTTCATCCAAATCTTGAATCAGGAACATGAGTAGAAAAGGCAGAAGACACTTCAGGCAGACTAATATTAGCCCTTATAGCCAGCCAAGTCTTAACAGCCTTAAGAGTCCAGTCAGTATTGATAAATGTAGCTTCAATTGATTTTCAGAAGTAATAGTTTATCCACTCTTGACCATTCATATTTTATATGCTAGTTCCTTCAGTAGCCACCTATACATATGTTGAGATACCTGGCTGGGCTGTCATTGTTATTCGGACATACAATCCTATACCCAAGCTGTTGCCATGTAAGTTCATAAATCCAGAACAGATACACCAATAATTTGTTTTTCAGAAAAAGCTATTAGATTAACAACTATTAGTTTCTGTTGGACAGTAGTAGTAACATAAGTAATGACTTCTAGCCTCAAAAATCATAAAATTTCCCTAAAATTATAAAGTATAAGCATTTGAAAATTAATTATTTTATTTCTTAATTCTGTAAACATTTATTTAGGACCTACTATGTTCCAGGCACCACGCCAGCCACTTTGAGGTGTATTAGTAAACCAAACAAAAACTTTTGGTGTCCTGCCACTCATGTTCTTTCAGCAGAGACAGTAAATTTAAATATTTTTTAAAGGTAATCGATGTTTAAAAGGAAAACAGGATAAGGAAGATTGAGAGAGCCAGGAGGTGGCCTGGGGGAAGATGGGAGATTACAATACTGCATTAAAAAGAAAGTGAGGGTGGGCCTTATTAAGGGTGCTGATATTTCAGACAAAACTTGAAAGAAAGATGTAAGAAAGTGGACCACATTCTAGAGATTAACATTTCAGGCCAAGGGAACAAGAGAAGTTCTAAGGCAGATGTGCCTGGTGTATTCAGGAAACAAGGAGAAGACATGGCTGACATAGAATAAGTGAAAGCAGGAAAATAGCAGGAGATGAGGTTGGGGATGTGGAGGGCCAGTGGTGATACAGGTCATGGGCGGTCTTAGAAACTATGGTAAGAATTTTGACTTTCATTCTCAATAAAGGAGGAACCATTGCAGGGTTTGGAGCAGGAGACAGACCAGATCTATTTATGCCATTAGTCAGGTCAACGATAATAAATCCTGTAAATGATTTAAACTTCCTTTTTGTAAAACAAATCTTCAGATTCATTTTTTTAATCCATTCAAACATGATTGAGATAGAAAAGTTGAAAATTCAGGATTGAAAGAAAGTAGAAAGAATGATAACAAAGAGAAAGCAGCAGCTGCAGAGTTAAAATCATACAAAACCAAATTTGAGGCAAAAAAATACAAGGGACAAAGAAGAATGGATTATATTGGTAACAAACAATCATTAGAAAGTTATAGTAGTTTACAGATGTTTAGATAACTAAAAATAACATCAGATATATAAAGCAAAAATGGATTGAAATTCAATTAAAATTATAGCCCAACTAATTAGTCATGTTGAAAGACATTAATACATCAAAAAGATAAGTATTTCATAAAAAAGGGAATTCAAATAATAATATCCTTGAATTTGTGTCTATAGTATCTTTGTACATATGCCCCTAGCAAAATATCAGTACTTACAAACACTAATGGAAAATTTGTATTGAAAAATTTACCGTGAAGTGAACCACAAAGAACATCTCAACTTATTTCCAATGTAGAGATCATAAGGCTGCATTCTCCTTGTGTAATATAATAAAACAAGAAATAAAAATAAAAGTGATGGCAAAAAAAAATTAACTGCTTGGGATTATAAAACTTTTACTCTAGTGAAAGATGAAATCAAAAGGTATAGACTGGCCTATACAAAAATAAAAATTAATAACAATAAATTTAAATGAAAGCACAAATCCTTTTTTTATTGCATTTTAAAAAGGTTTTGGGGTACATGTGAAGAACATGCAAGATTGTTGCATAGGTGTACACATGGCAGTGTGATTTGCTGCCTTCCTCCCCATCACCTATATCTGGCATTTCTCCTCATGCTGTCTCTCCCCAACTCCCTACCCACTGCTGTCCTTCTCGTATTTCCCCCTGAGAGACCCTAGTGTGTGATGCAGCCCTCCCTGTGTCCATGTCTTCTCATTGTTCAACACCGACCTATGAGTGAGAACATGTGGTGTTTGATTTTCTGTCTTGTGTCAGTTTACTGAGAATGATGGTTTCCAAGTTCATCCATGTCCCTACAAATGACACGAACTCGTCTTCTTGATTGCTGCATAATATTCCGTGGTGTATATGTGCCACATTTTCCCTGTCTAGTCTTATCATCGATGGGCATTTGGGTTGGTTCCAGGTCTTTGCTATTGTAAACAGTGCTGCAATGACCATTCGCATGCATGTGTCCTTATAGTAGAACGATTTATAATCCTTTGGATATATAGCCAGTAATGGGATTGCTGGGTCAAATAGAATTTCTATTTCTAGGTCCTTGAGGAATTGCCACATTGTCTTCCACAATGGTTAAACTAATTTACCCTCCCACCAACATTGTAAAAGTATTCCTATTTCTCCACATCCTCTCCAGCTTCTGTTGTCTCCAGATTTTTTTAATGATTGCCATTCTAACTGGCATGAGATGGTATCTCAATGTAGTTTTGATTTGCATTTCTCTAATAACCAGTGATGATGAGCATTTTTTCATATGTTTCTTAGCCTCATGTATGTCTTCTTTTGTAAAGTGTCTGTTCACGTCCTTTGCCCACTTTTGAATGGGCCTGTTTTTCTCTTGTAAATCTGTTTTAGTTCTTTGTAGATTCTGGATATCAGCCCTTTGTCAGATGGGTAAATAGCAAAAATGTTTTCCCATTCTGTTGGTTGTCGTAAATGACTGTTTCTTTTGCTGTGCAGAAGCTGTGGAGTTTGATTAGGTCCCATTTGTCTATTTTGGCTTTTGTTGCCAATGCTTTTGGTGCTTTGGTCAGGAAGTCCATGCCTATGCCTATGTCCTGAATGGTTTTGCCTAGGTTTTCTTCAAGGGTTTTTATGGTGTTAGGTCTTATGTTTAAGTCTTTAATCCATCTGGAGTTAATTTTAATGTAAGGTTTCAGGAAGGGGTCCAGTTTCTGCTTTCTGCACATGGCTTGTCAGTTTTCCCAACACCATTTATTAAACCGGGACTCCTTTCCCCATTGCTCTTTTTTGTCAGGTTTGTCAAAGATCAGATGATTGTAAATGTGTGGTGCTGCCGCCGAGGCCTCTGTTCTGTTCCATTGGTCTGTATCTCTGTTTTGGTACCAGTACCATGCGGTTTTGATTACTGTAGCCTTGTAGTATAGTTTGAAGTCCGGTATTGTGATGCCTCCCGCTTTGTTTTTTCTTTTGCTTAGAATTGACTTCACTATGCAGGCTCTCTTTTTGTTCCATATGAAGTTTAAAGTGTTTTTTTCCGGTTCTGTGAAGAAGGTCATTGGTAGCTTGATGGGGATAGCATTGAATCTGTAAATTACTTTGGGCAGTATGGCCATTTTCACGATGTTGATTCTTCCTAACCATGAACATGGAATGTTTCTCCATCTGTTTGTGTCCTCTTTATTTTGTTGAACAGTGGCTTGTAGTTCTCCTTGAAGAAGTCCTTTACATCCTTCGTTAGTTGTATTCCCAGGTATTTTATTCCCTTTATAGCAATTGTGAATGGCAGTTCTATCTTGATGTGGCTCTCTTTAAGTCTGTTATTAGTGTATAGGAATGCTTGTGATTTTTGCACGTTGATTTTGTATCCTGAGACTTTGCTGAAGTTTCTTATCAGTTTCAGGAGATTTTGGGCTGAGACCATGGGGTCTTCTAGATATGCAGTCATGTCCTCTGCAAATAGAGACAATTTGATTTCCTTCTTTCCTATTTGAATACCCTTTATTTCTTTTTCTTGCCTGATTGCTCTGGCTAGAACTTCCAATACTATATTGAATAGGAGTGGTGAGAGAGGGCATCCTTGTCTAGTGCCAGATTTCAAAGGGAATGCTTCCAGTTTTTGCCCATTCAGTATGATATTGGCTGTGGGTTTGTCGTAATTAGCTTTTATTATTTTGAGATATGTTCTGTCAATACCTAGTTTATTGAGGGTTTTTAGCATAAAGGGCTGTTGAATTTTGTCAAAAGCCTTCTCTGCGTCAATTGAGATAATCATGTGGTTTTTGCCTTTGGTTCTGTTTATTTGGTGAATTACGTTTATAAACTTGCGTATGTTGAACCAGCCTTGCATCCCTGGGATAAAGCCTACTTGCTTGTGATGGATAAGCTTTTTGATGTGTTGTTGCAATCAGTTTGCCAGTATTTTATTGAAGATTTTTGCATCTGTGTTCATCATGGATATTGGCCTTAGGTTTTCTTTTCTTGCTGAGTCTCTGCCAGGTTTTAGTATCAAGATGATGTTTGTCTCATAAAATGATTTGGGAAGGATTCCGTCTTTTTGGATTATTTGGAAGAGTTTCATAAGTAATGGTTTAGTTTCATACCAGCTCCTCTTTGTATGTCTGGTAGAATTTGGCTGTGAATCCGTCTGGACCTGGGCTTTTTTTGGGTGGTAGGCTCTTAATTGCTGCCTCAACTTCAGACCTTATTATTGGTCTTTTCAGGGCTTCAGATTCTTCCTGGTTTAGGCTTGGGAGGATGCATGTGTCCAGGAATTTATCCATTTCTTCCAGGTTTACTAGTTTATGTGCATAGTGATGTTTGTAATAATCTCTGATGATGGTTTGGATTTCTGTGGAATCTGTAGTGATATCCACTTTATCATTTTTTATTGCATCTATTTGATTATTCTCTCTTTTCTTTTTTATTAATCTGGGTAGTAGTCTGTCTATTTTGTTGATCTTTTCAAAAAACCAGCTCCTGGATTTATTGATTTTTTTGAAGGGATTTTTGTTTCCCTATCTCCTTCAGTTCTGCTCTGATCTTAGTTATTTCTTGTCTTCTGCTAGGTTTTGAGTTTGTTTTTTGTTTTTGTTTTTTTTTAATCTTGCTCCTCTAGCACTTTCATTTTTGATGATAGGGTGTCGATTTTAGATTTTTCCTTGCTTCTCCTGTGGGCGTTTATTGCTATATATTTTCCTCTAGACACTGCTTTAAACGTGTCCCAGAGATTCTGGTATATTGTGTCTTCATTCTCATTCCTTTCAGAGAACATCTTTATTTCTGCCTTCATTTCATTGTTTTTCGAGTCAACATTCAAGAGCCAGTTGTTCAGTTTCCATGAAGCTGTGCAGTTCTGAGTAAGTTTTTGAATTCTGAGTTCTAACTTGATTGCACTGTGGTCTGAGAGACTGTTTGTTATGATTTCCGTTCTTTTGCATTTGCTGAGGAATGATTTATTTCCAATTATGTGGTCAATTTTAGAGTAGGTGTGATGTGGTGCTTAGAAGAATTCTGTGGATTTGGGGTGGAGAGTTCTGTAAATGTCTATTAGGTTTTCTTGTTCCAGGTCTGAGTTCAAGTCCTGGATATCCTTGTTAATTTTCCGTCCCAATGATCTGTCTAATATTGACAATGGGGTGTTAAAGTCTCCCACTATTAATTGTATGGGAGTCTAAGTCTCTTTGTAAGTCGTGAAGAACTTGCTTTATGTATGTGGGTGCTCCTGTATTGGGTGCATTTATATGTAGGATCGTTAGCTCTTCTTGTTGCATTGATCCTTTTACCATTATGTAATGTCCTTCTTTGTCTCTTTTGATCTTTGCTGTTTTAAAGTCTATTTTATCTGAGATGGGAATTGCACCTCCTGCTTTTTTTTGCTCTCCATTTGCTTGGTAAATCTTCCTCCATTCCTTTACTTGAGCCTTTTTGTATACTTGTATGTAAGATAGGTTTCCTGGATACAGCACACTGATGGGTTTTGGCTTTTTATCCAATTTGCCAGTCTGTGTCTTTTGATTGGGGCATTTAGCCCATTTACATTTAGGGTTAATATTGTTATGTGTGAATTTGATCCTGCCATTTTGATGCTAGCTGTCTGTTTTGCCCGTTAGTTGATGCAGTTTCTTCATTGTGTTGATGCTCTTTACCATTTGGCATGTTTTTGGAGTGGCTTGTACTGGTTGTTCCTTTCTATGTTTAGTGCCCCTTTCAGGAGCTCTCGTAAAGCCGGCCTGGTGGTGGTGAAATCTCTGAGTACTTGCTTGTTCGTAAAGGATTTTATTTTTCCTTCACTTATGAAGCTTAATTTGGCTGGATATGAAATTCTGGGTTGAAAGTTCTTTTCCTTAAGGATGTTGAATATTGGCCCCCAATCTCTTCTGGCTTGTAGGGTTTCTGCTGAGAGATCTGCTGTGAGTCTGATGGGCTTCCCGTTGTCGGTAACCTGACCTTTCTCTCTGGCTGCCCTTAGCATTTTCTCCTTCATTTCAACCCTGGTGAATCTGAGATTATGTGCCTTGGGGTTGCTATTCTTGAGGAATAGCTTTGTGGTGTTCTCTGTATTTCTTGGACTTGAATATTGGCCTACCTTGCTAGGTTGGGGAAGTTTTCCTCAAGAATATCCTGAAGAGTATTTTCCAGCTTGGATTCATTCACTCTGTCACATTCAGGTATACCTTTCAAATGTAGATTAAGTATTTTCACATAGTCCCATATTTCTTGGAGACTTTGTTCATTCCTTTTTACCCTTTTTTCTCTAATCTTGCCTTCTCATTTTATTTCATTGAGCTGATCTTCGACCTCTGATATCCTTTCTTCTGCTTGGTCAATTTGGCTGTTGAAACTTGTGTGTGCTTCGCGAAGTTCTCGTGTTGTGTTTTTCAGCTCCATCAATTCACTTATATTCCTCTCTTAGTTGTTTATTCTCATTAGCATTTCATCAAATCTTTTTTCAGGGTTCTTTGTTTATTTGCATTGGGTTAGAACATGTTCTTTTAGCTCACGGAATGTTCTTATTAGCCACCTTCTGAAGCCTGATTCTGTCAATTCATCACACTCATTCTCCATCCAGCCTTGTTCGCTTGCTGGTGAGAAGTTGTGATCCCTTTTAGGAGGAAAAGTGTTCTGGTTTTGGGTATTTTCATCCTTTTTGCAGTGGTTTCTTCCCATCTTTGTGTATTTATCCACCTGTCGTCTTTGTAGTTGTTGACTTTCCGATTGAGTCTCTGAGTGGACGTCCAGTTTGTTGATGATGAAGTTATTTCTTTCTGTTTCTTAGTTTTTCTTCTACCAGTCAGGCCCCTCTGCTGTAGGACTGCTGAGGTCCACTCCAGGCCCTGCTTGCCTGGGGATCACCTGCAGCGGCGGCAGAACAGTAAGGGTTGCTACCAGTTTCTTCTTCTGCTATCTCTGTCCCTGGATACCCACCTGATGTCAGTCTGAGGCTCTCCTTTATGAGGTGATTCTTTGGATATACAGGGGTCAGCAAGCTGGTTGAGGAGACAGTCTGTCCTTTATAGGAGCTCAAGTTGCTGAGCTCTGAGCTCCCTTGTTCATTCAGAGCTGCTGGGCAGGTACAT
Source organism: Saimiri boliviensis (assembly GCF_048565385.1). Taxonomy (NCBI): domain Eukaryota; kingdom Metazoa; phylum Chordata; class Mammalia; order Primates; family Cebidae; genus Saimiri; species Saimiri boliviensis. The sequence goes on from NC_133452.1 coordinate 68,577,688, forward strand.
TTAAGTCTGCTGCAGCAGAACTCATAACCCCCCCCACACACACTTTTTTTTTTCCAGATGCTCTGTCCCATGGAGTTAGGGCTTTATTTAGGAGTTTCTGTTGTGCTGCTCCCTTTTTTCAGGGCTGCCCTGCCCAGCGAGGAGGCAGCCCAGTCACTGTCTGCCTACAGAGGCTTTGCTAAGCTGCTGTGGCCTCTGCCCAGCTGCCATGTGCACTTCCCTGCATTCCTGTTTATATGTGTATAATTAGAACTGCCTCAGCAACAGCCGCCTGTCTCAGCAATGGTGGACTACCTTTGTAGTGGTGGAGTGCCTCGGTAATGGCAGACACTCCTCCCCCACAGAGCTGGATCATCCCAAGTTCAGCTGTGCTTGCTGTGAAACTCTCAATCCAGAGTCTTTCAGATTGCTGTTTTTTTTGTGGGGGGTGGAACCAGCCGAGCCTGATCATCTGGCTCCCTGCCTCAGAGACTTTTTTTTTTTTTTCAGTTGAATGGCCAGCTGTCTCCCAGGTGTTCCAGTCGCCTGTTGAAAAGGCACTGGGATCTGTGTGAGTTCCCATGGGGTGACCCACTGCACCGGCTGAAACAGCCACACTGAGATTCGTGGCGCTTTTTTGCCTGGGAATCTCCTGGCCTGGTTCCCTGTTTCAGTCCCCTTTTTTATCAGTTGAATGCGCAACTGTCTTCCCGGAGCTCTAATTGCCAAGTAAAATGGTGCCTGAATCCATGTATTTTGTACAGAGAACCGCACACTGGAGCACTGGCAAAACAGGCACAGGTGCACTGGCCAAAACAGCCACACTGGGGCGCCGGCCAAAACAGCTGCGCTGGCGACCCATGGGGCTCCTCCACCTGGGAATCTTCTAGTCTGTGGGCAATAAAAATCCCTCTGGAAATGTGGCGTCCACTCACCCTCCACGCTTTCACTGGGAGCTGCAATCCTGAGCTCCTAATCAGCCATCTTGGATCTGTCCACCATCAAAGCAGAATTCTAATAACTATTTATATCTTTAGAGACATAATAGAAAATATGAATGCTTAAAAATAAAATAAGCATTTATCTTAAGAAACTAGATGCAGAACAATAGCACAACATAAATATAGGACAGGAATTTATAAAAATAAAAATTGGAATTAATAAAGTTGGAAACAAAAATCTGCATGATAATATTTATTGAGTGTCTACTGTATTTGAAATGCTGTTTCAAGAGCTTAACTCATTTAGTACTGTTATGATACCCATTTTGTAAATAAAGGAACTGAAGCACAGGGAAATTAAGCAACTTGCTCCCAATAGCATAGCTCGCAAGTGACAAAGGCAACACTGGGATTCCACCACATTCTCCATCACTGTGCTCGTTGTTAGGTCCACATTCCCTGTCCACTTCTCTTTTCAGTGCTATGCTGAACAATGGGTTTTTTGTATGGACACTCTGCCATACTCATTCAAATGACATTTTGTTTGATGGCCCCCCGAAAAACAAATTGTCAGTTTTAACATGTGTATCTTCACATCTAGATAAAAATGGAAAAATGTGCATAAGTAAATTTTAACAATTTACATATTTTACTTAGCTGTAGTCAAGCTCTGCCATATTCCTTTTTGAGTGACTCTTTTTTGAAATAAAGTTGCTATAAATATTTTTGAGATTTTGTGTGAATATAAATTTTCTTTTAAAAAATTTTAACTGATAAATAATTATATTATTATGGCATACAATGTACTGTTTAAAAACATGTATATACTATGAAAGGAACAAATCAGGCTAATTAACATATCCATCACCTCGCATGCTTATCATTTCTTTGTAGCAAGAATGTATTAAATCTACTCTTTTTAGTAATTTTGAAATACACAATACATAATTATTAATGATAGTCACCATGCTGTGCAGTAGTGAATCACCAGAACTTATTCCTGCTGTCTAACAAAAACTTTTATGCCTTTTGATCAATTCCCCCGTTGCTTGAATGGCCTTCTCAAACCCTGTGGCCTCTGGTAACTGACATTCTACCCTCTACTTCTATGATCTTGACTTTTTTAGATTCCACATATAAATGAGATCATACAGTGTGTCTTTCCATACCTACCTTATTTCACTAGGCATAATACTCTCCAGATTCCTCCCCCTCTAGAGTCTAGTCATGTTGTTGCTAATATAGAGTTTCCTTCTTAAGTATTCCATTGTGTATATATACCACATTTTTCAAGTCCATTCATTCATTGATGGGCACTTATATTGTTTCCCTGTCTTGACTATTATAAATAATGCTGCAATGAGCATAGGAGTACAGATGTCTCTTCAACATACTGATTTCAATTCCTTTGTGTATATACCCAGAACAGGGACTGCTGGATCATATACTAGATCTATTTTTAGATTTTGAGAAACTTCCATACTGCTTTCCAAAGAGGCTGTACTAATAATGTACATTCTCAGCAACAATGTACAAGGGTTCCTTTTCTCCACATTCTCATGACTGGCCCTTGCTTGTATCTTTTTATTAGTGTCTGTGTTAAAATCATCTTTCCCAAAAGCTGGAAGCAAATCAAGGCACAGGAAACTGTTAAATTGTTCCTACTTATTTTTAGATATGATGAAAGTTTTTAAAATGCTAAAGTAATTATCTCAAATGAAGAACTTAAATTATGTGTGATTTTAATTTTTCCTTAATATTCCTTATCATACAATACCATAGATTGAGATTTCACTTTTCTTGGGAAGGAATAATATGTATACGAGCTTGTTCTTCTGCATGTGTGTGTAACCAAAAGACTGAAATTTATTTAGCAATAGAAAAGAAAGACCATTTCTATATCATAGTCATATATAGGTAAAGAAGACCTCATATTCCAGGTCCCTTTAGTTAATCATAGTACTGTAAAGACCTCACCACAGCACACCAACAGTAAAACTTATGTTGACAAATATTTCAACCACTGTTCCTGAGTTGGTCACTATATGTCTATTTATATTCTTGTGTGTGTTATGTGTGTGTATTATGTATATATGCAAATACGTATATATATAAAGATTATGTTTATATATGTGGACGCACACACACACACACATATATATATAAAACATATACACACACATTAGTTTGTTCAAATTAATATAAACACATGTACTGGTGCTTTCATAAAATATAATATATTCCAAATTGAGTTCTGGATTCAATTTGTATGTTCAGTTTTACTCTGTTTTCCCCTGAGAAAGCTTTTAAATATATCTGGGGCAAAAATGTTGTGGTAGTTTCAGGTGTTCCTGCAACCACTTTTGTTATTTGTGTCATTATTATTGCTGTATAATCTGAACATAAAAAAGCATGGTGCTGTAACAAATGACTTTCCACTACTGACAGTTATAGCAGCAGCATTTCAATACTGATGAAAAATTTCCCAGCAAGAGATCTGGCCAGGTTTACATAAACCAAACAGGAAATGGCTGCCACTATTCACATTAAATCCAAACCATTTGGTGTAACTTTATGTTTTACATTAATATAAAACCTCTTTCATTCTCAACTGGTGAAGTTTCATCAATATTAAGGTTGGAAAAAATAACTTGAGATTTGATATGTAGTATTCTTGTTTGTCCTTTAATAAGATCTTTTAAAGATAATTTTTTAAAGGTTTTCAAGTTTTTGATTTTTTTAATTTTATGAACTTTGTAAATTTTTATGATAGGGAGAGGTTTGTTACTACTTTTTCCCAATGGACTGCTAATAGAAGTTAGCTTGTGTAGCCCATGTGCTAGATGCTGTCAGTATCAAACTGCCTTTGACTTTCACACCTCTCAGGGGACTAGTAATTGTTGTGTTCAAACAGCCTGTAATTGTGATCCTGCTGGCTTTCTCAGTACGCTTCTGGCTATTAGAATCATTAAACAACTCAGCACCTGTTAACAGCATTGTAAATATTCAACCCTGCTTGTGTGCAGGTTGAGTCCAATATAGAGAAATCTTACAGAGCTCAGTCTCATAAATTAGAGCTTCTGACAAGTCAATTATTGTGAAACTGGGTTTCTCTGTGAAATAAATGAAATAGCATGCTGACAAAAAGGTAGGCTGTCTGTTTATGGCAAGGAGAAGATAATGGCTTGATGATTCAATGCAGTGAGCATGAAACTACATTTTATTCTTTACCCATAATTAAACAGTTGTGAAATGTTTGTGTTTAAATAACCAGTAAATTATAAATTTGTACTGCAGAGAGTGCAACCTGAAAACAGACCTTTTTCTTAACTGTTGCATGCTTTTTTAAGTTAGTAAAGTGATTATTAAAATTAATGATATATAATGTGTTAAGTTAAATGCTTATAATTGTTCAGGCTAAAAGTTGCACAGTAACTAAAAAACGTTCATCTTGTAGAAGTAAAGGCTGTATTATGCTACTAATAAAGATCATATAAATCTGAACTCTATCTCTTATTCACAGAAAAATGTCAAAATATACTAACTCCCAAAATCTTATTAACCCAAAAAACTTCATTTATATTTAGTTTAATTATTTTACAATGTCTTGCAAATTGTATATCTAATTAAGATATAACAATATCTTACTTTTATAAGGATTTGAAAATATTTTAAATGGCCTTAGAACCTCAGTCCAAATATTAACAAAGAACAGTATTTGGTAAAGATCAGTGAAGTTCAGTTTACTTGAATTGAGTTTTCTATTTCTTCTGTTATGCAAATCAGTAAGAATGTTGTTAGCCACATTCAGAAAAAAAACAAAAACTGTATTAAGAATAAATAACAGTGAAATATTTATGTTTTCTGCACAAAGAAGTGTGAACTTTTAGCAAGTTAGATTATGAATGATATTTTAGTGTAGTCATCAAATAATTTATTATAGTCTCAGAAACATCATTTAGGTTGATTTTTTCTTTATGACAACTTACTTTAAATGTTTAAGAAATATTTACCTTGCCTGTATTTTGTCTGGATGAAAACCACAAATTCATCTTTAAAAAGTCCCAGTAGATTTAAATAAAGTTTAGAAGGGATATTAATCCATTGTAAATACAGTAAACAAAATGAAGCAAATACAGTAAGTAAAATAAATATTAAGTAGAACCTGTAATTTTTCACAGACAGCTTTTTCCATTGATAGTTTTAAATATCATTCGTAAGTGTACCAAATTTATTTATTAAAGCATAAAATGATAAAGTTGACATCCCAGTTATATTGTAAGACAATGGTTTATAATAGTCAGTAACAGCACCCATTAGTTAGTTTTCAAATGACCTAGTAAATTTATAGATAAAAGTGGAATTTTATTTTATTTTTTGTCCTTCACAATAATATTTTCAAAGTGTCTTTTTTTCTGTAATGTCAGTTGCATAAAGAATTGTTTATTCCAAAATCAAGGCAGACAAATTTGGTTTATAAAAAGAAGAGTTTGATTCTTGCTCTGCAAATGGTACTGCTTATACAGTATCCTGGGCACATTTTTACTAGTGTTTTCAATTTAAGAATAACTATCAGCTATGTATTAGTCCTGACAGCTAAAAATAATATTGGAAAATTTATAGGCTTAGCAAGCCAAAAGAATGTGAAATACAAAGTAAGCACTTATGTTGCAGAAAGTTTGACTGATGAATTTCACTTCTTGGAAAACAATGAAAGAGTAAAAATATTTTTAAAATTTGAAATGACTGGATATTTGTATCTTATATGGCTTGAATGTCTGGAATTTTTATTTCACCTCTAAAGCAGAAGACATTATTCTAACTAAATACTCCTCCTTAGTCATTTTTCAAAATAAAAGAAATATTTTCTAATGGTAAATAATTCTGGTTTTCACTTCCATATATGCTTTGTTAGACATAAATTTGAACTTTTGTTTAATGACAGCACTAGGTTCAGTACTTATTTATCTCTTAGTTGATAAATATTGCTTTATTTCGGTCTATGCCAAGAGCTTTTCTAGAAAAAGCAATAATTTTTAGATAGATCAAAATTAAAACAGCTATTCCTTTATAATGGAATTACTTTTCCAAATAAATTCCAATAGTCTCTTACTGTAATTCTTATTTAATGGAGCCTCTCATATTTGGGTGTACCTAGCTATTTGCACTAACTTTTCTTTCTAATGAAACTATATCCTGACATTATTAGTCCTGCCTTGTGTATTTTTAAATGATTTTTTATAATTTACTAACCTACAGTCTCTTCCTTCGAAGCATGAAAAATATCACAAAATTTTTCATCTATATAGTGTTTTCCATTGCTCTCAAATTATGGTTTTCTTTAGTCCTCTTCCATTTAAAATAGTTAGCACTCTTTTCCCAGACTGTGACTGTTCCCTTCCTAGTTCTGTACAGACGTAAAACCATCATGATGGAGTCTTAGAGATGAGAACCTGTTCTCTAAGACCACTTTCCACTCCCCATTCTTTGATGTGGATGGAGAAAAGGGAGATAGGGCATATAAATTATTCATGCTGACTATGATACAGGATTCACCTAGTAGGAATTAGGGCACTGCCAAGATTGTAATCCCATGTTCTTCGGGTCTGTTTCCAGGCACAGATCCTAGTGGCCATAGGGTTTTGCCAAGAACTTCTCAAATTTGCAGTGAGGCACTTTCAGGTAAACTGTATGTCCTTAGGCCTTTGGCTTGGAAAATACACAGAGCTGAAACTATGTATTTTCCCTTTGTTGAGGCTTAGTTAGAATACTTTATTTTTACCCTGATGATGTCCCTTCTAGTCATTAGGATAACATTTATTCCTTAAGCACTAGGGGAATAATAATTGACTAAATTGTTTAAAAGAATGTATCTACCACCCAAGATCAATAGTTCTGTGAGTTTTGTGAAGTTACTGAGGATAGGTTTTATACTGAAAGTGGAATATATTTATATATATTATGTGAAACTTAGGTGATAGTTTTAGTAGAAAATATCTTGAAACAAATAATAATAACCTTGCTGTTTTTCTAGCTACTACAATTTGGGTGATGTGAGCCATGATTCTGTGAACAAGTTTCTGTCCCATCTGATTGAGAAGTCCCTGATTGAATTGGAACATTCCTACTGTATTGAAATTGGAGAGGTACAACTTAGTGATATGCGTTCTAATTGAAAACATTGCCCAGCTTTTTAACAGTAGATCTTTTGCTTCTAGTACTATCAAAATTTTTAACAATTATTTCAAAAGCACTTGTCTGAATTATTAATTTTATAAAGATATGTACTTTCATTGTACTCTTCATTTGTTATTTTATCTTTCTTTTGAAATAGGATAATCGCAGCATTGAACCTCTGACTTATGGCCGAATTGCCTCCTATTACTATTTGAAGCATCAAACAGTTAAGATGTTCAAGGACCGCTTAAAGCCTGAATGCAGTACTGAAGAATTGCTTTCAATTCTAAGTGTGAGTTTTTCATATATTACATATCTTCTCTTTTAATTTAGGACTTAAAGTTTTGCCACATAATTTGTCTGGAAATTTAACAGAAACCATTTATAAAGCCCTTTCTTCTGTCAAACAAGGTCACTACAAAGCAGCATATCTAGACTAAGATGTCCACAGATAAGGTAACTATGTAATATATCATTCAAACTTGAATCTTTCTGAGTGTGGAATGAGGCCCTATTAATATTTAAGCCAGGACAGTAAATGTAGACTGGACTGTCCTGAGCAAGGCAAGTGATCACCCTAGCCTTAAATATAATAGCCTCTTTGAATTATGATTGAAAGCTTTTCTTATTACTCTTTGGATGGTTTCTGTTGAATACTTATCTGTGATGTTACTGAAGTTTATTTCATAAGCATTCACATAATTAAGTTTCAGAATTAATGTCACGACAGCTGTTTCTGTCATCCTTACAAATACCCTTTCCAAAAAAACGACAACAGACATATCAGATGGTTAAAAAAAAAAAAAAAAAAAAAAAAAAAACTATTCTGTGTTCATTTGTCCTTTTTTGCCATTAGGAATGTCTTACCCACCTTTCCTTCTACATACTGTACCCTTCTGACTTTTTTTTCACTTCGTTGATTTTAACTGCAATAATTTACCACAAAATTTTGTTAATACATTAGTTAGGATATACATATGTTCTGATTGTTATCTTATCCTTCAGGTGTGTTGGTGCTTTTTTAAAAAGTTAAGAACGATTGGACCATTCTGTCTTTAAAGTCCTTCTCTTACAAATGCATCGACTCTGTGGTAGTTCACTTTGTAGCTTTTCTCCTTCCTCTCCTATTGCTTCATCATTCTTAACAAGCTTCAATATCCCATTTACAGGTTTTCAGTTTCTCAGATTTTTCTCCTCCAAGAAACTAGTGTGTAAATTTTGTGCCCTGCATAGTGCCATATACACTTTAGTAAGTTCAAAAATATTTATAAATGAATTGATTAACAGATGGAAGGATAGCTGGATCATATAATAATCAGTTTTCTATTGTTTGCTCTGTAGAAAAGAATAGAGAACTAAAATATATGAAGCAGGTACCGAAAAATTTTTTTTTAAAAAATTAAAAATGTATTTCTGATAGAATAATACAAAATATAAAGAATTTTTTTAGATACTTAAGAATGAGATTTATATCAGCTCCTAAGCCAAAGATTCATAAAAGCAGGATTTCTCTGGGGGAGAGACTGTTAGCACAGGCAGCAAAATGATTAATAAATTTGGGCATGCCTCTTAAATTAGTATCTGTTAGATTTAAGAATAAACTTTTCATATTTACCTAATCTCATAAGGTAAGCATACTTTTCTGTCGTGGGAACATGTATAATAACAGCTAACACCTTTGAGCGGTTTTTATGTGCTAGACATTAAGACCTTTAAATTAATAAACTCATTTAATCCTCATAACAACCACTCATTTGGATATTAATAATATCTCATTTTAAAAATTAACCAACTTGTCCAAAGTGATGGTATGCATCTAGCATCTGAGTATAGGCCCTGAAACCATCCTACTATACTTTCTCTCAAGTCACACACACACACACACACACACACACACACACACACACACACTGAGGTGGAAGGCACTGACTGAGGTGGGAGGTACAAAGTAACTCAAGTTAAAACTAGATACACACTGTAAAGGAAATTTGTGAAAACGATATGCCTATTACATTCTGTACCCCCATTTACTCCACTAAAAATGTACAAAAAAATCTATACAATCCCAGGGGAATTAAATCATCATCCCTTTTGCTTCAGTCTTCTTTTTGAAAGGCATTGATCACAGAAGGTCTGTTCCCATCGTGTCAGCAGCATGTTTCTTTCTGGCATTATACTATGTAAAACCAGTTATGCTGATCTCTTTTTATGTTTTTGTTAAATTCAATTCTCCTGCCAATAATTGAATAAATACAATCATCTGAAAATACGTGTAAGGAAAGTTATATAATGGAATATTTATATAGATTTGGTTTGGTTTACTCCATAAAATTCCACAGCAAGCATATCTTCTTCTCCCATGCTGTTTAGTCCAAGGAACCCTCAACTTAAACTAGATATTGTCTCAGTCTGTATTAGCTTAATGAGGGTTCATTCTAAATGAAGAATCACAGGACTCACATTGACAAGGAGATAAGGTATCACATTGCTTTCTTAATTTCTTGCCTAGGAATTATTCTTTATTCACTAGCAAACACTATGTGTAACTACCAGCAAAATGCTAAATAATACAGCAAGATTGTGTAACTATAGTGTAATTTCCAGAAATTGTTTTTATTATGTTTCTTTAAATGCGTTTTTTTAAAACCATGAAAAGACTGCCAAATGACTCACGGAACCTCAGTATCCTCCCTACTCTCGCCTCCAAAAGTACATATTAATCTCATTGTGGTTTTAAAATAAGGAGAAAGTAGTAGTCAGACAGAAGCTGTGGTGAGCAGGATGATAATACCATAAGAAGATGAGGAAAGCTGTGGGGATAATGTTAGTGCTTCAAAGATCTGTTTTAATTATCATTGTTTTTGTTATAAGAAAATCGCATTATGTTTTTGAACAATTCACTCATGACATTCATTATTCATGCTTCCTTTTACTAAGATATGTTGATTGATGTTTCTAAAGTCATTTTTAAACTTTAGTTTTGGAATTTGTTATTTTAATATTTCCGATAACATTGCAATTGAAAAGCTTCTATTCTTTTGATTAATACTTTGAACTTAATATAATATTTTCTTAAATTTTATTAGAGAATGAAGTTTTCTTATTTCTTAAGCTACACATTACATTTGTCTCTTGGTTTTCAGGATTTGGGGTTGTTAATAACAGTATAGAAAGTATGTTCATTAAGATTTTTCTTTTGAATACTCTGAATATGTTGCATTGTGGTGATTATGGGCACACAAAAAAATAAGCTAGATGGTAAACATAGATTAAAAAAAGAATATTAAAACATCAATTCTCTCTTACCAAACATAAATATATAAACCTATTATTTCTCTTCAATTGTCATCAAAACATAGTTGCAAGTGATGATCTCTTGATTGTATCTCTAGTCCTAACTGATGGTACCTTCTTTTGGACGTTTCCATCCTTTAGAAAACATAAGTATTTATAATCTTGTACTGAGCTATATGGATTTTTTCTTTTATTATTATTATTATTATTATTATTATACTTTAAGTTCTGGGGTAAATGTGCAGAATGTGTGTGTTTGTTATGTATGTGCCATGGTAGTTTGTTGCATACATCACCCTGTCATCTACATTAGGTACTTCTCCTAATGTATTTTCTCCCTTCCCAATCCCCCTACCCCCTGCTATCCATCCTCCCCACCCCCCAACAGGCCCCCGTGTGTGATGTTACCCCTCCCTGTGTCCATGTGTTCTCATTGTTCAACACCCACTTATGAGTGAGAACATGCAGTTTTTGGTTTTCTGTTCTTGTGTCAGTTGGCTGAGAAATCATGGTTTTCTAAGGCCATACCACCCTGAATGCACCCAATCTTGTCTGGTTTTCTCTTTTTTAAAAATGAATTGGAATTCATGCCCTTTTTGTAGTCATTTTGCACATTACCATTAACTTTTCTGAAATAAGAATTAGAATTTCCAGAATACAAAATCAGTGTACACAAATCAGTAGAATTTCTATACATCACAACATTCAAGCTGAGAGCCAAATCAAGAATGCAGTCCCATTTACAATGGCAACAAAAGAATAAAATACCTAGAAATACAGCCGACCAAAGAGGTGAAAAATCTTTACAATGAGAATTACAAAAGGCTGCTCAAAAAAATCAGAGTTGACACAAACAAATGGAAAAACATTCCATATTCATGGATAGGAAGAATCAATATTGTTAAAATGGCCATACTGCCCAAAGCAATTTATAATATTCAGTGCTATTTCTATCAAATTACCAATGACATTCTTTACTGAATTAGGAAAGACTATTTAAACTCCATATGGATCCAAAAAAGAGCTTGAATAGCCAAAGCAATACCAAACAAAAAGAACCAAGCTGGAGATATTATGTTACCTGGCTTCAAACTATACTACAAGGCTACAGTAACTAAAACAGTATGGTACTAGTACAAAAACAGACATAGACCAATGGAACAGAATAGAGAACCCAGAATTGAAGACACACTCTACAACCGACTGATCATCAATGAAAAAAGTGGGGAAAAAAAACTCCCTATTAAATAAATGGTGCTGGGATAATTACCTAGCCATATGCAGAAGATTGAAGCAGGACCCCTTTCTTACACCATATTCAAAAGTCAACTCAAGGTGGATTGAAGACTTGAATGTGAAACCTAAAACTACAAAGATAACCTAGGAAATACCATTCTGGACATAGGCCTTGGCAAAGATTTCATGAAAAAGATGCCAAAAGCAATTGCAACAAAAACGAAAGTTGACAGTTGAGACCACATTAAACTAAAGAGCTTCTGCCTAATAAAACAAACTGTCAGTAAGCAGCCTACAGAATGGGAGAAAATATCTGCAAACTATTCCTCTGACAAAGGTCTAATATTCAGTGTCTATAAGGAACTTAAATTAACAAGCAAAAAACAAACACCCCCATTAAAAAGTGGGCAAAGGACATGAACAGATACTTTTCAAGAGAAGACATACATGTGGCCAACAAGCGTATGAACAAATGCTCAACATCACTAATTCATTAGAAAAATGCAAACCAAAACAACAGTGAGATACCATTTCACACCAGTCAGAATGACTATTACCTTAAAAGTCAAAAAATAACAGATGCTGGTGAGATTGCAGAGAAAAGGGATCATTTATACGCTGCTGATAGAAACGTAAAGTAGTTTAGCCATTGTGGAAGGCAGTTTGGCACTTTCTCAAAATACGCTGCTAGTAGAAATGTAAGTCAGTTCAGCCATTGTAGAAAGCAGTGTGGCAATTTTTCAAAGAACTTAAAACAGAACTACCATTTGACCCAGCAATATTATTATTGGGTATATACCCAAAGGAATGTAAGTTATTCTACCATAAAGACACATGCAAACCTATGTTTATCACAGCACTATTCACAATATCAAGGTCATGGAATCAACCTAAATGCCCATTAACAGTAGACAAGATAAAGAAATGTGGTACATACACACCATGGAAAACCATACAGCCATAAAAAAAAGAATTAGATCATGTCTTTTGCAGAAACATGGTTGGAGTTGGAGGTCATAATCCTAAGTGAAACACAGGAATAGAAAACCAAATACCACATGTTCTCACTTACAAATGGGAACTAAACATTGAGAACACGTGGACATGAAGAAGGGAGCAAAGGACACAAGGGCCTACTTGAGTGTGGAGGCTGGAAAGAGGGAGAAGATCAAAAAACTACCTATTGAGTACTATGCTTATTACCTGGGTGACAAAATAATCTATACCCCAAACCACTACAACACACAATTTACTTATGTAACAAACTTGGTCATGTATCCCTGAACCTAAAATTAATTGATTAGTAGAAGATTGTCAGGATTGTGTGTGTGTGTGTGTGTGTGTGTGTGTGTGTGTGTGTGTGTTTCATACATAGATAAATTATGGGCAATGGTAGTAAACCGTGACACTTTTCACTTGAGTATTGCTACTGACTGAAGTCATCAGTTAAGTGTGATGCTCTAAGGATGACAGCAGATGTTGCCCATTATCAAAAAGAACATGTAAAGACAAAACAGGAAATAGTATTCTGTGCTTTCTATTAATTGTCCATATGTAGAACTTGCTATATAAATTTCTGGTGGCCTCAAATCAACAGGACATCAGAGAGAAAGTCTGAATGTGTCCAAAGTGAGCTACCCAAATGATAGAAGACATGTCATTAGAGCATTTCAGTCTAGAGAGACAGAGGCTTTGAATCAATATGACTAAAATTAAAATAATGAATAGAGGCCCTCTTTGGGTCTTGAAAACAGTAACTTTTTCACAGTTAGTAGGAGGTTCCATCTGATCCTGCAAGAAATCAACTCAGAGGATTGATTACTTCAATTGACGGATATAATATAGGCCAAAAATTTATAGGTTAAAAAAGAGATGGAATAAATTTATTAAAAGCTACTAAAAAACTAAAATAGAAGATGGAATTGTGATTGTCATATTTGGTGTGATAGATTATGTATATATATTTTGTGTGTGTGTGTGTGCAAAGCAGAGATCATGATTGGACCTGCCTGACATTTGCATGAATTTTTTCTGTTGACCCTCTAGATACTTTAGGAATACTTTTACTTTTCAAAGTATGTGAGCTTTTTTTTTAATGTAGCGGTCTGTTAATACTTGCAGATACTAATTCCTGTTGATTATTATTCCATTATATGAAACTATTCCAGTCAATACTGAGAAAGAAAATACACTTCCACTCATTTTTTTTTTTTCTCTTAACATCTCTTTTGAGACTTCTCTTTTTATTTATTCTTTCCAAGAAGCCAACTATCTTGTCTTTAAATGATAGTAAAATGCTCTAGTCTGGGTATAAAGCAAACATTCTACTGTAACTATTTCTCTTCATTAATCTCCTTCTACAGTAGAAACCCATTTATTTTAATCCCTTCTAATAGAAACCCTTTTATTTAAATCCCATCTTTTCAATACAGACATTAAAAAATGATAATTACTTTTTATTGAGAACCTACTACATGCTAGGCAGTTTATATACATTATTTATAAGCATCAAATTACCCTTCAAGTTTAATGTTAATTTAGAGATAATGAAATTGAATTTTAATGAGATTAAGTTGTTACACGTTCTGTAGAAAGTAGCTCCTTAGAACTCTCTTCCCTATACCTTATTTCCTCACCTAGACATTTTATGAAATAAATAAGTATCTTTATCCTAGTATTACATTCCAGCTGTAAAAATTTTTTTTAAACATTGACATATAAGACTATATACTTGTAAAAAATAAATTAAGAACCAGAGTTACTTTTAAAATTATGTATGACCTTGTAACTAGAATTATAAGTATTAAATGCAGATCTTAATTGCTAACAAAATTATTTCAGCATTTTTTTTATTGAAGACATTATTTTAAGTTTTAAGCAATCTGATGCTATTTTGGAAAACATTTGGTATTTTTTAAGAACCCTTGCCAAGTTTTTTCTAACACCATGAATTAATAAGCTTCATAATTAAGGCAGCTGCTTCACACCTCTACTGTTAACCAGTGACATTACATCTGTCTTGCTCCATTGATGCCCTCCTCCTAGTTACTGAAGCATTTAGCAGTTTTGGCAACAGGGATTACATGGCACAGAGTAAGTAGTCTAATTAGATATAAGTAAAAATCCTGGGGGAAAAGGGCATTTTGAAAGTAATTTGAAGAATCGCTTAATGATGTTGGCACTGACAGCCAAAGTCCAAAGTAGAAAGTGCCTGTCATCGTGGCAAACCAGGATCATTATCTGAAATGTTCAGTGGACTTTTAGAAGGTAGCCTGTTTTAAAACTAGAATAGAAATGAAAGCTTCAAATTTAGAGAAAAAATTTTTAAACAGATTTTCAGAATATGCTTACTATAATAATAATTTTGAAAGACCGCAAAATATGCTCCCAATGTCTTATGTCTCAAGAATTTTCAGTTAATTCGTATAACATGGTTGTTAATGGTTCTTGTGGTGACATGAAATGAGGTTTTATTTATATATCAAATATCCAATTAAAAATAGTAAAATTCTTATTTTCACACAAGCTTGGATATTGACTAAAAGAATGAGTTTCATATCTAAATATAAATAGAACCATTCCAAATTTAGAAAAGTATCAGAACAATAGGATTTTTATGTATCAGTAAATGTCCAAGTTTGGCGGTTTCTCTGTACTGTTCTCTTTAAAAGCACACTGATTCTTTGCTCTGCCTGTATATAGAACATTTTCAATAATATATTTTTAATACTTGAGTTTTGTCAAGCAAGAATTTTTTTGCAAGGGAGAAATTTAAAACTAAATAAAAAGGACAAGCCAGTTACGAATGGCATTGGTAGGGGACCCAGTGTGTAAAAAATTAAAGAGTTTATTAAAGGAGAAGTGAAAGAAAGGAAAGGTTAACTGAATAACAGTGACCACCACCAACCTCATGGCCTTCCATTTCCAAATAACCTCCTAACAATTACAGGATCCCATCTGCTACTCTTTATCTTCTTAGTGGGGAAACCTAATGGGATATCTTCCAGGGTTTGTGAGAAGAGCTTCCCTAACCCTCTGGATGGGGAGCTGCCTGGCATCTTTTGGAGAGGCACAGATGGCAACTGTCTTGAAAAAAGGTATCTTTCTACTTTTCTTGGTCTCTTTCCCTTGAGACCTTCCATGTTCTCCATTATTTCTTAACTTCTAGCTTTCTACACCTACAAGCTTTCTTTAACATAGAAAAGTGAAATATTTTCCTGGTAAAAGTCCTCAATCTTAAATATATCTATTGTGATTTAGCAGATTATTGGTTTTTAAGCTGTTATGTTCCAGCGAGCATAAAATGTATTTGTAATACTATCTGGAATTTGTCCTGTTTTAAATTTTTGTTCTTTTTCTCTTTTCTTAAATACTTTTGGTTTCCTAAACTGTCCCACAGATTAAGGGCTTTCAGTTACCAGGATTCCAAAGGTTGGTGTTTATAAAGGAAATGAATTTAGATTTAGGAATGAGTTTTAGTTATTTAAGAAATGAGTTTAGATAAATATATATATATATATATATATATATATATATATATATATATTTCTTTTACTATCTACTAGTTTAACTGTCTCATTTTTTAAAAGAAAATGGCCCAAACTTGCCCAAGACGACACAACTATTATGGAATAATAACATAAAAACTCACCTCCCAACAAGGAAAGAACAAAGTTAAAATTTATATCTCCCAACAACCTTTGAATGTCCTGTCTTTTCCCTTTTCTATTTTGTACTTTTCTTTTTTCCTTGTTTTTACATCTTATTTTGCTCTTTTATCTAAATTTACAAAGTAAGGTACATTAAAAAAAAAGGTTGCACCCATAAACAACTCTGCCTACACTCTCTGTAGAAGATACTTTTAGCTTGTCGTTTATTAAAATTTACTGTATATTCTATCCAATACTCAGTGCATTTGGGGAATACCAAAGAAATAGAAGACAGATCCATATTTTTTAAGGAGATTTATACTAGAGCCCTAAAAGCTTAATGAAAACAAAGGAATAAGCTTGTACCTATCTCTGTGTGTCACTGCTGCTCTATATAGCTTTATCTAAGCATGGCAATTGTTTAGTTCTACCTACAGCATTCAAGGCAAAAGGAGTTGCTGACGTTGTCTTCTCCAAAAGAGTTACCACCCTGTCATATAGGCAAGGTTTGAAAACTAAGCTCCTGGGGGACATATAGGAACATTTACAAAGGGTACTCCAACTAAAGATTTTTAAATTGCAAACATAATCTTGATTGGGTTTATATAAATTAAGTCATATTTATAAAACTCCCATGGTATTTTGCTCTCCAGGGAATCTTATTAGGATTCATTTGGCAAAGTAAATCATTATCTGTTTTTGAACATATTTTTATTTATTACTATTAATAACTCTCTGCTTAACTTAGTGATATAATAACTACTTAGAATTGTCAGTATATGTGCAATCACACTGGAGAAATAAAAATAACTTTGAAGCATATTATCTTACTGGTAATAAAATATCTTTCCCAAATTTTAACCACCTCTCACTCTACTTTGAGTAAGTTGAGCATTGTTTAGATTTTTTTAAATAAGTGGAAAATATGGAAACTTTAATATTGAATTCAGAATGTTAAAATCTAATTTTCATATGCTAGAAATTTGTTTCTGCTTAAAATGTTTCTAATTTCATCCCAATAAAGTTTAAGTGCCCTAAAATTGTTAGGGTCTCTTTGGTCCAGCAGGTGGGGCAATTCAGAAATCAATATGACCTCCTTCCTCCATGAATAATGGTGATTAGAACTGTTTCCAAGAGATTTATGATTCATGTCCCAAATGCCTTCTCAATACAAATAATGCCAAAATGTGTTTAAACTAAAAATCATATCATCCTAATTTTTTATGCTTAGAAAGCAGCCTGGTAGGTAAATAGGTATGATTATTCCCAATATTTAATGCCGTCTGAATGTGTTTCAGTATCACTTTATTAGAAAAAGAAAAATTAAGCATGCTAACATTTAGTCCAACCCACAATTACTATAATCAGCATCCTACAACATTATGTTATTTTGGAAACATAGAATTTTTAAAAGGAAAACACAATGATAGAAAATACCCCTTGGTGCTGAGGGACAGACAGCCTTTTAGGTTGGCTAAAATACCAGACCTTTTCCTTTTGTAACAATGTAGAGAAATACAGTTCATTCACTATGTACTATGTACTTTAAAAATAAATAAAACCATGTTAACACAGATTAGGACAAAATTTTTTGTAAATTATTATGAAGTATATTCTAATGTGTTTAAAAACAAGTCATTATGTATATCTCCTTGCTTTATTGAATCTTGTTTTATATATAATACTACTTTTATAAGTTTTTAAAATTGAAAACAGGGCAGTTACCCTTTCTTAATGTGTTTGTTATTTCTGGCAGTATTTCCCTATGCCCTATTCCCTTTTCATTGATTTTTTCAGACCATCAGTAGTCCTCATACCTTAGCCATTATTTCGCCTGTCTTGGTGCATTCAGGCTGCTACAAACAAAAATACCATAGAATGAGTAGCTTTAATAACAAATATTTATTTCTCACAGTTCTTATAAGTTCAAAATCAAGTAATCAGCAGATTCAGTGTTTGGTGAGGGCCTGCCTCCTGGTACATAGATGGCCATCTTCTAGTCATGTCTTCACATGGCAGAAATGGTGAGAGATTTCTCTGGAGTCTCCTTTATAAGGGCACTAACCCCATTCATTAGATCTCTGCTTTCATGACCTAATCACCCCCTCCCCAAAGGTCCCACCTCCAAACGCCACCGTCACCTTGGGAGTTCAGGTTTAACATATTAATGGGGGAGGGAACACAAATATTCAATCTATAGCATAGTCTATATGGACATTTATATCTACTGGTCACTTTCTTACAAGTCTTATAAGAGGCAATGTGCAGAAAGATTCCAGAGCTATATCTTTTGTAATATAACCACTATTGTGTAAATTGCCACATTACATTAGCTTATAAGTCTTACAAGTCTTATAAGAGGCAACATGCAGAAAGATTCCAGAGCTGTATCTTTTGTAATATAACCACTATTTGTGTAAATTGCCACATCACATTAGCTTTTCACATGATAACATTACATTATAAAAGAGTTTCTGCCTGTGGGTGATAACTCTAGCTTTCACTGACTCCCATATTCCACAAGTTACAAAAGAAACCTGATGTGAAGAAAATTTTGCATATTAGCTCATTTGTCACTATTCATTTAGTCAGTTCACTAAGGTTATAATTCCGATCATGTAAGCTTAGTTATTCTCAGCCTGGGTTCTGAAATAAAACCCCAACCCTTTCAAATACTATCTCTGCTACTTTCTAGACCTTAGTAAAGGACAGTAGTACTTAGGACAGTAGTACACCTCTGAGCCTCAGTTTCCTCAAGAGGTTATTGGAATGATTAAATTACTTTATATAGGCGAAGTGCATAGAACAATTCTTTGTTTATTTGCAATAATCAGTAAATATTGGCTATCATTTAATAATATTTAATGAGCACATATTATATTCTAGCCATGAGGGATACAGCAGAAAACAGGACTAATGGTTCCAGAACTCGTGGACCTTATATTTATAGTGGGGTTGGCCAAGAATAAACAAACATGTAATTTCAGGTGAATATAAGTGAGATGGGGGGAAATGTGATAATATTCAGAAGATAATTAGAGGATGCTGATATTAATAGGATGGATTACGATGATAAAGGAAAGCCATTCTGAGGAGGTGATATTGGAACAAAGAACTGAATAATATGAAGGAACAAGTCATAGGAAAGCAGGAAGAAATCCCAAGCAGACGGAAAAGCAAATGCAGAGGAAGCAGAAGCTGCTTGGAAATTTCTAAGAATAGAAGAAAAGCCAATATGCTTAAAGTGCAGTGCACACTGAGAGGAACTAGGAGGCAGAGGTGATGTCATCTAGGCCCATAGTAAGGAGAAGAGTGAGTTTTATCCTAAGTGTTCAGAGGAGCCATTGGTGGGATTTTGATCCCATGAGTGCTGTGATGTTATTGATAGTGAAAAAGACCATTCTAGCTTTTTTTGTAGAGAACTCGCTTTTGCAGAAAGTCCACATGAGAGAAGATGGTGGCTTGGATATAGTGGTTAGAAGTTGAAATGGTGAGTAGTGGTCAGACTCAGGATGTTTTAAAGGTTGAGCCAACAGGAATTAATGACTGACTCACTGATTTTGAGTAAAGAAAGCTGATGCCTAGGTTTGGACCTGAACAATTTGGTGAGAGAGAATACCATTAATTGAAATGAAAAGCACGGAGTAAAGAGCAGGTTATGTATGTGTTTTGGGGAATTGGGGGACTGTGACAGGCACATGGATTCTTTTTTTTTTTTTTAATTTGAGACGAAGTCGCATTCTGTCACCAGGCTGGAGTGCAGTGGCGCTGTTTTGGCTCACTGCAACCTCCACCTCCCGGGTTCCAGTGATTCTCCTGCCTCAGCCTCCCCAGTAGCTGGGACTACAGTCATGCGCCACCATGCCCAACTAATTTTTGTATTTTTAGTAGAGATGGGGTTTCACTATGTTGACCAGGGTGATCGCAATCTCCTGACTTCATCATCCACCCGCCTCAGCCTTCCAAAGTGCTGGGATTACAGGCATGAGCCACTGAGCCTGACAAGATTCTTTCCCAAGTTTCAAAGTCGTGGAATTGGTTGAGATCATCTGGGCAGTCAGTGTTGATGAGAGGTCTAAAGGTTGAGCCCTGAGAATGCTAGCATGTAGACATTGGGGAGAGAAGGAGGAAACGTGTGACAACAAAGAAAACTAGGAGTGAGGAACAACAAACAAAAAGGAAAACATCCAGGAGAGTGCATTGTCCTGGAAACCAGGTGGAAAAAAGTATCTCAAGAAGGAGATGGTCTCAAGAAACTAGATATCAAAGGAACATAGCTCAAAATAATATGACAAACCCACAGCCAACATCATGCTGAATAGGAACTGGAATCATTCCCCTTGAGAACTGAAACAAGGCAAGGATGCCCATTTTCACCATTCCTATTCAACACAGTACTAGAAGTGTTAGCCAGAGCAATCAGGCAAGACAAAGAAATAAAAGACATCCAATAGGAAAAAAAGAAGTCAAACTGTCTCTCTTTGGTGATAATATGATTATATACTTAGAAAACCCTAAAGACTCCACCAAAAGAATATTAAAACTGACAAACGATTTTAGCAAGGTTTCAGGATACAAACTCAATGTACAAAACTCAGCAACATTTCTGTACATCAATAATGTTCAATCTGAGAGCCAAATCAAGAATGAAATCCTATTTATAATAGCCACAACAAAAATAAATATCTGGGAATACATCTAATCAAGGACGTGAAAGATCTCTATGAAGAGAACTTCAAAATACTGTTAAAAGATACCATAGATAACACAAACAAATGGAAAAACATTCCATATTCATAGATTGCAAGAATCAGTATCATTAAAATAGCCATGTGGCCCAAAGCAATCTACAGATTCAATGCTATTTCTATCAAGCTACCAGTGTCACTTTTCACAGAATTGGGAAAAAGCTTTTTTAAAAATTCATGTGGAACCAAAAAAGAGCCCAAATAGCCAAAGCAATTCTAAGCAAAAAGAACAAAGCCAGAGGCATCACATTACCTGACTTTAAACGATATTAAAAGGTTACAGTAACCAAAACAGCATGGAACTCATACAAAAACAGACACATAAACCAGTGGAACAGAATAGAGAGCCCAGATATAAAGCCACAAACCTACAGTCATCCAATCTTCAAGAAAGTCGACAAACATAATCAATGCGGAAAGGACTCAATGAACTGGCTAGCCATATGTAAAAGAATGAAACTGGACCCCTACCTTTAACCATATATGAAAAGTAGCTCAAGCTGGATTAAATATTTAAATGTAAGACCTCAAACTATAAAAATGCTAAAGAAAACCTAGGGAACACCATTCTGGACATCAGCCTGAAGAAATAATTTATGACTAAGTCCTCAAAAGCAATTGCAACAAAAACAAATTGACAAATTAGAATTAAACTAAAGAGCTTCTGCACAGAAAAAGAAACTATTAAAAGACTAAACAGGCAACCTACAGAAAATATTCACAAACTATGTGTCCAGCAAAGGTCTAGTATCCAGAATCTATAAAGCTCTTAAGCAATTGAAGAGGCAAAAAAAAAAAAAAAAAAAATTTAAAAATGGGCAAAAGACATGAACAGACATTTCTCAAAAGAAGACATACAAGCAGCCAACAAACATGAAAATGTGTTCGACATCATAATCATCAGAGCAATGCAAATCAAAACCACAATAAGGTACTATCTCATAGCAGTCAAAATGGCTTTTTTTTTTTTTTTTTTTTTCTAGACAGAGTCTTACTCTGTCACCTAGGCTGGAGTGCAGTGGCATGTTCTCTTCCTACTGCAACCTCTGTCTCCCAGGTCTAAGCGATTCTTCTGCCTCAGCATCCCAAGTAGCTAGGATTACAGGTGCCTGCCACCATGCCTGGCTAATTTTTGTAGTTTTAGTTAAGATGGAGTTTCACCATGTTGACCAGGCTGGTCTCAAACTCTTGATCTCAGGTGATCCTCCCACCTCCACCTCCCAAAGTTCTGGGATTACAGGTGTGAGACATTGTACCCAGCCCAGAATGGCTATTATTGAAAGTCAAAAAACAACAGATGTTGGCAATAATGTGGGGAAAAGGGCATGCTTATAAACTGTTGATGGGAATATAAACAGGTTATTTCACCCACTGTGGAAAACAGTTTGGAGATTTCTCAAAGAATTAGACATAACTACTGTTCAACCCAGCAATCCCATTACTGGTGATCCAAAAAAAAAAAAAAAAAATACAAATCTTTCTACCAAAAAGATACATGCACTCACATGTTTATCTCAGCATTACTCACAATGGCAGACATTGAATCAACCTAGGTGCCCATGAACAGTGGCCTGGATAAAGAAAATGTGGAATACAACATGGAATACTACACAGCCATTAAAAAAAAGAACAAAATCATGTCCTTCACAGCAATTTGGATTCAGCATTATCCTAAGCAAATTAACACAAATACAGAAAACCAAATACCACATGTTTTCACTTACAAGTGGGAGGTAAACTGGGTACTCATCAACACAAGGATGACTGTAGACACTGGAGACTGCTAGAGGGGTTGAGGGAGAGGGACAAGAGTTGAAAAATTAATTGTTAGGTGCTGTGTTCAGTACCTGGGTGATGAAATCATTCATGCCTGAAACCTCAGCATCACACAGTGTAACATAACAGACCTGCATATGTACCCACTAAATATAAAAGTTGAAGATTAGTTAAAATTAAGATACATCTATCCAATGAAATACTGTGCGACCATTAATCTGTGTATAGATATACACCTATACCTCTAGTCATGGAATGCCATCCATAACATACTGTTTAGTGAAAGGAAAAAAAATTAAGATACTAACGGTGTATGTAGCTTGAACCATATATATTACTGTGCATATATATGCATAGTAAAATATTTAGATGAATGTATACCAACATATTAACACAGATCACCTCTAACTGGTGGAATTTTGAAGAATTTTTTCTTGATTATATGTTTATTGTCTGATGTTTCCAACAAGTAAATGATGTATTTAAAATAATTTTAAAGCTACTGTGATTTTTACATAAAAATTTTTCTAATCACTAAAAAATCAAGAAGGGGATGGTGATTAACTGAGACTGTTGAGATACAGAGTTAGATGAGAGCTGAGAATATTCATTCAATGATAAGATGGAGATCCTAAGTGTCTTTAATGAGTAATTTCAGTGGAGGGTTGAAGACAAAAGACTTGAGAGGATTCAAGAGATAATGAATTTTTTAAAAATAGAAACAGTAAATACAGCTAGGACTATCCTTTCTTACATGGAGCTAGGGAGGCAGCAGTGGTATGTAATCATTTTTCTTTCTTTTTCTAAAGCTGTTGCAGCATATTTGTATGCTCATGGAAATGATCCCAGGCATGGGGCAGGGAGATAATACAGAAAGGAGCCATGTTCTTAAAAAAACAAAAGGCAAACGAGAATCAATACATAAATGGAAGAATTGGCCCTAGGTAGAAGTAAAGAAAATTTATCCGTTGTAATAGAAGATACACAGTGTTGGAGTACAGATATAAGGAGGTTGCTGTTAGGTAGTGGGATAAGGAAGAAATACTCTTCTGTTGGCTTTAATTTTTTCATGAACTAAGAAGCAAGATCATCAGCTGAAACTGAGGCAGTGGGGAATGACCTGTAAATGTAGGTAAAAGCCGTTAAAACACTGAGGTGGCCATAGTATGGTGGATTTAATACGATATTTCCATTTCAGAAACATGGGTTCAAATCTCAGCATGACCATTTTAACCTTTGTGTAACTGGCAAGTTACTTAATCTGTCTAAGCCTCAATTTCTTTATTCATTAAAAAATGTGTGATTATGCCTGCCCTATTTATCTTCACAGGGTTACTGTGTGTATCCAATAAGGTAATTAGATAATTAGTATGTATGTGCTTATAAAGCATCATACATATTTAAGACACACATGTTGGAACATAGCTGACCTTACTTTAGACAGGTTTTTTTTGTTTTGTGTTATGCTGTGTTTTGGTTTAAGTTTATTGTTTACATTTTGCTTTTCTTTTGCATTCAAAGCTGCTTTACTCCCGACACCTTTCTTTATATTTGTAGGGGTTCAGAGCACTTAGTCTCTCCCTGACTATCAGAAGAGCAGCCTTATTGGACTCACTAAGCAACATTTTATTTCATTATTAGCGGCTTGGAGGAATAAAAAAAAAATACAGGATCTTGTGACTAGTATGCTGCCAAGTATTCTTTGCTCTTAAGAAGAACTTAAAAAAAATAAATGTTAATGTGTACATTTAAGGTCTGCAACATGATGTTATGAGATATATAGTAAAGTGGTTGCTGCAGTGAAAGAAATTTGCATATCCATCCTCTCTCATAGTTATCCCTTTGGTGGCATTTTCTGTTTTCCCTCTTTGGTTGCTCTGCCCTACTCCCTTGCTCCCTCCATCCTGTCTCCCTTGGTTAATATTTTACTAAAAGCCGTGGCTCTGGGACTTAGCGTACCACAGGGGAGAGACACAGTCTGTAAGAAACGATTCTTCACTGCCACATCATCTATCTCCAAATAAAAAAGCACTAAACTCTTTAATGAGACATTACCCTGGCTTCCAGACCAATGTCTGTGCTTCTAAGAGTGCTCATCTATTTATATCTGTTTTTTTTTTTTTTTTTAAGCCACTTAGTAATTAGAAGAAATCATAAAGTAATTATGATTAGTAATACTGATCATTCCTGGGGTCATTACTCCTTCACTAAGATGCTTTGCAAATGGATTAGCACTTCTTTGAATTAGGAACTTGGGCTTGAAAGCTATGAGGAAGCTGTATTAGTAAGAAAAATGTTCTTTATTTTGGGACTAAGCAATAATCTGCAAAACAGGAAGCCATTGGGAACCTGGCTGAGAGAAAAATCAGGCAAATCAAATTGGCCATTTTATTAGGAATATATTCATTTGGGAAAATGCACTTGATTCAATTGCAGTTAAAGCTCTGGTCAATTTAATCTAGTTCTTTACTAATGCCAACTCTAAGATGGTTGGACTGTGATAGTATTGATCTTCCTGAATAATTAGGCAAATATTTCATTAATATGATACTGGGCAACAAGAAACCATATTTAAAGTCTAAGTATTTATAAAATATAGGTTTTCAATAATAAGCATTTTTGTTATACAAAGAAAGCACTACTTCCTTTTAGTTTTTAATAAGGGATTAAATGTCCATTTATTCTTTTACAAAGGTACTGTTTTTTTATATAATCTCTTTCTTCCTCTACTATGACTTATTCTTGGCCTCCTTTCCTAGTTAATCCTGTTTGTCCTTCATTTTCTCCCATTTGGAAGATTATTTGTCCTATACCTATTGCTATTCTACAGATAATTCTTAAACATAGCCCTTCCACAGTCCAACAAATATATTTATTTAGCACCCACTATGTTAGGTACAAGAGGAAACATGATAAATAAGATATGATTCCTGCTTTCAAGAAGAGAACAGGCCTATGTCTAAGAAGTGATTATACCTTGATAGTAACGGTCTTGAAAATGTAACTGGTTCCAGCATATCTGGAATATGCTGAAATTCTGGTTATTAAAAACATGTACTTTTATACTGTATAGAACTGCAGGGCATTATGTTAAATGAAATAAGCTGAGCATAGAAAGACACATATTACGTGTTTGCAGTCATATGTGAGAGCTAAAATAAAATTGATCCCATGGAGGCAGGGAGTAGAATAGTAGTTACCAGAGGCTGGGAGTGTGGGGGATGAAGAGAAGTGGGTTAGTGGGTACAAACATACAGTTAGATAGAAGGAATAATTTCTGATGTTCAGTAGCTCAATAGAGTGACTCTTATTAACAAGAATGTATTGTATATTTCAAATATCTAGAAGAGAAGACCTAGAATGTTCGGATATCACAGTTACCCTGACTTGATCAGGGTATGTATGCACAATATATATCCACATATTGAAAAAAAAATGTACCCCATAAATATGTGTAACTATTATACATCAGTAAAAAATGAAAAATAAAACATAGTGAAGCACCTTAAAAATCAAGGAAACTTTTTGAATATTAAAGAACGTGGGCTTTGGAGTGAAACAGGCGTAACTACACCATTTTCTAACTACATGACCTTGGGCTTGTCATTTAACCTCTCTAAGATTTATGCTCCTCTATAAAGTAAAGGGGAGGATTAAATAAAATAATGTGCATAAAGCCTTAGTACATTACCTACCATATGATATCTGCCTTTGCTAGCTTTCATTAGTGATAATATTTTAATATTGATAGCAAATTCAGATCATCAATGTATTATAACTTATATAAATCATACCTATAACAAGTATCATTATTCTCTTCTGTTTAAAAAACCTTACAAGATGAATTTAGATTCCTTAGCCTGACATATGGGATTGTTCTGAATCTGGCTTCAGCATAGGGCATAGTGAGAATAGCCCTCACCTTCAACTGCTCTTTCCCTTTTACTCCTGATGAAGCTCATGCTAATCCATGTGCCAGAAATGCCTCCTTTCAACAGGTGAATCATGTAACTTTTCAGAAAAATATTCAAGTTAGATTCTAATTCTATAGTAGAAGCCAAACTAAATTTCAGTTAGATTAAGAATTAAAGCCAAGCATAATGTTAAAATTTTATATTCTTCCCCTTTTAAAGTTTGAAAAGGGGAAGATGGGAAGAAGCACAAAAAAAGAGTTGAAGAAATTACAAAAGGAAATGGGTAAATTTGTCTACATAAAAATATAGAATATATATACATGTCTATAAATATTTAAAAAGCAATAAAATGTCATAATTCTGAAAGATACAGTAATATTTTTTAATAATCAGAATATTTAAAAAGCCACTAATACTCCAGTGGTAAAATGAAAAGAGGGCATTTGTTAACAGCTTACAAAAGAATAAATTCAGTTTAACAAATGTAAAGAAAACACTCAAACTTCTGTGATAAAGGAAATAGAAATCGAAAAAAAATGGCAACCATTTTGGCCTGTGAAATTGTTGGGGATTCAAAAAGGACAATACACCTTGATGATGAGAACACTGTAAGTTGGACATGCCCAAACACTGCTAAACAGTCTTCATTGATGTGGAAATTTGATATCTATCAAAATTTTTATTGTACATTTCTAAAAGATTTGAAATTTAGTGTTTTAATTACAGTTTTAGGAACTCATCCTAAGGAATTAAGTGTACTGTCAAAGTGTGTGTACACAAATGGTCATCACAGCATTATTTGTAATTTTTTAAAACCTAGAAAACTTTCCTGTAAAGAACAGTATCTCTTTCAGAATAAATAATTTATTACCACTGAAACATAAACTTAAGTTCTTGAAGGGAAATCAGTGGGAAAAAGTATTTGTTTTTATACAGCCCTATATACCTACTCTAATAGATATTTATATTTGTCCTGTCAAACAATCAAAGACCACTTAATAATTAACTGAATAGTTTTGAAGAGCTCTTTCAAGAAAAAAATCTACCTACTGATTAATAATTCTTAGCAGACTATAATCCTCCCATCAGGAGAAGGCTAAAATGAATATTTTTATGCTGAGTTACAATATTTATGACAGTAGCCAAGAGGAATTTCCAGTGATATCTTTTGAGTTCTAAACCCAAAGAAATGGGTATGCCTCATTCTCTTACTATGTATTCTAAAGAAATTGTTGGTACTATGAAATGAAATACATGGAAATGGTTTTTATTACAGTAGTAGTATTCACACATCTGTTTTTTGTCTTAACATTACATTCTCCTGAAAAAGGATTCCACTTATTTCAGTGTTTTCCAACTGACAGTCCAGTGGAATTTAAGCGTATCTCAGAAATTTGATTATTTCAGAAAGCTAGAGCTTTTTGTGAATGAGCTAGAGCTCATTGTGCTTTAAAAAAAAATTAAGGCATAAGAAGGATTTTCCAAATGTCATCCTCCTTAGATCATAAAATGTTGGACTTTTTTGTATTCTATTGTTTTGTGTGTAACTCAGAAGAATAATGCAATTTGGCAGAAGCACTGTGGTCTCAGTTTTCAAATATTTCTGTTGGTAAGAGATAATTATTCTATGTATTCTTGCTTCAGCTTATTAGATTTAGGTCTTTTATACCATCTTTGTCGATATTTTCTGTATTTATTAAACAGTGTCAAAATTTGTAAAATAAATGCCAAACAGGTGTCATCTTCTGTTGACAGATCAACAAATGAACAGCTCAGAATCAGTGACTGAGCTGACAGTATTGCTTTGCTGAACTAAAAGCACAGAAAGAGTTGTGACCTGGAACTACTTTTACTTTTTAACCAGTGAAGAAGGAAGGAAAGAGAGAGAGGAAAGAATCAGTTAAGGCCTCAAAATAACTACTGAATGCAACTAAAATCAGAAAAAAAAAAACAAAAGATGAATCAATTGTCATTTGAGACCAGCACCAATGTGATGTGGGTGATACCAGACTGAAACTTAAAAGCAGAGTTTTTGTTGTTGTTGTTATTTTTTAATCATGGACTTGAAACATGATGTGATGGTTATTTAAAATATTTTTGTTAATGAAGTTTCTACATGTATAACATATATGGATTTCAGAATTCAAGGAATTTTTAACATAATACATTTAGAACCATGTTAAAGTATATATGTGTGTGTATTTATGGGTTTCTTTGATCATTCAGAAGACCTCTAAGGATCTTTCAGAGTCCTGAGGCTATCATTATAAATATCAGCATATTATGGATATATTAAAATGCTAGAGAACTCATTAATATGGAGCTGATAGAGTCGTGTTAAATGCAATTTTGCTATTTATAGACCAAAAGCAATGTTTTTTCTTTCTTTTTGGAGAAGACAAAAATCCACAGATATCCATCACATCAATGTATCTGTAAAGTAAAGCCACGGAATTCGGAAATGTATATATATCTGATGTATCCTCATATCACACTCTAGAAGTTCACTATCCAGTGAATCAGCCCCATATATGCATATCAAACTTAAGAGCTGTACCTTATAACCCCTCATCGTGTACATACTTTGTTTTCCAATGTTAAAAGCACCAAGGAAATGCAAACCAAATTGAGGAACTGGGTTAATTTAGCTTACAGAATGTGCTTGCCTGTGTGTGTGTGTCTGTGTGTGTGTGTGTGTGTGTGTGCACGCGCGCGCATGTGTTTCTTCTCTAAGATGTTTTGGGGTTTGACTATGACTTTAGCTGTAAGAATGCATGTTTGCTTTCTCTTGATTCACACAGAGCAGATGGATGCTTGACTGCCTGCTAATCCACAGCTGGAATGGTTTCAGCAGTTTCCACGTTGCTGGGTTAGAGTGGCTTTTCTAGTGGACTGAGAGGGCAGCAAAAGAGGGATATCATTATTCATCAGTATCCCAGTGGGAGTGCTGCCAGCAGAGATTAATTTTTTCTGTTATGCTTGTAAAACAAGCTCAGGTGGAGTCTCTAATCCTCGGGGCACGGGTGGCAGATCAAGGAAGATGCTACAAAGCTAGTTAATTTTCTGATTCTGGGGGAAAACAGAAGCTCTGTTAGATGTATAAATACATGATTGCAAATTTAAGTAGCTCAAATCCAAATGGGATCTTCCCTGACATCTGGTACTGAAAATCTCTATTTTTCTTTGTTGTCTTTAAATATAACTTTTTGAAAGTTTGCCCTGGAGGCAAAATATTGATAGCTCTAAATATTAGAATAATTTTATGAAATAATAACTTCAAATATCTGAATTTTGCAAACATGAACTAAAGCTAAAACTTTATACCTAAACAGACACTAAGTTAGATGTCCAAAGAATATCCACTTACATATATATTTCCAGGAAGATACAGTATTAGGTATTTGATTAATAGGTGTCATTTTGTTTTCTAAGGCATAACCATTCTATTTTTAATGGTTTTATTTTTATTATCCCAATTTAAGATTTCCGTGTGACACCTGTTTCCAACATCTTATTATATGATCTCTCAATATGTTCATCTTTTCGAGCAATGAATATGGGTTTCAAAATAGAATTAAGTGATGGTTTTAACAAATGTAAAAACATTTTTGTTTTAATGGAGTCTGGCTCTGTCGCCCAGTTTGGAGTGCAGTGGCACCATCTTTGCTCACTGCAACCTCTGCCACCGAGGGTCAAGCAATTCTCCTTCCTCAGCCTCCTGAGTAGCTGGGATTACAGGCATGCACCACCACACCCAGCTAATTTTTGTTTTTTTAGTAGAGACAAGGTTTTACCATATTGACTAGGTTGGTTCTTGAACTCCTGACCACAGGTGATCCACCCGCCTCAGCCTCACAAAATGTTGATATGACAGGTGTGAGCCACCGCACCCATCCCTGTAGCAGAATTTATACATCCAGTGACTTTTGTCTTATTAGGATTATTTGTCTGAAAAGCTGTTTTTAATAGGCGCTGCTGTTACAAAAAAAAATATTAACTCTGGGCTCTATTGTACATTCTTTTGATTATTTGGGGAGCAAAATGTGATCCACTAATGGTTATTTTGTTGTTTTTTTTTTTTAAGTTTTTTGTTTTGTTTTGTTTATTAGCTTTACTTTTGTTTGGAGAAAACAACAGGAAGTTATTTGAAACCAATTCAAGTAAGTTTGTTAGGCAGTGTAATTTGGGGTTATAAAAAATTTTATATGACTACAAAGATAATGTGTAGTTCCTAAAGTCACTCTGATTACAATGCTAAAAAAGGAGTTTCACAGTATTTTGAGTAGTGAATGCCCTATTGAAATGCATTTATTACCTCCAAGGTATTTATTTTGATTAACATAACATACATATGTTCTGGTATGTTTATTTAAAACTAGTCCCTCCTGTGGTTCTACTCATACCCTGCATAATGAAATAAACCTTTATTTTAGTTAAGTTTCAGATTTTTGTTAACACTGAGTCCAAATCTTGTTTTACCAAGAGTGTTCTGTAGTTCAAAAATATACATTTTTTTTTAAAGCACTACGTAGAATTTAAAGATTAACACTTCATAGAAGAAGCTCCTACAAAAATGCAAGGTTCATTAAGTGTCAAGAAGACTTTCTCCTCATGATAAAATAGCCAGAGGACATAATATGGAATGAAAGCAAGCAAGTCTAAGAGGGGATGGAGAAATAACTGAGTTAAGACGCCTGCAGCAGTTTGTTAAGTCATTTTTCAGGTAGTAATGTTTGCTAATACATTGAAATAATTGTTTCCCCAGTCTGTACTACATTAGCTATCTGCTAATGTAGATATCTATACAGTCTATACTACATTAGCTATACAGTCTATACATTAGCTCTACAGTCTATACAGCTATACATTAGCTATATAGTCTATACTACATTAGCTATTTCCCCAGTCTATACTACATTAGGTATCTGCTAATGTAGATTCCCTAATCTCTTGTTGCTAGCTATCTGCTCCACTCAGAAGAAAACTGTGGTATCTTTTAATGCTCTACGTAGCCTAAATAAGGAACAAAAACACCCCCATGAATCTCTCATTTCTTCATTTTACATGTTCCATCATGACTTCTTGAAAATTTTCTTTTTGAGATATGACTTACAAATCATGCGATTAATTCTGTAGTAGCATTTGATACTGTCATCATAAAGAGCGTTGTTTCAACAAATCAAAATAGAGAATTATAATATTTATAAGAATTTTTCAGAAATTTTAGGGATACCCATTTCTTCCTAATCAAAGCAGGGTACAGTGCTTTTCACGTTGGGTTTAAGTTTTAGCACACAATCATATAGAAAATTATTTTTCCCAAAATACACATCAGGACATCATCAATTTTCTCAGTAACCTCCCTGAATACTTTCATACTCAGGTTCTTTGCTTTTGAGCACTTATAGTATCATTAGTATTAGGTAGTTTTCTTCTTATATTACTGTAATAAACCAAAATATAAACCATTCTTTCTATCCTTGTATGATTTTTCAAAGAAAAAAGCGATTATTGAGTATTTTCTCCTTTTTTGTTTATAGTGACAATAAGGTGTACTTGAAAATGCCCCAATTTTGGAATAGACAGAACTGAGTTGATTTCTAATTCTGCCACTTACTATTACAAACTTTCTTTTAATGTTAATCAGCCTAACTCGACCTGATTCTTATTGCCTGATTCTGGATTTGCATGTTATTCAAACACTCTCCAGCAACACTTCCATTGATTTAATGAAATAATGTGTCTCCTTCAAAATTTTTAGTTACCCTTTCTAATCATTTATCATTAATTTACATTATGTTGTTCAATTGATTTCATGCAATTAGAGAGTGACAAAGTGGTTGACTAATGGCTAAGGATAGATTACAGTGTTAAACTGGTAAGAATGCTATTTAATTGGCTGACATGTTTAGGAGTAGTTACGTTATGACTCTTGCTTCCTTACACAGCTTTGTAGTTGCAGAAACTTAGACGACAAATACCTACATGACAGAGACACCCTGTATAATAGAAGGTGACTTTGATTTAGTACAACTACAAAGCACCATTGTAGTAACAATCTTATTATCTCTGAGCTTATTTCTTTATTAGTGAAACAAAAATGATACCTATCTTGCTTCACACAGTTGCTGTTTTTAATTTATAATAATACTGATTAAAGCACTTGAAAAACTGTTAAGCACTATTTAAATATTGTTACACCACATTGAAGGGAAGCAAACTACAATTAAAATAATTAAGAAAAAGATCAATATAAATATATAGAGAAAATGAAATGGTATTTTTTGCTTAAATACTAGTTCTATTCTTCAATTCATTTTTACCTAGGAATAGAAAAATAAGTTTTTTTATTATCTATTTATTCAGCATATTTTTATAAATCATGTTAATATACAGAGTGATGCTAGGCACTGGAAAGAAGGCACTTTTTATTATCAAATTATCTGCTACAACGCCCCAGAAATAATCTTAACTCTAGGTGGCAGGCACCATCCTTTTTCATTCAAAACAAAAAATGCCTACAATCTACCAATTCCTGTGCTCTCTCTATATTATTTCTTTTTTTTTCTTTTTTCTTTCTTCTTCCTTTTTCTTGGCAGGGTCTCTGCCACCCAGATGGAATGCCGTGGTACCATCATAGCTCATTGCAGCCTCAAACTCTATGCTCAAGCAATCTCCCTGCTTCAGGCTCTCAGGCAGCTAGGAGTACAGGACTGCAGGCATGCATCGTACGCAGCTCCCAGCTTCTTTTTTTTTTTTTGAGACAAGGGTCTCTGTGTTGCAGAAGCTGGTCTCCTACTCCTAGCCTCAGGCGATCCTCCCACAATGGCATACCAAAATGCTGGGATTACAGACATAAGCCTGTTACCTTCTTTTCTTCTCAGAGCCTAACAGCACTCTCTGGAGTAGATATTACTTATTCTGTTTTATGGATGAGACAACTGAGGCTCTGAAAGTTTAACAAAGTCTGCATTATAAATGACAGACTCAGCATTCACCTCAGTTCTGTCTGATTTCAAAATTAAGGCACTTTCAAGTATACCTTATTTTCTCCATAAGTAAAATAGTAGAAAATACTCAATAATCCTTCTCTTCTTCTTTTTTTTTTTTTTAAGTGAGGGAGAGGGAGGGATCTTAGGTAAGTATGGTCTATATTTTGCTTTATCATAGTAATATAAAAATATTCTGAGGAGATAGACTGCATGGCAGTGTGAGGAGCACAGCAGAGCTCTCCACAGGGAAACCCATTCAACTGCTTGGAAGTTATTTTTTAAAAGCCAGCTATTTAAAGTCTTTGAAAGTTGTCCTAAGTACTTGCAGCAAATGAAGAAACATCTATTCAAGATAATGTACTAAATCTTAATAACAAGAGTGAATGTCTGTGGATTTGAGCCACAATCTATTCGTACCCCTACATCCTAGCTCAAGATGATGAAAGCTGTGTTCTAGACATTTGCAGTCAAGAATATAGAACTACCTTTCCAAACTAAGACTATGTTTTCATCCCAGGATGGTCAGGCAACTAGCATCTCTCAACTGCCTTCCCTAATACCCCCAACTTCTCCTAATGCAAACTCCTTGTATTATAGGAGCTCTCATTTAAGCAGTATTAGCCAAGAGTACCAGTCTCCCTTCTCCTGCCTAGCCCTTGCTCATAGGGTATAAGTTTTATTCTACCTGGGTTAGACTTACAATACTGTGGCTGATCACCCCTACCCTAGCTCACTTAACGGATCAAGGTTTCGCTCTGGGAGAGGCAAGCTGAGAAGACCAGAAGCTACTGTCTCTGCCCAGAAACCTCAACTCTTAGATCAGAAATAGGACAATGATGTCTGTGCTCATTTCAATATTGTAATGAAGGTTCTAACTAGGACAACTATGGAAGAAAAATAATTAAGGCATCCAAATTGGAAAGGAAGAAGTAAACTAATTTGCAGATGACATGATCTTGTATACAGATAATTCTAAGGAACCCACTAAAATACTATTAGAATTAGTAAACAAGTTTAGCAAGGTTACAGGCTACAAGATCAATATCAAAAAAGCAATTTTATTGCAATACACTAGTAATCAGTAGTCTGAAATAAAATTAAGAAAGCAATACCATTTACAGTAGGATCAAAAGGATAAAATATGAATAAATTTAACTGAAGAAGTATAATACTGGGACACTGAAAACTATAAAACACGGTTGAAAGAAATTAAAGATCTAAATGAATGGAGGCATATTCTCTGTTCATGAATCAGAAGGCTTAATGTTAATATTAATGTAGCAGTATTCCCCATATTCAACTATAGACTTAACACAAATCCTACCAAAATAGGGACTTGCAGAAATTGAGATTCTGATACTAACGTTTATGTAGCAATACAAAGGAACCAAAATAAGCTAAAGGAATCTTTAAAAAGAAGAGCAAATTTGGATGACTCACACTTCCTAATTTCAAAGATTACAGTTAAGCTACAGAAATCGAAACAGTGTGGTCGTGACACAAGAGTAGACGTGTAGATTAACTAAATAGTCCAGCTATAGTCAATTGGTTCTAGACAAGCGTGCCAAGACAATAAAATGGAGAAAGATTAATGTTTTCAACAAATGCTACCAAGATAACTGTGTATTTGCATACAAAAGAATAAAGTTAGGCCCCTTTCTCATATCATACACAAGAATTAACTCTAGAGTGACCAAACCTAAATGTAAGAGCTCAAACTATCATGCTTTTAAAAGTATTCTTAGCGCCGGGAGCGGTGGCTCAAGCCTGTAATCCCAGCACTTTGGGAGACCGAGGCGGGTGGATCACGAGGTCAAGAGATCGAGACCATACTGGTCAACATGGTGAAACCCCGTCTCTACTAAAAATCTAAAAAATTAGCTGGGCATGGCGGCGCGTGCCTGTAATCCCAGCTACTCAGGAGGCTGAGGCAGGAGAATTGCCTGAACCCAGGAGGCGGAGGTTGCGGTGAGCCGAGATCGCGCCATTGCACTCCAGCCTGGGTAACAAGAGCGAAACTCCGTCTCAAAAAAAAAAAAAACAAAACAAACAAACAAAAAAAACAAAAACAAAAAAAAAGTATTCTTAGAAGAAACATAGGCATAAATTGTTATCATATTGGGTTAGGCAGTAGCTTTTTAGTTACAACACCAAAAGCACAAGCAACAAAAGTAAAAATATATACTTTATAAAAATTGTACTTTATAAAAATTAAAAGCTATTGTGCTGCAAATGATATTAAGAAAATAAAAGATAACCCACACAATGGAAGAAAATATTTACAAATCATGTATTTGATTAAAAAAAAAAACTTATGTCCATGATACTTAAAAAATTTTAGTATCTCCATAATAAAAAAGACTCAAAGAATGGCCAAAGGATCTGAATAAACATTTCTCCCAAGAAGATTTGCAAATGGCTGCTAAGTATATAAGAAGATGTTTACCATCATTAATTATTAGAGAAATGCAAATCAAAACCACAATGAGATGTCACTGTATACCCACTAGGATGATTATAATCAAAAAGGCAGACAATTACAAGTGTTGGGAAGGACGTGGAGAAATTGGAACCCTTATATATTGCTGGTGGGAAATTAAATGGTTCAGCCA
This sequence comes from Saimiri boliviensis, assembly GCF_048565385.1. Classification (NCBI taxonomy): domain Eukaryota; kingdom Metazoa; phylum Chordata; class Mammalia; order Primates; family Cebidae; genus Saimiri; species Saimiri boliviensis. The sequence goes on from NC_133452.1 coordinate 68,614,006, forward strand.
CTTTGAAAAATCGTGTGGCTGTTCCTCAAAATGTTAAGCAGAGTTACCATATGACCCACCAGTTTCTGTTCAAACAAAAACTTGTACCCAAATGTTCATAGCAGATTTATTCACAATAGCCAAAAAGTAGAAACAACCCAAATGTCCATCAACTACTAAATAAACAAAATATGATGTGTTCATGAAGTGAATAGTAACAATTGGTTCTCACACGCTGGTTCTAGTACTCCACTCATCCCTTCTTCCACTAACTCTGGTTACAAAATTTTCTTAGTAGCTCTCTTAATACTGTTTCTTATAAACTTTAAAATAACTTTTTAACTTAAAAATAGACACGTGCAAACATATCTCCATAATAAAATCAAGGAAGAAGCAGCCTCTTTATTTGGTTTCCTCAAGTAGTAAGTATCCTTAAATTACTATCTAGTTTCCTTTCTCTCATTCATCCTCTCCCCTGCCCCCCAAAAAATGAGATCTCATCCCACAGTTTTCATTTCTTTTCCATCCATTCGTCCTTAACTTCCAATGTCCAAAATTCTCATAGGGTAATTAGTGTTCCCCTAATTGCCAGTACCATAGTCTTTTCACAGTGCTCATTCTCTTTGATCTTTTTATAGTATTTGACAACATTGATTATATCTCGATGCTTTCTTTATCCTTCCTTAAAAATGTACTCATATCTTTCCAGTTCTTTTTCTTATGTTTGTCATTGGCTCCTTTTTCTGTGTCTGCCTCTGCTTGTTTTGCAAACCCTATTTCTTGGTTATCTGCTTTTCTCAGGTCACACCACAATTATTATAGTTTAAAATACTGCCTTTAAATACATGGATCACATGCCATAGTCACCAGTATTGACCCCATATGCCAGGCCATAAAACAAGCCTCGATAAAGTTAAATAATTGAAATATAGAAAGTATGTTCTCTAACCAAAATTGAAAAAAATTATAATTAACAAAAGGAAAATTGAGAAATTTACAAACATGGAAATTAAACAACATACTTTTAAGTACTCAGTGGGTTAAAGTAGAAATCACAACAGAAATTAGAAAATGCTTTCAAATAAAAGCACAACATACCAGTATTTATGAGATCCAACTAAAGCATACTTAAAGAGAAATTCATTAGCTGTGAATGCCTGCATTAAACTGTCTCAAATCAGTGACCTAATCCTCCACCTTAAAAAGCTGGAAAAAGAAGAGCAATCACAAGGGAGCATTCAATAAAGATAAATGTTAAGATAAATGAAATAGAGAATATTAAGATAGTAGAATAAGTCAACAAAACTTAGTCTGCCTCTGCTTGCTCAGTAGATATTCCCATATCACTTTTCCTCTGTGAACATACTCAACATGTCTAAAATCTTGTCTTCATCATGCCCAAAAGACTCAGGAGTCCTATCATTGTTTTATGTGAGCTGCATTCACAGTCTTTCATACTTCCAGGATGAATTTTTTAGCGTAATCGTTGGCTCCTCCCCCTCTGCTCCCCAATTTCACATATTAAACCAGCTGCCAAGTTTATTCAGTCTTTTATTTATCATTTTTTTCTCAGATTTCTCCCTTTAAAAATAAATGTTCAGTCTTTAGCTTTTGTCTGAGTTCTCATCACCTTATTCCTTAAACAGTTGTGCTAAACAGTCTCCTGAATGATCTTCCAACTTTAGTTTCTCCAACACCTTTAATGCACCCAACACACCCTTGCCAGTTAATCTGTTTTAAACTACTATTTGCATCATTTCTCCCCTCCACAGTCTACAGTTGTGCACATAATAAAGCATTATTTCCTTAGCCTGGCTGTCAAGGTCCTCCACAGTCTTTGTTTTCTACCTACACCTTCCATTATACTGTTTTATTTCTTCCCCTTTAAACTAAAGACTTCTCATTAGACTGAATTACTTCTTCTCCTTTCTCCTGATTAACATTCTTACTCCCATCTGTAAACATGTTGTATATATATATTTCATGAAATGAAATATATATATACAATGTTTATGACATTCATCCATCCACATGGTGTGGCATCCTCTTACAATATTCCTAAATTTAGCCCCCATGATTATTACCTTTTCTAAATTTATAGCACCAGTGTTCCTTTCATTCATTTGGCAATTGTACCTGTATTGTGATATTTCTTGTATATTGGCCTGTTTTGATATTTCATTTTTAGATTTATTTAACTTTTTTTATATGTATTGCTTAACTCTTAGAACAAGACTATTACATAAATATTAAACATATTAGAAGGGTTTTAATGCTATACCTTAATCCTTTCTGTTTTCGGTTTAATCTTTGTGGGGTTTTTTTTGTTTGTTTGTTTATGTTTGATATATTCTCATAGCCAATAGAAATACAAATTACAAAGAAAGTCACTTCTAATAAATAAATATGGTTTTAAAGGTAGAAGCAAGGCGATAAAAAAGATCATTTGGCTTTTTCATTCGTTTGTTTTTGAGACATGGTTTCACTCTGTCTCCCGGGCTGGAGAACTGTGGCTCTCTCTTGGCTCACTGTCGCCTCTATCTCCTGGGCTCAAACAATCCTCCCATGTCAGCCTTTGGAGTAACTAGAACCACAGGCTTGTGCCACCACACCCAGCTATTGGCTGTTTGGCTTTTCAAGAGTAGATTAAGGAGTGTGACACTGAATCTTACACAATTATATGTTGCTGTTAATCTCAGTATCCCTTTTTAGGATTCAAACCTGATAGCCTTGAGATTTTTATTTCTTAAAAGGAAACTATCAAAACATTGTTAAGCTGTAAGGCATTTTTCTTACAGCCTTTAAAACAGGAATTTTTTCAAGTTTCATCAAAGAGCAATTTTTTAAGGAGTTAGCTATAAATCGTGGGAAACAGAAGTTTCTGATGGAATTCTTACCACCGAAATTAATTTAAGTGCAATAGACCTGCTGGTACCCACTATTTTAAGATCTCTTAAATTCCAAGGGTCAACCAGGTGGTCCTTCTTACAATGGAAAAAATAAAGTATTATTTCTTCTTCATATTTATTTTTGACAAATGATTCTGTGCTTGTCCTAATTGGTTGAAGGCCAAACATATGTCCTTAAGCACTTATAAGACATTGATACAAATCAGATACATATATTCTCATGATCCATGAAAGGAAATATACATAGATTATATGTGAAATTACAGTGATAGACATTAATACTTATATTCTTGCTATCTACATGATAGTTATTTTGATACTTTATTATAGTGAAGTAAATTAGGTACGTATTAAAAAATTTTTATTTAATTAACTAGACTTTAGTTTTATCATTTTCCAATAAATGTTTTCTAACATAGGGCTTTTTTTTTTTTTACATTTTTTAACATGTGATTTTAATTCCTAGTATACCTTATCATGAATTTTCTGGTCAATATAAATGCCATGTAAATCCAGTTTATAAGTCTTTCAGAGATTTATTTTTGTTTGATATGATAGATAATTTATTAAGTTTGAATAGATAATTTTAGTAAGTCTAAACCATAAGTGTTAAAAATAATACTAATTATATGTATTTGATAATATAATAGAAAAAAAGTTATATCACACTTAGTAGATTAATGATCCAATAAAATCTGAAGAAATAAGTAAAGATAAAAATATAAGACATACTTTCTTGTCCCTTGACATATCTGGACCTAGCTTGGTAAATGCCAGATTGTTTTTCAAATACTATTATAAAATACGGAATACCCAATTAATTTAATAATTCAGAAATTAAACAGGGTTCCTATGAGGGAAATTTACTGAAATGTTTTTTCTAAAGCTTCAGTGGCCAAAAGACAGCAGTGGAATGTGAGAAACCAATTTTGGTTTGTTTTAACACCTCAGAATGTTACAAATTAATCAAGTGCTACTTAAAGTCTAGAACTCATTAACTTTATAAGTTTTACTTTTCCCATGACAGAGATTGTTATAGTATAAAGCTTCTTTAGTCTCTCACATCAAGCAGGCCGCCATCCACACTGTACAAGTGCCTTCTTATCTGCGATTTAGTGAGTTCAGTGTAGGCAGCGATGTGTGCAGTGACATAAAAGTTCTAGTTTACTGTTACGTAATGTTTACATGTAACCAGGTACAAATCAAATCTGGTCGTGTCTTTCCTCTACTCCCAGTAATCTGCTTAGGTAAAGCAGACACTAATGGTTACTGCACCTGGAAGAAAAAAAATATATTTATGTTTAAAAATACACACACATTCAAACCACATTCATTTTTTCACATGCTTTCAGTAAAGAAAAAAGTCAAAGTAGATTATAAGTATTTAATCATTTGTTTCTTATTTTAACAAATTTAAAAGGTAAAGTTACAGTCATTGTGGTTAAGGGTCATAAGTACATGTAAGATTAACATATCAAATAAAACTACTGGAGCTTTAACTAAACCCAAGTGCCAGCTAATTGCTGAAAGACTTATCTTATATTCAGCTGTACAGGTTTTGCCATATTCTTAGTAAAACAAGCAAGTGAGTTATGTGACATGATGTCGTGAATAAATCATTATGTAACAGTGCATGTCCCCAATAAACTAAAAATCAGTGTAAATATGCAAGCAAAATTTAGTAGGCTAAATACTTTTTTTTTTTTTTAACTTTATGTGGAGTGCCTAAGTTTATGGCATTTATAGAACAGATTGAGATTTGTAATGAAAAGGGAAACAAAATGAAAAGTATTGAGAGAACAGCAGGGACCATTTGATGTGATTATCAAAGATGTTTCCTTATTCTTTTTTTTTTTCTTCTGCAATCTAAAAAAAGTAGCAGGGGGTAAAAGCAGAGTTCATCATAGGTTGTCAATCACTGTCATTTAACATTTGCAGGGAAGATGTCTTTATTCAAAGACAGCTGGGCAAATCAGAGACACAGATTTGCAGTTAGTAGTCTGTCCAGGCTACACTAAATAAACAAGGATAGGGCAGACAAACCAGCCTCTCACATAAAAATATAATGGACTCCACTGACCTTACTGCCCTCCATTCAGCTTCAATCCCAATTGCATAAAAGCTTCACTACCCACTTTCAATTTCCTCTAATTACCTACATGATGTAGATAAGAAAATGAACCTTACCAATAGTCAGTGATCACACACAGGAAATTAGCTAGACAAGTTGCTTAAAATTAGAGGAGTGATTTGGAGGTAAATAGTATCCTGCTAAGGAAGAAGTGGCTAGAAAGAGTTTTTGTTTGCTTGTTTGTTTTTAACCAGGGATTGTGATTATTTTACTAGCTCACTCTTTGCTGATCCTGACATTGCTGCTTTTCTAATTAATCTTAACTAAGTAAAAAATCTCCTCTGTAAGTATTCTGAAACACCAGGCATAAAATACTTGAGGGACATAAGAGCTAAGTGAAGTGGTGAAGCAAGCATGTCATATTCTAAAGAGCTTAGAGAAACTGTGAACTGGAATTTCAGGAGTACATGACCATGGTATTCATAGGAGAGCCTGGCAGAGCAATTGAGGATTAAATAGCAGTTGTCTTCAGTCTGTCTTCATTCTAAATCTGCTTTTCAAGTCCATAATTAAAATATCACCTAAAAAAAAAAAATCAACTGATAATATTTTCTATTCATTCCAAATAATCTAAAATAAATAGTATTTTCTATTTTGTTCTTGTGGTTCATAGCACTTGAGTTTTAATCAGAAAAGACTATAGGATTTCAGAGTAGTATGTTCCATAATGCTTTTTTTTTTCCAGAAATGTTGCATCCCAGCAGTATTAATGATTCTTTTTCCCTATCTTTCCGCACTATTTTACGTTAGTTCCACTGAGGTGCACTAAAAAGAGCATATTTCTTTATCACACATTGATGTACTTTTGTGAGCATTTAATTAATATGGATTTAAAAGAAACCTAATTGGGGATTGGAGACTAAATCTCACAGTATCAAATCTGAAGTTCAAGAGGATACAATTCCTGAATATTTTACCTTTAATTTGACTGTCTCTTGTATTATGAGCACATATTGCTCTTTCAAAGAACCAATATTTTCAGTGATATAATTACATATAAATTGTATGGTTACTTGAATAAAGTGAATATACAACTACTAGTAAAGCATAAGTTTTAAAAATCATGTTTCTTTGAATATTAATTTAAGAATCATGGTATCTTTTAAAGTAGGTTAATTAAATTTCATTTTATATAGTAAAGGACACTTACATAATTATAAACAAAGATTCACCTCTGAAAACTGTAGAAGAAAATTCAATTAACTCTTAAAATTTCATTAACATTCTTAGGGTATCAGATGTGATTATTATCATTATTATTATATTTAACATTTACAACGTATCTTGTTTACGTTTAAACGTTACTATGTTTAAATGGTTTATAAACACTAACACTATCATATTAAATCTTCACACCAAACCCAAATTTAAGATAAGGAATTTGGGACTTGAGGAGTTACAGTTACTCTCATAAGGTCATATAGCTTGCAAGTGGCAGAGCTGAAGATCCACCTGTTGTATATATTCTCAGATCTCTCATTCTCTCCACCACCTCATCCCACACTGTGCTCACCCTAGAGATCTATAATATCTCTAGGGGAATGAATTACTTATTACCACATTCTTTGGATTCCCTTTATTTCCAACAGTGGAAGCAGAAGAAGAAGTATCCTCAAAGGAAGTAATAGCTATTGATAAGACATGTTAACTATGGATAATTTTTACATTTAGAAACCAATATAGATTTGATAAGTGATAAACATGTATAAACTAAATGTCAACTCCTTTGAGATCTCAAAAGTGTTGTCTGTGTCAAATTTGATAATGAAAAAGGTCCTCCTTACCAAAAGTATATATTTAACCATAAAATCAGTGTGGATACTTTTGGATTGTGTCCCACTATCAAGTATAGTGTAGACATAACTTATATTTTAAAAATAATATTAAGCCTTTTTAAGAGTACATTGCTCTAATAAGTGCCAGTTCCCCCTTTTCAATTCAAATTTGATCCTTAACCTATCTTTCCTCCTTACTTTTTCTTTTAAAATAATCATTTGACTGTCTTTCAATTCAATCATAACTTCTTCAGTGATACCTACATGACCCACTGTTATTACATGTACCTCTTCCTCATTGTATTTGTCCAGTTACCATTTTACATTTATTTGTGATTAGCTTTAAGGTCTGGCTCCCACACTAGACTGCAGAGCTTCATAAAAGCAGGGAGTCATGTCTCTTTTTGTTTACCACTGTCTATACCTATCGATAATATATGCTGAATAAATACATGGTAAACAAACTACCCAGCACACTAAGATCATGTGATTATTGTAGTACTTTTCATTTTTATTAAAGCACATATAGCTTTTACAAAGAAATTACGGAACCCTTAGTTAAGAAAGATTACTTTGTGCGCTAAGAAACCCATCACTAAGTTAAACATTTTAGTAGGGTGACTGTCTGGATAACCTACATAAAAGGTTTGATGACACCCTTATTAAACTTAGAAAAATGTCTCTACTACAGAGCATTTTTTCGAACCTAAAATGTACTCAACTGTTAGCAGACTCATCTGATACTGATACTACTGGCAGTGGGCAAATACACAATCCTAGTGAAGAAGGGGATTAATGCAGCCAATCACATAAATCCAGCAGAATTGGCACGGTTTAGAAGAGAACAGTAGAGTCAGATCTTACATGGAGTTGAAATTCTACATAGAGAAATATGGCTAAAAATATTTATGATCAGTTACCTGCAAATAACCCCACAAGCACAAGTGTGGTTGTATATAGTCAGCCCTGTTCAGATATGCTGAATCTCTGTGAATTCAGCACTCCTAGGTTTTCCTCTAGCATTGGAGCAGATCACTGTTTCTTTAGCACCAAATGAAGTAGTTTGCTTACATCTAGAAGGCATGCCTTATGAAAAATGTACACCTTTGAATACTAGAATCATACTCAGAAAGATGTTCACACTTTCAGAGGTTTCTCTTTCTCTAGGGAAAATGAGAGCTTATAGTGTATGTAATTAATTTGAACTAGATAGTACTGAAAAAAGTAGATTATCTAATTAATAGATAATACTATTAATTAGTATTTTCATTCAAAATGTGGAGACCCAATGCAAGTTGCAGTACTAAAATAGCTGTTGAATTTTGTTCTGACAAAGGATCAGAAGGAATTGGATTTTACAAACAGTAGAAAGAAATAAAATGTGAATAAAGTTTTAAACTATGAAACAGAATTAAAGCTGATTTCTTCTTCTGCCACCTCGACCCAATGATCTGGATTCTTGCTGTTTCTTTAAGTGTATTTTGCATGCTTGACAGAAAGCTCCTGCTCATGGATTTTCCCAGCTTCTCTGCTATTAATAGCATCATCATTCTCATCCCTGAAGCTTAAACCTTAAACGCTCCTTATCTGTTTTCATAGATCTACTCACACTATTTTCTTTGCCTGAAATGCAGGGAATCTCTCTTCTCCCCTCTTCTACAAATTGTTCTCAGCCTAGAATAAATGCCCTGTCTTCTGGGAAGCTTTCCAACACAACCAGTTTTCTTGAGTGCTCTTCTCTGTAGAAAGTTTTATTTCTCACTTAAAATAATTATTCATTTATATAATTTGTTTCCCCAAATATTATTTTAATTTCCTTGAAGGAAAATACATATTTTTTACATTTTTGAGTCATTGTCTTCCTTGTCTGCTACTATGTTTTTCTTAAACCAGTTGGGAAGGCTGAGAAAATAGGTGAACTTTCTGATGGGGACTTTGGTGGAGCTTAAACAGGTTGAGATGGATGAGTCAGCAGGTAACAGTGGTTCAGTCCTGATTCATCCGAAATCCAAGAATAATAACACTGTCCTATGTAGCTGATCCCTCAATTTTGGCAAATAACTTCCAAGAAAAAAGGAAAAAAAACTAACATGACATACTAAAAGAAAACTATGAAAGTTTGACAGCATGAAAATTCCATTTCTTTCACATTATCTCCAGCACTTGTTATGTCACAGTTATTTTAATTTTGGCCATCCTAATTTAATTTTTTTTAAGCTAGTGATATTATGATATTAGACATCTTTACATAAAGTATCTGTTAAAAATCTTTTGCCCATTTTTTGGGGGGCTGTTTGCTCATTGTTGAGCTTTGAGAGAACCTTATATATTCTGGATATAAATCCTAGAACAGATGTATGCTTTGCAGATGATTTCACTCTGTAGCTTATATTTTTATTATTTTAACAATGTCTTTTAAATTTGACGATGTTCAATTTATCTTTTTTTTTTTTTTTTTTTTTTTTTGGTATGGGTCATGTTTTAACTGTCCCATCAAATAAATTTTTTCCAAATTCTACGTAACAAAGATGTTCTATATTTTCTTCTGGAAGCTTTAAAGTTTTAGATTTTATAGTTAGGTCTATGAAAAATTTTGAGTGAATTTTCTTATGGGATAAGATAAGGACTTAAGTTTCTTTTTTGGCATATTGGATATCCTGTTATTTTACTACCATTTCTTGAAAAGACTATTCTTTCTCCCCTCCTTTGACTTTGAGCCTTGGTAAAAAAAATTAGTTGCCCATGTATATGTGGGTTATTTCTGGACTCCTTGTTCAATTCCAATATGTACTTTTTTGCTTAGTGTAGCTTTATAAGTCATGTAGTGCTTGTGGAGAACATGCTGAAGAATCCATCATGATGGGAAATATTTGGTTCTCAAAAAAAATTATCTTCTTCCAGTTATAGTACTTCTGAACGTTAGATATCTTTTTTCCCATTGGATCAAAAGGTACCTTTAAACAAGTAAATTTCTTATTGACAACAACTAAATGGTGTTTGTTGCATTTTTATCATAGAGTAAATTCCATCTATTCACTATATTTTTCGGAGTTCTTCTTATTCTTGCCTGATTGCGCTTACTAGAACCTGTAGTGCAATGTCGAATAGAAATAGTAAGAGCAGGCCAGGCATGGTGGTTTGCCTTTTAATACCAGTGCTTTGGGAGGCAGGAGGTTGTTTGAGGCAAGGAGTTCGAGACCAGCCTCAGCAACATAATAAGATCCCAAGACTACAAAAAAGTTTTTTGTAATTATCCAGGTGTGGTGGTGTATGCCTATTCTGGAGGCTAAGGTGGGTGGATAACTTGAACCCAGGAGTTTGAGGCTGCAGTAAGCTATGATTGTGCCACTACACTTCAACCTGGGTGACAGAGTAAGGCCCTGACTTTATTTTTTAAAAAGAAGAATTCGTAGTAGTGGTGAAAGCAGAAATCTCTGTTTTATTCCTGCTCTTAGGGGAGAAACATCCAGTCTGTCACTATTAAATGTTAGCCATAGGCCGGGCGCGGTGGCTCAAGCCTGTAATCCCAGCACTTTGGGAGGCCGAGGCGGGTGGATCACGAGGTCAAGAGATTGAGACCATCCTGGTCAACATGGTGAAACCCCGTCTCTACTAAAAATACTAAAATTAGCTGGGCATGGTAGCGCACGCCTGTAATCCCAGCTACTCAGGAGGCTGAGGCAGGAGAATTGCCTGAACCCAGGAAACGGAGGTTGCGGTGAGCCGAGATCGTGCCATTGCACTCCAGCCTGGGTAACAAGAGCGAAACTCTATCTCAAAAAAAAAAAAAAAAAAATGTTAGCCATAGATTTCTCGAAGTGCCATTTACAAGGTTGAGAAAGTAACTTTCTTTTCTTATTTTGCTGCAAGTTTTTGTTAGGCATGGAAGTTGAACTTTGTCAGATTCTTTTTTTCTGTGTCAACTGAGATAATGTGGTTTTTCTGTTAAGTTTATATATAAGGTGAATTATATGTATTGATTTTTGAGTGTTTAACCAATCCTGCATCACCAGAATAAACCTCATTTTGTCATAACGTATTATTCTATTTATATGTTATTAAATTTGCAAAAATTTTGTTTAGAATTTTTACACTTATAAGAGATATTTTGTGTTTTCTTGTCCTTTAATGTTATTGTCTGATTTGGGCATAAAGATAGAACTGGTGCCATCAAATGAAGGGAAATATTTCTTTCTCTTTGATGTTCCAGAAAAGTTATTATAGGATTGGTTTTAATTCTTTCTTAAATGTTTGATAGAATTCACCAGGGAAGCTATCGGGACATGGAGTCTTCTCTGTCATAAGATTTTTTTTATTACAAATTGAATTTCTTTAATGCATATAAGGATTTTCAGGTTATTTCTTCTTGAGTTCTCTATTTCTTCTTAACATCTTTTGTCTTTCATGGAGTTTATTTCATCTTAGCTTTTACAGGTAAAGGCATAAAGTTGTTCATATTATTTTTTAATTATTCTTTTAGTATCTATAAAATCCATAGTTATGTCACCCCTCTTATAGCTGATATTGGTGAGTATCTTCTCTCCTTTTTCCCTGATCTGTTTGCTAGAGGAGTATCAGTGTTGTTGATCTTCTTAAAGAACCAGTTTTGGTCTCATTGGTTTTCTCTATGGTATTTGTTTCCTATTTCAATGATTTTCACTTTGATTTTCATTCTTTCCTTTATTTTGCTTATTTGGGCTTAATTTACTGTTCTTTTTCTAGTTTTTTTAAGGTAGAAACAAAAGTCACTGATTTGAGACCTTCAATTTTTTTTTTATGCTTTAATTTCTGGGGTACATGTGCAGAATGTGCAAGTTTGTAACTTAGGTATACATGTGACACAGTGGTTGGCTTCACCCATCAACCCATCATCTACATTAGATATTTCTTCTAATGCCATCCCTCCTCTAGCCCTACACCCCCCAACAGGCCCCAGTGTGTGATGTTCTCCTCCCTGTGTCCATGTGTTCTCATTGTTCAAATCCCACTTATGAGTAAGAACATGCAGTATGTGGTTTTCTGATCTTCTGTTAGTTTGCTGAGAATGATGGTTTCCAGTTTCATCAATGTCCCTGCAAAAGGCATAAACTCATCCATTTTTATGGCTGCATAGTATTCCATGGTGTACATGTGCCACATTTTCTCTATCCAGTCTAACATTGATGGGCATTTGGATTAGATCCAGGTCTTTGTTATTGTGAACATAGCTGCAATAAATGTGTGTGCATGTGTCTTTCTAGTATAATAATTTATAATCCTTTGAATAAATACCCAGTAGTGGGATTGCTAGGTCAAATGATATTTCTAGTTCAAGATACTTGAGGAATCGCCACACTGTCTTCCACAATTGTTGAACTAATTTACACTACCACCAACAGTGTAAAAGTGTTCCTATTTCTCCATATCCTCGCCAACATCTGTTGTTTCCTGACTTTTTAATGATTGCCATTCTAACTGACATGAGATGGTATCTCAATGTGGTTTTGATTTGCATTTCTCTAATGACCAGTGATAATGAGCTTTTTTTCATGTTTGTTTGCTGCAAAAATGTCTTCTTCTGAGAAGTGTCTGTTCATATCCTTTGCCCACTTTTTGATGGGGTTCTTCATTATTTTTTTGTAAATTTGTTTAAGTTATTTGGAGATTCTGGCTATCAACCCTTTGTCAGATGGATAAAATGCAAAAATTTCTCCCATTATGAGGTTGCTTTTTCACTCTGATGACAGTTTCTTTTGCAGTGCAGAAGCTCTTTAGTTTAATTAGATCCCATTTGTTTATTTGGCTTTTGTTGCCATTGCTTTTAGTGTTTTAGTCGTGAAGTCCTTGCCTATGCCTATGTCCTGAGTAGTATTACCTAGGTTTTCTTCTAGGGTTTTTATGGTTTTAGGTGTTACATTTAAGTCTTTAATCCCTCTGGAGTTAATTTTTGTGTAAAGTGTAAGGAGGGAATCCAGTTTCTGCTTTTTGCGTATGGCTAGCCAGTTTTCCAAACACCATTTATTGAATAGGGAATTATTTCCCCATTACTTGGTTTTGTCAGATTTGTCAAAGATCAGATGGTTGTAGATGTGTGGTGTTATTTCTGGCCTCTGTTCTGTTCCATTGGTCTATATATCTGTTTTGGTACCAGTAGCATGCTGTTTTGATTATGGTAGCCGTATAGTATAGTTTGAAGTCAGGTAATGTGATGCCTCCAGCTTTGTTCTTTTTGCTTAGGATTGTGTTGGCTATACAGGCTCTTTTTTGGTTCCATATGAAATTTGAAGTAGTTTTTTCCAATTCCATGAAGAAAGTCAGTGGTAGCTTGATGGGGATAGCATTGAATCTATAAACTACTTTGGGCAGTATGACAATTTTCACAATATAGATTCTTCCTATGCATGAGCATGGAGTGTTTTTCCATTTGTTTGTGTCCTCTCATTTCGTGAGCAGTATAGTTCTCCTTGAAGAGGTCCTTTACATTCTTTGTTAGTTGTATTCCTAGTTATTTTATTCCCTTTGTAGCAGTCGTGAATGGGAATTCACTCATGATTTGACTCTTGGTTTGTCTGTTATTGGTGTATAGGGATGCTTATGATTTTTGCACATTGATTTTGTATTCTGAGGCTTTGCTGAAGTTGCTTATCAGCCTAAGGAGATTTTGAGCTGAGACAGTGGGATTTTCTAAATATGCAATCATGTGATCTGCAAAGAGAGACAATTTGAATACCTCTTTTCCTAGTTGAATACCTTTTATTTCTTTCTCTTTCCTGATTGACCTGGCTGGAATGTCTAATACTGTATTGAATGGAGTGGTGAGAGAGGGCATCCTTGTCTTATGCTGGTTTTGTTGGGTTTTTTTTTTATCTTTTTTAAAAATTATTATTATTGTACTTTAGGTTCTGGGGTACATATGCAGATCATGCAGAATTGTTGCATAGATACACACATAGCAATGTGGTTTGCTGCCTCTATCCCCCCGTCACCTACATCTGGCATTTCTCCCCATATTATCCTTCCCTGAACTCACCACCCCCGTTCCTCCCTTGGGCCCCCCAACAGACCCCATTTTGTAATGTTCCCCTCCCTATGTCCATGTGTTCTCATGATTCAACACCCACTTATGAGTAAGAACATGCAGTGTTTGATTTTCTGTTCTTGTTTCAGTTTGCTGAGAATTGTGGTTTCCAGATTCATCATGTTCCTACAAAGGACACGAACTCATCGTTTTTATGGTGGCATAGTATTCCATGGTGTATATGGGCCACATTTTCCTTGTCCAGTCTATCGTCAGTGGGCATTTGGGTTGGTTCTAGGTCTTTGCTATTATAAACAGTGCCGCTACGAACATATGTGTACATGTGTCTTTATAATACAATGATTTATAATCCTTTGGGTATATACCCAGTGATGGGATTGCTGGGTCAAATGGAATTTCTATTTCTAGGTCCTTGAGGAAATGCCACACTGTCTTCCACAATGGCTGAACTAGTTTACACTCCCAACAATAGTGTAAAAGTGTTCCTATTTCTCCACATCCTCTCCAGCATCTGTTGTCTTCAGATTTTTTAATGATTGCCATTCTAACTGGTGTGAGGTGGTATCTCAATGTGATTTTGATTTGCATTTCTCTAATAATCAGTAATGATGAGCATTTTTTTCATACTGTATATTTGTCGGCTGCATATATGTCTTCTTTTGAAAACTATCTGTTCATATCCTTCTGCCACTTTTGGATAGGTTTGTTTTTTTTTTTTTTCTTGTAAAGCTGTTTTAGTTCTTTGTAGAGTCTGGATATTAGCCCTTTGTCAGATGGGTAGATTGCAAAAATTTTTCCCATTCTGTTGGTTGCCGGTTCACTCTAATGATTGTTTCTTTTGCTGTACAGAAGCTCTGGAGTTTAATTAGGTCCCATTTGTCTATTTTGGCTTTTGTTGCCAATGCTTTTGGTGTTTTAGTCATGAAGTCCTTGCCTATGCCTGTGTTCTGAATGGTTTTTCCTAGGTTTTATTCTAGGGATTTTGTGGTGGTAACTCTTTAATCTATCTGGAGTTAATTTTAGTGTAAGGTGTCAGGAAGGCATCCAATTTCTGCTTTCTACACACTGCTAACCAGTTTTCCCAACACCATTTATTAAACAGGGAATCCTTTCCTCATTGCTTATTTTTGTCAGGTTTGTCAAAGATCAGATGGTTGTAAATGTGTCGTGTTGCTTCCAAGGCCTCTGTTCTGTTCCATTTGTCAATATCTCTGTTTTGGTACCAATACCATGCTGTTTTGATTAACGTAGCTTTGTAGTATAGTTTGAAATCAGGTAATCAGGTAGCGTGATGCCTCTGGCTTTGTTCTTGTTTCTTAGGATTGTCTTGGCTATGTGTGCTCTCTTTTGGTTCTATATGAAGTTTAAGGTGGTTTTTTCCACCTTTTTCTGTGAAGAAGGTCATTGGTAGCTTGATGGGGATAACATTAAATCTATAAATTACTTTGGGCAGTATGGCCATTTTCATGATATTGATTCTTCCTAACCATGAGCATGGAATGTTTCTTCATTTCTTTGTGTTCTCTCTTATTTCCTTGAGCAGTGGTTTGTAGTTATCCTTGAAGAGGTCCTTTACATCCTTTGTTAGTTGTATTCCTAGGTATTTTATTCTCTTTGTAGCAATTGTGAATGGGAGTTTGCTCATGATTTGGCTCTCTTTTAGTCTGCTATTGTTATATAGAGGTGCTTGTGAGTTCTGCACATTGATTTTGTATCTGAGACTTTGCTGAAATTGCTTATCAGTTTCAGAAGATTTTGGGCTGAGATGATAGGTTCTTCTAAATATACAATCATGTTGTCTGCAGATAGAGACAATTTTACTTCCTCTTTTCCTTTACCCTTTATTTTTTTTTTCTTGCCTAATTGCTCTGGCTAGAACTTACAATAATATGTTGAATAGGAGTGGAGACAGAGGGCATCCTTGTCTAGTGCTGGATTTCAAAGGGAATGCTTCCAGTTTTTGCCCATTCAGTATGATATTGACTGTAGGTTTGTCATAAATAGCTTTTATTATTTTGAGATATGTTCCTTCAATACCTAGTTTGTTGAGAGGTTTTAGCATAAAGGGCTGTTGAATTTTGTCGAAGGCCTTCTCTGCATATATTGAGATAATAATGTGTTTTTTGTCTTTGGTTCTGTTTATGTAATGGATTACATTTATAGACTTGCGTATGTTGAACCAGCTTTGCATCCCTGGAGTGAATCCTATGTGATCGTGATGTATAAACTTTTTGATGCGCTGGTTTGCCAGTATTTTATTGAAGATTTTTACGTCTATGTTCATCATAGATATTGGCCTGAGTTTTCTTTTTTTGTTGAGTCTCTGCCACATTTTGGTATCAGGATGATGTTGGTGTCATAAAATTATTTGGGAAGGATTCCCTCTTTTTGTATTGTTTGGAATAGTTTCAGAAGGAAGGGTACCAGCTCCTCTTTGTACATCTGGTAGAATTCAGCTGTGAACCCATCTGGACCAGGACTTTTTTTGGTTGGTAGGCTATTAATTGCTGCCTCAACTTCAGCCCTTGTTATTGGTCCTGTTCAAGGTTTCAACTTCTTCCTGGTTTAGGCTTGGGAGGGTGCAAGTGTCCAGGAATTTATCTATTTCTTCCAGGTTTACTGGTTTATGTGCATAGGGTTGTTTGTAGTGATCATTTATTGTACTTCTTATTTCTGTGGAATCAGTGGTGAGATCCCCTTTATCATTTTTTATTGCATATCTTTGATTCTTCTCCCTTTTCTTTTTTATTAATCTGGCTAGCGGTCTATTTTAGTGCTCTTTATTTCTTTGTATAGCTTCATATTTTCATCTGGTATAATTTGATGCTTAAACAATGCTTTAACATTAAGCAGGTCAGCTGAATTATTTCAGCTTTTGTATGTTTGAAAATTTTTCACTTTTGAAAGATTTTATTTTCACTGAATTTAGCATTCTAGATTGACAGTTGTTTTCCTTACAGTAAATTAAAGATGTTGCTTCACTGTTGCCTTATAGTATTATTTCTGATGAGAAATCTGCTTTCTTATCTTCCTTCCACTGTATGTAACATAGTATTTCCTCTGGCTGGCTTTCATATTTTCTCTTTATTAGTGATTTTGAGCAATTCAGTAGTGATGAATTATGGTTGTATAGTTTTCTTCATTTTTCTTTGGTTCAGATTTGTTGCACTTTTCAAATCTATAGATTTATAGTTTATATCAAATTAGAACTTTTCCAGGTACCATTTCTTAAAATTTTTTTCTACCCTTCCTCCTACAAAGTACATTTGGCCACTTGAAGTTGTGTCACAACTCATTAATGCTGTGTTGATTTTTAAAATTCTTTTTTCCCTTTGTGTTTCATTTTTAATAGTTTCTATTGATGTCTTTAAGTTTATGAACTTCTCCTTCAGTGTGTATTCTCCATTAATAAAATTCAGTATATTTTTCATCTCAGACATTGTCATGTTTAGCTCTAGAAATCTGAATTGAGTAGTTAGTTGTCATTAGCTTTTTTAAAATGTAAAATACAGTTGCAACAACTGTTTTCTTTGTCTGCTAATTCTAAAATCTATGTCAGTCCTAAGTTTTCATTAATTGATTATTCTCCTTCTTATAGATCCTCTTTTCCTGCTTTTCTGTATAGTTGATAATATTAATTGGATGTCTTACCTTGTGAATTTCACCTTCTTGAGTACTACATATTTTTGTATTCCTATACATCTTCTTGAGCTCTGTTCTGGAATGCATTTATTTTACTTGAAAGCTGTTTGCTCTTTTTAAGTGTTGCTTTTTGATTTGCTAGGCAGGTCTAGAGTAATATTCGTCTTAGAGCTAATTATTCTCCACTACTTAGGCAAAGGCTTCTTCATCTCCTCAATGTAGGACTCCTCCAGGTGCACCTGGATTCCCTCTTACTACATCACAGTATGGTAATTCTTCATGCAGTAAGCTGAGGCAATGCTAAGAGTCACCTAGTTTGTTTTCTATATATCAGGGATCATTGTCTTTCAATGGTTTTATGTTCAGCATCTTGAAGACTACTGTCTCTTAGGTTTTATCTTTTTTTTGGAGGAAGGGGCAGTTGCAGTAGGAGGATAAATCCAGCCCCTGTTTGAATATTAACATATCCAGTATATGTTATGTCTGATGTAGGATTCATATCAACATCCTTGGCAATCCCAAATAACTGCATATTTGGAATAATAGTATTTTTATTTCACAACAAACACTAATAAATAGATCAGTCTATTTTTTAACATAACAGTTCTAGTTTCACTTTGCAGGTTCAGTTGGTACTTATTGACTGAGAACATGAAGACTACTTCTTACTAATCCACCCTAAAAAACCTAAGATGAAAAATTGAAACATTCCAGAACAATCTGACTGTGATCTAATTGGTTATAATAAATAATAACTTAATAATTCTGCTCTTCACCCTTTCTCATCCTGCCAATTCTAACCTTGTCCCTTTCTCCAGCCCTGTCTTATTTCTTCTATTTATTCACAAGATCTTAAGTTAAATATCACTTTTTCAGAAAGCTTTCCCTGACCCTCTAAAATAACTACATCCCCCAACTGAATTTCCATTCAACCATATCATAACATTTATTATACTTTATAGAATTTGTTTATGGTAGATAAACAATTTTTCTGATGGGCTCTCAGCTTCTGGTTCACTACTGTGGCCCAGTGTCATGCATAGTGTGTGATGCCTAGTAAATACTCTATTATTTTTGTTGACTGTGAATACAAAGGAACATTCATGAAGTTCACATAGATTGTACATTACTCACTATCATTAATGTATTGATGGTAGTATTGAACAAGCAAAATTCTAATGGATATTGTTATTGTATGATTTTTCTTAGCCATGTTTTAAATGTCAGTAGTTAAAGCTAAGAAGTACATTAATTATTATACTTCGATTCAGCATTGTGGGCCTTTTTTTTTTCAGGATGCAGAAGAGTATACAGATTTGCCAGTGAGACACAATGAAGATAACATGAATAGTGAACTGGCAAAATGTCTTCCCATTGAATTAAATCCTCATTCATTTGACAGCCCTCATACCAAAGCCCATCTCCTGCTACAGGCACATCTCAGCCGAGCCATGCTACCCTGCCCAGATTATGACACTGATACCAAAACAGTCTTGGACCAGGCTCTCAGAGTATGTCAGGTATGAAAGTCATTTTTAGTATCTATGTATGTTTTCTCCCATCATTCCTGCCCTGTTTTTTCTAGTTGTAGAATAACATGTACTTGCATTTAACTTTATGGTAGCATTGTTGAGAAACAACTGGTTGATTGTATCAAGAATTTGCCACATAAAGGCAAATGTAAATGAAATAAGATGACAATTTCAGTCACCCATTCTACTAAAATGTATTGAAGGTAAACTATGTGCCAGATACTTTTCTAGGCACTGAGCATATAGTAATGAACAAGACTAAAGAGTCCCTTCTGTTACGGACTTTCACTCAAGATGAGGAAGACTGACAATTTAAAATGTAAATTAATAGGTAATAACTGCCATTTTTAAATAACTGCTATTTTTATTAACAATAAAGAATTGTAAAGGAAATAAAGAGAAAGATGGAGGGTACTGTTTGTACTATTTTTTAATATGATATTCAGGAACTATCTCACTAATAAGGTGACATTTAACAAAAAATTAAAGAAGAGAGTGAACCATAGGGTTTCTAGAGGTTTGTATTCCAAACACCAAGAAAGTTCTCATATAGGAAGTTACTTTATAAATTCAAGGAATATCAAAGAGGCTTATTGTAAAAAAAGATCAAAAGAGATGGTTAAAACAATAAAAATAATTAGTGAGAAGTATGGCAGTTTTTACACTTTGTAAATATGTTTAATATCCAACTTAATAGAGATTTAACTAGATTTATATCTCTCCCTTTATAAAAAACATAAAACGTCTATTGCAATATGATGTTTTAGTTGAAGTATATGAAAAAAAAAAAAAAAAAAAAAAACCCAACCTAGTGAGGTGTGTAGTTTAAAAAGAGAAGAGTCTTTTTATAGCCTTTTCAGATAATTGTGGATATTCTTCTTTAATGCTACACCAGAACCTAACAAGGAGTATTTCTTGAAGGTTAGCTGCAATGTGGAGTTTGAAACCATATCAATGACCTTTTTATACCTTAAGTGCTCTAGTGCTAGACAAGCAATGATGGTAGTTTGATCAAGTTAGTATGGTTAAGATTGATGAGAATTGGTCAGATACTGAATATTTTTCTAAGGAGAATTAACAGACTCTTCTAATGAACAATGGTTTTTAGGGAAAGCAAGGAATCAAAGATGATTTCAAGGCTTTTCTCCATAGCAACTAGAAGAACGGAGCTGACATTGGGGGATGATTGTGAGAAGAGCTGATTTTGGTGTGGGAAGAATACCTAAAGGATTATGATTATAAAGGATTTCGATTTTCTACTTTATACCTTTTTTGGACATGTTTATAATAAAAACCCATTTTTTAAATTTTCAAAAGATTTAAGGTTTTTAAAGGTAGAGTAAGTTAGTCTATATAAATATATGTATGTACAAGAATATACATTATGAAATTACTTGCAAAGTTAAGGCTTGAAAATAATCTAAGTATCTCTCAGATTATCAGAATGCTATGAAATATTACAATTCCATCTGTGAACTCTACATTTATGCTGAATGTCCATATCTGTATATGAACATATACCCAGAGAGGAGATCCAGAATGGTGTCCACCAAAAGATTAACAGTAGTAGTACCTGGATAGCAGGATTTGGGGTGATTTTTGATTTCTTCTTTCTGCTATTCTTAAATATTTGAATGTTTTAAAATGAGTTTCACATATTATATTACCAAAAATAGCAATGTTACTGTTTTAGAAACTAGAAGTATTATAAAGAATAGAGTAAACTCAAGTTATCAAAAATTGGAAGGGAAGTAAGGCTATGATAAATATTTAACACATTTTTACATTCTTTTGTAACTAACACGTGGTTTACTTATTGAGGAAGGTGATTTGCTACTGCTTATTAGTCACACTTCACAAAGGTTAAAGGTCCTGAAGTTTTAGCTGTTGCCTTGGATACACATTTGTGCTTCCTATAACTTCTTTTCCTCTCTCAAACACTGACTTGTTAATGAACTCTGGGGTCAGAAAGGGTTGAAGAAAAATGGCAAGATAAATTAAATTTCTATACTTGCAGATATATTGATTATGTATTATAATTTTTATATGTATATCACTTCTGAAACCTATATTGCATGACCAACTCATTGATTCTTTTTAGCATTCAGTCAATAATGATTCAGAAGCTCTATAATAATCTAGGAAATTTCTTAAAGGAGTCTGTTTCTAAATTTAGTTTTAAGGAAAAGGATTCATCCAGGTACTTTTATCCTCTATTAGATATTTTTATATACAATGTGTGTGTGTGTGTGTGTGTGTGTGTGTGTGTGTGTGTGTGTGTATACATATATATCCTTATATACAGTGTCCTGGGATAATATTTATATTTCTTGAATATTGTTGATCCTTCCAATTAGCATGTAAAGAGAGATCATTTTCTCTTTAATTATAAAAGTAGGACACTTCACTGTAGATAATTTGGAAAAGCAGCATACTAAAATTAAAGTCATTCATAGTAATTATATCTTCGTCCACATGAATATGAAGCTTTCTTTTTTTTTTTAGTGAATTTTTACTTTTTTAAATCAACTTTTGTTTTGAAATAATTTCAAGCTTACAAAAAGTTTGTAAAATACTACAATGAAATTCTCTTATACCTTTTACCTGGCCTCTCCTAAAGGTAATGTCTTAACTCGATACTGGTCCAGTTCTATTAACAAATCTACAGACCTGTTCAAATTTTGTCAATATGAATTTTATCCCAATAATTGCCTTTTCTCTCTCTACCATGATTCAATTCAGAATCCCATGTTGTATTTCGTTGTCATGGCTCCTTCATCTTCTCTTTCTTGGCAATTGTGAAGAGTACCAGGCAGTTATTTTATGGAGTTATCCCACAGTTTGGATTTGCCTGATGTTTCCTTATGATTACATTTAAGTTTGTGGTATTCTTGACAACCACAGCAGTGATGGTTTGTCTTCATAGTGTATCATATCAGGAGGCTTTTGGCAGATGTGTTTGGCAGTGATATGCTTTATACAATTGAGGTGGTGTCTGCCAGCCTTCTTTGCAATAAAGCTACTTTTTTTCTTTTGTAATTAATAAATATATTTTGGGGAGAAACTTTGAGATTATATAAATATCCTGTTTATTGTCATGCTTTTTAACATTATTTTCAGCATCCATTGGTGATATTTGCCTGGAACAATTATTACTACTGTGATTTTCTATTTTCATCATTCCTGGAATTACAATATAAGGAATAACTTCCCTTCTCCTCCATTTATTTACCTTATTCAGTATTTATTTATATAAGTATAGACTCATCCCCAATATTTCTTAAATAATACCTTGCATTCTGGTATCTTGTTCTGTCCCTGCCCAGCCTTGGAATTGGCATTTTTTTTAAAGAACCCTGATTTCTTTTATTAGAGAATGGTTGTAGAAACTAAAATCTGGACTGGGCATGGTAGTTCAGACCTGTAATCTCAGCACTTTAGGGGGCGAAGATGGGAAGATCACTGAGGCCCGGAGTTCAGAACCAGCCTAGGCAGCATAGTGAGACCCCATCTCCTCAAAAAATTTAAAAATTAGCTGGGTGTCATAGTGGAGGGTAGAGGATGCCAAGATGAGAAAATTGCTTGAACCCAGAAGGTCAAGGTCACAATGAGCAATGATCAAGTCACTGTACTCGATCCCGGTTGACAGCGAGACCCGGTCTCAAAAATATAAAATCTAGGTGCTTGCTGCATTCTGTTGCTACTTGGGTATCTTTGCTTCTAGGCCCTCTCAGTGTACAAAGCAAGGAAATAAAAGTATGTATACATAGACATTTATATTTATTTGTATGTCCATTTACCTCTCATGTGTGTATTTATGTGCAAAAACATCTATATTTACCATTCGAATACCTCTTATTTCAATCTAAGACCAAAGTGTTCATGTAGTCTTCCTCCTTTTTTATTAATAACTCCTCTTTCTATCTGCAGGGTACCACAGTATTGTTAATAAATATGTATTTATTCAGATACTCAATCCTGGTATATTCAGTGATGTAATCTTAGAATTATAACCCTTACTCTTCCAAAAAGCAGATACTAACTAAAATGCAAGTAATTGTATACATTTCTTTTTTTTCTTTGGAGACCTTTTCTTGATATATTTCCACATACAGTCACTTTTTTCTTACAGAAATATCATGTTATTTTATAAATGCCTAATAATATATAGCATTAAATATTATTCTCAAAAATAATTTCTAATGACTACACTGTATTCCCTTATATAAAATTTCATGATTTATTTAGTGAGTTCTTTGTTAGACATTTGTGTGTGCGGTTTTTCTCTATTTTAAGTTATAAGCATTAGTTTTGACCATCTTAAATGTTTGGTTTGGCTTTTGAGAAGCTACCTGTAAAGAAATTTCATTGTAAAGAGATGAAAACTAGCTTCATATTCTACATCCTCGCACTTCTGGTATTTCTCTACAAGATTGTATAAAAGTAAACAAGACAGAAAGAGGGAAGAATATTAAAGTCACCAATAGGAAACTTCGAGAGAATGACTGATTGGCAGTTCTAATTCTGTACCCTGTTGTTTTCATTTGATACACGGGTACTACTGGCCTTAGAAAGTACTGGTTCAAGCAGTTTGCAGCTCTGCTGGCTAATTTAAAATTATACTACTGCTGTCATGGGACAAGAGCATGATCTTACAAACTGTGGATGGGAATCTGCCACCAGTTCTGACTGTAAATTCTCCTCTGCTGCCATTTTAGTATAAGACCATAGGCAAGTCACTTAACCTCTGGTATCTGAGTAAAACTAACACCTTAGAAGAGTGGTACATTAGTTAATGTTTATAAAGTAAACAACAATTTGAGGAAATAGGTCTTAGTATCTTCATTCTTAGTAGTTCTTTCATTTCCTTGCTTTACCGGAGTGATTTAACTATTTTCTTTATTTTATAGTAGCATACCTTTTATTTGCACCATCATCCAGATTATAAAAACTCTGTGCTCTTGACTACCCATGTT
The DNA here is from genome assembly GCF_048565385.1 of Saimiri boliviensis. NCBI lineage: Eukaryota > Metazoa > Chordata > Mammalia > Primates > Cebidae > Saimiri > Saimiri boliviensis. The sequence goes on from NC_133452.1 coordinate 68,637,968, forward strand.
CTGAGCAATCTTTCACAGAAGAAAAACATACTTGTAGTAGAAGTATTCCTCCTGGCTTGATGTCAGATCTACATTGCAGCCTGCTTTTGCTTCTCCTATCCCATTTCAAATTACGTATCAAGGGCATTTGTGTCATTTTTTGGCTTAACATATTTTTGTCATGGTTTCTTTTAATACTTTACTGATACTAGCATTTCCTTTGCTATCCCCTTAACAAAAATAAATATTAAAATTACTATACATATCTCAATTTTTAAAATCTGTTTAGAATATTCTAATTTGTAAATTCCATAATTTTGGAATTGATTGTCCTTGCTCTTTACCTTTGAAATCTTCTTCTTGATCATATTAACTGTAAAATGTATTTGTAAAATGTAGAAAGTGATATAACAGCCTTTCTGTGCAGGATATGCCAAAGAAAAGCTATATGTTAGCTCTTATAGGAAAATTAAAACTAAAAAATACCAAAAATTAAAGTGAGTTACCTAAATTTCCAAATTTGGTGACAAAACCATAACTAATGATAAATATCTGGTGTTTTCAATACCTCTCTGCCTCACACTGGTTTTTTGTTTGTTTGTTTGTTTGTTTGTTTGTTTGTTTTTGTTTGGTTGGTTGGTTTGGTTTTTGGTTTTTGGTTTTGGTTTTTGCCTGGGCAGCAGGGTCTTGCTCTGACTCCCAGGCTGGAGTGCAATGACACCATCTTGGCTCACTACAGCCTTGACCTCTAAGGTCAATGGATTCTCCCACCTCAACCTCTTGAGTAGCTGGGAGTACAGGTGCAAGCCACCATGACTAGCTAATGTTTTGGAAAATTTGAAGAGCCAGAGTTTCTCCATGTTGCCCAGGTCTCAAACTCCTGGGCTTAACCATCAGCTCTCCTTATCCTCCCAAAGTGATGGGATTACAGGAGTGAGCCACCACACCCACCCTGACACTGATTTTTGTTTGTTTTTGTTTTTGTATTGTTGTTATTTTTTTTTTATATCAAAAAACATAGCCATTGGCTTTCAGAGAAGTTAAATAGCTCTGCTAAAGGTGATTCGTTAAAGCAATCTGTGCTGAAACCAAATGGAGATTCCCGGACTTTTGTTCTTGCTGATATCTCTGATCCTTTCTAAGAAGTGCCACCACTCTGCAAATTAAAAAATAATCTTCATTTAAGTGAAAAACAATCTTCGTTTAAGTGAAAAACATCTAAACACAATGCTAAGCCGAATAGTATAACAATATGTGTTTATATCTTGGTCACTGTCACTACTTCCCACATATGGTATTTACTTCAAAACTTCCCAGTAATTGAGCTTTCCAGATGTGTCATGCAAAAAGATACACCATGGCTTGTAGAGCCTGAACTCAGTGAGCTGAGAAGCAGAGGGCTGTGTGATTCCAAGTTTAATTGTGCTGTCAATTTAATGAGTTAATTCGGGAATGCTTTTTTTCAGAAGTCATAAAGGCTAGATTTACCCTTCCGCTCATGTTGTTAAGCCTGCAGCCTACATTTTAACCAATCAAAACACTTGTGTGTATTTTAAGATTTATTTTAAAGGACGTTAACCGCAATATTCTTTTTTTTTTTCAGCCCTAGTAAAGGTTTTGTTTAATTCTAAGATGCCATCATAGTGAACAACCTTAACTTTTGTGCTACATAATTATATTCAAAGCTTTATGGTTTTTGTTTATAATTACACAGTAATTATAAGTGTTTAGTACCAACCTGATGACAAACACTATTTTGTTGAAAACATTTTGGATTTAAAAAATATATATATGTAAAATCCAAGACACTAGGCCATGAACTTTTAAAGAAAGCACTTTTAAAGAAATCAAACTTTTAAAGAAAACACTTTATATTGAAAAAAAAAAAAAAGCTAATGGGATCTCATTGCAAAATATAGCGTATGTGAATTAAACAATCTGAAAACAATAACCATAACTCAAAATCTTCAAGACAGGAAACAAAACAGTACATATATATGTTATGTATATAGATAGATACCTTTTACAATTTTTTCATAATTGAAGTTCCTCTTTATATTTACAAGACTGAAATCAGGAAATACTGAAAGCAGCAGGATTCTTCTTTTTTCTTTTTCTTTTAATAACCAATTCCAGTAGCTGAATAGAAATTTTCGAATTTTTCTTTTAGTAAAACAGCATTCTCGAATTAAAGTTGTGATTGGAATATTAATATGTCTATAGGGAAAACTTTCTAGTCTGTTTCAAAATCATGTAAATAAAAGGCAGTTTTAATATGTCATTGTTTCTTAAAATAATTTCCATATTTTCATAAAATGTACTGCTATTTTGAAGTACATTCCTTTGTTAATAATAACCCTAGACCTTGGAGAGTGCCTGGATATACCAAGCAGAATCTGTGCCTAACAAAAGACCATAATCATCTAACATTTAATTACATTTCTAGCCTGCCTTACAGAAATGTTTAAGAAAGCAAGAAACCCTTCTTCACATGTCAGTAAGTGAACAGAGAAATGACCATTTTCAGCATAAAAGCAAGTCATGGGTCTTATAATAAAAAATACAAACAAGATAGCATTCTGCTTTGATGAGAAAACTGAGCTAATCTGAGTGAAACAAAAACAGTAAAAAGACTAGAAGCCAGATTGGTATTTTGCATTATGTATGCTTGTTTGAAAATCTTTGCTCCTGAAGTAAATATTTAGCAACCACAGTCATTGGCAGTTAAAGCAATTTCAACAAAATAAGAAATCATCAAAAATGGACTATTTGAAAGAACAGTACCTATATTATAAAGATTGAACTTCATAGCTCATCACAACCATTTTCTTTTTTTTTTTTTTTTGAGACGGAGTTTCGCTCTTGTTACCCAGGCTGGAGTGCAATGGCGCGATCTCGGCTCACCGCAACCTCCGCCTCCTGGGTTCAGGCAATTCTCCTGCCTCAGCCTCCTAAGTAGCTGTGATTACAGGCACGTGCCACCATGCCCAGCTAATTTTTTGTGTTTTTAGTAGAGACGGGGTTTCACCATGTTGACCAGGATGGTCTCGATCTCTCGACCTCGTGATCCACCTGCCTCGGCCTCCCAAAGTGCTGGGATTACAGGCTTGAGCCACTGCGCCCGGCTCACAACCATTTTCAAAATTTACCTCCTACTATCTTCTTATAAATTAAGAGAATTTGTGTTCCATAGTGCAATGACAAAAAAATAATAATAATAATAAAAACAAAACAAAACAAAACCCTCATGCCTAAATTTAGAATATTGAATTGTGTAGCAATCCAAAACATTCAAAACAAATTAAATAGTTTAACTTATGTGACAGACAGATAAGCATTTCAAAAGCATAATGAAGTTCAATTATATAGTGCAAAATGTAGACAGAAGTAGAATCTAACATTATGCAGACATTTTCTAAATAAAAGCTCCTGTAGGACAACTATATGTAAACATGAGTAAGGTAAGCGCAGACTAGTTCTGTGGAACCTTTTGAAATCAGGAGTCTGAAACACAATATATTTTTCAAGTAGGCACCAAATTATAAAAAATTTTCATGTTGGTTATTCTGATACTGTTTTTTTATCAGATACTCTAGTCACATCAACAATACATGTGATTTGCCAGGAAAAAAAAAAAATTCCCCCAAACCAAAGCACCATTCCAGATCCAGTACACTTAAATATATCATTCTCATTGGAAGTGCTATGAGCATAGTCTTTGCAACTGGCCCAAAATGTATATTTAAGATGTTTTTACAAATTATTTTGTGTTGTTCATATGTTTAATTCTTATGCCAGTTGTTTTCTGATGAAGACAGCATTGTGCTTTAGGAGAGAATGGAAACCTCAAAATAATCACCATAAGTCTTATGGGAGAATAAACTAGAATGGTTCATAGGTATAAGATGAAATCCGCAATGCTGGAATTATAAACGTTTAGAGCAGCCCAGACTAAAAGACAAGCCCAAACCACCATTAGAAGAATGAAATATGACATGGTCCAAGATATATTCTTAAAGTTTTGTCTCAAGTGTGAGGATTGATCTTCACTTCAGTCCAGCCAGCAGAAATTGTGCCATTTTCTATTGTATTTATTGCACAGACTATGTACATTCTAGAAGGTTCCTTTAGTGCTACACTATTGTACTTTTTGTCCCAGTAGTTTGAGGGTATGCAAATTCCACAAAGTCATTGATAAGAACAGGCCATGCTCCTTCTTCATCATAATTAGAAATGTCATCTGCAATCATTGTACTGAAGTCTAAAGATTCCAAATGTCTTTTGGTATTGATTGTTTATGATGTTCCAACAAAAAGTTATTCCATAAATCTAAGAATTTATATCTTCCACTTAGCAGTGAGTTCTAGTAGGAAATGGCCATTTCTAGATCTAATCCTTTTTGTCCTAGATTCTTTGCAAAATTAAAAGTAAACTGGTAGGCCGGGCGCAGTGGCTCAAGCCTGTAATCCCAGCACTTTGGGAGGCCGAGGCGGGTGGATCACGAGGTCGAGAGATCGAGACCATCCTGGTCAACATAGTGAAACCCCGTCTCTACTAAAAATACAAAAAATTAGCTGGGCATGGTGGCGCGTGCCTGTGATCCCAGCTACTCAGGAGGCTGAGGCAGGAGAATTGCCTGAACCCAGGAGGCGGAGGTTGCGGTGAGCCGAGATCGTGCCATTGCACTCCAGCCTGGGTAACAAGAGCGAAACTCCGTCTCAAAAAGATAAATAAATAAATAAATAAATACATAAATAAATACATAAAAGTAAACTGGTAAAAATCATTAAATCATTCTGGTTCTTTCAATTCTTGTTCCATCTTGGATATCTGGGCCTTTTGTTTTTCTGTGTTATCACATCCTAATTCTGTCATGCCATTCATGAACTCCTGTTTGGAGAACTCACACAATGTTGCTGCTCTGAACTTCCATCCAATAATCAACACACTAATGCTGGCTGGATCGAGTGCCAGGTCATCACAGAACTGCTGTGTACCCTCTATTCCAATTGTATTCTCATCTTGAGGATCTTTGTATCTATTGTACAGTTGTTCTAACTTCTTCCTGTCTAATGATTGTTTTACAGTCTCTCATATATGAAGTAGGGATTCTGGAAAAAATTTTCTGTTGCAACATCTAACTTTCAGTCATTTTGAAATACACAATTTGCTGCTGCTTTTTTACTAGATTGTATGAAGATCATAACCTGACAAACTTTACCCTTCTGTTATGATTTCAACTTGTTCATGTTGGTGTCCTCCAGGCCTCTCCCTCCTTCCTTCAGCTCTGCAGCAAATGAACAGCAATATTCCTAAAGACTACAAGAAAATTGATGTTAATTCATGAAAGGAAAACACATCTCATACACATACACACACACACACACACACACACACACACACACAGAGAGAGAGAGAGAGAAATGTGACAGTATATACGAATTAGAAAGATTTCTAGAAACCTGTGCTTCCAAATTTAAATTAATTATGTTAATTTATATATGTTAAATACCCAATTATACCAGAGTATTTGCAGAACTGCACACCATCCTGTACCTCCTACCAAAAAAAAAATTGCTATTTAATGATGGGACATAAGGCAAACATCATGACAGTGGTGGTTACGGTGAACATTTATTGAAGGCTTTCTTTGTATCAGGCTCTGTTGTACTTGCTTTGCATTTAATTGATGCATTTTCTACAATAGTCTAGTGAAGCAGTACAATTATTACTCTTGTTTTGCAGTTGAAGACTAAACAACTTTCCCAAAATCACATCAGAAGGCAAAAACAGCCTTCAGCACAGGTTGGATATACCATAAAAATGTGTCTCACTGTGTTCCCTTTGTCCTGTATTGATGGATTTTAAAATTGTACCCATGATCTAGTGAGAATTTGTTTTAAAATTTGAGAACCTTACTGGAATTTCTACATTTTTAACCATGAACCCGCATTAGACCATGAATAATATTTTTAATCCCTGTTTTTCAAGGTATACTCAAATCACTTCCCTTTAATTACTCTGGCTCCCTTTTCAACAGTCTGCATATAATTACTTTAACCAGTTTCTAAGAGAGACTTGTTAATATGATTGAATATTTGTAACTGCTTTATTTTATCACTCTACAGTGTCCAGTTGGTAGGGCGTTTGCTTTTTTTGTATCAACTGCTTGTGCATCTTCTCAAGTTTTTAATTATGCTACATAAACTACTGAATTAACCATTTG